>NC_135195.1:14660000-15860000 GCF_050948175.1 Xylocopa sonorina | reverse complement strand
TCTACGAACACCACGAGTCTCTCTCTCTCTTCGTCCATCTGTACACGGACGAGAGAAGAGATCTCAGAGGGACGATCGAGTTCAGTTTTCGTCGTAAAAAAAATATCCGAGGCGAGGAAGGCGACCGCGGCGTTATAGTTCGTCGATAAATCACCCTCCGCGCGTGGTAGCAACGGCGCGTTGCGGGTCGAGGACGCGAAAGCGCCTCGCCTCGGGGCGGAACCGGAGGGTTCTCCAGCGCGGACGCGGCACCCATCGCTCGAACGCTGTCGCGGCTCGGCGCTCGTTACGCGGACCCTCGTGATTTAACGATCGAAAATTGCGAGACGCCCGAAATTTTCGGCTGGTGTCCCGTTACCGGGGCGAAATTTATTAAAGGCAGCGGCCAGGCCCCCATCGTGGACCGTGCCTCGTAATTAAGACCTTCCACGGAGGGCCGCGCGCGCTAATTATGATTACCGGCGCGTGCGTGCGGTCGTACGCGGAAAACGACGCGACGATCTCTTTCGTGGCTTCGCGCCGATTTTCACGCTTCCTTTTTCGCTCTGACGACTTTCAGTTTCGACTGAGAGTCGATGGTAGTCTGTCTCTTTACGACAGACACGGTGATTTTGATTTTCCACGACTGTATTGTTGCTCACGTGTCTCGTGAAACATTGAAAAATCGGAAACAGATCGGAGCGGACGAGATACGTGGCCTGGTTTCGCGTAAAGATCTCCACCAGCACACGGACAACGTCCTCGCGCAGCTCTGTGTTGCGTTCCAGAGAAATAAATCGAACGGAGACCCCGATGCACGGGTTATTTCACGCAATCCTAATTAATCGGCGGCTGTGCGCAACCGGCGTCCGCCGGTCGCAATTTTTCTTCGCAACGGGTCCTTAATTTCAACTGGCCGCGCCTTTAATCCATTTATTATCGGGGGACATAGCTCGCCTGATGGCGCGCGTAAAAATCGTACCGTGTCCTCGATTAAGGAAGGAAAGTCTCGATAACAGCCGCGATGGACGTCGCTTCCACGTTGTATTGTACAGTCACCTTGGTTTGCAACGAGAAAAAGCCAAAGGTTCAACGAAATTATACGAAAGTCGAGCAAGAAGAGGAAAGATCGCTGTCAGATTAGAGCGTTGTTTAAGAAAAGGATGACATCGCGACATCGAACAGCATTGCAAAGCTAAATATTACAAATCTGTACGAAATAATGGAGAAAGTTTTCTGCAGAGCGTTGTAAAACGCGAGGAATTCGGAGATTATCGAGGATCACCTGTCGTTTCGGAAACGTCGATAAAGATATTCGAATCGTAAACAATTAATTAGGAATCTCGATATCGCGAGAAACGGAGAGCGACGAGGCGGGGAACGCGTTCACCTGTCCCGTAAAAAAAGAAAAGAAAAAAACGAAGAAATTTCTACGGAACGCGTTTGGAGCCGCGAACAATTAATTAGGAATCCTCGACTCGCCTACGGGAATAAATGGGTCACTTATATGGTAACAATTTCAGACCGCCGCGGAACCACCTGTCGCGTGGAGGACTTTCGTTGGAAACGCCGGGGCGTCGCGCAACGGCTCGCCAAGAGGGTGTACGCCAGCGATTGTTAACAAGACGCGTCCATTAAAAATAACGAACGATTAATACGTTTGTTTTTTTATGGGTAATCTGGCGCGATGTTTGTTGGGGAAACGGAAGGCGTAAAATAAAGCAATCAGACGTTGGCTCGCGGTGGAAACCGAATCGGAATGTGGAAACGCACGCTATTTACGTGTCCATGCGTGGTACGTACGGTTAGATATGCATCGTGCACCAGGCTGAGCATACGCGGTGCGTTGATAGAACAAATATAAACGTTATTAGAATAATGTTACACGTAATAAAAACAATTGTTTTATCGCTGCTGCTCCGCGATTAGGTTGTAAATGAAATCATAACGCGGGGTTCGCACATATACTATTCAGCTGATTTGCTCGACGTATCCTTAATCTGTATATATACATGCGAATGCTCTGATTTCCGTCAGAGAGGATCGCGCGGCCGCGTATTCAATATTTGATGAATGGCTACCGATGATCGAAAATGTACGAAGCAAAAATAATAAAGTTCCATTCGAGCCACTCTCCCGTCCGCTCATTAGCATTATTTTCATCAGAAACATTATCCCTTAAATATTTCCCTTTCATTCTATTAACAATCCCCGCGTCGCGTTACAATGAAACTGCCCTCAACATCTGCATAAAATGACACCGTCTTTAACGAGGAATATCGATCTCCCATTCGCCGCGCGTACCTATATTTCATTCGCGTTAAAATCGCGCGTTGCGGGATAATACGATTCCCATTGTATCGCGTCGTTGTCCCACGCACTTTTCGCGTCTCGATCGATCCACGTTCGCGCTCGTTTCGGCGTCATCCGCGAGAGGAACGCCCGGAAGAGGGACCGTTCCATCTGGATCTGAGGAAGAGCAAACGGCGCGCAGTCGATCCTCGCGAAGACGACGCGGTTCGTGCAGGGGCCGCGTTACCCGAGCGTCTTTCGATTTTCATTCCGTTTCTTTCCGCTAATCGTGACCGTGGAGTCGTAAAAAATAAGGTCGCTTTACGAGTAACCGGAGATGGAAGAGCGGATACGTTCGCAGAAGGGCCGTACTCGGCTGTGTCACGGAAGGTGGCGAGTTCGTGAAAAATATGCATCACGCGAGCCGCCAACCCCCGTCTCTTCAACCCCTATTGGAGCTCGCGCTGGAAAATGCACGTGGAACATCGACGATCGTAAAACGAACGACCCAAATCTGTCCTCCGTGCCGACTCGTAACTGGAGATTCTTAACATCCTCGTTACCATCGCGCTCAGTCGTTGTCCTTCCCTCTGTCTTGGCGAAACGAGTTCCAATTTTCAATGAACACTGCTGTGACCTTTCCATTTGGTTTTAATATCCGTGACGCGAAATGTCGCGCGAGTATTATCTGATTGGGTGGTCCCACGAAGATCGTGAGATCTGGATTAATTCGTGGACGCTGGTAGAAGCGGGAAAGGTCACTCGTCCGCTCGATCCAGCAGGAATTTTCGCCGAGCATCGCTGCCAGGACGATCGATGAGTCACGAGAGGATCGCTGTGACCTATGGCGTCGCAGCGTCCCGACGCGGAGACAGTGGAACCGCGAACCCCATCCGCGACTGTTCTCGCGTCGACGGAACTCCGTCGATCGTCGCCTCCAGATACGCTCTATGTTAATGAACCTGTCAGCCGCGCGAGCGTTCAGCGATCGCGAGATACAGTGATCTCTGCGCATCGCCCCACGCGTTCTTTTCTCTCCCTTTTTCCCCGCGAATGAACGTCGAGTCTCGCGTGGCGATTATCTGGACCGCTTCCCGATGATGTATGGCGAGTAAAAAGCGTGGACGGGTGGGTTTTTGCGGGCGACATCGGTGGCGATCGCCGCGGAAGATGGAGAGCTTCGATTCCGTCTCTGACACTGGTTTCGAAAAACCAGGTACACGCGCGAGAGGCGTTAAAACGCCAATGAAACGCGGATGATTGATTCGCGGCGTGTTTTTCGAGCGAACGAGCCGAGAAGAACCGCGGGTGATGATCGAGGAGATTCGTTTCCAGCGATCTCTCGACGATCCCGCGTCGAGGGGACACCGAAATGGATTCGGATACCGGTGGAAGGACGAAAAAGGCGGCACCCTGTGTCGTCCGCGCTCAGTTTTTGCCCTCGTAAACTCGTTCCAGGTCGACCAGGTGGCACGGAGGGGCCCACCGCTGCCGAGGACTCGTAGCCTGCCAGGTTTTACGACTTTTCCAGAATTTTAACGACCGCGCTAAATGGCCCCTTACGAATTTTCTCAGCCGGTGTCGTCGAGTGTATCGGGGCCATTAAAACACGCCGGCCCTAAACGGATCGGTTTAAAGTCTGATAAACGCGCGGCGACCAGGCCGGTTGGGGAACGCGTTTTGTTTCCGCGCGGCCATCAATGTCCCCGCGGGATGATCGAATTTATTTCGCGTGGCTCGTTTCGCGTTCTTGTTATTATAACGTCGCTTTCGTTACGCTCGAGCGGGATCGAGGTATTAACTGGAGGGTTTCTCCCGTGCGATATCTTTCAGCATTGTTTTGCGAGTCCAGTCGATTGCGTTACTGCCTCTGGTATCGTCGTTTTCTTGGCGAGATTAATTATATTCTATATAAAAGTATCATTGATATTTGGTTACAACAGTGTGAGCTGTTCGACGTGACAGTTTTCGAGTACGTCGCGCGACGCGACCGCAAACGCACCCCTGGTACGCACAATGGAGTACAAAGCCACCCTCCGGCGGGTGTTTCGCATAAAAGGCGAAAAACCGAGGGGCGCGTCACTCGCGCGAACACGCGTGTCTTGCTGTCCGTGGTACCGTGACACCCGAGCGCGGATTCCGCTCGCTCGTGCGCGCGAGCTCGCTTCTGTTTCTGTCGTTAAATTATTCATTTACGCGTGTCGCGGCCGGAGGGTGCCTGGAGAGCGACGGGCTGGAGAGAAAAAAAAAAAAAAAAAAAAAACGCGAAACGGAGGGACGTTGGAAAAAGCGGCGCGTAATTGAGAGCGGATGGAGAACGAAGCGGGAGTCGAGCGTGGAGGAAGTCTTTGAACGACGAGGGAAACCGAAATGGCGGTGGGGGATGTTAATTAAGTCAGCGTTCGGTTTTTCGCGTCTGAATCGCGATTCGAGAACGATGTGGAATATTAACAGAGCTCGTACGACCTTTGAAATATCTGAAATTACCCGAAAGCGCGAGACGACATCGCAAATGAATCTCGCCAAGGAGCAAAGAAGCGTCAGCGAGCAAGGGTGGGACGAGTGAAACGAAGAGGAACGGCAAAAGTAGAGGAAGACGCGTGTTCGCGGCAACAATGGCGAGGCAGCACGCTCACGCGGCTCCGCACAATGGCAGATCGCGGGGGCACTGTCAAAGCGGTGTCAACTGTCAACCAGGGGCCGTTCCAAGGGGTGGCAGAGCGTGGAGACACGGGGCGCGAGGCAGAAACGACGCGGACCGTGAACGAGACGAGAGCTCGCGTTCCGCGTGCCATCGGTGTCCCGGAGGAGCTTCTTTGATGTTCAACGCTCGTCAAGAACGCGATGGGATGGAATGACGCGTGTAACAAGGTGCACGTTACCGCTTATAAATATATATTTAACCACTCGTCGAAGACGTTCTGGTCGCGGCTACGCGTCCGCATACGGTGCACCAGAATGTGATACAAATGGCCAGACTGCTATTCAGTCTACGAGTGTACCTTCAAAACGTGCAACGGAGTATCTTTAGAACAGAAATTGCGTAACAGGAGGAATTCAGAAGACTCGCATTTATTCGTGATTCCGTTCGAACTTATAAGCTAGAAAAATGAGATTAAATTGGAACGATCGTGAATAAAAGCTGGGTGTCGCTAATAGAGCCATCGACGACACGCATTGTACGTCTTCGACATGACGCGAACGCTCGCGCCAAAGCTGAAGGGGGGCCATCGCCGATGGAACGTCGCGCGGATGCACCTCGCCGCGTCTGATAATGCATTAACGCCGGCGGATCGGAATATTAGCATAGCATACGCCCATCGCATTTGAATTGAGAGGCAGCAGCCCCTCACCGTGGAAGCAGAAGCGAGGAGAAGGCGTCCCAGCGTCTCTTTGTCATGCTAATGCCCGCCTGGCATCCATCCCCCGCTCGCTGAGAGATGACTCTGCACCGTTTACGCTCAGCGGACGACGACGACGGGCCTCCGCTCCCAGAGACACCGCCAGCCAGGCTTCCGGTCGCCCGGAATTTCCTGCGATGAGTCCGCACGCTTTACCCCTCATCTCTCTGGATACGCTTCTACGAGAGAGAGAGAGAGAGAGAGAGAGCTTCTCTTCGCCCAAACTTCGCTGCGTAGCATTTTGGCGACGTTGACTACGAAGTTCCAAAGATTTCGAGTAAAAAGATACATCGAGGTGGTGGAGAAAGTAACGCTAGAGTTTTGTGTTGCTTGCGAAATTTGTTCATAGGTTATTTTCGAATTATAATAGGTGTCTTTAAGATTTAGCGCTTCGTGCGAATGTAAGGAGTGTTCTTCTTTTGAGAGAGAGAGGGAAAGAGATGATATTGTTAATATATATAATCGCAAGAGCTCGACGAGCGTGCGACAAAAGGATAATTTCGCAATGGCCACTCACGATGAAGCTGTACCACCTCGTAAGCCCAGGTCAAGTCTCTAGCTCGGGTTTCGAAACTTCAAGACGGAACAATGCATCATACGTTACGACCGAACGTCGTCTCGCAACGGTGTGCTCTTCGAAGTTGCGCAGCCATGCACTTTCTCACGACTTCCTTCAACCCTTATACGTTCAACTTTTTGCCACTCGAACACACCTCGCGCATCCATTCATTATCGCGAATTTAGCTCCCGACTACGACCTTTTACACCGCAAACGACTTTTTCCCGCTTCTTCTCGCCTCTCAACCTGTTACACCGCTCGCTTCCTATTGTTTTCTATTTCGATTTGCTCAGCTATTCATCGCACCACTCGCGTAATCGGATAACTATCGATACACACGATCCACGATCGTTTTCACGACAGCGTTCGCTCGCGAGGCGCACAGTTTGCTACGGAAAATTTCAACCAGAGAAAGTCGCTCGATGGAAAAGTAAATATCGCGTGTTACTCACGTGTGCGCAGCCTCCAAATAAAGGGGACGCCGTCGAGCGTGGAACATTTTCGATTCTCACAATCGCCGGTTCGCCGCACAAAGCTTTTCCACCTCCTCGCCTCTTGTTAGCGGGACGGCGAGAATTTATTCGATGTCGTCCTCAGCGAGGAAACCAGCCGCGGTGAGAGGCAAAGCACCCTCGCAGGAGTCAAGCGGGCCGCTGAGTGACCCCGTGATGTCACGTCGCGATGTCCGCGCGCGCAATTAATGGCGCGTTTATGCGCGCGGGATAAATGTCCCCGCTTCAGGCTAGAATGGGTGGATCGCGACCTTACGAGCCGAGTTCCTCGAGGTACGACGCGCTGCGATACACTGGGAGAATCGATGGAAATTGTTGTATCTTCACCACGTGCGAATTCGTGGAATTCGTCGAGACACGTGTCGTTCGCTTTCGACTAAACTTGGCCCTGGTTGGTTAACCTTTTGCTCTGAAACTACGCTGTGGACAGTGTTTGTGTATTCCTTCGCGAGTAACGAGAAGAGAATTCTAGAGAGAACTTTTCCTGAGGCTAAAGTGAGTAATTATATATTTCTCGATACATTATAAATTAATATACTCCTCATCTGATACCAACTGCGAAGAGGAAAAAAATCGTAACGCTGTCAAAACAACTGCAATCCGTATTTGCATACTGCAAATACTTTCTTGCCAACTCGATAATTACACGGTAGACAGAAGACTTTATGAATTACCGATCGTATGCAGACGTGTTTGCAGCACTCGACACCTGCGTCGATGCGAACCAGCGCAAGCAGCGAGGGGGATAAAAAATGACGGACCAAATAATTCGCAAAACCAAGAACCATTTGCCAATCAGCGTTTTAACAAACCGTTTATCCGCTGGCAGGGGCGAAGACAACCGAGATACAGTGGTCGCGATAACCGCGGACAATTAGTCGATGCTGAACGATAGGTCGATGATGCATCCGCAGTGTTCGACCTTCGACGATCCGCGGGAACGGCCGCGTTAACGATAAGCTACGCGGGAACGAGAAAAAGGAAAGTAATCGATTCCTCGCGAGCGCGGGGAAACGGCCGCGAGCGTGAACGAGTCCCGATCGAACGGCTTCTTTTCTTTTTTTTTCATTCTTCTCCACGCTTTTTCCCCCCTCCCCCACCTCCAGGGATAATTACAGACGGCGCGTCGATGACGCCGGTTCTGCGAGATTTCTTCGACAACTTTGTAGCGGCTCCGACTGGGTAACGACGGATGATAGCGATCGGTTAGTGGATTAATCTGGGAAACGTGGAAATTGAATTTTCGTAATTACAGACTGGCAGTCTGGATTTCACGCTTTTTTTTTGCACGAGAGTACTATTTTTGGTAATATGTACGCGTGGCGTCTGATTGGAGGGAATATAAAACGTTGATAGCGTTCGTGTAGGAAGTAACGGTGGATATTTTCTGTCGAGAAGCAGTTTACTGTTGGTTTTAATTTGTTATTATAAAGAAAGAGGGGCTGTTGTATTACCTAATAATTTAAATCGCACGGCTCACGTGTGAATTCCGTGCAACGTCCCCCAACAAAGTAATATTATACCCGCAGCGATCTTTAATTACCATTCACCGGTGTGTGCGTTAAATGGCGAGGAATGTCCAAGGTGCGCGAGGCGGCACCGCGAGGAGAGGCTCTCGCGCGTCGCGTGTCGAAAGGCGCCGCTGAAATCGCCTGCCAGTCGAAAGGTTAATTAGCAAATAAATAATTATAACGGCGCGAGATTAAATCAGCCGGGCAGTGTCGGCGAGCCAATGAAATATCAGTCGCCTGCAGGAACGTAGCCGAGCGAATGTCGTCGAGGTGTGGCGTCCTTGCTCATTCGCTACCCTCTCGAGCTCCATCACCGTCTAACCCTACGAATTTCGATACCCACACGTTGAGCAAACTTCAAAGCTCTAAAAACAGCTTTTTAAAAATTGCTGCGTAATCTCGCGAAGGTTTCGAGACGCCACTAGAAGGGGGCGTAGCGTTCGTCACGATCGTCGTCGAGGTGTGTCGTCCTTGGTCATCTGCTACCCTCTCGAGCTCCATCGTCGTCTAACCTCACGAATTTCGATGTCCACACGACGAACAAACTTCAAAGCTCTTTCAGAGCTTTTTAAAAACCGCTGCGTAATCTCGCGAAGGGTTCGAGACGCTACCAGAAGGGGACGTAGCGTTCGCCACGATCGTCGTCGAGGTGTGTCGTCCTTGGTCATCCGCTACCCTTTCGAGCTCCATCGTCGTCTAACCTCACGAATTTCGATATCCACACGACGAACAAACTTCAAAGCTCTTTCAGAGCTTTTTAAAAATCGCTGCGTAATCTCGCGAAGGGTTCGAGACGCCACCAGAAGGGGGCGTAGCGTTCGCCACGATCGTCGCGCACGATGGAGAACGCTTTCGAAGGGGCTTTTCCATCGTTGGACCCGGTATCTGGCCCGGTTATCTCTCGCTCTGGCAACAGAGGTGGCCAGCGACGCGGTAAGGGCCTGATCAGATAGCGCGCGGGTACCGGAGACAAAAGGATGCATTAGCCAACCGACCGCTAATTAACCGATCTCCCATTTTCGTGGATAGGCGTGACTCTGGTCGCTCTTACCCCCCTCAGGCGGCTAATGACAAATCTCGCATAAATTACGAGCACGCCAAGGACGGACGTGATCGGTCACGCCTTCCCGTCCGCGCCTCCGCTCGTCGATCGACCGCGGCGATTATTGCCTGGAGAACGCGTTACGTAACAGGTCGAGACAGGCGATTGCCTTGCTTCTGCCGATTTTTCACCAACCACTAGCCTTTTAGGTGTTTTCCTAGAGAAACGTTGCTATTCATGTTTCCTCCAACCCATTCTAAACCTCGAAGCGTCTGTAACTACCACTCACCCTTCGATCCCAACGATCGCAGCACCCTTCGCGCGTCAATTCACAAAACTCCACTTCGCTACTCCTCTAGCTTTCGCTTACCTGGAACAGAAACAAGATGAGAGAGGTTAGAAAGAAACGTGTCACTAGATAGCACGTATCCCCCACCAGGGTGGTTAGAGAATCGCGTGTCGCTCGAGTCGCCACCCCAGTCACCCTCAGCAGCGACGCGTGTGGCCAGGTAGGTGGGCGCACGGAATCGGGCCACCCTCGTCCATTGTCAGTGGAAAAAGGGACACTTGTCGCGGCGCTGGGAGACACGCGCTGCTCAAGTGCCCCGCTATTATACCTGGACAGGTGACACCCTGCGACAAAGTCCCGGGCACCCTCCTCGAAGGATCGAGGGCGCTCGAAAGCCGATTCCAGTCGAGTCACCGCTGCGTGCTCGGTGACATCACGTGCACGTCAACGATCCGCAAAAGCGTAACAGGATTAACGCGGGGAGTCGGACGCTTTGCCGCACTGGCCACGGCGAACCGCCGCGCCCCGGAATGACAGTCTGACGGGAAGATTATGGGGTGCAGAGGGACGGTGTCCTATTGTCGTCGCGATCCCGGATTTCTTTCGACCCGCTCGACTTCCTCAGCTCGGTGAAAGAGTCCAAGGAGGGTCAGAGTGGCTTCGATCGGTTATCTATACCGTGCTGCGCTCGATTTCGTTCGATTCAGGTTTGCAGACGTGCTGCGTCGCTTTTTATATGCGATAAAGTATGAATTTCATTGAGAGAGTTTAGTTTGTGTTCTTTCTTGGTACTTTGAGTCGTTCTTAAGGATTTCAAGCTCGTTTTTAAGGTGATATATAATTAATTGAAATTGAGTTAAGGGATGTGGAAGATGAACGCGTTCTTCAGTCATGAGGCTTGTTTCAAGGGAAGCATATTATTGGCAGAATCGTTATTTACAACGAATTGCACTGTAAAACGCGGATTTCAGAGGAGTTACTCTCTCGCAAACGTTGTTTAATTATCCGTGATCCGAAACGCGACCCAGGTAAGCGAAGACTTTTCAAACGACGAGAGCACGAGCAACGGTTCGCTGGACGCGTTCGTCAATCCTAAGCGGATAATTAAGTATTCTTCGAGATCCCCTCGAAAGCTGCTTTCTTTCCCCGGTTGCTGTTTTTGCGACAGCGATCGCGTTCTTCAGTTCCGCTCGACCGTGTGCCTTTCTCAAAAACCTCCGCGATTCTTGAAAGAAACAAATTAAGTTGGATTATTTAACAGGCGATTTAACAGAGCTGGAGTCTCGTTTCTAATTTCTGGAGGACCAATGCTATCGCTCGAGGTCAGTGAGTGAGAATAACGAAGGATTAATATCGAGTCCATTACGATTCTCAAATTTTTCTTCTTCTCTTCATCTGTTTCGTCCCTTTTAAGCAATGTTACTGGAACAGTGCGCCCAGGAGGCACCCAAGAGCCATCGATCACGAGCACGATCTCGCGGAACTCGTAAGAGGGGACGTTGAGCGAGCTTTTTATTCGCGCTGGATGACGAGGCTGAATAAAAGAGGGGAGCAGAGCAGGTCGAAGAAACGGATCGGGAGACAGTGACGAAATCGGACGTGGAACGCAGGAACGAACGGCCGACAATTAACTTAAACGAAGCCGGAGTGGCGTGACACGTACTTTGTCGCGCACGTCTTCTGACATCAGCCACCCGTGGGAGAACGCTCCCGTTTTGGCTTCAGCCTCTTTCGACGCACTTCCACGTCGCTCAGTCCTGAGTCCACGCGTGAAACGGTGAAATCTGGTGCGATAAATTTCTGGGTTCGAGTAATACATTTACTACTCCACGATATCGCTTTCATCTTGTTCACTATTTTATCAGATATTAACCTTAACTTAAAATTAACTTCAGTTCTAAACGTTACAAATCTTTCGACATCTTTAGATTGTTCTCTACTTAGAGATGGAAAGTATGGTAAGGGTCGATTAATAATTGCTCGATGGTTAAGCGACAGAACAGTGGACTATCCAGTAGGGCTAGGTCTAAGTATCGAGCATCTATCCAGCCATTAACGTCATCCTCCCAAGGGTGGGACAGCCTGGAATATTCCACCCACATTTCTGCCCGACTTTCATCCGACCCTCGATTCGAAATCGATTCGCGCGGCCACGATAACGCCCGACGCGATTTCCATTCCCGAGCTACGCACGTTTCATCCGCGGACCGATAAATATTGGAGGGAGGCCTCGAATATTTAACCCCGTTTCACCGAATAACGCCACGCTTTTTTCTCTCCGCTCGAGCCGTTTTATTTCTGCTTCGTCACATCTCCTCGCGTAATCCATCGCATGCGCGCGAGGGGATGAAGCAGAGTTGGGGCGAACGCTTTCGCGCGAATTCCATCGATTCTCCCGCGAGACTTCGTCAAGAATTCGACAAGCGTTCTTTAATACATCGCCACACTCTTTTCTGTTTCTCCACTCAGAAAACAAATGACGCATTACGAGTCGAAAAATGGTTTCCTTAAACAAAAGACGATTACAACAGTCGAGAGTTTTAACGAAAGCACGCTGAGCAGGCTATAACCGTAATTGGTCTACACATCGCAAAAAATTGAACGACCATACCCAACATTCGCGGCGATGGGTTAACCAATTTGGCATTAACTCGTCATTTTGCATAATTTCCGCATGAGAGATGAGAAGAAACCACCCCTGGCTCGTGTACCGCGTTGACCAACACGTTCCACGTATCCGTTAAGTCTTGCACTCATCCTTCGCAGTTGGCAATCTCCGTCGAACGGAAGATGGAATCGCGGCGTTCTTTCTATCAACGTGTATCCCTCATAACTCTCGTAACTCTGGCCGTTCTCATAGACTCGCAATAACAATTCCTACGAGGAAGACAGAGGAACGCGGTATCGCGTTCATCTAAATTGAGTCACGATACCGACACGGGACAGAAGGGTGGTGGAAAGAAGTCGAGGCGAGGAAACGAGGGAAGGTCCGGTACGCTCGGATCGATCATTATCGAAATCAATATGTGCCCTTCGATCCTTGGACGGGCGATCGAGCGCCGCAGATAAACCGCCTGGCGCGGGACGGGGCGGCGAGGATTTTAGCGGTGGCTTTAAAATTTCGGGGTCACGGCCAGATCCGATCTCCTTACCCTCGGCTTTTCGTCTCGTCAGAGGCGTCGATTCGAGGGAGGGAAAGATTCGATCAGGAAAACGCCCCCCACGTCCCTTTCGCGGCGCGCCTGATAATCTGATAACGCGGCGGGATTAAACGCGGCTTCGCTGGCCCGTTAAAGGGAAGTTTTCGAGGTTGGCTCCGCGTCTAACTCTCGTCGGAACATGGAGACGCAGTGCAGCACGAATCTTCGCGTTCTTCTTCGTTCGTACCCCCTAAAAACCATTAACAATCGCCTTTAGACTCGAAGCATCCCATTTAACTCCATTTAATTAATCAATCGCAATTTTTCGATACAATTCGAGGGGTCTCTTCGAAGAAGTAACGTCTCGACACGCGATGTCACGCGCCGCAACCTGTCCACTGCCGCGTCCCTCGTGCAACGCCGCCCCATCCCTTAACGCGTTCTGAATTGCAACGAACGCGCTTTAATTGATCGATAAAAAAGAAGCTGCGTTACCTGTCCGTGGAACGACCGCGTGCACGAGCAGCTGGCGCACCGTGTCATTGCCGGTTTCTTTCGTCCCGTCTCGACGAACGATCCGTGATCAACTACCTGACAAATTGCTCTTTGATGCGCCGCTTCGCCACGCGTTCGCTCGGCTCGTGACGATGCGCGTCGCTCGATCGGATTCAATCGCGTAAATTGTCCAGTGGACAATGGCCGCTCGATCGAGCGTTACTCCCTCGAATCGCGGACGTCTCGAAAATATAAATCATCCGCGGCGATCGCTCGACGATTCCTCGAGTGAAAAAAAAAGGACGACGAGGCGCGTTGGCCGACTTGGCGGAATCGCGGGTACGGATTAATGAACCACGAGGAACCTCTCGACGGACGGTAATCGATTATTCGGGGATACGGGGCTTCGAATCGAATCTCGGCTCCTTAATTGGTTGTCGGTAGTCGGGGGAGGGTGGTCACGGAGGTACGATTCGTAAAAAGGACACCGTGCGCTAGAGTCCCGCGGTAATTTAAATCTCATTATATTGGCCCGCTGTTTGCGGTTTCCATCCGGCGATTCCCAGAGCGTGGTCTCGGCCACGGCGTGGAAAAAAAGATCACCCTGTAGAAACAAGTCGACGATCGTTTCGTGGAAACGTTGCTCATTCTTCCAGTTTAATTGCCACCACTTTCGAATCACCGCGATCGTTCCCTTTCGTAAGGTATTAATTTTAACACTTCTGCGGTTCCATCTCTGATTCATCGATCAATCGAAGCGAAAATTAACGCTTTATAAAAATTGTCTAAGAATTATAGTAATCCCAAGCGTTTCGTTCAATAAATTTACTTTGGACAGAGTTGCGCCGTCAATCTGCACACCGTGACACCTGGTAGCCATATTGTTTCGTCGTTACGAGAGACGCTGGCGTCCACGACACGTTCGTTCGATCGTTATTGTTAATCAACCCAGGAATTACTTACGATAACGACACGAAATACGCATTGATACGTCAATCTTGACAAAGTTCACGCGAAGAGCAAGGGTTAGAAGAAGAGGACTGGTGGCAACGAAGTTGGATGACCGCGGGTCGTCGTCGCGCGGAATCCGTTAAATTCCGATCGTAATGGACGGCTGGCATCCGGCGCGGTTATTTAAATTATGGGACGTTACCGGCTTTTTAACGATCCGCGGCGATGAATTCACTCGCGCGGATGCTCCGACCGCGGGGACGCGGAATTCCTCGACGAGGGTGCGCGGATTATCCGAAAAATCGCGCGCACGAAAAACGTTCCGGGGGTGGCCGTGTTAATTAGCAGAGTGATTCCTGGGGCGTAGCGGCCCGTGTAAAATCCGTTCCGTTCCCGCGTTTCAATCCTGCGCGCAACGTCATGTCCGTACGCTGATACAATATTTCTTCGATATTATTTTACTGGTCGCGTTCACGCGTTTTATCATTAAAAGCAGTGTATCGAGGCAAAATCGTGGCTCGCTCGTACGCGTCCACGATTTCAACAGTCTCGTACTCTCGGCCATCGACATTACCGCTCGATCGCGCATCGAAAAAGACAGAAGAAAAGTGGAAAAGAGGGAGCAGGGGGTGGTAAAGTGGCGCGGATAAACTGGCGATCGATCGAATTGCCACGAGTCGCGCAGCGACTCGGGTACGCGGCATCTGCATTTGGCAAATGAAAACTTAACGAGATTTGCTGGAAAATTGTTGCACCCCCACGGGACAGCGTTCTTCAAAGTGACACGTGCCGCGACTCGGACCGCGCGCAACCCTCTGTCCGGCCACTTTTGACATCGGCTACATTTTCGCCCGGAACAAACAGACCCGAGGCATTTTCGATCCCGATTACGGAGTCGCGACCGCCTACCCCGCGGGCCATCTCTGTTGCCAATCAACAGAGGCATTCCCGCGTAATTGGTTTTTACGGTAATGCTAAGCAGCCGGGAATTGCGCGCGCGTGGCCGCGGATTTGTTTTCCGTCGGGGTGAGCCCGCGATATTCCGATCAAAGCCTCGATCTCGAATTAATTAAATACCGGCCGCCGCTCGATAGGGCGGCTTCTTTTCTTTTTTAAACGCCCCACCAGCCCTTGCTTCTATGCTTTAGTTGCCGTGTTATTGGCTACTGCGCTGGGCGGTGGGTGTCTGGACGAAAGTTGGAGAAACAGAATTTTTAGACAAGTTGCTCGGTAGATTCGCATTGGTGGAACGGAATTTTTATTTCCCGCTCCGCGCACCGTTGCTGTGGGCCCCGACTCGTACGAATTAAAGGCTCGCGTAGACTCGCTTGAATAGAACCGTTAATTAATAAAATTGTAGACAGTTTCGCGGTATTCTCAGTTACATCGAATCCACTTCCATCGACGTTCGATCGTGCTTCGAAATAGAGAGTAATTTATAATTAAACGGAAGAAACGCAGCCGTCACTAGTTAATTTACGTAATTACCGAAGCGCGTGTCCTCCACGATGCCAGCAAAACGCGGGGAGACAGAAAAAAGTTGAACGCTCCGCGTACACGAAAGGGGAAGTAATCCGTTTCCCTTGAAAGAGGAAAAAAAAAGGTGGAACATCGGGGATATCTAAATCGCAGGGAAAAAACGAGGCGTAGAGGGACAGAGAGGGGGAGAAAAAAAGGTGAAAGCGGCCCGATAAAATTCCATTGTGTCGTTGAGGAGCGTTTAAGCTCCTCTTGGTTCTTTCCCCGTTCACCCTCGATTCTTCTCTCCGCTCCCAGGCACGACGACCCCTCTTGTCGCTTGTTGTCGCAAGCCTTTATTAGCCACGCCACCGTCCCTCCCTCCGCCACGGCGTCGGGGATAAGGGTGACTTTTTTATTTCCCCACGACTTGACATCCGTCCGTCGATCTCCGTTTCGCATCTACCACTTGTTGCTCCCGTTGTCCCCGACGTTCCTTGTCGCGACACCGTCCCGCCCACGCTCTTTCTTCCACCCTCCTCTAATACGAAATAATATTGTATCTGCAAACCCACCACCCCATCACAGTCCCATTTACCTTTCGATTAACCAATCGCTCTATGATCGTTCCAATTCTGCCATGCAATTCCTGTTAAATAATTGCTTCCTTTAATACGAACCACGAGCCTCGTTGTAGGCATTTTTAAGGGTGCGTTTAAGAGGGAATAGAAAATTACTAAACAAAAAATCTGTGCTCCATTCGAGAGAAATGGAGAAATCTCGTTGGCAGATCTCAGCAGAGGAAGAAGTTCGAGCTAGAGGGGACAAACACCGCGAATAGAACCATGGAGAGGGGGGTGGTGAATGAAGTTTAGGAAAGAGAATAGAAAATTACTAAAAAAAAATCTGTGCTCCGTTTCTCTCGGATGGAGAATCACGTTGGCAGATCTCAGCAGAGGCAGAAGTTCGAGCTAGAGGGGACAAACACCGCGAATAGAACCGTGGAGAGGGGGTGGTGAAGGGCCCCCGCACAAAGCGACATGGAAACGCTTCGCTTCCGGCGGCGGGGGCGGTAGAAGGGCGTCTACGGACGCACAAAGTATGCGGCTTGAACGTAAACGGAGTTCGGACCGAGCAACCCCCGCGGCGCGACCCCTGTGATCGGCGTTCCGTGTAATCGGCAAGTATGCAGATGATTAAATTTGCAACATCATCGCGGGCAGCCCTAAAAGCGGGCAAAGGCCCGCGGAGGACCGCCGTGGCCCGCGATACGTCGCTGGTGGTTCGCCAAAGGAACGTCTTCCGACTCTCCTAGGCTTAAGATTCCTGGATTTCGAGACGCGTCTCGCCTGAGAAAGGGTTGCTTCGAGGAAAGCACCAGATGATTTCTAATAATTAAAATCATCCGATCCAGAGATACCTTAATAGACATGCCTCTCGAGAATTAAAGCGAGTGCTTCGAATCAACGATGAATCGAAAATCTGGCGACCAGTTTGCAATACCTTTTCAATTTCACCGAAACGATGCCATATGTTTTCAAAACCTGTCAGAGAAGCGTCATCAGAAACTACTCTACAAACGGAACGATCTAATAACGAGAAGAGTCCTCCAGGCATCCACCCACTCGTCACAATAACCCTGGACAATAGAAACGCATTTAAAATCGTGCATCAGTCCGGAATACCGGAACACTAGAGACACGCTGTACATTCCCTATCCGTGGCACTCGAAATCAAACAGTGCCGCCAAAAAAAACCACGCTCACCCCGTAACATTCTTAACTAACAACCGCTGCCGATTTCCCCGTCGAACTTGATCATCCTCAACATTCCCTCGATCCATATTTCCCTTTGTCCGGATGTCGTACGAGATATCCAGAGACACGTTGCGCATCGACCGAGAAAATATGATATTCCTTAACCCACAAGGCCCCGCCAGAGGCGGCCAGGTCCCGTCCGTGCGAACGAGGGAAAGAAAAGAAGACGCGGAGGGCCTCAGCCCGCCGCCATTGTCGGGGCGCTTGTTCTCGCTCGCGGACCAGGTAACCTCCGCGTTCAATGCCCGACCAATCACAATATTTTCCACGAGTTATGCCCGACGCATAATGCGGCAGCAGGGGGATGTTTCTCGGGAGACGCGCGCGAGACATCGGTGCGCGCGGACGCCACAATGGATCTCCTTGAGCCTTTAAAAGCACAAAGACACGCGCCTCCTGCGTCTCCTCTCGCGGTGCCCTTCGAAACTCACGGCATCCTGCTTATCCTGAGGGGGGGTTAGCCCCCCGCGCCAGGCGTCCCTCGGGATAAGGACGCCGTGGAGCGTGCGTAACGCGCTCACCGGCCCGTGAGTTATGAGGGAAACGCGAGCGATATTAATATTTTGTATCATCCTGGCCCCGATGCAACCGCCCCGGGACCCTCGTCTGCCCGTTTCCGTCTTTTGTCGTCTCACCAGGGCTCCTGCGGGCCGCTCGCTCCCGCGTGGGGTGAGCTCGTCGCTGAGGTGATCCCCTTTGACGTGCTGTTTGCGCGGTTTTAGAGAGCGGATCGGAAGTTTTCTTCTGAGGATAGCGGCGGAGGATCGCGCGTTAGGGTAGGTCGCAGGATTGTTTGATTATTTCGAGGAAATGTCCGTTGTTCGTGTTGGTAGTTTGATGGTACGATGATGGATGGTGAGTTGGGTTTTGCAACGCGATTGAAAAATCGATTCGTTCCTCTCTGTACGACATAGTTTTAATATAGAGTGGTTCGAAGTGGCAGTGGTACTTTTAAACGAGGTGATGCGATCGTGTGTCTACAGTTTTTTAGAATGATATTTAGCTTTTGTATGAGAGTTCGGTTTCACCGAGAAGAGAAACAAGCGCAACGCTGGAAGCGCAACGCTAACGCTGAGCACGCGAAAGTTGCGCAAGTCTGCTGGAACGATGAAGAACAGCGGAGATGAAAAGAGAGGATCCCGTTCCCTGAACGATTCCATTTTCCACGAAGCCCGAGGCGAGCCGCGCGGCTCAGGTGGCATTGTTCAACAGGATGTTGAAGCATCATCTAAACTAATTGTTGACAGCTGGACAATGGCGAGCCGGTAATAATAACTTGCCCGCTGAGAGGCGTATTGTGTCCTAGCTTGGCGTCTTTACCTGGATCCTGGAACCGTAGGATCAACGGCGAACTGCCTGCCATTTCTCTGCCAGAGACCACCCCTCCATCGCGACGTATGCGAAAACGCTGATCAATTTGCACGATTCTACTCCGAAAAATAGTCGATCATAAAATTTCGTGCTGGTATTTATGAACATTGTGTGTTTTGTAGAAATTAGTTCAGGCTTTCGATCACTCTCACCCCAAATCACGCGAAAAGATTAACATTGTAACACTCCTCGACGAAACCACGGCATTGATGATTAACTAACCGCAAAATTAAATTGAACAGACCATAAACCCGTAGCCACGAATCACCGGCAACTTCATCCTCCCACGAGCATTCGGGCAGTCCTCCTCCGCTTGACAAAAACCGTGTACCAAAACCGACGAGCGAGAGCCACGAACAAAAGACTTCGACGCGTCAGGCACCGTCCGATTTCCTTGGGGAAGGCCCGTCACGCCGGTGCCCTTTTCCCCACGATGACAGCGGGCTTTCCTCGCAAAAACAATGCACGACGATGACTGTCGGCTTATCGTAAAAAATCGCGGCCCAACGGTCGTCCCGCGCCTCTCATCGGACACTCAACGCCCGGAAAAACGAGGAACGACAAGCTCTATAAGACAGCGTCGAGCAAAAGTGTACCCGCAGGACCCGTCGACGTCGAATAAAAGAACTGGTCGCACTCGAGACGATAGCTCGTTCGTCTCGAACGCTTAACGAAACGCATGCAGTAGATCGCGACGAGGGGGTGGCAGCCGCCGCGAGCAGAGCATCGAAGGTGCGACCGTGCCCCGCCCTTCGACGCGGTTCACCACGAAAGGAAATTACGGGCTAAACAGCACTTTCACCGGCTGGGTTATTTGTATTATTTCTGACACCCCGGGTGCCATTGTTTCCGACGCTGCAGCGCGCCCCTCCGCCGTCTCCCGCCTAATAACCGACACGCTGGCCCTGCAAATCGGCAAAACGAGCCGATAATTGCGGCTTTCGTTATTTTTCCGGGGGCCCCAGTGGGCCTCCTTTCGCCGCGCGGCGAAAACGCGCACCGTCATCGCATTCCCAATTTGTATCGATTGGATTCCTGGTTCTTACCTCGACCGCCTGCTACTCCTCTTATTCACGACTCGATGGTCCTTCTGTGGCGGGATCGAAGGCGATGTTTCTTCTTCTCTCGGTTTCTTCCGCGGGCAGCTCCGTTACGGGGGACTAGGCGCGGGACGTCTGGGACCATTCCAGGCTGGATCACGGGCGACGATTCGCCGCGGAACGGAGCGTCGCGCTTTGTCGCGATACGGACGCTTCCCCAAACGTTTTTCGCTTCTCGATCGCAAGAGGGGGTGGATGTTTTGCGGTTCGGCTCTTTTGTGGCTCGCAACGGGCTGGCGATCTTGGAATTAGAAGCCTGTCCTTGGTACACACAGCTTTTGTTGGCACAGCAGAGCGGGAAGGATACTTTGTATCCGCGTTCTTAATAAAGTGGCGACGTATACCGGAAATCCACGAGCCACCCCAAAGGCAAACAGAGAAGGAACGAGATACAGTAACCATCGAGCATCCCGATATAATTACCGTGTTCGAGACGCGGCCAGGTGAATCCCCGATTTACGCCACGGTTTATCGATCGCGCCCATCGCGTTCTCATTGTTCGCAACCCCTACGGGGCGCGACAGATGTTCCGCGGAGAGCGTAGACGCGCGCGGCACCCTCGACGGGCGGAATTCGCGTGCACGCGCGCCGTCGATCGGCGGGAAACAGTCGTTTCGCAAGGAGCGAAGAACACAAGAGGCAGAGAGGGGAACACGCCCAGTGACCATTGTCGCGGCGGAAACGAAGACTGCCCCGGATGAGGGGGGCACAATGGGGTGGAAACGTCGCGAGCGACCCTGACACAATTTCGTTGATCCTTTCATCGTCCGTCCCGTGGATATTAAGTATATCGAACGTTTATAATTTCCAAAGCGACGTGAAAACGGAGAACACCTGGGTTTTTATTATTGATACTCCTTTTCCCGCGTTTTGTTTTTCTTCCTGGTGTCTTTCTGGGACCATCTGCCAGAATTAACCGCCTGGAGGGGCGCTCGTTGCTACGCAGGTCCATCCTGTTCGTACACTTATCCCAAACATTTATGAGAGTGACCAGCTAGATCTGCTAGAATAATCCGTTCTTCGTTACAGATCACGAGGCGTACAACTGCTGAAAAAAGCATCCCTGTAGCGAGACCTTGAGGTGGGACAAAACCTAAACGTAGGCACCGCGATCGCGGTAAACGCTCGTTCCGCCTGGCACCGTCGACGAAAAGTGGAACGAAATAATTTAGCGACGACGGGACGTGCCTCGTCCCCTGCGGAAGGGAGGCGGGAAGAAAGAGCGGAGAAAAAGGGTGAGGTGACCGCGGTGCTCTCCGCGCAAGCAAAATCGTCTGGAATAGCCAGAGGAATGCGGGGCCCCGGCGTTTTTGCGGTCTCTCGAAGCTGGCGATACCCCTCTCGGGTTTCGACGAAATTGCCGAGCTCCGGGTGACATCGCGTCGCGTAATGGCCGGTTCGCGTTGCATTCCTGCACGCAAGCCCGCCAGGCGACACTTTGCCTAACGACGGGTTTGCCGTGCCACTCCTGGGGGACAAGGGACGACAAACCTGGGGAGGATTTGTGCTGGCTGCGCTTGCGATCACGCGACACCAGCCCCCTTTAACCTGACACCGCACTCCATTTCATGGTTGGTGCATCAATGCAGACAGTGTTCTCTGTTTCGCGACATACTTTCTTCGAATAATTTGATCGGTTCCGTTTTCACTTTGCAGAGGGGATGATCGACGCGTCTGGCGAACGAACCCTTAGTAAATAAGAAAATTTAGAAAATTCTTCGAGCGTTAAATCGATCTTAATATAAATGAAACGATGATCCAAATTGAGAGAGAAGTGTAATTTAGGATCTCTGTGGGACGTAAAACCGTGGATCAAATTAGTAGACACGCTGCAGGCCACGAAATTCGCAGCGGAAATTGAACGATGCACTCTTTATTGCTCGTGATGGAGATCTGCGACGAAATCGTCCATTTTCTGCGAGGGCATGCGCGATCCAACGACCGATCGTGTGCAGATTGAGTTATGACAGCAAGGTAGAGATCGCGATCTACTCGAAACCCCATCATTTTTACGTGCTTAGGGCTGAACGCGAGATTTTTGCTCGCGAAGTGTAACCAGTGATTGGAATTTAATATCACACCAGGCAGGTTGGTTTCGCGAAGGCTGCTAATGGGTGGTCCGCTGACGAGTTCGATGGCGCAGAGGGGTGGACGCTGAGGAAGGGGTTGAACTATGCAAAACGCAAGAGGCTCGCGTCTACCGTGCAGCGTGGGACTTGGTAGCGACGCGGTCGACTTGAGTCGCAGGCATGGGTGGTCCATCGCGGCGAGCGACTTCAAGGAAGTGTCTCTGGACGCTGTCAACTTGGTTACCAATGAGAAAATCGAGCGAGAAAGCGGTTGTCACTGGCTGTCAGCCGCGTAATCGCCGCGGTGCGGAGCGAAAATAGTCGGCGGCGTGACTGGGCGACGCCCGCGGCGTGCCCCGCGACAGATGTTTCGCGTCCCAGCGACACTCTTGTATTTCTGTCTCACCCAGTATAAACAAGCTCGAACGGACGATCGCCGTCCCGGAATAAACGGCACGCCAGCTCTGAGGGTTCGTCGATCGACGATCGATCCTGAGGAATTTCCCTCTTTCCTTTTTTCTCATAACAAATCCACGACTTTGTTGGTTTCTCTACAAATCTACAGTGTCCTCCAAAAAAAAAGGTGACCATTACGCGATCGAAGAAACCGTGAGACGAGTTCGACAAAAAGTCCATCCGATCGATACCATTGGTCGCCCCCACATGCGAGAATCGAGACGGATCGTTAAACTGAGCATCGCAGCGCGTTCTCCATCGGTCCCCAAACCGCGTTTCGACTCCAGCAACGAACTCCGTTGCGCATCGCTCGACTGATACGATCGCGGGTGCTCGTTCAATGAGCCAGTCGCTTCTTTTCTCTCTTTTTTTTGTTTCTCGTTTTGCGCGCGTCCGATTCGGAAAACGGCCTGAGCTCCGCGGCGGATGCAGATGGAGCCGGTTACGCCGGCTGTAATTAACAAGGCCCGCTTTGTGGTGTTTTGTCGCCGGCCGCGACACGCCGTGACGAGGGTGGAATTTCTACGTCCATCACCGTGGACGCCAGACTATAAAACGTTCTTTGTGTCCGCGGTGGAGAAACGATCCCGCGCCGCTTGCCCGCCGACGCGGGCCAATGTAAACATTCTCCGTCCAGAGGACCCCTCGAGGAGGAAGATCTTGGTCGTTGCGCAGGATTACCCGGGTTCTAGCGGATCGAATGACTCGCGCCTTCGACAACTAGGTGACTGGTGTCGTTTCGTGTCAGGAATCCTCGATATCCGCTGCTTCTTCCGACTATTCATCGATTTCGTTGTATACCAAGGAAGATAGGTTCTTGCGCGTCGATAGGTTCTGTTCAAGTTCGAAGATGAACGCAGCAATGGATAAGCGAACGATTTTTTCTATGTCGTGGTAAAGTGGAAGCTGTACAAGCTTGGCAAACGTCGCTTAAATGGCTGATTAAACACGTCGCACACCTACGTGGTCAAACTAAACGTTTGTCCACCCTTAGTCCCAGAGCAAATAGAGTAGTCGACTTGGAGCTACTCCTCGAGACTGCTAGGACCTGTTCACCAATACCCGAAAAACACTCCGATTTCCAGCGTCGCGCGCCCTATGTTCACAGAGAGGCGACTCGGAAAGCTGATAAATTTATGCGAGCGTTCCATGGCAGCGTGTTTGCCTCCGCGCGAGGAAGCTTGCTGGGTAGTCGAGTGTCATTGTGATCCGTGTTCTCGGCTCGCGTTCCAGCATTGTAATATCAATGACACGGAAATAGAGTCCTCGAGTGTAGGGCGCGATGCCAGGCGACGGCGTATAGGCCACTCGGAAATATCCACTTTCGAGGGCGTCTCGAATCGAGCCTTCCGTCAAGAATCATTCCCCGATTTGTTTTCTCGAGCCCCTCCCTGCTGATCGTTCGCCGTGAGTTTGTGTACCGATGACACAGAAATAGATGTCGAGGGCCACCGTGCATCGGCTCTATCGTATGATAACGTAAACAATCGCGAGAGAAAGGCTCGGATGCGCGCTGGCCACGGTTCGAGGGAGCCTCGACGAACCGATTATCCGCTCCGCGAGGACACGGGACGCTTCCGCGCGATGGAGAACGAGGATCGTGAAGACGAAGAAGACGCTCGCTGCGGATGGTTTTTATAGAGATCGATCGACGCCGCGTGAACGCCGGATGGTGCGCTTGTTTGAAGTTCCGTCGAGCTGGAGCACGGTTTTTCGTAAACCATCGACGCTGGATTCCCTGGCAAGGTACGAGGTCGCGTGGGTGGACGCGAGGAGGAAGTGGTAATTTAGGGTTTCCAGTTTAGAATCTCTCGCGTGCTTTATCGCGCGGATCGCCAGATCTTCGTTGAGTCGAATCGAGTCAGCCTTCGAGTGGCGATCATCTCGTGCGACAAAAATTAGCTAAATCCGCTGGGAGATTTCGCAAGCTCGTAGTCCCGTTTTACGACGCGAGCAGAAGAGCGGAAAGCGAAAGGAGAGCGGTGGGCGTCCCACGATAAAGACCTCGTTCCCGCCGCGGTAATTATTAGGATCGCGAGTCGGCCACCCGCGGTGTCCGACACGAATTCCGAAAGCTGATCGGTGCACACGTCCCGCGGGATATATACGAGAGGTATCGGGCGAAAAAACCTGGCCAGAAGAGAGTTCGACTCGCTTAAAGATAGAGCGTCTCCCGTGGTGGCGATTTATAAAAATCTCCGCGACAATCCTCGAAGGAACTCATCGATTAGTCGATCGAAGATGGAGGCTTGAATCATTTACATCCTTCTTAGATCACAATTGAACACCATGAAAGCAATAAAGGCACTTAACTTAGAAATATCGCACTATAGAGTGGTGCTTTAAAGATGAAATCGCTGTTTTCTGTAATCAGTAGCACGAAATCTACCGCATCATTAAAAGAAGAACGAAGAACCATAGCTGACGCGCGTAACAAATTCTTCTCTCTTCGAGCAACCCCCGCAGAACGTATCCGAGGAAGACTCCGCGACAGAGGATAATTGATCGTCGACTGGAAAAGATCGTTTAGGCCTGTTTCTATCATCGAAAAATGGGCGGCGATTTCTCGAAACGAATAAAACCGGGCATCGAGGCTGGTCTGAATTACCGCGCCGCAAAGGGCGGCCAGGGCGAGTCGGTAGCCATTTGTCAGGCGACTCCGTGGCTACCCTCGTCCACGCGCTGCGTCCCCTACGGGGCTGGGGCTGCCGCGACGATTAAAAGACAAAAGCTCCTCGCCGCGGTTCTTTTCGCCTCCTCCCTCCGTCTCTCGCGATCCATTCAGCCGTAGAAAAGGTCGAGCGAGCGCCCGTTTTGTCCTGGCACGGACAATGCTCGACCCGCTGCCCGGTTCCAGCGGTGTTTTAACAGTGTTTCCAAACACGGACGCGCGCCACCCTCGCCGCGAGACCAGATTAACCGTCTCCATGTTCGGTTACGAAGGCTTCGAGTGGCTTCGCGCAACGCGTTTTCGTTGGAGACTTTATGGAATCGCCACGCGTGTCAAGCGATTCGTGAACTTCAAGCGTACAGAAAGTTATCAGTTAAGCGTCTCGATGCTCGAGAAATCTCGAGGCTTCTCGATAGCATCGTGTCGCGCGACGATCCCCAGATAGATCTAGTCGAGCGTGTAGAAAGTTCTGGCGTCAGTGTTGTTGGTTAATCTCGTGACTTCTCGATAGCATCGCGTCGCGCGACGATTCCAAGATAGATCGAAGGAAATAGTGGCGATTTTTCGGGGTCTCGCGCGGCTAGCGCCGGGGGCGCATCGGTTCCGGTAACGGGACCAGGTTGCGTACGGCAGCGAGGTGGAAACCGGCAAGATTAATCTAAATGGCCCGGCAAAAGGCAAACGAAAACTACCGTGGAGAAATTATTAGAATAATGGTCAGCCGTGGGGGAGGCGAGTCGAGGAGGGCCAGGCTATGGTAATGCGAGAGAGGGACACGGGTGGAGGAGGGCTGGTTGCACGGATACACCGGGATAAGCGTTCCAGAAGATGGCGCCTGCGGCCCTTGGTCCCCGCCGGTACGGTCCGCGCCAAAAGGGACCACGCCACCTGCGAGGCCAACGGCATTTAGAGAAATTCAGTACCCGCAGCGAGACCTGCGTTCGCTCTCGCGCGAGCCCCGGGTGCGAGACGCTTCGAGTCGTTACCAGTCGAGGAACCAACCGCCACAGCCTTCTCTACCTGCGCAACTCCCTCTCTCTCTCTCTCTCTCTTTACACGTGTACCGTACTCGTCGCGATAGGCACGCGAGAATCTTTCGAGCCCAACAGCGAGAGGAGATGCAACGCTCGAGCCTGAACGCTCCACCGTGCGATCTTCCGTATCCCTTGGACCGTCGAGGCCGCTCGCCACGGCAGATGGAATCTGGACGCAGGGTGGCACGCCACGTCAGACACTCTTGTGGGTGGCTGTACGCGGAGAAGAAGGTGGACAAGTTGAGTCGTGGGTCTCTGAAAGCGTGGGCGGGGCGGAGCACGCATAGCTCCCGGCCTCTTCTCTTCTCTTCTCGCTCCCTTGTCCCCGTACCCGACGTTACCCACCACCTCTGGTTCTGCCACGGCGCTCTGTTGCACCGCGCTCTCCCCCTGTCCACGTTTTCCGTGCCCCTCGCCCTCTGCCTGCCGCGCCAACCCCTTTCGCGGTGCCTTTTATTTTCACCTCGTATCCAGCCTTCCACTCCCGTTTTTCTCTCTTTCTTGTCCACCGCCAGGATCGATCTCGCCCCAGCGACCTTAGCGTCCCGTTCGCCTCGGTTCGAATCGACCGCGAGGATAGTCGATACTTTTTTCTTTTCATCGACGAGTATCGATGTGTCGTCTATTTTCGAGTATTTGAAGAGGTAGAAGACGGAACGTTGATTGTGTTAAGTGTAAGAGGTTCCTTTGGGATCGTGGAAAGGGGAAGCAGTGCTCGATCGCGAGCACCTCGCGTGCTAGGCTTCCGCTAGCGCGGTCAATGATTATGTAATTAACATTCGGTTTAATTACCTCTTCGCAGAGCTTAACGAGCGAGCAACGGATCCGCTGGTTGCCCAGGTCACCGACTTCTCGTTGGAACAACGATCATTGGGGCGAGCCGCTATTGCTATGAGCGATCGCGACGACGACTACGGAGGAACGTAGCGATTCTTGAGAATTTGTCGTTCTTTCTCCTCTAGACAGCTCGCAGTGAATTTTACGCGGGTACCTCGGGAATTTTAGACTAGTTTCGTTGCGCTACGCTGAATCGAAGCGTTATAAATCAAAGATGAAAGATCGCAACTTTCTTGTTTCATCGCAACCGCTGCGATTCTTTTTCCATCGGCAGTTTCGTCAGCGACATTGTTGCACGGGTCCGCGAGCGGAATTTGAGAAAGAAAAAAAATTGTTGAGGCGAGGAAAAACGAGCTCGGGTCAAACTCGATGTGGCGGGATAAACTGTGACCTTTAAAGGTTCGGTAGATCGGTTTAATAAAACGAACCAGCGCAGTAACTCAAACTTGGGCAATCTCTCTGCGCGGCTCGAAAGAAGTTGCGCCAATTCGAGGCCGGTCCTATGGCGGTTTCGACAGTTTCGATTTGAAATACGAGCTTCGTCGGCTCACGATCGCTCTTTATCGAGGAATCGCCAATGGCTGACACATCCAAATCGCTACGTTTAAAGTAGATCGCGAGGAAGACTCTTCTATCCAAAACGCGAAACTCTGACCACGGACAACGTCTCCAACGTGGAAACAGTAGAAGCTGGACCACTTTCGTCTCGATTCCACTCAATTCACCCTCTCGCTACTGTGATATACGCGCTCTGAATATTTTATCTACAATTATTCCAATAGATCTCATTTTAGTTAAACGAAAGTGAATGTTAATTTCGCTGTTACGCGTTTCGTTAATTAAATGTTATTTTCGCGGGTTAACATTTTGCGTTCGAACGTCGACTCTCACTCGCCACGATGTTTCGCGTGGCGACTCGAGCGGCGACAGTCTCTGTTTATGTTGAATTTTGTTATCTCCAGTTAATAGAAGCGAAGTATTGGTTCGAGAATAAGTTCCTTAGTCTGTTTATGTCTTCGCTTGGAAAGTGACATTGTGACGTAAATTCCTCTACGACCGTAGTCCTTAATACGACGTGTCTAGCGTTAGTACAGTTTCGACGATCGTAGCGAGCACACGTATCGCGAAGTGGTTTTGCACCACTTGTTTCCAAGTTTTAACACGAGTTTTATTTCGAATTGATCGGGAACTTATTTATCTGTGATGAAATTGGTGATAGAGCAAGTGTAAACAGTGATAATACATCGAGTGTGTGAAATAGAAAAATTAGTGCAACAAAAGAGTGAATCCAGAAATAGCAGCGATGACCCACAAGATTCTGCCAACTCAGAATGCCTTGGTAAGTGTCTTAACTTTTATTTAAATTCATTTACGCGCGAAATCGTCTCGAGTTGCAGCGCTGCCCAAAGCGTCAACCGAGAAAGTCGTCGAGCGCAAAGGGTTAACTCAAAGGGTGTGTCTCAGAGTCAGCCGCAGTCGGAGGGTTAAAAATCGCGAAAGAAGAGGAGAATCGACTCGCAAGCGTCTCTGAGACGAAGCATAGACCCGGAGGCGAGTGGAGGACAACGCGGAACCAGAACCCCTCAGGGAATCGTTGCTCTCTCTTACGTAATCGAAGAAGCCCGGGCAGCAGATCACAGATTAAACAACACTCGAGTCCTTCTCCTCGATAATTACCCAGGCCAGGGTAATTGCTGCAATCCGGGAACGGAACGCAGTTACCGGCGGAGATAATTCAACGAACGGTGATTTCGAGTCAGATTGCCCCGGCCAGAAGTTACATTGTACGGGTCTGGCCTCCATCGAAGTTGGAATTGGTTGAGGCGGAAATTGAAGCGAGAGAGAGGGAGAGAGAGAAGAAAGAAACGCTCGTCGAGGCACCCATCGTACCAGCACCCCTGTACGCGGGTAGAACGTGCAACGTGGCCGCGCGGAATCGCCGCGGATTACGCGTTCTTCGCAACCGCGTGCACGAGCGATGTCGATCCGTCACGGAATCGTCTTCGAGCGCGAGGGGGATGCTCGCGTGCGCGCACCGTTTCCAGAACGCGATCCTATCGTTGTCGATCGATTTGCCAGAGAAAGCGCGGAAATTTCGTCGATCTCGTCGACTTCTTCGATCTTCCATCCGTACGAGAAGTGAATGCGTTCGCTGGTAAAAAGTTTGCGCGTCCTCGCGTGTTCGTTGGAAGACACAACGAGGCTCCCGTGCAATTATCGCAGGTCACCAGTGTGAGACGCTGGAGAAAGAAATTACAGGTGTTTTATACGAGCGGATTTCTAGCAATTTTCTCCAGCGAGCAGAACGACGGGCCTCGAGTAAAATGTAAAGCGAAGAAGGACGCGCAGATAGAGCAGAGGGAGAGAAGAAGAAGAGAGGAAAAAAAAAACGGTGAAAGCGGAGGATGGAACTAGAGTGGCTCGAACGAGCCTGGCAGATATGACAGATACGTTGTTCGCTTTTAATTATAGGGTACCATGCGAGAGGAATATCTCACGCGAGCTCTTCCCTCCCAGCCCTCTCGCGGCCCATCTCGGTCTAATCCATTGTGCCTGCCTTGTTTCGTGTTTATCCGCCGACCCCTCTGTCGTGACCGAACAAATTTCGGCAAATTGTTGCGCGAGTGGTCCGCGATCCTCGTCTCGCCTCACCCAGTATATAATTTAATAAGTCCTTAAGACCAGCGCTCCTATTTTCTCCCGTTGCTTTCGATTTTCACACGCGTCGCGCCGTGCTTTCCGCGTATCGAAGCCCGCGCGAGGTCGCTGGTGCGATTTAAAATTCACGCGGAGCACCGTCCGCGACGAAAAGAGAAATTATTCGCGAGGAATGGCCAAAGTTCCATCAATCACCGTCGAGCGGGAAAATACGATAACCCGCCGTTTAAAACGACGCATCGGGAATCTTTAGCGTCACGCGAGCGACTCGATCCTCTAATTACGACGGGGCGGCACATTGTTGCGGTTAATAAATATGAAAGCGATTTGGCGACGCGGCGCGAAAAGAAAGGGGGCCGTTAAATAAATAATGGGTCGCGCACGGCCGCAACGGGAACGCGACGATCGATCACTGGCGCTAATATATTCACCCAACCCCCCTCTTTACCCTCCCTCTGGTCTCAAGGATACAACCGGGTCGAAGACAATATTTTCAGGTTTGGCTTGGTCATCAGTTTGTAATTAAAAGTTCCCCCGATGGGACCGCGGCTGGGCCCCGTGTCATTATTTTGAACCGCGCGGCGCCAGGACCCAGTATCTCATCCTTCGCCTAAAATACAGCGCGGGCCCACACCGCCTATCTAACGGGTGTCGAGGAACGTTTCGTTGGACAGACGCGATCGTCGAGACGCGGGTCTCGCGATCGTTCGACGAACGCCACGATGGAATCGAACATTTTCATTCGAACTTTGGGGAGAGTGTAGCGATCGTATCGTATTTGCGACGATCGCGCGGCGTGTCGCTGAATGTGGAGTCACGGGGTACGTATCTCGAACGAAGGCCTCAACTGGATAACACGAAGTGTCACTTTGGTAGCAGCGATAACTACGATGGTTGATAATTGTTCGAACGTTGCAGCAATATTCGTCGCTCTACGAATAACAGATAACTCTTTTTTACCTCCAATATGAAATTATAAAAAAATACAGATTACGAAATCGCGAATAACAGGCTTTAATCTAGCGTTGACAAATCCGCAACCTATATTAAGACTTCATCGACGGAATATAAGAGATAATAACGTGAATTTCGAGTGCTACTGAAAAGAATATTTTCTACGAGAAACGACGAGTTGTTCCCCTCATAAACAGTGTCGCGAAATTAATTAGCGATCATTTCTGGGCTCGACGAGTCTCGAAGTGGTCCATCGTCGACGATGGAGAACGATGGAGCCAGGGCGCGCGTGTGACACCGGACGCGTCCCGATTATCCGCGTCCGATCCTCCGCCATCGGGGCCATTAATCATCAGCCGACGACTGTTTCTCTGGAAAATGATTATTGCTCGTAAATACGAGCGGATACCGCGCGTATCTTTCCCTCCGGACGTAATTAATACTTTCTTTCGTGGGCTCGATAATTGTGCCGATAGAATTTATCAGGTACCGGCCGTTTCGATTTCGCCCCTCGCACCCCACCACCGTCACGTCCGCCATTACGATATTATTCGACCGGGAGACGAACGGCTGGCATAATAACCGGACTGTACAATGTCGCGCAAACTGCTTACAACGTGAACGTTCTCGGAAATTAAAAGTCTCGAGGATCGATGGCCCCCCAAATTGCCAAAGACAGCCGCCATTAATGCGGTAACGGTATTCACAATGTTACGGGAATTATGGCCCGTGAAATTGATGGTCACTTTCGAGAGGACGTACTCGCGTCTCGGCCAATTGGCGAATGAAAAATACCGACTATAATAACAGATTATTATAGTTATTTTATAAGAAGCATCACCGTGTCTATATATATATACGTAGGCAATTTTGCTCGTTCTAAGTATCAACTTCAGGGCGATCTCGAGGACTCTCAGCAAACGTGTACACCTATTCCCTAAATCTGTGCGCTGAGATCGATCAATCCCCCAAAGAATCACGCGCGATTCGTCAAGCAACCCCTCCTCGAGCCGCAAGACCCAACGACGAGCGAAGGGCGACGCGACGCGCACCCAATTCCCGCTCGACCCGGTATAAAGATCGCGTAGATGCGTGTCTAGAGGCCTCTTCTTTAAAACCGTATACAAAGCGGAGATGGGCGGAATGCCGGCGAACGTTTTATTTACGGCCACTGGGACAGTTTTTAATTTGTTCTCCCTGGAGCGACCGTGGCAGGGTGGAGGAGGGCCCCGTATCCTCGGAAGAGGAACCATCCCGCGGCGGACCGAGACGAACCGAGCAAACCGGCCGTGCCAAGCCAGACGAGGACCGAGGTAACTGGTGCACGGTCTTTAAGGAGTTTTCGACCTGTTAGTCGTTAGAAGCCGAAGAGGCGTTTCCACGTAGTTTGCCGGTGGTGCCCGGGGCCCGTAGAGGCGGCGGCCGACGCTAATAAATCGTTAATTATAATTGCGCGGACGCGTGACGAGAATAACTCTCTGATTTAATTATCGGATCGCGAGCCGTTATTGGGCGCTGCTCGATCGTCCCCCCCGGTTTGGGTCAGCGGGTCGCGCTACCCTCCGCGTGGACGCAGCCGCGTCCTATCTCATCTTTATGCCCGTTTAATTTGCTGAGAGAAACGATTCGACGCGAGCGTTTTATCGCTCTGTGTCCGCTCGAGTTTGTCGCATGGCCCAGCGTAATCGCCGGGTCGACGATTTATTCTCCACGTTCGTTTTATTTCGATGGACCACGGCTCGTAAACACAGAGATACGGGGTGGATCGGTGCGCCAAACCTTTCCGTTCGTAGAAGCTCGCGATGGGAGCGGTTTCGAAATTCCTTGGGCCGTTGAACGCTGCCACGAAGGCTAGAGCGGTGGTAGTTAAGGGTTAAACCACCGTTCACCGACTCGAGTTATTTTCTAGATCATTAGGCGACACCTTTTTTACGCGCGGCCAAACGATCCACCGGGATGATGCTGGCCAGCGGGACGGGCCCGTTAATTGCCAGTCTGACGGACCTGGTCCCAGCGTTGTGCGTACAGATCCGTCTGTGGTTCAGGTATACGAGGACCCAAATGTATATTCCACGTGACTCGTTCTATATAGACGAGTACGATCATACTCTTTCTCACTTAAAGTTCTCCATTGCCATATCGAATCGAATCGTATTCGAAATGAAATCTTTCGATCGTACAATGCAAAATTCGCACACGTGACTGTCTACGATACAGTAAACCGTAGTCTTTCACTGAAATTTTGATCGTCTCTCGACGAATTCCGTCAGTGCCGTCGCCCTGGTGAGAGTAATCGAGAACGGGCCAACGTCTCTCCTTTCTCTTCCCTGGCCGTTTCGTTCCCGTGGCCACGGCTATTTTTTATCATTACCGGGAATTCGGATCTGTCAAAATGTCCCGGGGCCCGCGGTTGCGTTAATTACGGTCCCTGGGCCACGCCACCGCCGGAATAATTATAATAATCAGGGGACACGCCTTCCCGGTTCCCTGATGATCCTCCACACGGGCCCGTCTGTCTCTGGATAGGCTAGAGACGGATAGTTCCCGGCGTATCGTGGCGTTTCTCGCCAGGACCGAGTGACAGGACTCTCGTGATCGTCGTTTGCTCGTTTCTTTGGAAAAGCGGCTCCCTCTGGCCCATAAAAAGGGGGGACAAACGTTGGAGGAATTTTCTATCCAGCGATGCGAACGTTTTTCTTCTCGATCGCGCGTTAATCGCGTTGGACATTCGCATCGATTTAATTTATGGTCGACGCGCGTTCACTGTCGGTCAAGTTACGTAAAAGCTAACGCGCTTAATAGCCGCTGATGGCTGGCGCGTCCCAGAATCGAGATCGATTCGCGCTCTAGGCGATCGTACCGGTTCGAGAAGATCGGCCACGACGTCTCCCAGACCAGGCTGACCTTTGCTGTCCGTCCGCTGATTTACGACGGCCGGGCAGAAATCGAACTGGAGCGATTTCGACGATGGGACAGGTTTAATTACCGCTCGCGGACGGACCCCGTGGGACCCCAACGCCGTACGCCTCTCCTCGTTCCATCGAGTCGCGTCGATCCTCTGCACGAAATCGACCATCTTTTTTTCACTAAATTTTCAGTCCCAACCATCGATTTGTTAGACTGATTTTTGGGATAGATTCGGAAAGCTGCGCAGGATCGTTCGAGAAGCTCGCTGGCAACGCTGCTGCGCTAAAGCATAAATCAGAAAAGCGGGCATGCGCGCGCACGAAGTAACGAGGCCCATTAGTCATGCACATTTTACGAACTAAACCACTTATCCTATCGCATATTCGCTTAATAACATTTAATGACCACCTGAATAACTTGTCGCTATCAACAGCTCTTAAACCATTTGATGCTTGACAGAGTAATAAAGTCATTTGAATACATGAATCTCTAAATACCCGCGGCCCCCTGTCCCACCTCTGCCTCCTCGTAATTGCCGTTCAATTGAAATCGCGCGCAGCGTATACAAAACCGATAACTAAAACCCACCAATAAAAATCGCACTTCGCGTCTCCAAAAATCCTGAATGATTCCAAACGACCCTCGATTCAAAATCTATCCATCAAATTCCCATTTACGTGTCCACCTCGAACTACTCTTCATAAGAACGGCAACCACACCCTTTTAAAAATCGAACGTCGAATCTCGCTTTGAGCAGCGACGGACGGATGCGAGCGAAGCGACGCGGTACGCGGTTGATAATCGAACGGGGCCTAGGCCAGGGCCTAATGAAAACCACTGGGCCCGGTGTCATTAAGGGGGCCCGGTTCTCCGGGCCGCCGCGGTCTTTGTTTCATTGGCTGGTGTCGGGAGCGGGGGTTGGGTGCGCGTACGGCCCGAAGGGGAGGAGCTGCGGGGGTCCGAAATCGTCTGTCATCTCCGAACGACTAATGGTCGCTTCACGCTGCTTCATTATATTTTCTAAATGTAAATTCGTACACGGTCCCAGGGCCGTCTCGGCGGCTGTCCGCGGCGGCGCACCGCCTGGAGGCCGGGGGGGTCCTTATAAAACCTGGGACCGTTCCCTGGCCCGTTCGCTAGGGTTCGGTTCGGTCGCGTTGCGAGCGAGGACGGGTTCACCCGCGGGCTAGAGTCGCGCATCCTTGATTGCAGGCGACAGTTTATGGTCCTGTCTCGTCCTGCGGACCAATTAGCCCCCTAGCTTCCAAGAACAGGACCGCGCGCCCCTTCCTCCCCCTCTGCTAGCCTCGTATGTCCTCGTGGATGGCCAGAGTCGCGGACGTTTCAGCGTTTTACGATCAGGACGCGCACGGTGGACCGTGGACGCTTTTGGCGAACGAGGAGGAACGTTCTGGTCTGCGATGTTTTTCGAGCGTGGATCGTTAGAGCTGCTTTATCGCGACGCGGTGATTGGTTCGCGATGAATCTCGTTGCTGGGCCAGCGACGTCTTTGACGAAGTCGTTTAATTACGCGCGTATTCGATCCCCTAATTCAGAGGGTAGCCTGGGGACACGGTGAAGTGTTTCTGCTGTGTTTCACGCGTCGTTCGCTGGAAAGCCGTTAAGAACGAGGGCGGATCGAACGGGCGTTTGCCTCTCGTAATTGGGCCCCCGTGTGTCCCGCGCCTGGTCCACGGAATAAACGAGGGAATCGACGATCCTTTAATTTTACGCACCACTGTATCATTTGATCGTCGCCGCGTCGTACTCGCACCAAATAAGTTATCCAGAGCCGCCACCCTGGACGCGACGCTTCTCAGCCGAAGTAACAAACTATAATCAACCGGCACGAGAGCAGAACTTCGTTTACAGAGGGTTCACGCCCCCATAACACCGGCAGATCCGAGGAACCACCAGCGGAACGTCGCCAAGGCGAGCGTCAGGAATTCGCCGGGGGAAGAAAAATGAGAGAAAAGACAGCGAAGGGGGAGTAAGGAGCGAAGAAGCGAACGACGACGACAAAGAAGAAGAAGAAGAAGAAGATGAAGAAGACGAGGATAAAGCACGAGGATAAAGAAGAAGACGAAGCAGCAGCGTGCAAGAAGGAGCTAAGGACGAGGAGAGAAGAAAGGGGGTTGCGGAGGAATCGCCTGAAGCGTGGTGGACGATGCGTCGCGGCTATTATCGGGCCCCGGTCTTTTTGCGAGGCGGACCGATCGGTGGGCCATTGTCTCGAGATGATTGCAACACGTTCGGGGCTGCTTAAAATATAGGGACCGTGGGGTCCCCCCCCCTATCTCTCTGTCCCCTTTCCTTCCAATTCGCCCTCTCCCGCCCCGTTCGACTTAGCCTGGCCTGTTCACGGCCGAGGAGCTGCACCAGAAGCGGCCCGACCCGGGACTACAGAGACACACACGGAAGGGCGGGCACCTGTGCCCTTCTCCTCCCAGCCCCCATCCGCTTCCAGGGCCCTTCGATGGGGAATATGGGCCCTGGTTAATGGGATCGTCCCGGATCGTCGTTCCGATTCCCCGTTTCCCGCCGTTCACGGTCCACCCTTTGTTTTTTCGTGCCTGCGTGCGCGCCAACTGAGATCCTGTAGGGGTCCCTCTCTCTTCGTCTCTCTCTCGCTCTCTCTCTGTTGGTGCATCGATCACCAATTACGGTGGAGGGTGATCTCTCGTGGGGATGCTCTTCGTTCTTGGGTAGAGGATCGTAGGATTTTGGCTCGCGAAGTCGACGGATCACGCGTTTGTGACGTTTGTGAAGACTCGTAGGATTGTATCTATCGATGTTTATTGATGATTAATTAATATTTGATACAGCTACGAGCTCGCGATGCGCGAGTAGCTCGCGTTTGATGGAGGAACTAGGGTAAAAGAAAACTGTGTTCCATTATTAGAGGAGCTTGGAAGGATTAATAAGAGTAAAGTCAACGAAATTTCCGGACGGAAAAACTTCCGTTCGGAAGCATAATGAAAGATATTAAAAATATAACGCTAACCATTCTTCGTGCTCGACGTAGGAGACCTTCCACAAGGGGGACAGAGAGAAAAGACAAGAAAGAGAAGGAGAGATATAGCGAAGACGGAGGAGAATGTTCTTTTTTTCTTCCATTATGCGTAGAGAAGGACCTGATTCTCGATCAGAGCGCAGGGACACGCAGCACAGGAGGCGGTGCCCCTTTCTCTGTGCCCTCGGAAGAGAACAGGAGGCCTCCGTTAATGGGATCGTTCTTAGGGATGGACCTCCGCCTGCCTCGAATGGCTTCGACGCACGAAAGCTTTCGAGCACGGACGATTATCCAATTCCTTCGACTGTCTTCGATGGTTTCTCGACGACAAAACTGCCAAAAACTATTCGAACGAGAAACGAAGCTGAAATTCCATCCTCGTAAATCATACAGCTAAAATTATCCGCGAATTCATGTATAACAACGGAACCTGTACCTGATTCGTTCTCGAAAAGTGAAGGCGAGATCCACGCAGTAACCACTTTCGCGCGATCCTTCGGCTCTGGGCATTACAGACCGTTTCCAGGACGAATGGCGGCGTGGCGGAGCAGTGGCACGCGTTCTCCGCAGCCGTGGCGGCCGAATCCTCTCGCCGCACGTAAAATCGAATATCCATCTCATCTCAATTACGTGGGTACCTCTGGCCGTGCGTTCGAGGGCTCTATTACTCTCTACCTCGCCCCTCGATTCCACTGGTGCGGGCCATGGGAGAGTCTCGCGGGCTACCTCGACGACAACACCCAATGAACGACCGCAGAAAAACTCAAGCAATTTGAGTCCCTCTGTTGCTTATTACCAATCGCCTCGTCAGTCGCAAATTGGCTCGCTGGGCTCACTGGGACTCGCTGATCGCGCTGACCCATACCTCCCGCCTTTATATCCACCGTCAGATGCTCTCTTCTTTCCTCCTCATCTTTTCAGGGCCCGCTCCTCGATGGGCAGAGGCGCTACCACACACGCGGCCACCGACAACCGCATTTGCAAGTGAGATTGAGTGCGATCGGGTTGACGAGACGCGTTCGCACGTTCCTTCTCGCCGAAAACCGCCATCGTGGATCCTACGAACGCCGCAGCATTCGATCCTCCGCGTCGGAGCCACCGTCGCCTCGGTTGTTACGCTGGGGGTTGCTCGAGCAAGGTAATTGATACTTTCGCGGGAGATGGAGTTCGCGAGAGAATTCAATACCGAGTAGCATTAATTGCGCAGGGGTTCGTTTCACGTTTTCGACTCTCGTGGGAACCGATTCGACGCGTGTCAGCAAAATAAGCGGAGCTATTAGTTTCAATTGAAAATTACGTGGATACGCGACGCGTGTGAGGGGCAATCGTTCCGCGCGTGTCCGAAAAACAGTGCAAGGGTTTGTCTTAGAACCGCGCGGGATCGGTGGGACGACAAACCAGCGATTGGCGAACGTATTATTGGTTATGGATCGGTTATTTATTCAAATGAATGCAGATTACCGTGGCAGTTTTCAATGCTCCGCCAGTTAACGGGCGCAATGAATAAATTGCTACCGGCCACGCGGGCGCCGCTACTTAACGTCGTGGCCCTTCGGGTTTTAAATGATATCGGACAGGCTCGATCGCCACGAATCCAGCAGCGTTTCCAGACCCATCTGGTCCATAAAAACACATGCGACTCTCGTCGAAAGGAGTGCAAACCAGTGCCACTCCGATTTTCTTCGGCAAAAGAAGAAACGCAAGCTGCAGAGCGAAAAGAGGCGCGAACATTCGTGTCTCAGCTCTGGTCCATACCTCACAGGGCCACCTGAAACCGCCCCTCGAAACCCGGTCGTAACCCTCGAATCTCGACGAAGAAGAGGACGCAGGAGTATCGTTCGGCGCCGCATCGCATCCCACGCGCATGAATTAAAGGCTACGGCACGGCTGGTTAGTCTTGATTTATCCCCGATCATCGTTCATCCCGTTTCTTTTGTTTCGTCGCCCGTTTCGGGCCCCGAAGACCGTCTACGCCGCGCGGCCACGTCTATAACCGCGCGGTCCACCGTCCGTCCGTCCGTCTATGCCCAGCCGTAATAATCCCGCGAGAACCGGGGCTAACAAATGCGCTGTTTTCAAGTATACCGTGGCGGCCAGTCATCCCGCGGGACCTCACGACGTGCCGGCCATTAGTCTAACCAGGAAACGTGATGGAAAGGCTGGCTGCGTGCCGTCCTAACGCCGGCTAACAAACATTGTTATGACTTCCACGGGGTGAAACCGGGTATCCGTCATCCGGGTGATCTCACCTGGCTCCTCTATCCTCCTCTCGTTCCCCCTCATTCTTATTTTCCCCTCTTCTTTTTACCCGGAGTCGCCTCTCTATACCTAACTCCTCCCAACCCCTCTTCACCCTTCTCGATCTTCTGCTCTTTTTCTTCTCCCTTGCCCTTCTTCGTCTTGTTTCGCGAGTTTTGTTCCTGTTGCCTTTGATCTTCCTCTATACAGGTACGTAGGCTACGTGCTCGTTCGCCGTTACTGTCGCTCGTTCCCTCCGCGTTCGGCTCGCAGGCGTCGGTGTACGCCTCGTACGACTGGTCCTGTTCCACAATCACCGACGCATTGTCGGGCTAAGAGATTGCCCTCTGTGCCCGAGAGTTATGCGGCTGGAATGGCTACGCCTCCTCCCCAGCCTGGCTGGGAACGCTTCTGGTGTACCCGGTAACCTGTTGTTTCTCGGTTGCGCCTCGTACCCCGCTCCGCCGCTCGCGAGTCCTCCTCCTTTTTCAGGCGATGCCTGTTGCGCGCACGCTGGCCAAGAGACCCGGCCGTGCCTCGAACGTGACAGCCTTCCGCGTCAGAGAATTTAACACTCGCCACTCGGCTCGAGCGTGAATCTGCGTTCCGATCGACGCGCCATCGTCCACGATTGCTCGCGCGTACATTCTTTTCTACCCGCGTACGCGTTCTCCCCTGGTACGCGTCCCTGAGGCCGCGCGACGGCCAGTCGCGGCTCCTCCGCGCGGATCCTCCCCTTCGCAGAGCCTCGCCGCTAGGAAGACCGCGCTAGAGAAGGACAGAGGCGGCCAATAAAGCAACCGGACGCTAATTAGAGAGCCATTAAGACGATAAACGGCGACACGCAATTGACGCAGCTCGAGCGACACGCCGTTAGTTGTGTCTTCTTGGATAACCCCGCGCGATAAACCCGGAGATACCGCCCTTCTACCAGTTGGTACCGCGGCGAACGGACCGCGAACAACGACGGTAGTGTCGCCGCACGTGTCCCGCATCAGACCAGCCGGAGGTCCCGGTTTTTGCCTGTCCTTTGCGCGAGCCAAGCCGTTTCCGACCAATCTTGAACCCCAACCGTGACCCCTGCCCTTGACCCGCGCGACACCGCTTCGACTCTGCCAGCGATACTCGCGTCACGTAACTCCTCCGCGTGAGATTCCACTGTACGACGCACGGAAACGTTTTATATCATATGGGTTCGTGGAGTCTGGTGATAGCTGGTTCCTAGGAACGCATTAAGTTAGGTCAGTGATTCGTCGAGTTCTTTTGTGATCGCAGAGAAACAGTATGGTTGGTAGGATCAGAGATTATTGAATTCTGGTTACTGGGATCGATATCGATCGTAGATATCGGCAGTGGCCATTGTCTGGACGTCCCTCGACTAACCCTTCCGAAGGTTACGAGGCGGGCAGCGCACTGTCGTCCCTTTGATTGGCTTTTAGAGAGCGGCCACTTTCTCGCCTCAAAAGAGGCACTCATTGTTTCCCTTCTCTCTCGTGCACAGTCTGCTTCTCTTAGTTTTAATCTGCGACCGCTTTCGGACGAGGGACAGGGCCCTTTTGCTTCTGACAGAGTCAGCCGCGAGCGGTCCATCACGCGAGATATCGTTGCGCCCCTCTGCAAGAGGGTCGCTCGTGCGTTCAGTTCCTTCAACAGTTACTAGAGTTGTTTAAGAAGCTCTTAGAAAAATTTGGAAAATCTTGGTTCGAAAGAAACAACTGCACAAAATTCTAAGACAGTGGATTAAGGGAGAAACAGAAGAGAAGAATGGAAGATCGTTGAACAACCAGTTCGAGGCTTCGAAGAGGAAGCATCTGGCGAGCGTCCATCGTTCTCGATCGCCATGGCGCCGTTTCTTTTCTTCGACTAGCCGGGATTCCGTGTAATCGCGTAGCAGGCGCGTGCCACGAAAAAGATAGGGATCTCCGCGAGCATCTCGTTCGCCTTCCGGCACGGGCCAACGTTCCCACACCTACCGTCCTGTCTACCTGGCCTCTAGCGACCAGAACCTAACCTTGATAACCCCAACGGTGGAGAGTCCACCGACTCCGGGGCCCTTTGTCCTCGGCTCGTCAAACACGTGTACGTTTCAGCGAAAGACCGGTGTTAAAAAGAAATATGGATGCCCATCCTCGCTCCCCTGCCTCTCGCTCACCAAATCTATTCACCGCCGTCTCCTTTTTTCGATTTCTACAGGGGACAAGGTGCCCCTCGTTATTCTCCGCTCCAAGCAGGAACGTTCTCGAGCACCCAGTGGACGGACTCTGATCCGTGGTTTGATTAATACCACGAATCGAAGAAGAAAGCGTTTCAACGGCTACGAGAACTCGATCGACTTGGAGATCGTCGACTGGTACCAACGGCACAGATCGAGATACAGTTTTATAGCTAAATTTACGCGCTTCCTGTCTCTTTATCGATCCTCGTCATCGACCATAAATATTCGCGTTCGCCATCCATCCCTTTGGTCGCAGTCTCGCGAGCAAAAATTCAATTAATCGAAACGAGCCCGCGCGTCCGCGCGAGATTTACGCGCCGGCTCGCGCGTCCCTCGCGACGTCAATTAAAAACCGACTTCCGTCACGGCGAACAAAAGAGCCTGGGCACGGTCGTAAAAAGCGACGTGGTTCCCGACGAAAGCAGGCGCGTCGCCGGACAATTGGGATCGCGCCTCGATAATGGGCCGCTAAAAACGAGCGCGCGCCAGACAGCTGTCCGTCGAGGGAAAAAACCAGGGCGGCGTTGGACGCGCGGGTAATTACCCGCTCGTCGCAGGCGGGTAGGAACGCGCGGCTACGGCCAGGTGACAACTCGATCGCGCGGAAGACAAAGGCCAGGAGAGAGCGTGCACCGTCGAGGAGGAGAAGAAGTGGAAGAATCGCGGGTTGACCGTTTCCATCGGGGCGAAGTATGCGGTCACGTCGACGGGAGGACTAATGACGCCGCGAGAATGATCCAACCCCATGCGGTTCGAGCGTGTTGCGCAGTCGTCGGCCCGAACAAAAAGAAAGGCGAACCGTAAGCTCGACCCGGAGAAGGTCCGCGCCCCCTGGTGACATTTCCCATTCTTCTCGGCACGCCATTACCGGGTCAAAGCAGCCGCCCCCGCGGGACGCCGCGCGCCGCCCTCCCGCTCAGCAACCCCTACCAGGCCACGGCCACTTTTCAGCTTTCCTTGGAGAACGCGGTTCTTCTATCGCTAGGATCGCGTATCGTTCAGAGTTTTCAGACTTCGAAAGTAGAGACGAGAGACGGATAGGTGATTGATTCGTGGTAATTAGTTGGTACGCTATGAGAAATTATTTTGGAAACAGCCCTGCGATTTGAGATGGAGAGAGATTAGATGCTGGTTAAGGATAATAGTTGTTCAGCGTGCTGTTAAGCAGCGGCGTTCGCGAGGGTACCATTTTTTTCCTGATTATCTACTGGCAAACAGTAGAATTCTATCGATCCACGCGGTTCATCCGGGACAAAAGGGAAAAGAGGGAAAATACAGGCTCGCGGAACAGCGATCTTCACAACCCCGATGAACGGTGAGCAGCGCGCATCGCGTCGCGATTAACCTGTCGACGCGGCTATTTACCATTCATCAGTGTCACAATGCGCTGCCGTTCGCGAGGATGGGCGTAAACGCGAGGGAACGCGGAGGAAAACGCTTTTATCGGTCGCGATCGAGTGGCGGCGGATCGGTTTGAAAATCCGCCAGGGTCTGCGGCGGGGGATGCCCGTTGATTCTCGCTTACCGGCATAATAATACAGACGGCACAGAGCCGCCGGCTCGAAAAGCGAGAACCGCGAGCGAATCGCCGCCCGGAGAGCGGCCGTAATGCATGCGATTACGCGGATCAATGAGCTATGGCCCTATTTATGGCTCTATCAGCCGACCGCTACCGGGATCCCCGAGCTCCAGTCCATCGTTCCATCCCCCGCGCGTCGATCCTACCCCGTTTTTTTTTCTTTTTTCTCCTCCTTTTTTTTTTATACGTATCCTCGCGCCAACGCTGGCGCTCCTTGCGTGACCGCGCGTGGACCCCGAATCGAACGGCTAATGCCACGATTACGCGGATCCACGGGGATCGCCCGCGGAAAGACGATGCGCTCGATGAAGAGGCGATCACGAATTCACTTTACTGCGAACGCGTTTCGCGTGGGAATCGAAGATACTCGTGCTAGACGCTGTTAAAAGACAAGATCGAAGGGACTTTCCAGCTTCGATCGACGACAAGGTTTGTCATTTTTTGTAAAAATTAATTCATATTTGATGATTAGTCTACGCGCACAGTCTGTCGAATTTTCCCTCAGTTATTCCACTTAAATAAACGACAGCGTCTGTCTAAATCTGCTTGAAATTGGAGCACCCATTTCCTCCCCTGAAAATTAAGAAACTCTCCGCTCGAGCGCGTCCAAATTCCCTCCGCGAGGAGGGGGGAACAAAAAGGCGCGGGCTAAAAAGGGAAAAGGAATCAAACAAGCCCGCGTCCTGTTACGATTATCCTTATGGCCGGGCCTCTTAATACCTTTATTATACGAACGCTCCTAATATCTTAATACCGCCCCAGCCGGGAGGTACGCGAGTTACACGAGGGTCTAATGGTCGACTCAATTAAGACACCATTAGACCAACGGCATTTACATGTTAACGATAATAGCCGTCATGATACATTCCCCCGGAATAATGTACCGCGTGTGTGTTACGCGAGCCGCCGTTCCGGAAGCGGTGCCGCGCGTCCCAGCTCCGGTCACCGTGTAATTTCTTTTTACCGGCACTGGCAACCCTTCCGGGCTGCCGATAGCCGAGCAATTTAACAATCTTGTCCCTGCTCGCGATACCAGCGGGACGCTTTGTTCCTGCCCCTTAATTGTCCATCGCTGTACGGTTTTACGATCGCTGGAGAACGTCAGGTAAAAGAGGAGGAGGCAGAGGGCAGGTGGAACGAATGGTTCTTCTGCTAGTTCCTACTAGCTTCGCTATTATTGCAATTTTTTTTTTTTAGTGCTTCTCTTCTCATTCGAGATCTTTTATCTGGCGATGTTCGCTTGGAAACAAAGGTGTTTCTGAGCATTAATTTTGGGGTGGTTTTCGAATACGCATTCGTTCTGCAATTTTCTATACTGAGATTAGTAATTTTATGTGTTATATATATCGTTCTGTTGGTGCATACTCAATCATGGATATAATAAGTGGGCTGTAGAATTGCAGTTTCCAAAACAAATCACCGATTTCGCAACTCATGAGACTCGCTCGCCGGTCAATTACGCCTCGCTAAGTGGCTCCGTTTTGCACGATCCCCGTTGCGAGGACAGTTTCGCAGTCGATGGACGAGCGTAGCTCAATTAGCGGCGGATAATTAACGCGGCGACGCTCGATTAGCAGGAGACAACGTCTCGATGGGTATTGTTCGCCGCTGACAATAATCCCCAGTTGTATTCGCGTTAACGAACCTGCTCCCTCGGAAAGATGGACGCCTGAGCGCGATCCTGAGTGCACCTGACTCGTGCTGCGCTTTGAACTAAGTTTCGCAGTCCCTTTCCGTCGCGAAGACGCGACGAACATCGATTATCGAAAAACCACGGCGCTCGCAAAATGGCGCAGGTGCGCGCTCGAAGGTGGTCGAAAAATTCGAGCGAGCCAACAACCACGGCAACCGACATTGGCGCGGATCCACAAACAACCCACGGCGCGCCGCGGGAAAAGCGAAAAGCGCAATCGAATATTTCCCTGGCGGCGATTACGACACCTCCGCGGGCCGATCCGGTTATCGACGGGTCGCGGGATCGGAAACGCGATGCGGTGAATCGCTGGTGGGCGCAGTTTTCCTCGTCAGCGCTTATGCAAAGCCTCTCGCGCGGCCGATCTCCGCGGTCCTTGAATAATGCATGCGATATTCGCGCTGCTCGACGAAATGCAACCGCGCCACCTGTGCGTGCCACCATTGTTGGCGTGCGCTGAAAAATCGCGGCACCTATAATCAGAGATCCTCGAAAACACACTGAATCCTAAAAACGCTCGTGCACTTTCGCATGATCGAATCGAACCACCAAGAAAACTGATCAGTTCCTCCAGCTTCATGGTTATTCGTATTTCGACGTTCCAAAAGGGGGTGGAGAGCGAACGAAAATGGCGATTCAGTAGACGCACGTACATCAATAGTTCGAGGGGGTAGCTAACATTAATTCCTCGCGTACGTTGCCGAATTTGGATTCAGATTACACCCCTGGAAAGATACATTCGTAACGCGGCGAGTGCACGCACACACAGTCACCCCCGTAGCTCGCGGCCGCGCGTTTCGCCGAGTTCGCAGGTGGAACCGCACGGTTATTAGGATGATTTATACGCGGTGGACTGTCGGCTTGAACTCGAGGAGTCTTACTCCGGGGTGGCGTGTCCACCTCGACGCTCTGTCCGCCTCCCAGTGATCTCCTCCCTCCCACTCTCTCTCGCCGTCTTCCTCTCCGCGAGGGATCCGCTAAGCCCGTTAAGTATACGCTTCGCGTACCTAAATTCTCGTTTAATTCGTGGCGCTTGTTTTGCGGCAATTTACGTCGCGTGGATCGCCCTCGGCCACCGAGGCTTCGAGAAAAAGCTGCGCCACGAAGCAGCGAGACGCGGGGGTGGGTTCCTCGACCGCCTCGGGATCGATTCGTAACAAAGGAAACCTCGTTCAGCGCGATTTTTACTCTCTAATCCTCGTAACTCGCGCTAAATGAAAATTATTAAACGTTTAACAATAGCCAACACTCGACTCACCTTCTCAATATTATTTACAGAAGTAGAAATAATTCGAAACGCGAGATCTTCACGATAAACGAGCACTCGTAAAGACAGAATTTCCTCCAGCGAGAACGTTCATAGAAATCACGATTTACGGTACGTGTAAATTGCCAGGACGTGGCGTAGCGTTTCGTGCGTACTTAACAGTCGTCACGGGGCGGATAGGGAAGGGTCGTTTCGAACTGGCGAGACAAAACCGCGCGGGGTTGCTCGCGGAGACGCGGCGCGCGAAACGGGGTGGCCGCCTTGGCGAACGCTATCATTAGAGACGCCCGCGAAGACTGGAAATAACAGTATATGGTAATACCAATGACGGTTACGCACGCTTATTGCCGTAATACTCGACGATAATTGCCGGGTCTGCCTGCATACATCACACGGCGTGAACTAGCTGGCGTGAACGTCGAAATGAAACGTCCACTTTGTTGTTACGCTGTCTCGCGTGGATTCGACGCGGAGGTCTCGTGTCGCGGGGTTCGAAACGAGGTGGGCGAGGCTGTCGTTGGTTTAGAATCGTTCGATTTCCGGGTCACGTGGGTGTACTCTTGCATCGCACGCTATTAAGACACGGTAATTGGCTTGGCGCGAGAAAATCGACGCGAACGATTCTCGTCGACGGACGACGTTGGACACCATTTTGTCCGCGTGTGTCAAAGCTCAGCGATATCATCCGACGCGATCGATCGAACGGGAACGCCTCTTCGTCGAGGCAGTCGCAGAATCGACACGGATACCGCTAGCTGCGAGTCGCCGTTTATCGGATTCGAAAACGCGAACGGGAAAAACGAGCGGCACGCGGTGCGTTAATCCGCGAAAGTCGGGGGTTAAGCAGCTTGAGGGCACCCCCAGTTGGAACGCGTGAAATCGCGCGGGGATTTCACCCGGTCGAGTTATTAATGCTCGCAATATCGTTACCATGTTGTTTAAGGGATCCGCGAATTACAGGATCAACCGCGAGCCGCGTTTTTCCATCCCCGTGGTTAAATTCACGGGGGTGGAGAGCGGTCGCGGAATTTATTCGCGATCTCTCAGCTGTTTGTACGAATGAACGGGATCGAAAATGAGAGCGTGAGAAACGGGATATCTTTATCTCTTACTAAATCGAGACATCGATTATTTCGTCACCTGTTCTCAGAATTTTGTTAAAAAGAAAAGAATTGACTCTTTATACGAGGTTTTTTAAAAGGTTGAATGAAAAATAGAAACAATTCGATCGCAAAAGGGGAGCAAGTTCCAGCGCACGAGTGCAGTCGCGTTCGAGGAGGATCCAAGTAGCAGCCCGCAAATTTTTCCCTCGCGTCTAACGCGGAGAGGGTGAGAGAGAGAGGCAGCGATCGGGAATTTCCACGAGGGATCGTTACAAAACTTTTAACGGGTTCGAGAGGCGGTCTCGAGTGCGCTTGGCGGGGGTGCGGCAAGTTTCGCGTTACCCGCTCCCTGCGTGCACCGGGGTGAGTGCATGGCGAACTTCCGAAGAACAAAATCAATTATGAAACGGCCGTTTTTATGCGCCGCGAAGTCGACGAGCGGGAGGGCGCACGAAGGGGCGGAAAGAAGCGTTCGAAGTACGACGGGACGTGATTATCGGTCGAGACTTGCTAACTAAACTAATTCGCCGTTGGCCAGCGCGCATTTCGCGTTACCAGAGGAGGATTACTCTCGTTCTTCACCCGCGATTATCTCGCGTACACGTCTTCGCGTCCGGACGGAAGTCGAGCGGACTCTCGCGCGCGTTCTCGCACCGAGCCAGTGAAGAATGACTGGAAAAAAGCTCGTACGAGATCTCAATTCGTCTTAGACGGGTGTACGAGCGTGTCCCTGGCTGTTGCTCGAGGAAGTCGTCCAGTAAAAACCCCCGCGCAGCGGACAGGCTCGCAAGGTTTTTCGCGGTGACGAAAAAGGGGTCGCCCCGCCGCGCGTTTCTTACGAACCGCGTCGCGAGTTTAACGCGACGAAATTACGGATGTCGACGGCCACCCTTGTCCGTCCGCCGCGTAATAGCCGACGGAGGAGGCTCCGATTCGCGCGGCAACCGGGTAAAAACGTAAGTGGCACCGCTTACGCAGAAGAAGCGGCCGCCGCGCGATGCCGCGAGCCGACGCGACGCTGCGAGAGGGCGACTGACGGACGCAGCGGACACGCTGGCGTGTTTTTAACGATCGTCCCTCCTCTTATCTGCTCGCAGCACATGCTCAGGCCCCGGAGGTTGCGTGCCCACGGCCACCGCTGGTAAATCGACCGATCTAAGACGCCCGCAAATTGGATCCAGAACTCTCTCGCTTGGCTAATTAGCGCGGCTCGCGAGAGGCGACCGCTTTCTCTCGATCGCCTGGCGAACCGCGGATCGATCGCCACGCCGTTCAGCTTTCTTATTATACACGTGTTTATCTCGATAACAAGCGAGAGGGTTGACGCGTGTACCACTTCGCCTTTGCGGAGTATCTGAAAAGCTGGTTAGCTACGATCGAGTTCGAATGCAACGATCGATTAACGAGTGGATAATTTACCAGGCAAGGCGCGGTGGTAGGGCTTCATGATAGGGGATCAGGATGTTTAGAAGTAGGTTATGTTGGCTGAGGTTAACTAAGGTTTGTATCGGTTCCAAAGCATCGCTGAGATGCAGCGCGGATAAGCGCGCGTTGAACGTTACTGAATAGGATTAACCACCAGCCATTTCCAACTAAATAGCCTCAGTCGAGTGTGGTCTCTCTCTTGAAAAATAACCGTCGATCGGAATTATTAAACAGTGAGTCACTGTCGATTCGTCGATCCGCGAGTGATGTCACGAGCTATCGTTGCGCGTATCGAGCGCACAACACTCTCGCGGCTCTGGAAACCTGCTTTCAGCCTGTCTTCTCGTCGTCGCCTGTGTTCGACGCGAATAATTGGAGTAATAACCGCGTTCGTAAGACTCCACGAATCCGGATTCGTTCCGCTCGACGCGTACCATTAGCTGCGAGCCCCGTGCGCGCGGTTGTCCCTCGACTTCCGCCGCTCGCGATTGATTTATAGGACCGCGAAAGTGATAACCACGGGTGTTAAGTGCGCCGCGATGTGTCGCAACGGACCGCTAATTGCTGTTTCTGTCGCTAAGCGAAAGGAACTAGACAGCTGTTAAGCTGGCAAAGTGTTAAGCTTTGCTTTCACGCGCGATTGTTCACGCCCACTGACTTAATTTCATGAAATGCTTTTTGTTTGTCACGGAAAATGGCAATTTCGTTGCTTCGCAGACGAATTATAGTGGACAGCGCGGACGCGTGTAACGCGTACTCGTTCCAGCTTCGATTCGAAGCGACGTCTGCGCCGTTGCGCGATGATAATGCGAGCACAAACGGATCTCTGTCCGAGCCCATCCGTAATATATCGCCGCGGGCGCACGTTCTACGGTTTTTTGTCACTGAATACGTTGACGAATGCGTGAAAGGAGCTCGAGGGGTCCGGCTAGAGCGCGTTCTCTGGCTGACGGCCAGAAAAGTTCGCCACGGTCGTTTCGAAATCGAATGACGTGTGGATTTTGACTTCGCACCTGCAGGTACGAACACGTCGATGGGTGTTCGCATCGAAAATAATGTTTTATCGCGAGATACACTGCGATTCGATGTCGCGGGACTGATTTCGACGAGCGAAGTCGCGAACAACGTGTCGAACGGTGCACAATTCGCACGTTTTTGCGAATTCGCGTCGCGAATGATTTATAACAACGCGGTGTAACGCACGCGTGACGTTAACTGACTCCAGGTGAAACAATAAGTTAGTTCGATAACTGCTGGCCGATATCATCGGCATCATTAATTATCAGTTTCCCCATCTCGTCGACCGCATCAATGAAATTTAACGCAATCGAACGACCGAATGGGCAGAGAGCGCGTCCAACGCGATCATTATCGCCAACGAATTACCGCCGATATTATTTAGATATCTGACAGGTTACTAGACGGGCGACGTGTTTGCCCATCGATAGAATCTCGACGTTGCGAAATCGCATAATTCAGCACCGAATCGAGCCGGGCGACGCGATCGCATCAGCCTCGAGTGTATCTGAAATAAACGAGAACGTCAAACGGAATTCCATGGGACTTTTAAATCCAAAAATCACCGGACAATTCAACGCCACGCTTGTCTCCTAGTTTTTGTGAAATTCCAAAGTCGAACGCGTCACAAATTACCCTTCGTTGACACGAACCAGCCCCGTGTAACGCTGAGCCACCCAAGTATCCGCTATCACCCAACAGGACCGTCCAAAAACACTCGTCGACGTGTTAGAATAACAGCCAGTTCACAAACGACCCACTGTGCTACAGGATGCCGTAGTTTTTGTCACCGTTTCACCCCTTAAGCCTTCTCTTCCTCGCAGGCTGCAGCGTTGGTAACGCGAGAACGCTCTGCAACCCCATTTTGGTGCGCGTCAGTCGTTGACACCCTCGCGCGAACACTTGACCCATCGATAATTAAACTTAAGTGAAACAGAAAATTCTTCCGTAGCCACGAAATATCATTCGATAACGTCAGATTTCTACGTCCATTGAAAACGAATTCAGAGAACGTTGGTCAGCTTCAGAAGATCCATCGATAATTAAACTTAAGTGAAACAGAAAATTCTTCCATAGCCACCGAATATCATACAATAACGTTAGTCAGTTTCAGAATCGCGCGATGGCGTTCAACGACACGCAGGATCCACGTTTTTCACCAGCGAAAATCGCACCAGTGACGAGCAAGCACCGCGGTTTCCGCGAGCCACGAATCTCGAAAATACCCAGGCGGAAACTCGGCCAGCGCGGGAAGGTGCGCGCCGCTTCGACGCTACCAAATTGATACCCCGGACGGAGCCAGGAGGCGGCCTACTTGCCCGCACCTAATATAACACGGCCGTTCGATCGCGCGCGACCAACTTTATGGTGTAAACAGACTAACCGCCGAGGCACGTCGCTTCGCGGATAAACTCGTCTTGACAGAGTGCAGGTCCCCCAGGAAATGGCCGCCCAAGAAAATCCCGGCCGTACCGCGGGGATCCCTTTCCTCGAACGTCTTCGTCGACGAGGGTAACAAAAAAAAAAAAAAAGAGACGAGTAGAAGACGGGTGGACGGGTGGAGATCGATTTTCCAGTGGACTCTTCTCGAGAGGACTACTCGCGGTTCTCTCTCGAGTATCTCCTCGAGCAGCATAGGGTTCTGGGAAGGACAGATGCTCCGGAGGATCGCTTTTGTAGAGAATTTTCACGTGAGGCTACTGTTAACGCTCGTATGGGTGCACTCTTGGGTGGTACAGTGGACACCTTCGCGTAGAATTCGCTGAGATTCACGTAGAAATTAATTGAATTAAAATTACTTGGAGCCAGGGAAATCCGCGATTAGGTGGACGCGTCTCGAAGCGACGAGCGCGTCACTGCCGCCATTATCGTGTCGCGACAAACGTTTGCGCGAGGAATCGTTCCATTTAATCAGGTGATGAGTCCTGGACGATTCGAGGAACCGAACGGAAATCAGATTTACGATCGTTTGGCGCGCGTGCTCTCGCGCTGACGCAAAACCGTCGATAAATTACTGGCGGCTCGAGAAGGGGTTGGTTGGCGGGCAGACAATGGGCGGCGAACCGGGACCATTTTTCGTGATCGGTCGCGGCGGAGTACTCGCGCGTTGGATTATCGTTATCGCGCGCGCTGTTTGTTGCCGCGACGGCGGCGGTGGTGGCTGAAAAGTGTCGAGCGAGCAATAATAATTAATGTTCGACGATAAACGGGTTCATCGGGTGGCACAGACTGATCGATGTCATAGGCCGGTTGTCTTAACCGATAACCTCCTCCCGTGACATCGACGGAGTCGGTTATCGTTTCCACGAATGCTCGTTCCACGCTCCGAATTCTTTTTGCCCCGTCACTGGAATCCGTGTAATCGTTTTCCAGAATAGCTGAATAGGGACGCCCAGCTCGCTACGAATCGATGGTTCTGAAGGGAGGAAACGTAGGAGCGGTACATTTTATGGTTCTGGTGCACGTGACCGCGGGACTCGTACAATCGCCGTGGATAGAGTTCAAGATTCGACTCGCGCGCTTGTTAAAAACTGACGACTCTCCGTTTCCACTCGTCCTTATCTCTGTTTCGCGGGGAGAATCGGTTCCTCCGTGTCTAGGACCAAGTATTTCCTTAATAAACAGTGAACGTTTAATGGAGACGCATCTCGTTCGGAAGCTCGCGTGGAAGTTCTTTGAAGTACGAGATAATAAAGAACCGCCGTAAACAGTGCGTTTTACAGCATTATAATCTATACCAAGAACCGTGGCTCGCGATAAGCGGTGGCGGAGTTTGCGGAGACCGTAGCGACAAAATCACGGCGAGGAGAATCGTCGTGGATCTCTCAGCTTCTCGCGGTTTGGCTAGCGAACAAACGCTCTCCTATCCGTCGTTTCGCTTAACGCAGCGTGGCGATTAACGCGCGGGAAAGATTTTTCGAATTCGAGGAGGGTGAGGAACTCGACGCGCTCCTATCGTCGAGGCTTTTGAAACGAGCGGTCGATTTCTCGGGCAAAAAACAAGCATAATCGAGTGTCTATCGCTTTGGAAAGCCGAACAAATGGAACAATTTGTTTCGAGGCTTCGAGTATCAGCCATAATTACGAATATTACAAAAACAATCATTTCTCATGAAACGTTTCTGCGCGCCGATTAAAACACTGTCTCAACGAGAAGAAAAAAAAGAAATGAGAAAAACCGTTTCGACGCATTTCGTAAGCGTTGCACTCCATTTTATCAGGGTTCAAACGATACCGACGAGCAGATATCAGTTCTCTCAAAATGTTGTACGTTCGTGAAACCTCGAGCAAACACGGTCGCAAGCAGAAATATGCACTGAACGATTCTCGTTGGTTCATCGAGGAAATTGGACGACCTACGAAGGGATACCCAGGTCCCACCCGCGCGATGTGTTTACAGGAAGACGATATTCTATTAAGCGGGGGCCAAGTAGTGTCACGTCGGCACTGGCGTCCCCGGAGAATCAACCCTTTGCCGGTCCCTGCATAATCCACGAGCCCGTGGAGACGCAGGAAATTAGAGGCTCTCTCTGATCCGGTCGCGGATGATTTAGGGCGGAATTACCAAGAGGAATCCAATAACGAGCACCGTGGTGCTCGCACCGCAACGAATTAAGATTCGAACCATCCTAAACCCTTTCGTGAAACACCCCCCTTGAACGTATGTCGCGTATACTTGCAACGCGTGCGTTTACAAAATTTTGCAGAAATCTTCCTATCAAATGGAAAGAAAATGGTCACTCGAATCGCGGAGTCTCTCGATCAAGATCAATAACGTAACGAATTAAGATTCGAACCGTTCTGCACCTTTTCGCGAAACACCCACCCTTCGACGTATGTCGCGTATACTTGCAACGCGTACATTTAAATAAATTTGGAAGAATCCTTCTATCAAATAGAAAGAAAATGGTCACTCGAATCGCGGAGTCTGTCGATCAAGATCGATAACGCAACGAATTAAGATTCGAACCGTTCTGCATTTACAAAATTTTGCAAAACCCTTCGATCGAATAGAAAGAAAACGGTGACTCGAATCGCGAAGTCTCTCGATCAAGATCGATAACAGATCGGTTCCCATTGAGTGGTCCTCGCGAAGGGGCGTCGAGAAGCTGGAGGAGCGGAGTTGTTATGACAGTCAGCGGCGGGCCATCCATCAGCGAGATTCGGTCTCCACGGGCACGACCGCGGACCAACTTATCCAATATTTAAGGTTTTGTCCCTGGCGACCCGGCTGATATATCACTGGCATTAATATATATTTGCGGGGGAGATAACTCTGACCGAGAGGCGGAGGGTGGCGCGACTGCCCGCTCGCGTAAATGCCCGGCCAAGATTCCTGCCCGCCTCGCGAATAATGGATACGACGTTATTTATTGCTGCTCGTACGGAAAAATGAAACGTTTGCGTCGACCGCTTTGCTCGACGTCTTCGCGTCCCCTCGACGTGCGCTACTGTAAATACTCGATTACAGATGTTACCAATTACCGCGACTATCACAGCGGTGCAGCGTCGTAACGAGAATTAACGTGGTTTAAAAGGAACACGAGCCAGCGCGCGCGTCCTCGATAAATTACGCGGACTACACATTTCGACGTGTCTCTCAACACCTCGATCGCGCGATAAGATCGCTTGTACCAGATAAAGTAAGAAACATCGATGCGTCGACACCTCGCCTCGTCTAGTTTCATTTGTACGTGGCGCGTGACACGGTACAATTTCACCAGGGCCAGCTGCGCCGCGGCTCGGACCAATTAGCATGTTAATAAGTGGCGACCGATCATTAAGACCGCTCTCGTACGAACGTTTGCTCTCGAATCAATTTTCGGCGACCAGCCAAACGTAAGACACGGTGTTTCAAGGAATTGAAAGGCGTGCAAATTAATTGAAAACAATTACGTCGTGTACTTATGTCGATTTTGTATCGATTATTTCGGAATGTTTTTTAATTCGTTCGAGACGTCTCGTATGGTACTCCGAAAGTGGGTACCATTTTCCTAGCGATTCCATTTATTTAATTAATGAAAGTATTTGGAAAATAAGGTCGCGCGCGGGTATGTTCGCGTGATAAATTCGTTGGGGAAAATTACACGCGCGATTTATGAACTCTGCACCTATGACGCGGACGACGTATGGGAAGGAACTAATTGCGCGATCCACCTGTAGGTCAGCGCTGTAACCTTCGGTCATTTATCTTTGGCTGACTGACTGCGGAAAGATGCAAAATTTAGATATACTATATATCCACGGAGAACAACCGTAATGCCCTCTTGTTGTACACATTTTTGTCCCGTTACGGCGTTGCTGGTAACTTTCGCAGAAACGACATCCGGCAGTGGTCGTGTCGTTGCGCGAGACACCGCAGCTCTGCTTTTACATCGCCGATTTATCATTCATCCAGTGAGACACGTCCGTTCCGCGTACACGGACTGCGGCGGTAATTAACGCAAAAAACGAGCGTCGATCATTTCGTAAATTAAAGGCGAGATCGCGCGATTATCGGGGCCAGCCGACTAACGAGCAATTTTCACGTAGTTCGCGGTATCGAGTTGCACGTGAGGCGCGGAAAAACGGCGCGGAACGACTTGAAATGGCGGCTCTAAAGAGACCATCGTTCCGCGAAATCGGAGATCCGAGTAATCGAATCGATCGTTTAAACCCTGTTCCATGCGAAACGATTCAATTCCGGTCGGCTGCCACGTGTGTTCCACGATCGCTGGAACAGGCCAAATGACTCCTCTTTACGTCTCTCGCGCAGAATCTCGCGCTTTCTCGGAAAACGATTACCCTACGCGGTGCCATAATTACGGTTCGACTCTTACAGAGACTGTCGTTCGAAAATCGTTCACGAATCGGTTCGCAGGTCGAGGAAAAACCGACTCTGGGCGTCGAGGTAGCATTTTTCGAGGGACACGGCGCACGACAAATATACAGATCTGTCACCAGCTCCAGGAATAACCTGCGAGGGTGAACGGATCGCGTAAACGGACAATTTCGTAGGCGAATCCCGCGGCGCTCGTAAAACCTCTCTCTCGCGATTCGTTTCCGTAGGCACCAGCGGCAGGGCTGCGCGACAGGGTCCGCAATAAACGATAAACGATATCCGAAGTAGTTTATTTGGGGAACGCGTCGCTCCGCGAATTTTACAGCCGATCGCTCGCGCTGCCCCTCGCCCGGATCGGAATCCTCCGTATCCGGGCACCGCTCGCCTCGAGAACGCGCCTCGTCTATTTTTTACTCCCCTTGTCCTGCTCCATCTCGGTTATTTGCTTTTCTTCTGTGACGTCGCGATTTTCGACGGCTGCCATCGCGGACCACACGCGTTTCTCTCCTACCTAAGCTGCTTCTACAACGCGTCTCTCGACGGATTTCGTGGCGCGCCAGTCGAGGCTTCCGGGTGCGATCGTCTGTTTCTTCGAGGTCGTACGTTTCTCTCATACTCGCGTGGTTACTCGTTCCTCAGAAAACAGCGTCAATTTTTAGGACTACAACGCGCGATGTTCAACCCTGTCCTCGAGCCAGCCAGCGTCCCCAACGAGGCAAGAAACGAGCGGAATTACAATTATTCGGACGTTGAGCGCGTTAAAAGCAACGAGGGGTGTGGGCGTCTCCGACATAATTTCATCGGGGAACAATTTCCACTTTGATCCTCCATCAACGTTAGCGGGGTTGCTAGAGAAAAATGAAAGGAGCTACCAAGGGAGTAGAGTAAGAGAGAGAGAGAAAGAGAGAGAGAGTTCTTCGTGACGCGGCCTCGAACTCGTTAAGGTCGTCGACGGGAAAGGGGTTGGCTCGTTTGGCTCGCGGGAAGCACCGGACGTAACGGTAACGCGGCGCATACAAACGGCTGCTAATGGCGCGGATGGCTTTTGTTGTTTTTAATTAACCCTTTCTTTCAAGGAGACCTCGAACGGCGGAGGCGGTGGCTCGCGGAGGGCGGGAAGAAGGGTCGAGACGGTGGAGAACGGCTCTGCCTTACCCTTTCTACGGCCTCTGTCCCGTGGGCGATGTAAATATGCGGGGAATTGCACCTAGGAGACAGCCCTCCTACGGCTGCGATTAAACCTTCATCTAATTAGCTCGACTGATTGCCGGCGCACCCGCGGGATCGACCGGAAACCGATCTCGTTTGCGCGATGGAGCGAGTTCTGCGTCTGGCGAGGATCGTTTCGCGTTCTGAACACAGTGTGTTACATTATTTACCGTCACAAGCTGTAAATTGGGACGAGTATCGATATGATCGCGTCAATCGGGGTAAAAGTCACCACGGAAGTTGATGGGACTCGAAACGTGTCCCTGACTTGAGACGCGCTTCCTGGAAGAGGCGGCTGACGAGTTCGTTTCCTGCTCGATGAAAATGAATCCACGCTGGCCATAAATAACGATAATTAACTTTCATCTAGCGGATTTCGCAGAAGCACGCCCGATCGGTCGACGTAACGCGAACGTGGCGGCGATACGGTTGGAATGGAATTATTATGAGAAACGTACTGAAAACGGCACCGTTTATCAGGCCTCGATAAGCTTATTTTAACTCGCTGGTAATTAATTCCCTCGATACACGAGTAGCACGCGAGGAAAATTTTATCTCCCGCGCAGCGTCACGGACGTCGCATGCGTCAACCAGCTCGCGCATATTTAATGGAACGATCGAGCGCTAGGAATTCGCGCGTGATTTTTGCGCCAGCCGAACGATCGATCATCAGCTGGTCGAAAGAAATAATCCACCACCGTGGAACGAGCAGATTCGTCGGTGGCCCCTCGAGGCGTCTCGAAACGGTTACAAAATCAGTATGTGCAAGCGAGAACCGGGGAGAAGCGAAGAAGAATCGCGTTAGGAGTCGGCGCTTTGTCGCGGTCACGGGGCTGTCAATCACCGGTGATAGGAGGCGACACATTAATCTCAGGAATAGCCCCGTTGACCGCACACCGTCCTCTCGACGGCTGCGGTCGAACCGACGGACCCCACGACCTCGTCTCTCGCGACCCTTCCCCTTTCCATCCCCCTTCAGAGTCGACTTCGCTCGTTCCTCGAGCCAGACCGTTCACCTTGACGAACCACCATTCGAATAGCTGTTCTTCGTGCACACTGACACTCCTGCGAATCTCATAAATTATATTAATTACGGAGAAAATCCGAAGCACACCAAATATCCACGAGAAGAATTAAAAAAAAAAGGGTTGTATATAAAAGACAGTGGACTAAATATCTCGAGTCGACTTCGCTCGTTTCTCGAGCTAGACCGTTCACCTTGACGAACCACCATTCGAATAGCTGTTCTTCGTGCACACTGACACTCCTGCGTATCTCGTGAATTAAATTAATTACGATGAAAATCCAAAGCACACCAAATATCCACGAGAAGAATTAAAAAAAAAAAAAGGGCTTTGTATATAAAAGACAGTGGACTAAATATCTCTTTCAAATAGTCGAAAAGCAACGCCACAACCTCCGTCGACGCGACGCCAGCTGGTCGTTACGAAACATTGTCACGTCCGCGAGAAAGAGAGTCGAAAGTGGCCCCTCGCGAGGATAATCTCGGGGCTGTCGCGTCCCGAGTAAATAAGAAACGCGGTTGTTTCACAGTCGTGACCGCGTCACGGTACATTGGCCAGATTGTCCGACGGGCCGCGGTCGCGGCGTTTTCTCGGTCCACGAGTCGCGCGCGCGAGAGGAATACCCGATACGCGAACCGCGACGCTCGCAAAAACTGACCGGGCCTGACGAATGCCCTGCTAGGCGTAACCGGACGTCTTCACGGAACGAACGCTGGAGTTATCCGCGTTATTAAGCGCCGCGTTTCCGCCAGCAGCACCGCCATTTATTATTTCCCCCTCGATATCTGTTGAATTAATTCGCTTCCAGATAGAAGGATCACTTCGCTTATTCCATATTCCTACCATTCAAACCTGCGATCATTTCACTCGATTCTAAAATCCGACATTTTTGCAAACACCAACCCATTGGCAAACGATTGACCCGAAACTGCCCATCAGGAACAGTGAGAATTGTCGATAGGCTTAGATTAGAGGACAATTAGAAGCGGATGGAATTAAAATATTGAATCGAGAGCGAAGAAAGACGGAGAATAGAGGAGTGACGTTTAAAAGTCGCGATCGAGATCGAGGGGAACGGTATCAGGAGCGATCTCGCCTGGAAGGAAGAACGCGAATGAGATGGGAGCAAACTGGCCGAGATTTATCGACCCGCCGTGTCGTGGGCCGCGGATCACGCAGCCGGTTAGGTCCTGAGGCTTGGGCGCGCGATTCGGGCCACCCATCCGGCCGATCGCACCCCGATAAACGCATTATTTAATTACCGTGAGTAATTACCGATTATTACACGCCGCGGCCTGTCCGGCAGCGCTCTCCGCCATTAATTACACGAACGATCGGACGAAACACTCGTTACGCAGCACTCTTTAATCGGCTGCGGACTCCGTTGTCCCGTCGCGGGACCCCCGGCTCGATCGCGACTCGATCCGCCCGGTTGCGCTCCCTCTCGTGTTCCCTCTTTCTCTTATCCTCGTCGCTGCGTTTCACGTCGCTCCGTCTCGATCGAGGAAAATTAACTTGCGAGACACGAATCTCGCGAACACTTTTCGAGATCATCGAAAAGTACCGAAAAGTTCTTCTCGAAATCATCATTCGAGAGGAAATCGGTGGTATTTTCGTCACTTTTCGTCGCTGATCCTGCTTCAAAATTGAATCGCGAGTGATTCGTATTTTGTGAAATATTAATTTGAAAGAGTCGAGGGTCACAGTGAGTTCAGGTTGTACGATTCACGAGGGTGCGCGAGCGTAGATCAATCGCGGAGGGTGGAAATTAGAGGACGTCGCAGAAACCGGTTGAAATGACGATCTCTGGCCAGCCAGAGGGCCACAGTTCGATTGAGATAGATGCATCCGCGATATCGCCTTTTCGGTTCCTCCTCAAAGTGTTTCTGGTCCTTATCGAACTGTTCCTTCAGCGAGTCCAAGCGTAACTTTAGAAAACGATACGTACACTTTGCACGTAAACGAGGAAAGTAGAATATGGGGTATATATAGCTTCTGATAAGCAGGAGTATTTCTTTAAACAAAGCAACCACGCTCCACATTCTTATTATCGTAAATGTTTATAAATGAGCGTGGACTGAAGTAATCAGCGACGTGACACGACTATGAAGTCGATTCTCTGTATTCGAGTATACATTCAGGTCACGCTAGAAAAAATGCGGACTTTATTTAATAAGTTTGTTGAAGCCGTGACTCGTCTGCAGGATCCATCGCGTCATCCGAGGGTGACGCGGCTCTCAAAGTGTTAAGACGATGATTGTAGGGTACGGATAAACGCGTGGTCGTTGGACAAATCGCGTAAAGCGACGGGCACAGTTATACAGCACGAGAGTATCGACACCATATCGCTATTTGCAGATGGAATTAAGTAAATAATCTATCAATGGGATCGAAAGTAAATTCATGCCACGTAAACGAGGCGTGCTACATCGAAGCGTCGAGGATTGAAAATCAGCTGGCACGATCGTCGATAAATTAAACTGGAAAAAATCCAGGCGACTATAAATCTTCGATACTACAATATCTCGTAGATCGATCCGATAGTCGAGGTTGTCGGTTTTCAAATGGAAATATTTCTCATACCCCTTACGCAACCAAAGGTGGGCGAGATCGAATTAGCTCATTTAGCCTGCAGCAGATGTGAGCGTGCAGAAATTACGATTAAAGATGGGAACCCCAAGCGGATAGATCGAGAAAGAAAAAAGACACGCAGCCAGAGTAATAATCGGTCGCTCTTTTATTACACGCGTGTGTGTCGCTTATCGTAAACGACGGGGTGTAAATCACGCTAATGTAACGCAATCTGTCCCGAGTAATTAAAATGTAATCTCGCAGAGATTACGACTTGCTCTATAACCGATCGGAACTGTAATTTACCGTTCGCGTAAAACCAGCGTATCGAGCGTTAAAAGAATACTTTGGATGACACTGACGTTCGCAATATTCTCTCTTTCCCTCTTCGAAGCGACGCTCGGAACGAAATCAAACACCAGACGTCAAACGGAGAGAGAAATGATCCTGCGCGTCGCTATAATTCTTGTTATTCCCTCGAACGTCCCCGTTCGGAAGGACATCGACTCTGGCCGCGTCGCGTCACGAAGGATCGCGCGGCAATTCTCCGGATTAGGATTAAATATTGATGGCCGGCTTGATACAGATTAATGCGCATCCGCTGGCAGCTCAATCTCCTCCGCGGAACTCGAGACAGCGATTTGTCTCCTGCGTTCGCCAAAAGGAGGGACGCGAGGGTGGTCGTCAGCCACCCCTCGAGTCGTTCCTTCGCGCGCGAGGGAAGAAACAGAGAGAGGGAGAGAGAGAGAGAGAGAGGTGCGTTCGATCGCCACCTTGGACGTTCCACAGATCGTCGAGTCCTCTTATCTGCCGCGTTTCTCTCTTTATCTACCGATTCCTGCCTGTTCCCTTCCACGGTTATGATGAACCGTGTCGCTGGGGAGGGCATTTATTCCGAGATACAACCCTCCTAGGGGAATCTATTAGCGCGGCTGGATACGGGCGCTGGCTTATTTACCACCGAGGCGATAAGGAATTACCTCGGAAGGGAACGCGTTCGGGATAAATGAACAATTTTTGTTTGCCCGCTTGATTATAGGGTGGCTCCCTGGTTCAACCCTTCCCTGTTTCCACCGTCGCGGTGTAATTCAGGTGTTAAGCGTAGAAATTAATGTCGAGGTTAACGGAGAGACTGTTTCTTTTTTTTTTGAAGAAGAAGAACGCAGTGGAGAGTACGCAGCGGAGACTCGACGAATGCGCGATGCGAGGCGGAAGAAGCGTGCATGCGGTCGATGAAATATATGACTCGCGGAGGTTATAACGTTGATGGGGTGGAAAGCGGTGGCGTATCTGAAGGAAAGCAAATTCGAGGATTCATCTGGCTGGTGATTTTTTAGCAGGATCCTCGACTATGGCTCGCATCGCGAACGCGCGTGTCAAGCGCGATCGACGGCTGACAGTTCGTGCGAGCTTATATATCTCCGCGATAAATCTCGCTGAGGCGAGTCTATCGAGGCTCGTTTGCTCGCAATCATTTTAATCCGCGACGCGATAAACCGCGAGTAACGGGCCGAGAGCGAGCCACGGACGACTTGAAAGCGACTGAGATCGTTCGATCCCAATTTCTATTATCGCAATCAATTTGATTGTCGACTAATTAGCTCTTCTCTCTCAGCTCTCCCCTCTCTTCTGTCGTTTTCTCATCTGACCTCCACGATTGTCTCTGCAACCGGACAACCTCGTCGACGCCCATCGCAATGCTCGACGAGAACCGCTGGTGGTCACCCAGTGGAACGTTTCCAGACTCGACGGACCAGCGTCGAGCGGTTTTCTCTCGCTGACGGTTTACGGAAGGCGTCGCGGGTTGCGGACGAGGTAGCAGCTCGCTCGAGAAGGTGCAGGCGGGGCGGGAAGGGTGGCTCGACGCGCGTGTCGTCGCTCGAAGCCGGCAGTGAAAATGGTTTGTGCCAGAAAGTCTCGGATAAGTTAAACACGGGCCGTGGTCCGGAGGCGTCGTAAAGCGCCGCGGCGCCTTCGTGTTTACGCGGGCGACGTCGAGGCCCACCAACCGCGTCATCCCTTTCCATCGACGGCTGGCTCGCTCCGTCCTCGTCGCGTTCACCGTCTCCACCGCTCGCTCTACTTATTCCGCGTCTATTTCCGACCGCGTGACAAATCTCTCTATGTCGGCCGGATTTATCGAGCGACATTCTGGCCCGTCCCGCGCCCATATGGTAGCCACGCGAGCTATTTCCAGCGGCGAGGTGCGATCTTCTTCGATCCTCGCGTCGCGTCACCGCCGATCGCTTTCCGATCGCGATAAGGAGTCGGATAGGGTGGCCAGGCGGTCGATAGAGCCGCGTTTTCGGACGAACGAAGATGAGCGTCGATGGATCGAGCGCGTTCGCGGGTCCACGGATGGATCGATGACAGAGGTTACGACTAGGGGATGGATAGATGGCGGAAGATCGCGGTCTCGTGGATGGTACTCGGATGGGGTGCTGGTTAAAAGGTATCCGAGTGTTTTGACTTCGCCTCGATCGGTTGGTAAACTTCTTACCGCCGTGTAGAGAGCCGTGATAATTTCGTCAATGAACCTAGTGGCTTCGTAAATTATCGATTGACACCGGCCGTGTATCACGGCGCGCGGCAATTTACATACGTTAACCTTTTACGTTACGTGACCAAGCTAATTAGCCTGTATCACCGTACAAGTCAATTTGCAAGTCAATTATATTACCGTTACTTGTTATACGTACCGATAAGACGCATAATATTAAACGAGGAAGTAAGCGACAGCCGGGCGGTCGATCTACAAGCGTGCGCGACAGCGTGCCCGTGTAATCTCTCAGCTGTTCCTAACGCGGTAACAGAGCTTATCGAAAAATTTCAAACCGCATTACAATAAGGAAATTATAAATAGCTCGAGATACAAGTTCTGATAAGCGGCGTTGCCCCGCTCGCTCCGCGCGAAACTCGACCAACCACCCAACCAGGAAGAGAGGAACGATAATTGAATGAGAGAATCTGAAGCAGATCGAGAAGAACGATCCAGTGGAAACGGGGCGATGATTTACGAGCTCGCGTTCGACCATTGGAATTTGTCAGACCTTGTTCACAGACTCTCATCCATGTCCCTCTAACCTCGCAATATCGATCCTTCTTCACGCTCTTATCTCCATCGTTCGAAATCTCTCGAACAAGAGCATCGAACAGGTGTGAATAGAAAAAAAATTCTGTCAATCCGTGAAAGACGATTAAGGTGAAAGAGGGTCGGTCACGAGACCAGTAACCGTAGAACGAGCGAAGCCGCGTGTGAAAGTCTTGCTCCCCCCGCGGGCGGAAAAACTAAGTCTTAATAAAGCGGAGAGGCAAGATGAATCGGTGCATTAGCATCTCGCCAGCGTGATTCATGGTGACGGTTCGAGCCGAGATTGTAGGCCAGCCTGGGGATATGATATATCGTCATTAGCATCGGTTTCGTATTAGAACAAATAGCCGCGCGTTTTAGCCCTTAAAAGGCGCGACGTGTCCCGGCCCTTAATGGCCCGTAATGCACCCCACCCGGGAAACACCCCGACCTAGAAGGTGGGAGGACGTCTCGCGGTGACTCGTGCTTTCCTCGACCATCTGCCTGCAGCTTTGTTTCATCGACGCGAACAATGGGGGACCCACGATCCCTTCGTTTCGCTTGGAAATAGAGACAGCGGATGACGTTGGGGAGATTCGCTTGTCGGTAGCGTAAAGTAAACTTGCCGCGAGGAACGAAAGCAGAGTTGAACAAGAATCTCGAGCGACCAACACGCTCGCGCGACATTCCACTTCTCTCTTATTCAAATCCCAATAAACACAACTGCTCGTTGCTCATTGCGCGGACGCGTGTCTTCGAGAACAGCCAAATCGATTCTAAACGGTATCTCTCATTAGCCACGGAGAAACAACCGCAGGAAACAAAAAGAGCCGACCTCGATTCACAGATGTTTCCCTGGGACCGACTCGTTAACCCCTCCGTTTGATTTCCATAATTATTTCCCTGGAATCCTCAGCGCGACGAACCGGTTCGAAAATCGTTCCTCGCGATTCTTCTCGCGATTGCAGGGAAATCTATTCGAGGCTGGAGTATTAAACGGCACGAGCGTTCTGCGAGCAGGCCAGTGGCTCGAGACAAAGGGCTGCGACGCGCGAGGGGGTGAGAGCAACCCCTTGATCCGGTGTAATTCACGGTTTGCCGGTGCATTTATTAACGTGTCACTCGGGGCGACGCCTCCCCGATGATTTATCGCGCACGCGCCGGGACGCGTATGGATCCCTGTTGCGCTGGCGTGGGGCCAGAGTTCGACGGGCGTCTTCGTCGCCCGCGGCCGACCTTCCTTCGTCTTCCAGCTGCCGAATCGAACGAACGCGCAGATGGAGACGCAGATGGTGCCGTCCCGATGCTTCGCCAAGACCGTTCCCCTGTCTCTCCCCGTTCTCCGTTTCGGCGCTCGAACGATAACCGCGTCTACGGGAACTTTCGACGATGCTCCCTCGACTTGGTCTGTACAATATTTTTAATAATCATCCCCCCGCGCCAAATGTTGTTTCAGTGCAATTACGGTATTATAAGGCGCAGGGTGAGTTGGTTGAGTGGCTGGGGAAAAGTTTGCGCGAAACTGGAACTCGAAGAGCTCGAATGACTCTTAAAGCCCGACTTGTTTATCGGAACTGTTGGAAAACCTGCGAACTTCCACAATTAGTCCGAACTTCTCAGACTTCTCCCGGAATCGCCGCTACTCCGCTCCTCCGCGAGGAGCACGCTGTTACCCTCTGTCCGTCGCGTAGAACCGCGCCATCTTCTTCCCCTGTCGATCCCTCCGCGAGGCAACGGTCCTCGCGTATACCTGCACGCTGCGTGCATCTAATAAATAGTTGGAAGGCAACATCGAAACCGGGAGTATTTCTTTCAGCGACTCGTTGCTGCAACCGTAGACAGGATACGCGTGCTTCGAATTCCGCGCGCCTTCTCACTCAGAAGCTCTGGTCCCGGGAAACGGGACGAGAGGGGAGGATGGTGGAAGCGATTCAACCGAGCTTCGCCACCGATACTTTACTACGGCTGCTAGCCGCTCATCTACGTCCCCGATCCACGTCGATTAAACGTTTTTCACCGCGGCTGTCCGCCGTATGAGACCCTCGTCCGCGACCCGATGGATCGCGTGCGCGCCCGTGGATTGCGACGATAATCACCACCGTCCGCTGGGTACCTCGACCACGTCTTTATGGATCTCCCTAGATCGGTTTTTCTGGCCAGAAATGATTCCGGGGTTAATTCGATGCGCGTATCCCCGCGGTCTATACACAGTTCGACGACGGTTTAATACGCTTCTACGAGATTACTGGGAGCCCGTGGGATCGATACGCACGCGCGGAAGGAATGATGGGACGTTACAGCATCGCATAAACCGCTGTTAATAAACTACGATTGAAATTCCGATTTTTATCGTTCGAGGTATCGAACGTATCCGCGAGAGGCTTGAACGCGATCTCGAAGGGACGAGAAGAGGATCGTTTGGCGATCGAGCGACCGCGTTCGCGGTTCGAAACGCTCGATGGAAACTGTATCGAGCTGCTCGACAAGACGGACACGTCCCATCGATATAAATAAAGTATCCGCGGGGGTGGCGTCCTGCGCGGCTGACACAACGGCGGGGCAAATGAAAAATGCCGAGACGGCCGATCAATGTAAATATATTCATGACGTGGGGTGGCTGGCCGCGGCCACGGGGATGCCAGATACACGTATACGCTCGCGCGGACTTTTATAGGACGGCTCACCCGCGCCCCCTTCCTCCCTCGAACCCACGACGACCCGATGCCACTCGGACCGGCACATAATTCACTCTTTGGCAGCTCATTACAATTTAAAAAGGCTTTTGTCAGCGCACTATATACCCGGTGCCGTGATTCCTCACGAGCTCGCCACTTGCTCCCGCGTCAGGCGCCTGTCACCTTCGGGACCGTGAAACGAGCGCCCCTTTCGAGGACTCGAAAGGGTTACGGGGCACAGGAACCGTGGCGTCCTTCCACGAATCATCGTACCAACTCTCTAATTTCTCGACTAACTTATTTACCTTGATACGAAGATGACACGGACGAGAGAAATCGAAACGGTCCGTTTCTGATGTTAGAAAATGTTAATCAAAGCTGTTGAAGAGTTCTATTCTATGACTCGTGACAAGTCCTTCTCTCTGTCTTCTCTTCTTCGACCGTAATTTCGTAATGAGAAGCGTTCCTCGAGAGGCTCGACGGGAAGGGAAATTAGGCGAAAACTGTGCGCGTCGACCTGTCGATCCTCTCGTCAAGGCACACGTCATCCTGAGCCTGTCTCCCTCGACTGTTCTCTCGTAGCGAGCGGTGGTTCGCGAGCGACAAATCGTCGTGTCGAATCGACGGCCAGTTTTTTGCGCGAGAGGAACCGGTCCACGGTCGAGGAACAAAAGGTGGCAGCGACGACGACGAGCTCGGCTGCCCAGGGGTTTCTAATCCACCGTCCGGTTCGATCGTCCGCGTCGAAAGAGGAACGGGTCCGCTCGCGTTTCCAGGACCGATTCCCCGAGCAATTACCGGGTGATCGTCTTTTGTACGGGGCGATCTTGATGAATGGTCCATTGGATCGGTGTCGACAGAGTCATCGCGTCGAATCCCTGGCTGGATCCGAACGGAAACGAGTTACCTGGTTCTTCGTGCTCTACGACGCTCGTTTCAGCCGTTTCGTGACGCGAAACAGAGGGAGAGAGTCTTATTAAGCGTTCGAGGTGAATGACAGAGGGTGTTGTTAGCTACTTGATTACCACCCAACACATTCTTTGGACAAAAGAATTTTAGAGAGTCGTGAGGTCATCTCTATCTTGTACTGTTAAAAAAGAGAGAGAGAGAGAGCAGCGATCGATTTCGCGTGTCGAAAAATCGCCCAGCTGACCCGCAACGAATCGAACCGCCTCGAGCATTCGATCCCAGGATTCATACTGGCGACCCTGAAGAGGTCGACGAAGATTTGGGGTCGCGTGCACCCGGTTAAACGCAAATTTTCCAACTGTCAGCATACTTCATCCGAGCGGCCCTCAGGGACCGAATTCAATTTTCCGAGGATGACCAGCGGCCTCCCTCCGTGGCCAAAGCGCTCTCCACCCTTCTCCTCGCGCGCGCGATCCGCTCTGCGGCGCGAGTATGCATACGGATCGACGTGCTATACACGGGGGCGCGTTTTATGTCCTCGTAAGTTTCGATACGGCTGAGAAGGAACGGCTCGACGGTGCGTTCGTCGTCGATCATCCGTTTCTTCTAGCAACGCGCTCTAAGGGTGTGGCTCGTTCGGACAGAGTTTCGCGTGGAGCAGCCTCTAATTTGGTATGCAACGAGCAAAAGTGCGATTCAGAAGCGATGTTGTACTGTTACTACACGATATCAATTTTTTCATACGGTCGCTAGTCTTTTTCGAGGCACCCCATATATTGTACGCGCAAAGCAACCCCGTATCGAGGTCCAAGGGAGGATCTCGAGGTACGGTGGCGCGTATCGCGCTTAAAATTCCGGCTGCTTGACCCGCGATAGATTGGACGCGCCACGCCGCGGAATACATATCAATTTCTGGCTTCAGCTGCGTCTCCCAAAGGGACGCAATTGCATTTTCTCCTTCCTCTGAACCTTTCCCTTTTTCTCGCTCGCGCTTTTTCTTTTTTTTGTATGTAATGTTATCTTCGATCTTTGAAAAAAATCGATCGTACAATTCGCGTTGGAGCTAATCACGGAGTTGTATCTGTATCGTTTGCATACCACGGCGAACGTCGAGATTCGCGGACGGCTAATCTCATAATCGCTCGGCTACGCCGGTGTGCCGTCGATGCATCGGTGCATTTAATTTCCATATCAATTACCCGGCAGATCCAGATAAATTCGCGTCCCCCTTTGTTTCCAGTAAACGGTGGAATGAAAGAAAAATAAAGAGGAGAAAGAATTTCGAGCTACTCACCGTGTAACACCCATCCGTGATGACACCTGTCGCAGTACCGGATGTGCCGCTTCCCTGGCGTGAACGAGTCGCAGGAGCATCCGTTGACGGTGCATCTGATAGACTGAAACCATGCGAAAACAATAATTACCAACGGTCTTTAAACTGTTCGGGTAGGACAAAATTAGTAGCAACGAGAACCGAGTAATTATATGCTTTAGCGACTGAAAGCGTGTAATGAGGATCACCCCCTCTGGAACGAATTTTCTCTCCCCTTCTCCACTCGATTCTACTTGAAATATCTTCGCAATTTCTCGTACACGCTGCAAATATTTCATTTATTACGAGGAGCGCGTAAAAAGGGAAGAAACCTTCTTCGAGAGGTGCGTCGAACGAGTGAAAAGGGGTCAGAGTTTTATTCGCGGAGTTTTTCAGTCGGTAGAAAGTATCCCGGACAGTTTGGCGCGGATTAAAGGATCGTTGCCCGCGGGCGGTGGGCAAAAAGGGGGTGTGGTATTTTGAGTGACCGTTTGGCGTAACGCCACCCCAGAGGGAGCTCGTAAGAGAGCAGGGCTCGTCGGATTTTAAGGAACCGTGAATATTTTCCGCCCCTCGGTACGGAATTAACCCCTTGGGGGCCACCGTGCAATCCTGCCCCACGGCTGAAAGGAAGGCGAGCCGCGTCGATCGGGTATTGCTTTATGCACGCCGTTGGAAAAAGTTTCGCTGCGCGCCCTCGCGGTTTACCTGCAGCCACGCTGCAGTCGGAAAGCGTTGTACGTAGCTGAGGGAAAAGTAGGCGGTAAAAAAAGGAACAAGGGACGCTAATTCTTGCCGCTATCCCTCCATCTTTCACGCGTTCGAAAGTTCTCCACGAGTACCGACACGGATCCGCACTAAGGCGAACTTCGGTTACTTATTAAACGAAACGCCCTTTCGCCTCGTCGAACGTCGTTCTCGTCATGGCTGAGGCTCGTTGCGCCTTGCGAATCCTTTGCCAGAGAAAATACACCTCGAGCCACCGAAACTTTCGTTTAAAGTACCCGCTGTCGAGTGAAATATGAAGCAACGAAATTGAGCAACTGATTATTGAGCGAAACTTGGATCATCGAACTGCCTACCACTCGAGACTTTTCACTCCAATACTTAAAATCGTTTCGCGATCTTGCCTCGCGATGGATAGAGAAAATTGAACGAAAAAAATTTCCCCAAGACCGCTGTAATCCCATCGAATCTTTCCCCAGGAATCGTCACTCCCCATTTAAGGGGTTAACGCAATCTTCCGCGGCATCCCCGTCAGAAAAAGGGGTCCATTTACGCGTGTACACGAGCCGTATCGCCTGAGAAGAACGGATAGGGAAGAGACTCCCGACTGGTCGTTGCCGCGTTACGACGTAACACAACGGCGTGTGCCGCTAATATAAAGACAAATGAAGCGACGCGCGTACCAGCCATCGTCAGCCATGTGTCTTTATCCGTGGAGGGTGGCGGGAGATCTTCTGTCGCTGAGGAACCAGGCACCTTCGTACGCGGCTGGTCGACTAAATTTCGCAGGCCAGAGAATTTTTATTAGCTTCGCAGCGGGTTATTTATTCGCGGGACGATGCGACAGATTATATGGCCATATTAGCGGTGTACGTCACGCGAGAAGGGGAGCGTACGCGTGAAACAACGTCCCCTGGCACGCATTTTTATGTTCCTCCCGGTGACGCCTTGGAATTAGCTCTTCGAGTTAATTCAACTCGCTTACGGATTTTAAACGCGCGTGTGCGTGGCGAGGACTTCCGTCTGCGTGGTGTTACTTTTACGACGCGAGAACGTCGACAACGGTATACCATTAGCGGTGACAAGCAGGCTGGTACTGGAAAGTAGGGCTCAAAGGGTGGAACTCGAAGGTTCGTACGGCGGGAGATTCGATTCTGATAGTCGCCGGGTGAGAAACGAGGGAATTATTTTCAAAGATGGCCACGATCGTAGGGTAAAGGAGTGCCCCCGTGGACGGACAAGTCGACAGAGCCATAATTGCAACGTTTCCCATTGGAACGCTCGAATATCTTCCATTAACTCGCGGGACAGAGCGATTAATCAGGGTCCGGGGCAGCCGTTCGAAAGAAACTGCAAATTGATGGACTCGTCGTTGCGCTGGCAGCGTCGTTACCGGTCTAATCGGAAGATATACAGCCGCGAAAAATATACAGAAGCTGCTCGTGGCATCCTTAAGCAGGGAGTATTAAACGGGAGGAACGAGATGATAAACCTGCGCGCGGCAGCAGAAAGAGAACCGGCAATAAATGTTTCGTGGCTCGTAAAAACGTTATTGCCTTCCGCGCGCGCGAGCGCGCCGCGATAGCGGAAGGAGATGGCGCATGCAAACGAACGGAGACAACCGGAAACTGGTGTCCTCGCCGAGGCTACCACGGCCTGCAGAGGTTGCTCTCGAGCAATCGTCCCTCTTTCCACTGTAATTCGTTTCCACGTTTCTTTCCCGCGAGTCGTCGTTGAATAATTTAATAGCAACGTGCGAATGAAAGATTTCACGAAAAGATACAACCCTTGCGATAGAATCGCGTGATCCACGCGTTGTTCCAGCGTTCGTTCGAGCCTCCCTCACCGTTCGCGAACGCAACAATACGCATTGACAAATTCTCTCGACGATCCACACGCATCACGCGCGTAATTCAATTCCACTTGTTAACGAATTCCGAGCGGTACCAAACGCGCATCCCCCGTTGGTGCATATGTTTAGCGGTACGCGGGGCAACTGTGCCGCGGTGGTGGTGCCGTTCCGCGAATATAACGATGATCATCATCATCATCATCATCATCATCATCGCTGCCACGCTGTATCGCAGGCTCTATTGATTGGAAATATACGTTCGCGTAATTCGTGTAATCCATATCCGCGCAATTAATTATCGTTCCCCGATATGTTGTAACGGGCGTATCGTCGAAACCAGCCAGCGCGCGGCGTTCGTTCGCCCCCGCTTCGATTACAATTCCACCGAGCTGCGTGCATGTCCGACTTCGTTGTCGGGAGATGTTACGCGCTCTTTTCATTTTCTATGACAAGAAACAGCGTCGATCGGTTTCCACGATACCGGGGAGGCAACGCGAATTTCCACGGTGCACGCGATGACGCACGGTTCATCGCTGTTTAGGATGGTAAACTGGATTCGGCGTTACTCGCGTTCGTCTGGAGCATTCGAGCGAAGCGAGTGACGTTCGAACGCCTCTCGCTCTTAAACGATATTAGAACGCGTGATTTTTAACGAATTAATGAGGAAAAGTAAAGAAAATCGATGGTATCCTGTATCATTTGTCGAGCGTAAGCGCTCGATTCCGCTTCCACGAGAAACTCTCGCCCTCTTATCTCGCGCGAAGCGTATCTGAATGATCGCGAGGCAATTTCCCCGATCGCGTCTCGTCTCAAAGGCCGCGGTGGCTAGAAAGAGCTACTATCGGCGTTTCACACTCGAAACAGTTCGCAAACACTCGTCAGCTCGTAGCTAACTCGGGACGAACTCGATGGCCACTCGTTCGCCATCGATGCAGCCCAATTTCCCACTCTTCGCAAATCGAATCCTTTCGCTCGAACAAAACAACCCCTCCATCCCTTGCGAAAGTCCGCGGAAACTGGACTTCACCTTGAGCCAGCGGCTGCAGGATTTGATCCGCCTGAAACGCGATTTCGCTTGGTCGATCGTAAAGAGATATCGCGGAGGGTTCAGGAGGAAAGTAGGAAAACTCGACGGCACTCGAGGACGATTGACTGGCGCGGATGCGATACGCGAGGAGCACACGCGCGCGCGCGCCGCTGCCAAATCTGCTGGGCCAGAGGCTCGTGTTTAATGAACGTGGCTAATCCCCCCATTCGAAATGCAACGCTAACAGCCGGGCAACTCGTTCATCGTTGCAAATTAATTTGACCAGAGCGCGAATTAAACCTCAAGTATAAAGCTCGCCGGAGAGGTTACCGCGTCGACGCAGCAGCCCCCATTAATGAGCACGAGGATTTAAGCTGGCCTATGCCGTTTCGCTGATCGGATCCATCGGCCCCTTTCGCGCGTACCAACTTCCATTCCCGTGCCCCTTCGTGCCCGCGGAACGCTCGAAAATCGAACGCAGAGCACTGAGTCTACCAGGCTGCTGTGATTACGTTTACGCGCGGTCGAGGTGACGCGGATTTATGGCGGCGCGTCTGGATTTGGGGTGGCTGCGCGCTTGAACGTGCAACGCGACAGTGGTTTAGAAGCATTTCTTTTTAATCTTCGTTCGATCGTGTCACAGGATCGTGTCTCATGGATCAGAATCGAGCAACTGGAAAGAAGAGAAGAAATTCGAACGCGTCTATTCTGCCAAGCGACACGCGTCGCATAAATTGGCACCCTCGCGATCGGAATGGGCCACGCGGACGCGTGTCAGGGGTAAACGTTGCGGAATAGAAGGAGGAAGAAGAGGAATTTCTAACGGCCGTACTTCATTTCAGCACGCGGGGAGCGTGTGTGCCGGAATAATGAAATGCTAACAGCCTGGGCCACGCTTAGCATATTGTCGCGGCCACAACGGCAATTTGCGTGATATATCTGGCCGTTTTCCCCGGTCGCGTTCAAATGTACCGGAATTAACCGGGGCCTGCGAGCAGCCACGGAAGAGACCCGTATATCTCGCGGCTTGGAACCGACGCTTGCCAAAATCCGATCGTTCTTCGACGCTTTCTATCCTCTTCAACCTGGCGATCTTACAAAATGCCTCCAAAAAATAATACAACACAAAACTATCTTTGCTGAATAAAAATTTCTAAAATTCTTTCTGCTTTCGATAAAAAAAAAGAAGCGTCACGTATTCGCAGCTCTATTAGCTCCAATTTCGAACAGGAACCTAAAGATCGTTTCATATCGCACAGCAGAGGGTGGGAGGAAAAGAATGAAGGGAGAGAAGAAGGAGAGCGAGGGTCCTGCGTGGACAACCGACGCTTGCCAAAATCTGATCGTTCTTCGACGATTTCTATCCTTTTCAACCTGGCAATCTTACAAAAACCCCCCAAAAATAATATAATTTAAAACTCTCTTTGCTTAATATAAATTTATAAAGTTTTTTCTGCTTTCGATAGAAGAAGAGAAGCGTCACGTATTCGCAGCTCTATTAGCTCCAATTTCGAACAGGAACCTAAAGATCGTTTCATATCGCACAGCAGAGGGTTGGAGGAAAAGGATGAAGGGAGGACGAAGGAGAACGAGGGTCCTGCGTGGACGATAAATATCGCTGGTGGCGACGACAAAATATCGCGAAATAAGAAAGGCTCTCTGGCGGGGTTGACGGACGACACCCCCAGGAGCACTAAGTCACGGCCTATGCTAACTTTCTGCCCTGACCGCCGCCGCCTACTCCCATTTCCGACCGATGAAATAATATCGCCCCGATTGCCAGCCCTGATCCATGTACCGTGAAACGTCTCGACGTATGCCGAGGGATTCTTCGAGAGCAAGTCGGCCGCGATAATCGCGGAGGGTTGTTCTTCGCGCCAGTCTCTCGTCGAGATACCACTTCCTGCGGTGGAGGACGCGTGGTGCTGCTCGAGGAATAGCTTTGGCACGGATCTCGAGGTCGTTTCTGGTTCGAGTTTTCATTGGACAGACGCCATTGGCGTTTGCGTTCTTTGTGTCCACCGATAAGTCGAATTATTGAGAGTAGGATGAAGTTCGATATTGCTGCAGGTGGAGGATATACGTGAGTTTTTTTTTTTAGATGAGGATTTATACAAAAGAAAGGAACGATCAAAGAAATCGCGTAATGTATTCCCGTGTTGAAGCTACCCGTCGCGTTTCCTACATTCGCCGTGAAATATGACGTTAATAATCGAAGTGTGGAAGTCGGGATAGTATTCCGAAATGGTTAACTCGCTAATGCCCGCCGCGCGATTAATCACACGTAGGAATTACGATTCGAAAAGATCTGTAAATGACTATTTTTTCCGCGCTCGTCTGTCCACCGTGTAATATTTCATTCAAGCTTAAAACTACAGCCCGTGTCACGGAACGAACGACGAGATTAATCTTAATTAACTGTATAAAACATCCGTCCAAGGTTTTTGCTAAATCGTAATCATCGCGCGCGATGAATCACAGGTTGGACATTAATAGGTTAATACGATCGCGATAGCGGTCGCCGCGCGTGGGGTTCGATTTCCAAAAATCGTCGAGAAAACAAGTCTTACCGCTCGAGTGTTTGACTGGCTAACCGTTACTTAAAGTTCGCGGCAACGAGTCGTATCGAAGTGTGCGGTGCGAGATGAGGGAAAAGAAAGAAGAAGAAAAAGGAAGAGTAAATAGGGAGGGGAAAAAAATAGACAAACGCGAACGACGGTGCTTACGGTATACTTACGAACGTGCACCATTAATGGCACAGTGCTTTGGAAGGATAATTAGAAAGGAGAGTCGAATGAATAGCGCGCAGAGTCAATAAACTCGATACGTTTAATCATTCCGGAGAGGAAATCAAACTAAATCGAAGAATATCAAAGGAACGATTCTCTATAATTACGCTTTATGAGCATATCATTACCCAGTCTCTAATCTCGATTCGCGCAATTAAATATTATGATAGATTTTCTCAAAGAGAACCGCGCTTATAAAACCAGCCGTGGGGAATGTTAATTAATTTGAGTAAGAATATGTATATATATATATATATTTTCTAAAAGGATACAGGTCGCAAGAAGCGAAGCTCCTAATCGAGCCAGCAACCAGCGCGAGTAATTTGACAAATTCGAGCGAGGCCTCAACGCTTCTTGCCTCGTGGGACGCTCCAGAGGGAGTAGCCGAGGGGTTAATAATCGTCCTGACTCGCAATTATTTCGAAAAACAACAAAAACCTCGGGGCAACCCGGCGGGTTTTCACCTCTTTCAACGACGGGTAAGCAGAAAATTGCCGGACCCCATCCAGTTTCCCTCTTTGTTTCCGCGCGTCGACAGGTAGCGGACGAGGGTGGCGCGCGGGGCGCTTTTTAAATCTCATTATTACAGCTGCCGAGGGAACGCGAAAAATAAGCGGCGCGCGCGTCGCTCTGGAGAGCTTAATCCGGTGGGCTTAGCCGGGAAACGATCGCGCGTGCTTCTTTCGGATTCCCTTCCTTTAATGAGATAACCTGGGAACAATAGAAATTCCATCCGGATGTATTAATAAACCGAGCTGGAGTCGTCGAACGAGTCGAAGAACGCTTGGCACATTTTTCACGTTAGGATTGCAAGAAATTTTCTCTAAGCTTTGCGACTGAGCATCCCTCGAGTGCGAAGGATACAAATTCAAAAAATCAAAACTGCTACACATCGAATCTTTTATTTTCTCCATGATGCGAAGAGTTCGAGAACACGAAATCCTTGCAACGTTTAGCAAAGAAAAAGCAGGATAATAACGACGATCGTCGTCTTCGTAGTCGCGAGACGCTCGACAGGACTCAGCAGCCTGCGGCTAGGATCGTCGCGAAGATCTCGCAGGCAATCTTCGTCCTGGGAAGACTGCGGGAGAGACGATTGAAAAAAAAGCGGCTAGACATTTTTAATAGATCGAGTTTTCATCCATCGTCAATGTTTATCGGCAATATCCGATCGAGTCGCTTGTCCTCGGGGCTAGATCGATCGCCATTGCGACTTTTCATCCCGACGGCCACACCTCGCGCCGCGGCGCACGATCGTTCCACGAAAATCAACCGTAATGGCGTAATGGACGATGGGAATAGAGAATCGGTGTCAGGGAACGCTGACGTTACACGCGACACGCGACAGTTCGATTCTGAATTTTCCAGTAAACGAGTCTTTCCTATATTGTAAGATTGGATCGATCGTCCTTTAAGAAATTAATGGCGTAATCGAGAAATTGTTGCGACAACCGAATTGCAATGGAAGAACAAGATAAATACTACTGTTTCGTGATGAAAAGAAATTTGAACTAAACATCTTCAAAGGGAGATTTCGAGAAACTTCTTTCAGCCGTCGATCGTTACTAACTATCTCTATCTCTCGCAATGGTCGACAGAAGGAACCATCAACGATGGTAGCTCGCAGATCGTCAATTCCAGCAAGTAGCATCGAGGCCTGCCGCCTGATAGCTTCCTGACACGGGACGCCCTTTCTCGGTAAAACCTACCCCCTCGTGAGTGGATCGTGACTCGGAGCCTTTCGATCGGCTACGCCCATCCAGAACGATTAGGCGTTAGTCAATAACGATCGTGGTCGATATCAAACGAAATCCTCTCTCTCTCTCTTCCGTTCGCACCGAAATGGTGGTCGAACGGTACCAAAGAGAGGCGGCTGGAGCGAGCCGATCGTCCAGAGCGGCGCGGACGGACGTCGATCCCGGACAAAGAATCCGAGACGTGGAATTCTCGCGAGGAGAAAGGTCCTCGATCGAAAGGAACGCGCGTCAGCGTCGGCTAATAAATAATAACCGGTGTCGATTATGGAATTCCATCGGCTGGCCGCGCTGGACAGCTCTTGTCCGCGGAATTCCCGCGGCTCGAGCAAGGACTCCGTATCGAAAGGTCGTCGATACATTGTCTCTGCGCGATCGAGTGTCGACGAACGAACCAGTCGACCGGAAACGTCCCTCTGCGAGCAGCTCACCGGTTGATCCCCTCGATTTTCAGTCGCTAATAAAATCGTCAAACTTTTTCCCAGCCCGATTCCACGCGAGTCGTTTCAGCTGGCGGACCCGCGGTGGATTTAAACGGAATCGTGGTCCCACTTCTGGCGGGGTTTTCGCGATCGTTTCGCCGCGGTTTGTTATAGCCGATGGAGATAATCGCGGAATAAATCGCGCGCGACGTTGTGAATGGGCCTGGTTACGTTGAATCGAGAAAGTGTAACGAGTTTCTTAGGGATTTATAATTAATTGGCGAATTATCAGTGGGAACTCGAAAGGACTCCCTTATAAATCTCCCTTTCACCTCGCATGATTCATTTCTATTAAAACGTGTATCCGCAGCGTTGGTTCACGGTTCGTTTCGACTGTGCACGCCAGTGAAAACGAGAAAAGAAGAAAAACACTGCAGACAATGAGAACGTTCGACCAAACGTTCTCGTTTCAAAGGTCACTCGTACTTCTCACCTATCCGTACAAGTTTCCAGCAACGCCTCTCGCGTTCGTCGTCGCTACGCGCGTGTTTCAGAGAATTCGCGGATTCTGAGGGCTTCGAAGGCGGCCAGCGGCGATCGCTGAATTTCCTTCGCTGCTTTCGATCCTCGAAACTTGGTTGCACGATCCGTAACGTCGGATCGATCTGTGGCGATCGTCAGGTCAGCTCGACACTCGGTCGAGGGCGTGAGTACCTTGGAGCATGGTCGTTCTCAGGGCGTTGCAGGGACCACGGCGGGGGGTCCAGGTTTCGCGGATAAATCGGAACTTTAAAAGGACATTAAAGTCGCGAGGTCCTTGTTCGCTGCAGCAATCTTACATTTATTTCGTTCATCTTCGTTGCTACACTTTTACTAAAATTGCAAAGCACGTCGAAATTCCATCGAATCCACCCCAAATCTCGCAACCTTCGCCAATAACAAGCCCAAATTTCTCACTAAAGACGTCGAGACATCGAAAATCACGCGTGGCCGCAAAAATCGCTGCTTAATTCCTCGCGTTTCGAACGGAGAACACGGCTGGGAGGTTGGGCGCTTGGAGGATCGATGATCGTGGTTTCCGCGGGGTCGCGGCGGGTCGGGCGATTTCGAGAGCGGGTCCGTGAACGGCAACCCCCGTCGGGGCCGGTCGATGTCTGATATATCGGCTCGTAAAAATCGCCGCGGATAAAATATCTCCGCGGTATCTCGGGGCGAAGGTCGGCGTCGCCGAAAGGGGCCCTCGCCGCGGCGCGCCGCGTTTATGGGTGACCGGGTACACGGACGCAAGGCCCCCTCGCACACGTACCCGTAGGTGCGAACATTGTTAACAAGTCCCGTATTTTATACACCGCGCCGCGGAGAACAACACCGACGCGGCTGCCGCCGAGGGGTTCGACGCGCAGGGGTGCTCCGTCACCCTGGTCCCAACGATTCCACCCCATATTGGCGATCGACGATTGATTTTGAACGCGTTAGACGCGTTTCGAACAGTGGTTGAAATTCAACTAACTTTCAATGGTAGATCATAATAAGAATGTTTTGGTTTTCGATAGAAAGAATGAATCTGTGACAGTATTGAAACGGCGATCGACGATTGATTTTGAACGCGTTAGACGTGTTTCGAATAGTGGTTAGAATTCAGCTAACTTTCAATGGTAAATCATAATAAGAATGTTTGCTTTTCGATAGAAAGAATGAATCTGTGACAGTATTGAAACGGCGATCGACGATTAATTCGAATCGCGCTAGACGAGTTTGGTTGTATTAACTCGAACAGTGGTTGAAACTCAGCTGACTTTCAATGGTAAATCATAATAAGAATGTTTGTTTTTCATTAGAAAGAATGAATCTGTGACAGTATTGAAATTTTAATTTGTATTTTTCTTTTTGAATTTGCAAGAAGGTCAGAAGTAATTCCATAGGGGAATTGCTAGCCTCCTGCACGAAAGGATAAAGTACCTGGATGACATTTTTAAAGGTAACCAGAGATCCTTCGTATTTTATACGGTGTTAACGTACCGCGAGTACATATTTAACGATATCTGAAGAATATTTCGCCGGTGTACGCGCGAAAAGTTGGCCGGTACACGCGTTCGCCGGGACGATATCCTCGAAGACCACGGGGAGCATGCTCGGTGCGCGTAGGAAACGCATCGAGATCGACGAGTGCATAAATCGCTGCGGCGCTCGCGGTCGTCGCAGCGTGAAACGGCCGGTCGCGTGAATAATCGCGGCATAAATAAAAGGTCGATCGCGGGCGACGTCCATTAACGAGTGTTAGGGCGACGTTAATCCGGCGAAACGCGTTTAAATTCCCCCGCTTATGTCCGCGGAGCGGACAATGTAAATAATTCTTGATCGATCGGGTATCGATCGCCGACGCGGGACGACGATCGCGCATTTACATATAGATAGCGCTGTCAATGTAAATTATTACCGCGATAATCGACAGATGTATCAATTTATCCTCGTTCCCTCTTCATCCTTTACTTTCGACTTCTGTCAAAACGCGACACGAGCTCGCGCGTAATTCCTGCGGATCCCTATTTGCATACTCGAGTACTACTTTAAACGTCCGCGCGTTTCGTAACAATCGTGCAACGAAAGTCAGCCAGCATCCTCGCGACGACGAATTATCGCGAGGATCGTTACTCGAGCTGAGAACCACCACGGTCGACGAGGATACTTTCGAAGGCTGTTACTCGCGCGGCCATAATTCGTAGCATAAACACCGATTTGGCACGAGCACCGTGTCTCATAACGCCGTGGAACAATGCACGCTGTTTACCGTGATTAACTCCTCTCGCGAACGAGAGCGAAAAGCGGACCGCGGCTCGTCGCCGATTCACACTTTCCGCGCGCGTACGGGGAGGTTTAAAAATCTGCCTCGCGTGACTCACGAGCCGAGACGGAAGAATTTCGTTTCGTTCGAAAAACCTGATGCACACTTGCGCATCGTACGAAAAACTCAACGCAAATACCGCGAGGGATTCGATCTCAACTATCGCAGCAGCCGTTTAATTACACTCGCACGAGCGTCCGACGCGGAGAAAGGAACGGACGCGGAGTAACGAGCGATGTCAATCCACGCTGAACAGCAACGACTGATGGCGGCTCTGGGTATCTTCGCGTCGCGAGATCAATGTCCCTCGGATCCGTTTCGTTATTTAGGTTGCCGCGTAACAGAATATTAATCGATTAATTACTCGGTTAACTCAGCTGCGCGCAGGATCGCGTCGAGATCGTGCGCAATTTCTCCAGAGGCATCCGAGCAGCCAGTGGCGCGCGGTATATGCCGTCGCGAGTCTCAAAACGCAATTACACCGCGCGTAACGATCGTTCTCGTTACCGTCCCTCGAATGGCGCGATATCGAATCGAACCTGGGCGCAACTGCTGCCCGCGTATCGACGTCGTCCATCGATGCACGGTATCGCGGCGGAACGAGGGTGAAGCTCGTCGATCAACGGCGGCTGAGGGGGTGGAGGAGATAGGCGACGCTACGGGGGTTGAGAGTCGGAGAGAAGAAAGGGGCGGAGAGGGTGGAAGAAGGGAAGATCGTTGTCCGATGAGCTGGAGGCCACGACTTGAGAGGATCCTCGCGCCACTTACCGTCGATTCGCTTTATTTTACCGTGCCGCTTCCGGATATTCCCCGCACGTGGTGCTCGGTCAGGAGGTTAGGTTAAGGAGCAACGAAGCCACTCGTCCGTCCCTCCTCGCGTTGCTGGCTGGGGTGGAGAAGGGTTTCGCGATAGCAGCGAACGAGTTCGGTTCTGCTTGGAAACGGGAGACGGGGATGATGCGGCGGTGGTGGCAAGTATAGCTGAGCGTTTTCTGTTTGAGTCGATAGGGTGACACGAGTGCTTGGAAAATAAGAGAATTACTTGCAGGAATCTGAGGAGTCGACGGTTCGATTAAAAACAATATCAACGCGTCAGAACGCGAATTAATTCGCTCTAACGAACATCCCTCTTTCGCACGATGCTATTTATCACTGGATCCACGTTTATCAACCCTCTCGAGTAAATAAATTGGCAAGAGAAATGAATCTCTCTACGCGCAGCGTCGTATCAAACGACGACCTGAAAAAGGGGTAACCAATTTCGAGCATTCCTGCTGGTACGCGTCGCCGTTTCCTTTTTTTACTCCCGTGCGCCGTTGAACGGTCACCCCTCGCGCGTACCCGAAGCCTTCCATCGTCGGGTCTGGACGGAAAAGGGTTTCGCAGACGCGACGGTGCAAACGAGTACGGTTCCGTTCGGTCTGCTCGGTAGCAGGAGGCGGACGGAGGTGGAAAAGGTGGAGACGGGGATGCGGAGTGACGATGGCAGAAAGTAGGAGGACGACGAGAGGCGAGGAGAGGCGGCTGGCCGCGGAAGAGGTTGGAAGAGGAGAAAGAGGCACGGCGAGGGTCGGAAGGGGATCGCCGCTGCCTCCTGCACGCTGGCCCCCGGGGGCGGCGTATTGATCCGGAGGCGGCGGCGGTCATCCGGCCGCTAATTAAATGCCAATCGCCAACCTCATCCCCGTCAACCTTCCCCTGCCCACCGTCTCACCCCACCATCAGTGCCTCCTTTATCCGCCGTGCACCAACGGCACCCCACCCTTCTCACCCTTCTCTACACTTGATTCACCCTCTGCTTGCCTGGGTCCCGGTCTCCGCCGGACCCGTCCCCTTTGAACCCGCGCGCCACCGCCGTGTCCTGAATCAAACCCACCCCCTGGTCCTCCTGGTCACGCGCGCAAACGTCGACCTTTCTCTACTCGACGATCAGCTTCGCCTTGCGTTGCTCGCGTTGTCCGTGTACGACATCGTACCGAATGATGATACGTGTGATTCGCGAGACGTACGTCATTGATCGCGAACGAGAAGCTTGCCGTTTCTTCGTGATTTACTCGAGTTCCTCTCGCGCAGGCCATCGACGAGGTAAACCAGTCACGTCCGGATAGAGTTTGGTGGACTCGAAAGGGATCGAGGGAAAGTACGCGAACGAAAAAGAGAAAGGGAACGGGAGCAGATAGCCAGAAGGGATCAGCTGTGTTCTTCCAGGAGTCGAGTCCCATGGGAAGTCAATCAACCGGCCTTTCTTCGACCGCCGCGAAGGGGTGACTCGCGGAACATTCCGTCTCACCGAGCTCGTCGATACTTTTGGCGTTGTTGATTTTCTGCGTCGAGGCTATCGATTCCTGCGTTCGTGGCAAAGGGTTGCGAGGAAAACTGTCGAATAAAATGACGATTTCGAGTCATTTTCTTTTTACTTCTGACTGGCTGGACGATAAACGATCGACTAAACTTCGACGACCTCTGTCTCGAGAGTTCGAAAGCGGGGCAAACGGCTCGTTTAATCGGCCATTAGACAGGCTCGAAGCAACGTCACCGAGGATCATCGATTTCGCGAAAGTGCTCGACCACTCCTGTCCGCGGCTCAGTGACGCGCGCGCGCGCACGCACACGAGCGCGCGCGTCCCAAAGCCACTGTATTAAATCGAAAGCGAGTGCTTCCGAGCCGACTGGCTTTTTCAGAACCGCGCGCTCCCATTGGCGGTCGAGTAGCCCCTTCTTTATTCGAGGCGGTGTTAATTGGCGCGGAAGTAATTAAGAGATAGCCACCCCCGGGGGCCCCACCGCCTTCAGGCCCGGCAGCCACCCCAGGCTAACGAGCGAACGTTGCTCCGGGAGATGGCAGCGTCGTGATTAATAACAAGGTCCTCTCGAAACCTTGCCGCGCAGCCTCGCCAACCGCTGAAAGGTTGTAGGTGAAATTCCTGTGTCCATGCGCCGCCTGCGCGAGCCTATCGCTGTTGATAACCTCGAGGTACTGTGTAGAGAACCTACGCGTTGGATTGCCAGCGTCTCCATCGCGAATAAAATCGTTACGATCATTTCTTCGATTTAGAATTCTAATTCTTAGTAATTGTCGAAGGTACCATTGGGTTTCAACGAACTTTGGCTTTAAAGTGAACGTTAAAAAATAGCGTGGAAGGAGTATTTCATTCCACCTCGTCCTCCTCCACTGTCTCGCCTCATTCTTTCACCAGAAGACCTGCAAAACGCTCGTTCCCAGCGTCCACGGCCGGTAATCTGCTCATCGATCATCCTCCAGTTAACGTGTCCGCGCGTTACCTCGACGATCGACCCGTCGAAAAATGCAGGCTGGCCAGTTTCGGTTATTACGCGGTGGGTCGCGATAAGAAGCTTCCGGGTCGTCGACGATCGGCTCGAGGTGCGCGGTGGATACGCGTGAAAACGAACGTCATGGAATATTCCTCCACTAACAGGTATCGACCAATCTGTGACAAATTATCTCGATACGCGCAACTGGACGCGGTGGAAAATTCAAATTCGTTGCTGCGAATTCCAAAGCGGTACGGTCGACCGTTTTGTTCCGCGCGGAAAATTTCGCAGATTTTTTATGCGCTCTACACCGTTTAAATATGGAGCGCATATTAATTTCGGAATTCCGCGAACGCACCGGATGCCAGCGAAACTATTTTTTCGGAAATTCAGGAGGAATTCGTGGATATTGCTGCCCGGATGGCTACGCTTTCATCGACAAATTCACACGCAACGTGCGCTGCGCGAATCTCTCTTAATTTCATTTTTATTCATTTCGCTCGTCTAGAAATCGCGCGGAATCTCTGACTAAAAACAATTCCTTCGCGCGCGCTATTTGATACTCGCGCGTACAAACGAGCCACCGTGTACAAAGTATATCCTCGATACTTCCCTTCGCAAAGAAGAAGAAACAAAACGCTGCCTCGGTTCTGGCCCAAAGCTTCTAATCGTTGCATCGGACGAAATTGTGGCCCCGGTTATTTGCGAGATCGAACGAATCGATCGAAAGCTGCAGGCCAATCGAGTGGGTGTTCGATCGCGAATAGGATCTTGGCGAACGTAAGAGCGAAGAAGAGAGAAAGAGAGAGAGAGATTAGAGCCCCCTCGTTTCAAGGCAGGGCGTAGACACATTTATATACGTACGTATCGATCGGATATTTATGAAGATTCGGGAAGAACGAACGATGATCCCCATCTGCCGCCCCATTAGGCTATCCTGGGCCCATAGCTGGGGGCGCCAGGTGTGACCTTACCTCGATCCTCTCTAATGACGACCACAGCCGCGATAATCCGTAAGGATACGTCCAACAGATTGATACGACCAGATGAGAACGGATTTCTGTTCAGTGTCTACATTATTTTACACATCGCATCGACAAACTTCTTGTGGATAGAAAGGGTGGTAACGTTTAAGGGTCGTTACAGTCACAATGAGAGTTCAGTCCTACGTAGAAGCTTCCAATCGCTCTGACAAGAGACACAAAAGACTTCCACCTAAAAGCAGGCAACAATTAATTAGCCGCAATCAAGTTTCTTTCTTCATTCAAGGATCGATCGAGGGGAGTGACGCGCAGACGCGCGTCCATTCTTGAGACACCAGAGAACGGGGTCAAGAATTTCCCTATAAAACGGTACCCTCGCATTCGATCCCTGGGTGAATCGAGACTCGAGAGGTGGTCCATCGCGACCCAGTTATATCCCGTGACTAAAAAATTCGTAAATAGAGCGACACGAATGCTACTCGCGAGTTAAAGTAGGGATCCAGAGGGAATTTCTCACGTTCACCAACACAATCATCGATATCGCAGGAGGTGTACGCGTGCAACAGAATTTCTTTGAGAATAACAGGCGACCCGTGTCCCAGGATCGTTTAATGGCCACGCGCACAGCAAGGGAATCGGAGATCGGGTCGAAAAGAAAAGCCGGAAGAAGGGGCGAGTCGTCGAAGAAAGAAAGGGTGATTATACGATCTCCTTCGAATTCCCTCGCCTACTCCCTACCCTCTCTCTCTCTCTCAGCCTCTCCTTCTTTCGTTACTCATCCCACCGTGATTTCTCGGTTCGCGAAGTCATTCGACGATTCTGGCGCGTCATTTCCCGTAATGCGATATATACCGGCCAAATCTCGAGCATCACTCCGCGGCTATTAATCTATTGGCAGGCCTCCAAGGCCAATGCACTTCACGGGATACGTATCCAACGACCTGGTCGCGCGACTGCCATGCCACTTCCTGCCCGACTCTGACGACGCTTTCTCGACAACAGCTGAGAGCCTTTTCAATCAATTTGTCTCTTCAGCGAGACTATCGAGTTACGATCTTCGACGATTAATGATTAATCGTTTCTGTCAGTGTCCCGTTATCGATATCCGCGACGTAGTCGAAGCAAAGGGTTCGCGATCGATCCTCAAAATCCCTGCAATTAGCCAGGCGATCCGCGAGCCTCGCCTAATCGACAAACTCCGCGCGTAACCTACTTACGTCGAACTCCGTTTAATCCTCTTCCTTTCACCCCAAACCGCTCGCGCAATCGGCCACGTTTACGTCACCCGGTCGTTTCACCCACTTTCGACTATCGTCGAGCCGTGTCCGCCAGGATCCAACCCCAACCTTCTCCTCGCGCGACGACCTCGCGATCCTCCACCCTTAGGACGGATGCTTACGAAGCAGACGTCAAAACATCGGTGAAATATGAGGGGCGAGAGCTACGCGGCGCGAGATCGATCCGCGAGGCGACCCCTCGCCCTCGACTGGATGAAGAGGCTCCAGCATCCACCGGCTCGTTCGCATTGTTAAAAGCCTGTAATAGATTATGCATTAAACGCGGAGGCAGAATAGGAGAGATAGCGTAACAATGGATCAACCGCCGTGGATGGGCCCCCTCGGGGACTCCGTCGTACGTCATCCGTCGATCCTGAGATCATTATTATCCCGGGGAGCGCGCCCTTCCTTCCTTCCTGTCGACGCGCCAGGCTTCCTTCCTTCCTTTCTCGCGTCTCACGGAGATCGAAAGACGCGCGTCACGTCTCGACGTTTCGCGCGAGACTGGCCACCATTTCGTGGAGTGGCGCGACGCGAGCGGAAGTGAGAAGAGTCCTCGAGGTGTTACGACGACGGTTATTTCGTTCGAGTGGGCGCGATTCGAGATGATCTTTGACCGTGAGCCTTCGCGGTACGTTGGAAGTATGTCTCGGTGCTGACTAATCGAGGGTTGACTAATCGTCCGCTCGATATCGCGGGGTTTATTAATTTCACGAGCGTGAAAAAAGAAGAACTGTCCCGGGAGGTTGCCCAATCTCGTCGCGTCTCAACGCTCCGATGCGCTCGAACAAAGGCATTCACACTTTCGATTCCAGGTGAAAGTGAGAGCAGTTCCATTGGAAATCATCGAGGAAGACCCGATCCCCTCGCGGTTGAGCAATTAACGATCAATTATCCACTGGCTCGCACGTTAAGCGCAATCTGTCTGGCATCTTTCCGTGAACGTACGATTCGAGTAACCGTAGCAGAAGCCAGGATGAATCTCGCGGACGTAGCTCCATTAACAGCACCCACCCCTAACTCTGTGCTTCCTCTGATCCTCCCCATGGCGTTGGAACTCGACGAAATCACTCGAATCGCGAGCAGTGGTATCGAAACGGCTCCCTAAACTGTCCCGTGGCTTGGCGTCCCTAAATCCTCGCCGTTCCTGCGGCCAGAGGAGACCTCGTCTCGGTCGAATTACCGGCCATTTTCGTCGTGGCCGAGTCGAGCGCAAAAATAATGCATGTAATCTGCACCGTAAAACCGTTTGACCTCTCGTCCCGGGGTAAACCGTCTCTAACCCTAGCATTACCGAAAATCTCCAGACGGCGATCGCAGGGGCGGACAGCGGGGAGGACGGGAGCGTTGGGCGATGGGAGTAAGATGGCGGAGCTTGACGCGATCACCACGCATACTGGCTGGGATATTACGCGAACGTAGCAATTTCATTATTACGGCTAATCTGTTGACATTAGAGAACAGTCGGGCAAATTGTTGGGGTCTCCGAATCGCAGCGACGCGTCTGCGTCTGGTCGCGCGGCGGCCATTATGTTAAACAGTTTAAACTATTCTCTCGAAGCGGTGGCTGGTCGAGGGACCCGACCACCGCCGCCGCGACGACCGTTATTTCGAGCTTGTCCCTATTCTTCGCTCCCGCCAACGAGACTCTTCCGCTCCGTGGCTCTCTGCTAATCATCGTCCTCGACACGATCGATCCGCGACCGATCACGCAAAATTGTAAAACGCCACGCAGCGTCCGGCAATTTTCGATACGCTGAAACGACGAGGGACGGTTCGTAATTTCGGTACGCCCTTCGCGAGCCAATGCGACGATGTCTCCGCCGCGAGCCTGTTTGACTTACCTCGAGGTGATGGTCCTTCGTCCTTTTACGTTGTTGACGTAATATTAACACGCTGGTCCGTTGGATGAATAAACGTTTCGATAGAAACGAAACTTTGGAACATAATTTCGCTATTCTAAGCTCGCCAAAATGGCGATCTCGTCACCTCGCGCGTAGTGATCCTCGTCAAGAAATGAAATGGCACATTACCATCGATGACGATCGCTTTTGACGAACGATCGCGAGCAGGATTAGGTAGTCAGGTATGTAGACCTCGAAAGCGGTCCACAGGTGTCTGAACGTCGCGGCGTCACGTCGAAAAATAGCAACAATTACGTTGCTCCGCTTGGGAATGGGAAAGGTCAGCCCTCCTCGATCGAAAAAGGAGACAGAGAGAGAGAGAGAGTGGGAGAGAGAGATGGCGAGGAGGAAGAACGCTGGTCGCAATAATAATACCGGTGGAAGAATGAGAATAAGAAATCGTGAACCACCGATCGACGATCCTTTCGAAACGAGAGGCGGACGGTCGACAGCTGGGAGACGAACGCGAGAGCGTTCGCGCGCGCGCGCGCGCTCCGATCGGAAACCGCGTCTCTTTGCCAGAGACGGTTTTCATTGTCGAGTCGTTACGTCACCCTTGTCGCTTCCACGAGGACGCGTCGCCGTAACATCGATTATCGACAGTCATCCGGGACGATTGAGCGGCGCGACCTTCGCGCAATTAAAACCCCTTCAGGTTTCTCAAGGCGTCACCGGTTGAAAACGGTTGACAATCACGACGATGAATATGCTTTTGATGTAACGGACCCGGACGACTTGGATCCCTGCGCCTCTGGACTCTACAGATCCGTTCAAAGTTAAGAATCGCACGAATCTTTCAACACCACGCGTGCAACTTTCTCGAAGAACCTATTTTACTTTATGACAAACGTCAAAACACCCAAACTTGATCTATCTGCGATCATGTAAACCTAAAGCTACCATTTTATACTGTACTCGGTGATTCTTATCGTCGAGAGAAATAGTAACAGAAATAGAAAAGCAACATTTGGCAATTTTTTTTTCAGCACGCAATGTTAGCATCGATGACGATCGTTTTTGATGATCTGAAATTTAAGATAACCAAGTGGCAATACTTGAACCGCCCTGTATCCACGCGGAGAGCAGGTACCGCGTTCTCCACAGGTTCCTCGCAGCCAACGATCCGACCCGCGACTCGCTGGTACCAGTGACTAATGATTACGAGCGTTTTGCAAAACGTGACAAACTGTACGAAGCGTTTCGAAGCGATTCCTCGATCGCGTTCGTCGAAAGGTATCGCGAGCTGGCTCCTGGCCGATGAACGAAGACGCGAGGACGTCCGACGAATCCGAGGAGAACAGGTTTGACGTCCGACCGCCGCGGATCGACGTTTATGAAGCCCCCGCGACGTCTCTGAAGGCGATATTTCCCAGATGGCATTTATTAACTTCTCGCGCGTTATTTCGAGACACGCAGCTGCTTTCGAGCGGCGACAGATAGGAATTTCGTTTTCGAGACGAGCACGTTTTTTGTCTTCCCTTTTCGCTTTCCACGGACAGTTTCTACGGCGATTACGACACTGGTCCTCGTTCACTCCCAAATAACCACTGTTCTAGAATTCGAGTATCGAGTCACGAAACCTTGACCACACACGGCGGGACCGCGAGAAAATATCAAATATCGAATATAGTCATTTAGCATTGGTCGAGGGGTACCCGAAAGGGCAGCTACCATTCACAGAAACCCGGTTTCGTCCCCAAACCGCAATTAAAAACACATCCAGGGACGCAAACCACGTAGGAACGCGTGTGCGTGCGCGTCGCGAGGACCAACGCGAGACGAGACGCAACAATGAACGCCATCAATGTCGGTCGGGGCGCAAATTACAGACGACCGCGGGACGGGCATCCCTCGAGAGCGTTCTGGAGGGTGACAAGGAGTCGATCGACGGGAACCAATGGCGTCAGAATCGTTTTCGTTCTCTCGCGACGAATTTTGTTTGCCACACCTACAACTGCAAGTGTCTTGTGACGTAAATAATCGACGATCGAAGATCGTTTGACGAATGCAGAGAAGCATATATCGCGTCGAGAGCAAACGAAGAAGAGAGGTCGAGTCGATTTAATTGAAGCCAAGTGAACACTCGCTTCCGTTCGACGTGATAGTGGAAACGGTCGCAGAAACGGATGGTCGACGGGATCTGGTGCGTTGCGCACCGGGTCACGAGATATTCCGTGTTCGGTAGGCGGAACGCGTTCCGTGCGCCCCTCCGGTTACGGAATGATCTACGGTAGTTATGGGGAGCTTTCGTTTTAAATGAAGAAATTATTACGAACTTACCGCGATTCCCGTAACTGCCAACCGGAATAGAAGTTGCCGACCTGGTTTCAAAGTTCTCGCGGAATCCTTCAATTGACCGAGCCGCGGGAAGTGTTCAAATTGCATATCGAATGGTGCCTCGTTCCCAGACGGCGCGCCGTGGTTATTACGGCTCGGGGGAGGCTTTATAAATATCTCGAAACGAAGCGTACCTTGAAAACGCTGTGGAAAAGATGGTCGTTAAACGGCCCAGGTACGAGTACGGAAGCTAATGGCGGAGCGTTACGCGGATAACCGCGGATCCTCGCGTTTCGAGTGCTTAGAAGCGGGATATTTCGCTCGATTCGCGGTGGAATGGAAGTTGGGGGGGAAAAAACGGATCGAGGCCTACGCCAGTGGTCGAGGAAGGTACAGAGAATAGACAGAGCGAGCAGAGTGTGAAGTGTGAAGACGGTTAGGGACTCGTTAGCTCGAATGATAAGTCGGAGCAATTTCACAGCTTGAAGCGCCGACAAAACAGACGGGAACGGATGCCAAGCCGGACTCGAAGGGAAGAGATTCCTCCTCTGCAGCCTTATTCTTCGCCACCGTTCCAGTCGAAACGGAGGCGTCGATGGGACGGCCACTTAAACGAGCGGTCGGCGTCCCTCGATGAAACGCGATTTTCGGCCGACAAGAGGAAGACCTCGAAATCGAAACCGAAATAATAACGCGCGATCGACGGCTCTGCGGACGGGGCCGTCTCGAGTTCCTCGAGCGATCGATCCTCACGATTTTTTGCTCCTCCCATTTGGCGGTCGTTTAGAAATCGCGTTCCCAAACCTGGAATTCTCCCCTCCGGAACTACGATCGTCCGCTCGAGAGTGTGACACGAACTACAATTACGAAACACGCAGCGATTTCGTCATAAGATCAATTTTGCATAACAGAGGGAACTAGAAATTGGAAAATTTCGCAACGCGAAGCAGGGAACGGCAGCGTTCGTCGAACTTGAACATCGCAGGATGCCATTAACGATTCGACGCGCTGGAATCCTTGGGCAACGAATTCGCGCGATTAACGCGCGATTACGAAACACGAAGCCTTGATCGAAGGCTTTCGATCTCGTCCGCGAGGTGACTCGCTCGAGCCTGCGACAGATGCGAATCTTTCGACTCACAAAATGAGCGAATAATTAAATAAACGACATAATCGTTCGTATACGAGTCACTGGGTGCAAACCAGATCGCGTTTACTGTTCGAAAGCGAACTGTGGACCGCGTCGATCGTTCGTGGCCAGACGGAAGTCGAACTGTCGCTGGTCGAGCTGGTCGTAATTCTCCGCGAGTGCGAGCTCCGAAGCTGATGGCACTTAAATGGCCGTCGAGGAACGCGCGCATTTAAATCGATAGGCGGAGATCGAGCCGTCCGTGTCGACGGTGCCCGGAATAACGAGCATTAACGAGACACGCAACAAAGATCACTCGCAGGGATCATTAATAAGCGAGAAGAGCGGCGTCGAGTTCCCGTCGTTTAATTGGAAACCCCTTTCCAGGTCGTGGAACCTGCCCCGTGCACCACCGATCGCTAAAGAGAAGGGGAGAACAACCGACGTGCAAACGGTTTTTCTCGATCGCGAAAACGGTGCACCTTCCAACGTTTCGGATAAAGTCAGCCTGCGAGATACCAGCGGAGGCGTGGATCTAAGAAAAAAATCGGGAAACCCTTCGCTGCGGGGGAGACGGGACGGAGTAAAGTGCAGATCGTACTCGTCGTCCGGTTGCCAGGCAACGCGCTAATTAGCCCACCCAGCTCTTTCGAGTGGATACTCGAGGGTACTTGCTAACCTCTCTCCCGTCCCTCCGTGTCTCCGTTGCCCTCTTTGTCCGCGTCTATCCGCGCTGGTGGATAGTGACATCGCGCACCGGGATCGTTAACGTCCGCCTCGACGATCGCGCCCTCGAGCCGCTCGATTGCTCCGTGCCGTTCGTAAATCCCGCGTAAATCGATCGGGTGGGGGTCGATTTAAGCTTCGATCCAGCCGAACCAAGCGAGAAAGAGAGAAAGGGTGAAAGAGAGATGGCGAAGGAGCGGATTCCTTCTCGTTCGCTGGACGCAGCGGTCTCTGGTTCGCGTGGTTTATTTGGTTATGTGGAACACCGCGCCGCAACATCTAATTACGGGACGGAAATTGAACGCGCGGGGTCAACGCGTAATGCATGTCGGCATTGACGTTTAATAGTAACAGATACTGATTGGAAATTATCGTTATTGGCCGTCGCGGAAAAATGTTGGACGAGGGCTTGGTTCGTGCTACCCTTCCGCCAGTGGGGTTTCTAGGGAAATTACCAACGATCCAGAAGCGTCGACAGCACTGAGATACACTGCGATTCCAAAACATTGATGGAGAACCACAGAAATTCTTCAAAACAATCCTCCACTCCTCGATGCGACCATCAGAGGGGTGAGTAACCCCTCACTCGACTAGTCCTGTGCAAGCACCCTGGAACGACGAACACAGACACCAATAGCCAAGCCAACGAAGCGACGGAATGTCTGGCTACACGTATCGTTCGAGACGTGTTACAGCATCGCCTGGAGACAGGCTCGTTCGTACAGGTGCGGCCGCGAGCGCGCGCACCTCGTAAAGATGCAAATACCGGCGGGCTGATGGACTCGTCAGCGACTGTCAAAGCGCGATCGCGAGGCACGGCACGCTCCAGGTTCGCGAAACAACGCTTCGTGGCCAGCCGCAAGGTAAACACCGACTGGGCCCCGCTTCCTCTGCAAGAGGATCCGGGCGGGCGTCCACCTCACCCTTTCTCGCTCGCATTTTCTGTTTGCTCGACAAACAAACCCTTCTCCAGGCGGTGCCGTTGTCTCCTCGGCCCGTCGAGCGGTTCGTTCGCGCGGGATTCTTCACGGGAATCGCCGTGGACGCGGCATTGTCACGCATCCTCGTCGACGGGCGAGTCGTGTTTTTCGAGCTGGCTTAAATGGCCGCGATCGCATTTGCTTAGGCCGCCCCCGGGGTAAACAGATGCGAGGGGTTGCCAGCGGCGAGACCGCTGCCTCAGCAAATATGCTGATTACTTGTACAGCTTTACGGGTCGCTCGATGATAAGTGTATCCATTTTAGTTCGCTGGAGTTTAGGATTCTGCTGTCACGGCTACTAAACGCTTAGAGTGCAGGGTGCATCTCGTTAATCGCGAGGAAGATCTCCAAGTTCTCTTCTAGAGTGACTGCGACTTCCATGATTCTAATTGATGAACGATCCAAGCAAAAATAATTGTTTAAAAATTCCATCGTACTAACACGTCGCGACTGTCGACGACTTTCCCATCGCGACTTTGGCGAACGAAGCAGCTCGCAACAGGAGCGATCCTCCATTCTCTGCCAGAGTAAACACCGTAGAATGGAGGGTGCGATGGCTTTCTGGCGTTGCCACGGCCACCTAGGTAAATAAATAAATAAATCGGCGATTTTTCGACCGCCCCAGCAACGAGAGGCGCGAAGACAACGGGGCAGGGACCGCCGCGTCGACGAGCAATCCTGGCGATTGTTGTTTTAAGGGTGTGAAACATGACAGGTGCACAATGAGCGGTGATGCTGCAGGTGCGAACGCCGCACTAACGATGGAACCGTGAAACCTGGGAATCCTCGACGCCTCGCGCGAGATGAACGACGCGTGTAAAGGCGAGACGATCCGTCGCTCGAGGAACCGCCGCATCATCTCGCTCCTCTGCCTCCTTTCCTCGCGTCGAGCTGATCTTTGGAAAATTTCTGAAATCAATCTGTGGTCCCGCGATTCTGATACGAGCAGAGGCGTCGCGAGGAGAAGAATGCTTTTCGACGCCATGTAGGGCCACTGTTTCGATCGAGGCGGGGATGGTAATTAATCAAGGACGCGCGGTGGCGCCCAGCGTAATAACGCAGCGCGTGCTGTGTGGTCCATCCTTGTTCATCGCGCAACTGTTCCGCGAACACGGGATTACGCTGTCACCGGAGCGTCGCTGACTTTCTCCGCTTAGGAAATTCACCGCGGAACGGCTGGTCTTATCCGCGAAGACGGGCCCGCTGGGAACCGCCATTCTGGTCTTCCGCGTTGCGCCGCTCTTTGTTTCAGAATTTATTGTTTACTCGAGACGCCTCGTTTCATTACACGCCCTTATCTTAACGGTACATACAGCCAACTCGTAAATTGACACTCGTCCGTTGCGTTCCTCCTTGTATCCATTGTACGCTGGAAATATACGACTCTAATAGGGGCGCTCTCTGTGTTGCAAATGTCAAAAGCGGACGATCGATCAACCACGAAATCTTCTTACACGAATCTGTCTGCGTTTATAAGAGTCGATGAGGCTTCGTTTTCCAGTCGAAGCGTATTAACGATTGCACAAAAGAGAGGATACATCGTGTTCCTCAGACACGAGTGAAATTCTTTCAATTGACGCCTGGGGTTTTTGTAAAAATTGTTTGAAAAACTTTATTCGTCCAGAAAGCTGTTCGAGGATCGACGATCGATCAACGACGAAATCTTCTTACACGAATCTGTCTGCGTTTTTAAGAGTCGATGAGGCTTCGTTTTCCAGTCGAAGCGTATTAACGATTGCACAAAAGAAAGGGTACATCGTGTTCCTCAGACACGAGTGAAATTCTTTCTATCGACGCCTGGTGTTTCTAAAAATTGTTTGAAAAACTTTATTCGTCCAGAAAGCTGTTCGAGGATCGACGAGGAACAATCGATCCGACGGCCTGATCGAGGAAAAGTACCGTTCGCGGCGTGCAGGTGAAAAGGAGCACGCTGAAGTAAACGTCGGACCAGTGGAGAGGGGGTTGGTGGCGGAGAACGGGTTGCTCGTAAAATTTCTCGATACTAATTACCTGCACGGGCTCGAACGCGCGCGGACACGACGGCGCGTCATCGCCGTTAATCGCGTGGTAATTAATAGACGATCGTCGCTAATTGCGCGATCAGGTCTCGAGGATCTTAATGGCGCGTGACGCCAGCCGATTCTCGCGGAACGCCGCGTCCATTCCTCCGTTTCGAGCCGTGGTTCCGAGCGCGTGGTACCGCCAGGTGTTTCAGCGTGCACCAGCGCTGAATTCTGACCTCGAAACAGGGTGTATTTAGTCCGAAACGCGTTCGAAGGTCCCAACCATCGACTACGAGAGAAGAAGAAAGCACAGTTGACCGTAGATCGCGATTGGTAATAAAGAATAATGAAAAACCGAATGGAAGCACCGCGGTACGGTTCGATCGACGCTCGTGGCCGCTGTTCGCAGAGGGTTTTTAATAAACAGAGGTCACGGAGCGCAGCCGCGGGCCAGGAAGAGCGCGTCGGAGCTGACGGCGGGCCGGAATAAATGACGGCAGCGAGGAACGATGGTGGAAGAGGAGCAAAAAGCGAATAAGAGCGCGGCAGCGGTGTGGGTGGACGCAGATTACGAGGCTGTCGTTCCTCGTATAAGGCGTGAAAGGAGAAGCGGCCGCGCTGATGCAAATTCCGCGTCGCGACTCGGTTGTTTCGCGTTGACAGTCGCGCGGGTCGGCCCAGCGTTTGAACCGTCCTGTACGCGCGGCCAGCTCGCGATGACAGCTCGTTTAAAGCGCCCGCGAAATTCAACCGTGGAAACAACGCCGCCCAATTTGCATTTATATATCTAGTCGTATTTTACGAGCCGCCTCTCTCCTTTCTTCTCTCTCCTTAGGAGACCATAACTGTTGGGACCTTATTACAGCGAATGAACGAGGCAGGGATCTCTTTTTAATCTCGCGTCGCCTGACAAAAGCGATCGCGAGAGTTCGAGGGCCTCTGGGGGTCGCGAGAAATCCGTAATAACTCGTTAAAAGGGGGCAGAAACTGCGGATCGCATCGCGCGAGGGCAGCGAGCGCACCGTAGCCGAACGCTTCATCATCGTCAGCCGCGATCCCCGCACGCATACGTCTCTTGGCGGGTACGCGACGCGCGTAGAACCGCGCTGCAACCGATGCAACAAAGTGAGTGTGAAACGCGCAACGATTTGTAAAACACGACCGTCCCTACGTATTACTCGAGTAAGGGGGGGGGGGGAGTTTCGCGAGTCATAATACGCACCGGATTAGAGATGAATTCTCATAAGTCAGATTTAACCATTGTTACGCCGCGTACGCTGCGCCAGGGATATATATCGGCTGTCGTGGCCACAAAGTGAGACATTTTCTACGGGGGTTGCCGCACCGCGAGCTTCGCTGTTACCCGCCATTATTAACCGGGAACTTTAATAACGCGTACTCGATGCGAGATAAACTGTACAACTTCATACAAGCCTCCACGTACGATGCGCTCGTTTGATTAATAACGAGCCGAGAGAATGACGGGGTACACCGTTGGAAAAATGCTGTTTTTCACCGATAGTCATCGGTGGATCATTTGTACCTGTCGTTGTTTACTGGATACATATTCTGAGAGCAGGTTCCTCGAGCGTGGAATAGACCAGCGTCGAGCACGTGCAATTGCGCAAACCGCTTCTAACCCTCTTTCCTTACGATATTCAGAAACTGCTTTATTGACCAGGTAGGTTTGCATCGCGCCGCAAGATACCTCAAAAAGACTAGCGTCGCACACCTAAAGCAGCAAGAAAATTTTCCAGCCTCTTAGGTATGGAACCATTTGTATGCACAACGTGGCCAAGAACGAACGAAAAGTGGAGATAAAAAAAGAGCTGATCGAATTAGTCGGTCCACAAAAAACGAGGAACCCCGAGAGCCTCGAGGAGACGCGAACCGTAGCGTCTCATTGTCTCGAGGTACCACCACCAGCGTTTGGGTCCTCCGTTAGTGCCTCCTCGCGCGGCATCGAGCACCGAAATCCCTGCGTTGATTAAAGGGTGAACGTTAAGAGTTTCCCCTGTTAGACGCCGGCGAGAAGACGCGAGGGTCCGCGTTTGTTTGCTGAAACGTTTAGCTCGGCTGTCCCCGGGATCGTCGCGAAGGAACGACGGTGGTCCTTGGCTCGCCGCCACCGCAATTAGCACCTGCGCGGTCGTTAACGTGTCCCGGGCTCCTGGGCTTTGCCTTTTCGGGGCCCCACCGTTTCCTCCTCCGTTTCCCGGCTCCGCGTCGCTGGCTTTTTCCTCGAACGTGCCGCGCGGCCGAAAAACCTTTCATTGTTGCCAGTTGTTTGATCGAACCGGTAGCTGCCCTGTGCGGCGCTAAACGAAATCTCTGTTTGCCCAGAGCGTCTCCAACGTACTCGTTACGCGGCTTTTCCGGTTGCACGATCGCCGCTGGAACGTCGTTTCTTATCCGAGGTATTGGTTGGAGGTTGCGGGGACCCATGGACGTTGGCGTGGACGTGGAATCTTCCGTGGCTATGGGTTTTTACGTTGCGTGATGTTATAGGTATGTATAGAGATTCGTTTGGTATCTCGTACGCGAGATGAGAGACAGACGAACGATCGAGTCCAATTTCAAACGCGATTTAACCAAACGCCGGATGAAAACTACCTGCTGATCGAATGGTAATATGGTATACTTCGATTTAAACAGCGATTAAAAAATGATCCGCACGCGATCGGTGTAAACTCTTTCGATTATCCCTGCGGGGTGCGCGAAAACTAGAACCAGCTGAAAAATGAACCAGGGAGGGAGAGAGAGAGAGAGAGTGGAGAAGGGTGGGAAAAAATTGGACCGCCGCGAAAAAGCGCATGCACGTGGCAAAGCGTGCGAGCGGGAATTACGGCGGATGCAACGGAACGGGCCGTTCCGGAATTATCTTAATTACCAAATTAACGTCGGTTGGTCGTTTTTTATCGGCCAATTGCGCGCCGCGCGAGTTCGAAACCGCACTCCGGAAGGGCGGGAGAGGGTGGCGGCGATTTTCGCGGGTGTGCAACCGCGTTCTTAATTTCTTATTGTGTATTAACATGCCACACGTGTGGATCACGCGATGCGGTATCGCGGTCCCGAGTTTTTGTTTTCCGCCCGCTCGCCCCCGCGGCGGGGAGTCCCGCGGATGACCGGGACGTGTGGGAGACGGCAGCTGTGCATTCCAGATAATGCGATCCGGCGTGCAACGGGCGTGCTCGCGGTGCTCGCATTACGCTTGGTCACGTTATCGATAAGCTGAGACCTACAGGTCCTCGCGTACGCTTCTTTTTCGCCTTTTTCTGTTTTTATTCAGAAGAAAGGTCGCGTACGAAATCGAGCACGTTTTCCATGGATCAGTCGTCTTTCAATGGCGACAAACAACCCCCTCACGCGCAAACGACAGAACGCGAGGTCACTGAGGCGGCTAATAAAGCGCGTTTATTAATTATCGTTAAGCGACTGCACTGGTGAACGATCGCGTCTATTAATCAGGCATTAATCCGAGACGCGAGGAGCAGCGCTTCCCTGTCCGTTTCCAGGTTGAATCGAGGGGGAGGCAGTCGTCGAAGGCGAGCAGCGCCACGAGTGCCTCGTCCCTGCCCGTTACGTGTGATTTTAACTTAATTAATCTTCCGCTTAATGAACGGCCACGTAACTGGCGAACGAAAGAGATAAACGGTTAACCATACATCCGCCGTTGCCAGAAATAGTAGCGATACCATCAATAAAAGCTGGCTACGACGTGCCCCGCGCGTACCTGCTCCTAGTGGATAGAAAGTCGAGCTTAACAAAGAGCAGCGGTTGCGCGAGTTCGCCTGCAATTTAATGGAACGGTTCGTTGTACGATCTTATGTAACGAGGGAAATTATGCCAAGCGTCGTAATAATACGAAGCGTTCGATGGAGGAAGGGGTGCTCGCAGGCGCGCGCGTGTGTCGACCAAGAGGAGACTGTTCCTTCTTTATTCTCGCTATTTATTCTTCTTTACTCGCGACAACTTGCTTGGATTCGTTCTCATCTCGAGCAAAAGCAAACTCTGGTGGAAATATTCAAAGGGTTGCGAGGAGTTCTCGAGATCCGAGTAGGAGCGCGGCGAACGGCGGGGTGGTTTCTCCGGGTCGTTCGCCATTTTTCCAGGCGGCGGGCGCGAACGACAAAAGGAGCCACCGCATGAATATTCAGCCGCAGTTTTGCATTTATTAAAACAACACGGGGAGGGCACAGTTTTATTCATGCAGCTCGCATAATTGCCCCCGTATATCTGAATACATCTCTGGTATTTTCGGTGTCCGCGCAGCCGTCCGAAGATCCTCGATCGCGCAACAGAGGATGCTCGAGTACTCGTGAAACGGAACTGCACACTCGCCAGTCGCGCGATTTTTAACAAGCGACCGCTGTCGCGGTGAAATAAGCCATCGAGACTGGTGAAAACCACCGTGAAATTATATCCGACCGGTACAGGTGATTAATACAGTTTTAATGCTTCAATATTTGAATGTTTGCGAACGCTATTAAACGAAAGAGGACTCCCAGAGCGCGGAGAGGAAGGATCGATGCTAGTCGATCTCGTTGAAGGCTTTAAGCACCTGCCATCCTCCCGTTATCGATCCGGATCTTAATAAAGGAAATTACAGCGTCAGCCAAGGCTGTAATTATTTCATTTCTACGATAGCTCGCGGCGCGGAATCGATATCGATCGCGTGGATCGAGCGTAAAAACTCTCCGCGGAGTTTATGCATCCCGGATGCTATCTGCTATTACCGGAGATACTTAGAATTTGTCAGACTTCCAGGCTTGGAAACAGAGCAGAACCCAGTGGAGTCCATGGACCGAGATAACCCCTCTAAGAGATAACATATTCGGACTTCCACAGTTTTCAACCCTTGCGCAAACAGTCGCTCGAACCTTTTGCTATTTAAGAGAGAAGAAGAATTTCCAATTTAATCTGGCATCAGCGCGAAAGATCCCGGGGGCCTCGAATCGGCGATCCTCAACCGTTTTTCACGTCCATCGCGGCGTTGGCATTTAATTCGATAATTAACCGCGCGGGATCAAAGGTTCGTCAAACACGAGCCGGCGGCTGCATTAATTTAGGCGTCTCTCCCGCGAGCGACTCTCGCGCGTCGTTTCACCGGCCGTGAGAAAGTCCTGCGCGCGATCCGTCCGCCGATAATACCCGATGATCGAAATGCATCGGCATGCGGGCGCGTTTCCGCGCGCAGCGTCGAGAACGAGCAGATCGAGCGAGCGGCGCGACCTGGGGACGAGCGAGCGAGAACGTCGTTGCCCAACGATCGCAGATTGCTATTGGCGCGCCGATTGCCACCGATCCGCTTCCGAAATTGCCCGTTACCGCCGGTGATTGCGAAACGGAACGACGTTTTCGCGGTGATATTCCGAGAAATCAACCAGCGGCGTGCGTGTTACGAACGGCGTTCTTTAAACGGTGTTACAGTGTTCAGAGGTAATGAAGTGATGCTCTTCTTTTCTCCGCTTCGTTGCGAGAACGAACCGCGTTGATTCAAGCGCGAGCAATTGGAATCGGTTGGAGGCGCAATTTCTCGATCGTTACTACAAAGGAGACTGAAACGATCGACTAGTTATCGCGTAATAATTATTATCACAGCGGAAGAACGCGACTATGGATAATTTTGAGGAAAAGTACATAAGATCTTCGAAACCGTGAACGAAGAAGAGAATCTTTGGCTTGGAGTAGCAGGATGTAACGATCGAAAGAGACACATACGAAACGAGGATCGGCATCAGCCCGGGTCTCGTTACGAGTCGGACACGTAAGAGGAAGGTTGCATCGCTCCGGACGCTCGCCGTGGCTCGATTAATTGCCAGAAGAACGGGCTGGCGCACGCGAATCACGCATCTAACCGCGATCTAAGCAGGTCGCTAGCCGGAAGGTGGCGCAGGTAGCGAGGCTCCGTTCGCGTACGAACGTATGACGAGGCTTGCCAATGCGGTAATTATCCCTGGACCTGAGAGAAGTCGTCCCAGAGACGTCCCTTCTTCCTCTACCTTCGCGTCGAACGGCTGTACTCGAGCCTGGCCCCCTGCTCCCCCTAATTACGAGCCAGAACACTAAACTGCAATTAACAAGACCGCGCGTTCGCGCGCCATTTTGTCTTATTGGCGACGTGACCGCGCGCGCACGTACTCTGGTTCCGTTTTCTTTTTCTTGCGAGTTCCTTTGCTGTGCTGGTTGCATCGACGTTCGATCGACGACCACGGATAAGATGGATTCGAGGCATGGACGAAGGGCTCGCTGATGAATCGATGCGGATACGAGTTTCGATGAGCTCGCGACAGACGAGTGACAACGCGATCGTTCAGCGTACGCGTGTCCCAAAACGCGAGAGAATCCTCGAGGATTGCGACACTCACGCGAAGTTAACTGGAAGTTAGTCATCCGACCGTGGCGAGTAGAAACAGGAATATTTACTTCAATCCTGACGCGTTATCTTTGCTCGAACGCAAAGAGCGCGCGAAAGACAATGACGGTCGGAAACGTTGGTATTGGCCAAGATCGTGGCGAACGCGCGTACCCCGTCGAGTCGAGATACGGATCCGAGCGATCCCACACGCTCTCCAGACTCGATTCTAAATAACTCACTTTTCTCACAACTGGCCCGCGCGTCGCTGTTTTAATAAGTTAACCCCAGGGCGATCCAGAAGGGAACGGTACACGGTGGTCACTCCGTGAAATGACTCACGATACAGCGAAACGGGTGATAACGGTGAACGCGCGGTGGTTTCCTGGTCCGCGGTAAAAGGTGAGCGCCACGATAGAGGCCCATTGTTTCGCGCGAGGAGGAGGAAAAAACCGCTAATATACGAGCGGGGTGGCGCAGGTGTGAAGCTCGCGTATTTAAACATCTTGTTATATCGACGGGCAGCGGACAGGACGGCGTAAGGCCGCATTAATTTCCACCCACGGAGCCAAACAACGACCTAAGGTCGTGCGCGCGGTACAACGCTCGTTAAAACGCGGGTGGTACCGTTTCTTGGTACGCGTGGCGTGTCCATCGGATCGTACGCTTCGATCCTTTCTCCACTACGGTTTTTCGTCGATCGATGAACGTTCTTCGTGAAAAATCTCCGCGATAATAAGTTAAGCGAGTGTGAACAACAAGTATTCTCAGTGGCGATCGGTCAGGACCGCGACAGAAACTGTTACGGTTCTGAAACGAGCGGACTGTTTCGGCGGATGAATGAGTGGTTGTCCCAGACGCGAGCCAGATCCGTTCGAGTTCCGAATGAATACGCCTTTGACTCGCGATCCGGCGGACTTCTGAATGAGCACTCGCGTCAAAGGACGTGTCTATCGATCGGGGAATTAAAACTTCCACGAGCGCGGCGGCGTTTGAAAAATCCCTCGAAATCTTCATTCAAGTGTCAGGAATCGTACTGAACCACCCGTTGTACCACTGTTTCACCGTGTCCCTCTGTTCTTTATCCGCGAATGTTTATCGCGCGCCAGTCGACAATAACCACTGTGCGCCACTCGATCGTCACTCGCGCTCGAGCAAATCGTTACGTCGCGTCGTACGCGGACTTCATTTTAATTCCACCGATTTTATTCCAACCTTCCAGACGGGAAGAGAAGAGAGGTGAACGCAAGCGAGAGGAGGTAGAGTCGTTTACGAAAGTCGTTTTCTACTCACCGTAAACGCGAAAACACGCTCCAACGGCGGTCGACTTACCTGTAACAGAAAGAGAAAAAGAAAAATCGGCGAGGTCGTTACAAAAGCGTTGCATGATGCTAAACACCCCGGTTCGACGTATCGTTTTAATTACCGGGCAATTAACACCGTCGCCGTGGCTCCGCGCGGCGGCAATAATTCTTCGCCGCGTTTCGAAACCAGGCGAAACCCTGTCGAGTAACTATGGCTAGCGTGTCGTCGATTCGAAAATATCATTCGCCATCGCGGAAATGTATCGTCGAAGGTAACGCTCGATTCGCGACGCGCGTGAAAATCGCGCTGAAATTCAAATCTTTGAGACTATCAACTCGAATTCGACTCGATGGCCCTCGCAAGAGGTGTCCATCTCAATGTTCCTTATTCTCTCCCTACTTTTTCCATTCGAAACTGAACAACTGCTGAGCAGCCGCAGCTAACGTGTCGTCGATTCGAAAATATCATTCACCATCGCGGAAATGTATCGTCGAAGGTAAAAATGGCGCTGAAATTCGAATCGACGCGACTATTAACTCGATTTCGACTCGATGGCCCTCGCAAGAGGTGTCCATTTCAATGTTCCTTATTTTCTCCTTATTTTTTCTATTCGAAACTGAACAACGGCTGAGCAACCGTGGCTAGCGTGTCGTCGATTCGAAAATATTCGCAATGCGCGTAAAAATGGCGCTGAAATTCGAATCGTCGCGACTATTAACACTCGACTTCGACTCGATGGCCCTCGCAAGAGCTGTCGATCTCAATGTTCCTTATTTTCTCGCTACTTTTTGTCTATTCGAAACTGAACAACGTCGAGTTAACAGTGGCATCCTCAGAGATCGGTAACCTGGGACGCGCGCTTCGCGTCCTTTCGTAGTAATATCGTCGAGAGGTACGTACGAGGAGGGAACGCGGCGCGGCGGTGGTTCGCGTTAATCTTCGCGAAAGAGCGAAACGATCTGGCGGCCGTCGAGTCGCCGCGGCTAATGTCCGTAGATCTATTAAGCCGTCCGTGAAGCGGCGTAACGCGCGCTCGCTGCCCGATTAAATTAAAGAATCGCGGGGAAAGAGGAGCGACGGCTGTGAAAAATCGCGAGCCCCGAGTGGCTGGCGTTGAAGTATGCTCGCGGCGGATCAGCCGCTGCGATGGACCTCGATGCCTCGCGACTCTTTGCCAACGAATTTCTTCGCGTTAACCAATTTTAACCGTAAATCTACCCGTACCAAAACGAATCGAATCAACTGGAATCTCAACGACACTCCAATCGAGCTCCAACCCCCCACATTTTCATCCTCGATCTCGCGTTTCTATCGCGAAGTACACAAGCTTGAGCATCGAGCGAGCGGACGCGCCGCTCGAAAGAAGTCGTAACGATATTTACACGACGAATACGTAACGACGTCGTTAACGAACGGCAAGAAAAAGCGGCGACGGGACGGGGGCATTTGTCAGCGGGACGGCGGGCAAAAATGAGGCAGGACAGGTCGTGGATCTGGTCGCAGGTTCGACAGTGCAGGACGACCGCGGGACGGACAGCTCGGGCCACGTGCAATTTAGCGCGGCGCCATTAGTCTTGCCGCGTCCCCTCGTCGAACGGGACAGAGTCTAATTGCGTCGAGCGGTGGAAAAAAGAATTTGACGGAGCTCGTTAAGCGCCCCGCGGTATCCTCGGCCTCGAGCGAGCGATGCGAGCTCTCTGCTCGGTGCTCCTTCGACGACGAGCGCTTCCCACGGCGCTGGGACTCCACCCTGTAGGGGTGGTTTCGTTGCTAACGTTTCTCTGTTTGGTACCTGAAAAAACACGCGTCTCTTTTCATTGCTACAAAAAAAAAAAAAAAAAATTGAATTGGTATCAAAGCAACGATTACCAAACGAAAATCAATAACCTGTTCTCTCGTACGTCGAGCGTTACTAGATCTTCCTTCCTGCTTACCCCACCTTCAACCCAAACAAACGAAATCGCCTCGAAGAGGAAAGGGTAACATCCTCGTGAAACTCTGAGCGACGTACCAGCAATCGCGGAACAATACCGCTATTGTGCGGGATCGTCAAAGGGCGAGGAAGTCAGGGATCCTAGCTCGGTTTTCGTGGAGATCGATCCCACGAGTCGATCGTAGGAAAGGTTCACGTATTAGGCGGTCGCTAATTATTCGTACAAAATTCGTGGGACGATTCTACAGGCCAAACTGAGGCAAGAATGAAAGATAAAGAAATTACATTCGAGGTTTCGTCTCCAGTGAGAACGTCTCTAAAACTACCACGCGTCGGTGGTACCGGTTCGCCGCCAGATTTTCAAAGTCGTTTATCTCAAACAGGAAGCGTCGAACGCAATTCCGTTGCTCTTCATTTTCGTCTCGTTTCAGTCCGCAGAATCGCTCCTGAGATGTTCGAACCCGGACGATCGACCAACGCTAGAGTACACGCGTCGCAACATCTCGAGTCCGTTCGCGGTTAACGAATAGAAGAACCACGCCCTGCGCCTTCCACGCGAGTACACCTGCGCCATCGCCGCAACCTCCGTTGCACCTCGTTAAAGACAAACGCCGAACTGGCGCCCTGAGGCGTCCGTCTTTCTTCTTCGTTCACCCTCACGCGATCCTCTCTTTCCCGCGTGCAACGTAGGCGGGACGATGTATACGGATCGCACCCATCCACCACCCTCGGCTCTCTGTTGCTTTTGCAAACCGATACGCTAATCTGCGTATTGTTCGCCGTCCGCGACCATCCACGGAGTAGCTACGTCCTGCAACGTGTACCAACGTGGTTTCACCCGCGTTCGAGTCACGCGAAATACCCTCTGGCGATCTTATCGAGACTTGTCCTACCTTTTCTGTGACTGACGGTTCTTATTGTCTCTCGAGTTCAGAGCCCAAACTCGCCAGAGTTCCAACAACCTTTCTCGTTCCTTCGATCCAACACCTTCTCTTCCATCGCGATCGATCACGATTCGAGTCTTTCTACTGTTCGATTAATCCTGGTCGAGTACGCGTCGATGCATTCAGGGTAATTTCTCGTGATCAGCGAAATTCCACGGTTGGTCCCACGGGAGCGGTCGAAATGTTGCTCGAAACGTTCGTCCGCGAGCGTTTGCTATCAAACGCGGAAGTTATCCCCCGGAAACGTTCCCATGCGCCGTCTACAATGTAACCGACGCCGGGCACGGCTCGCTCGACCGGATGCCGGGCGTTCCCGCCCAAGCGTTCTAATCGCAGCGACGACCCCCGTTCCGAGTCGGACCTGGGTTCACCTCGATCGGTCGTACGCGCGCGCGGATTGTTCCGCGGGCCACTTCTAGATCGCTGGCCACGATACGCGGGGCATCCTACGGTTTCATTAAGAGGCAGCCAATTAGCCGCGACGTGGCGGCGATCAGACCACGAAGTCGTGGTGGAAATCCGCGATAATTGATATTTAGGATATTACCAGAGCGGGAGACGGCGTAATCAGCGGGTAACTGTAGCCGCCAATGAGCGTAACTTCTGGAGAGAGAGAGAGCAAGGAATCGGTTGCTGAGCTCTATTTCCGTGCTCGTTAAAGAAACGAGCGTGCTCTACGAGGATACACGTATCTCTCTGCGTGGAGACTAATTTACGCGGATTGGTGGAGAGTTTTTATTCGTTTGGATGGAGATCGTTGACTTGGAAACGCGAGATTGAAAATGTTTCGGGAATTCACGAAGTTTGCGAGTCTGATTTTTATTGGACGCGAGATTTGTCGTGTCCTGCGATCGATTCTAAAAGAGGGTTTGTGTGTTACAGAAGCAGTCGCAGGTGATTCGTGTAGACGTAAAGCAAGAATAGCAGAGAAAGGAAGTTAGCAGTGAGAATGAAATTCGTTAAGAAGAGAAGCCAACGGTTCGTTAATAATTCAACGCGAGCTATTTGGGTAATAAAAAGCAGGGCTCCCTGGTCGAGGGGTTCGCTCGAAGCAACGACGTCGGGAGGAAGAAGGAGGGAAAGGTAGAAACGGTCCCCATCGATATCCTCGAGGTTCCTCCGATGGTCCTCGTTAAGTTTCCGCGCGACAGCCAACGCTGGCCTCGAGTGTCTTGAAAGCGCAAACGTTTCGATAGCTCGATAAAAGTTTACAAACTCCCGCCTTCCTGCCTCGTCGAGTATCATCGATGCTCGATGGAAATCCTTTTGAATTCCTTCGAGGGAGCCTGGACGAGGAGGCGCGGACAGTATCGAGGGCCGATCGGGACCCTCTCGAGGCTCTCCTCTGCTCGCGATTCGAATAAATATCAATGTCGATTGCTCGATCTCGCTTTCATTGTGCCTGCGCTTTCTGTGGATCGTTGCAATCGTCGTTCGTCGTCGCTGAGACGTTGTATAAACCAGCGAAGACCAGCCTCGTTGACGGAAATCCATCAGAAAACCACGCGCGATTCAGGAATTCGAAAAATGATAGCCAATTAATACTCCGTTCGATCCTGAAGACACCCATCGACGCGCTATCTACTTTCTAATGCCGTCTAATGCGCCATCGCGGAACGTCATTCGATACGGCGGAACAGGCGATAAATTTACATATCGTACAGCACTCGCGTGCGAATAACGGGGCGATCATCGCGGAGGAGCGGCGGTGTCCGCGGGTAACCCTCTATCTCGAGCCATCAGGCGCGGTCCAACGAGTCGCTATCCGGCAATTTAGCAAACGTTTCGTTGACACTCGCGAGGCGTACGTAACCACTGTAATACAGTTATCTCGAGGTCTTCTAGGCGCGGGTCGAGCGCTGGTCCGCGGTATCGCGGAATCTGCGTCGGCTCGCGCGCACGCACTGCCCGCTAAACGGCGTGAAAAAGAAGCAAAGAAGAGGGGAAACGCCGGGAGAAACATGAAACGGGCCGGTGGTGGTGGTTGCTCGCGCTCGTCCCTCAGGGCCAGCACGAAACAATGAACTCTGTAATTTTCTCGAGCGACCACGATCCCTGGGACCCTTTTCGCGCCCCGTCCGATACCCGAGACCCGCCAATGCTTTCCTCTCGTACACGCGAAACCTCCGCCATCGCCGCGGAATTGAGCTATCAGCCATCTGCGTATCCGTCGATCACCTCTGCGATTCGAGGAACCGTGGCTCGTCTGACGACGTCCTGCGGTTATTGCGCGAACAGTGTAAACTTCCATCGCCTGCCTACTTACATTTTACATTTTATTATCTGCGCGATGCGTATGCAGTTTGTTTTTTAAATATGCAAATTTCACGTTCACAAGAAGTACAATCTGATTGGCATGTACGAAAGTATCGTGCAAAGGGTCCAATGAAAATCGTTCCATTAGAAGTGACGTTTACAGCGTTCGTCAGAGCAAACTCGAAACGGATACGAAAATATTTCCGCAATCGGAACCGTGGCGGGTCTACGAACCTTTCCACCGCCCCGCGTTGTTTCCCGTGCTCGGTTTTCGAAAACGAATCAATCGACGGATCCCGTAACCGAGTGCGGCCGCCCTCGACGGCTATTAAACGGCGTTACTGCGCGCGAAATCTAATTCTATGAAGCCTGGCGCAACATTTTATTCCTACGGTGGACGGAGGATCCGCGAGATAAATCGAGGGGGAGGCTGCGTAGCCGCGCGGATGCGATTAAGGGTTGCGCGATGGAAACAGTTTCGTCGGGTAAACGATGGAACGGCTCGATGGCCCTTGTCGCGAGTTTTTCATCGCCCCTGCGAGGAACAGTCGAATTCGAGTCGTGCGAATCGGAATTTCGTTTCGACGAATAATCGCTGCTTTCGCGTTGGGGGTTGTATCGCGCGTGTTTCTAACAATGGCTACGAAGGTTCGCGATGGAGGAATTTTTTTGCTTTTGTGTCGTTGAATTTTGAAAAAACGAGACATTCTTTGCGCTCGAGGAAACAGCGAAGTGATCGTTTATGGATGAGATTGGAATATTGTGGATAGAGTAGACCGACAAAGGCAGCGGCGAACGACTAGTCGGATATTTGCAAGTAGATCCAGCTGAGCGCAACGTCCGGTCAGCCACCCTTGCGTTCATTTTTCCTCTTCTACCTCGTGATCTACTCGCAGTCTTACGTAGTTTGTAACGTACAGACGAACCATCGCAATTTTACGTGTATTACACTTGAAATATCGAAAAATTTCGAAAAGTTAGAAATATCGCGAAGTACGAAGAGATTTTTCAAAAAATTCTCGCAGAGAACTCTAGCAGAGCTCTCGCTAAAACTGGAGTTTGTTAAAAAAAAAAGAAGAAGAAATGCAATTAAAAGAAGTCCTCGACGTCGCCCCTTGACCTTCTGGACTCGTTCCACGCACTCTGAGCAATGGAAGAAGAGACGCTGCGGAGGAGAGCGCTCCTCCTGGTGCATCGATACACGTCGCGGCCCTCGGAGGTAACCGGAGGGTTGTGTGCGTCGAGGTCTCGTCCACACGGACGAGGAGTCACGACCTACTAATGAATGATTATGCTACAATTTGCCCCGAGACGGCAGCTCTGGTAATTTATTAAATTACAGTGATTCGTGGCCGAGCTCCGGGCATCCGGTAGTCGCGCGTCGCTGTACCCGCTCCCGCCGCTTTTCGATTTCGATTGCGAGAGATATCGCGGTCGATTAACCCTCGCTGCTTCGCTCTAAGATTTTCATTAAACGAAGTTCGACGTCAGTGACAAGCGAGATTCGCGAAAAACTCGAAGAGAAATGCTGTGTGCGTGTATATACACGTGTACATACATACACACAAGAAAGTCCTAGAAGACTAACAGCCGACTCGTAAAAGATCGAAATCAATTAGCAGCAGAGCGCAAAATTCATTTGCTCGGAGCGAGAGGCAGAAGCAGCCTGAGTGTAGCGGGACTGAGAGCAGCAAAAATCAATTTCTATCCTTGGACGATCGAAACGCGCGGTCTATCAGCGGTGGCGGCTAATCCGTGAGAAGAACCGTGGCGAGCTAGCGCAAGAAAGAAGAAATGGAGGAGCCTGGTGAAAAAAAGAAAGGGGGCTCGCGTAGGCTTCGATTCCCGAGCGAGAAGCGGAGGCCAGGTACGGCGAAAGGGTGGAGAACGGAGGGCGAGGAGGGGAGAACGAACGAGACGAAAGGCGGAGGCAGAAGAGAGACGGCGGATCGTATTATTGTCGGGGGTATTTACGGGAATTCGCGACGGAATCGTTGCGTGTCCGGTGCCGATGCAGTCGTAAACAAAGGGCCATTAATTTAGCCAGGAAGAATGCCCAATATCCTTCGAAAGCTTTTGCGGCGATGCACCGATAGGCAGCTAACGCGCGGATAAAATAAGTTTAGAGCCGTGAAATTGGCAGTAATTTTACAAGCCATAACGATCTACTAAATCTGTAAAATAATTAAGGGCGCAGATGTTCCCTGCGCGCGATGCTGCCAGGACGGACGCATCCTACTCCCGCGCCATCGCTACTGGCCCGTTTCTCCCCCTTCGCCTGTTCGCAATTCCTCCGCGACTTCGTTAGTTTCCTAAGTGGCTGCCCTCTTCGTTTGTGCCCCGCTTCTCTAATCAATTAACGTCGTTCAGCTTTAAGACGGACAAGAGAGAAAGAGAGATAGAAAGAGAGAGAGAGAGAGCGCAGGAAACAGCAATCGCTCGATCGTCGAGGATAATGGAAATACGTTTCAATTGGTTGAAACTTCGAGACAAGAATCGCCAGCGTAAAACTGAAATGCAATTTCGCATTCGACTCGGCGCGGGGAAAAAAAGGACACGGTTGACGTCGCCGATCGCAAGAACCACTCTCTCTCTCTCTCTCTCTCTCCCCCAGCTCCCTCCTGGGACACTAAACGAACCTCCTACAAATCGATCGCAATCACCGCCATCATCGCTAACGAGGAGCAATCTCAAACGGGCAGTTAGCGCGGTTTCACGTTTTTCCCGCGCGGCACCCGTAGAATCCTGCTCGCGCGGAAATTTCACGCGTAATAGAACGCCGTCGAGCCTACCCGCCGCGGAATATAATTTTATCTCTAAAAGAAGCATCGCGAGCGTCTTCCGCGTTCCACCTCGCGGGCCCACCGGCCGCGGTAATCGCGTAATCCTAACGACGCGGCCGCAACGCGTGGACAACCGTTCGTGCCCCGTCCCTAGGCGGCGCGTCGCGACGCCTCGCGACCGTTGGAACCGGTCCCGCTTCCGGTGGCGGCGCGCTTTGACCCTTCGTCCAGCCGCGCCACTATTTTTAACGCCGATAATTCACCTTAATCCCCTTCGAAGCTAAGCAAAACAAAAGCAGAGCGTAATTAAAGAAAATCATTCGCGCGTTAGGCTCGATCTATATTCTATTTTAAAATCCAATCGACGCTAAACGCGCGCGCAAAGTGCAGCGGAAGGGTGGCGCGCCTTCGTGGATCGAGGTTCTTTTCGCAACCGGCTCGCCACCGTTATTAATGGTGTCACGTAGGCAGGTTGCGTACACACCGTCTCATCATGGACAGTAACCCAAGGCGCCATCGTAGATGGCGAGATTCCGCGGCGGACGCGGTCCCTATCCGGTGATAAGGGACGGGGATAGCCGGGGCGAAATTACGGGGGTCGCGGCAAATTGAATAAAGACCGAATTAACCACCGCGTACGGTTACGCTAACAGCGCTTTTTCCACCGCCACACCTCCGCTTTCTCTGCGCTGCCGAAACTGTCAGACGAGGATCCTGGGCACCGCCTCGGTCCCGTTCAATTACGCAACGGGCCACCCCCTGTGCTTATTATTATCCGCGACCCCGATCGGAACCAGGACGAATAAGGTTATTAGCTAAATGCGGCCGGATTTCGCGGTTCCTGGCTTATCGGTGCATGAATAAGCCTGCGCGTGACCGCCATGTTAAAGCGCCCTTCGTTCGTTGCTGTAGTTGTGTTCGTGAAAACTGCAGACGTACCTCTCTGCTCTGAAATCTTCTCGTAACAACTACTCTGTCTCTAGTTGGATTTGTCTATTAATTATTGTCAATTGCAAGCGATCGATAGGCGTTCCACAAGGTTACAGAATTGCACCCCATTGTCAGCTGATTTTCAACCCCCTCCGTTATTTGTGGAACACGCAACGAACGTTTCTCTATGATCGTGTATATCGTACGACTCTGTCGATCCAAGACGATCTAGAATCCAGATTTTCCCAAGCGACTGCTCGCAGGAGCGTACAATTAGCTTAAGACGACCACACGCGCGGCTCGTAAAAGCGGGGACGGTCGCGTCCCAGCGGCAATCAGCGCGGTTCTTCGCGCTCTATACGATTTACCGCGAAAGGACGGGACAGGAGGACCAAACGAGGACAGAGAAACGAAAAGAAATCGCGGCGGCCAACGATTAGCGGCTACCACGCGTTGATACCAGCGCTCGTAAATTCGTCCTCGTTCCACGTCGCGAGACGACTATCGCGGGATCCAGCTGAGAGGCGATCGTGGAACGAGCGCTACGAAAACTCGTCCATCGAGGGAATCCAATAAATTTCGTAGAGCGACGTTTAAAATTCCATTACAGGGAGGGATAACTGGTCTACCGTCGAACGATCGGTTTCGAGGCGTGGTCGATGCCGCCGATAGGACATCGTCGTCAGCCGGGGTAGAAAAACCGGGCGTCCAATAATCAATGCCGACCGACTAGTCACGGTGCCCCTGCGTACGTCTCATTAACGGGAACCGGACACGCGATAGGACTTGAACGAAAACCAGAGAAACGGCGAAGAAAAAAAAAAAAGAAAAAAGAACAAACAACCAAAACTTCCTCCATCTCTGCCCAACGAGAAACGAGCGAGGGAGGGGAATAGGAAATCTTCTTACCGTTTCTAATTATCCGTCGCGCGTGTTCGTAGAAATAATTAACGGTCAGCAGATAAAGTGTCTTCCAGCAACGAGGGCGTCGTACGCGGAGGAGCAGCCATGAAGGGGCGCGTTCACCAGCCGGCGACATCCAACGCACCGACGAAATGACTTATTAGCCGCCGCGCGGCGTGGCGTGGCGTGGCGCGGCGAGAAATGAGTAAAATAAGATCGAGAGATTATTAGTCGCCGGTTTGTTCGTCGTTCGAACGATGACGACGCTGATCGCAGGGACTTCTAGGCTGATTGTTGCCACGGCTGTTGATGAACGCCGTCGGTGGAGAGGCCGTTGAACCGCGGACGCATTGACTGATGCGCAGCGCGGCGCGGCGCGGCGCCGCGCGAACGGTTGATTCGAACTTTCAGGAACTGCTCGGGGATAAAGTGAGCGAGGATGAATGAATGACGATGCTCGCGGACGGCGGATGACGAGGTGCTGGACTCGTTTGATGCCGCGCGGATTTTTCCCCGCCGAGCGGAGGCTGCTGATGACGCGAATGTCACGGTTTCCCTCGAGAGCGGCCAGTCGGACGGGGGTCCCGCGTAAAACCATTAGAAGCGCTAAAGGACATTATAATTGATGGGATAAAAGTAAAAGGCAGCGTGGCGGAACCTCGTCCGGCCAGACGAATCGCGGCGCACGCTGTTCGAGTGATCGAATAGCACTGATTTCGCGTTCGCCATGAAATATCGTAGGAAACTCGAGGGAGTTCGCCTGATCGATCGATGCCTCGATAACAGGTACGCTGTTGCGCTTAGCACAATTGAGACGACGTGACGCGGTGCGACTTTGGATCATTTCACGCTAAGTTCAAAAGTAACACAGAAACGTCGTAGAACCGATCGTCCTGATAATCGCGAGGAATTTTTGTCACGATCGATGGTTCCTTTTAAAGAAGCGGAGAAAAGCGTCAAAGATCGCAAACATGGTTGGCAGCGTGCGACGGCCAGTGAAATCTGTACCAGCCGGAACTCGTTCGGTCGATTTACGGTACCCGGTCGAAGATTGCTTATTAGGCGGCCGCGTAACCATGAAATAGAAAGAGCAATGACAATTTGATAGATTGTGCTTTTTGTCGAGCGACTCGTCGTTAGGGCCTGGCACCGGTAAAATGATTAGCTTTTTTGCGCGGTCGACCGGTCGAATAACTAATAAGGTAGACACTGTCGTTGCTCGCGCAGGCTCTCTGCTCGTGGCGCGACTATGAAAAAGCAGATTACGTGACCGGACATATTCCGTCGCAGGGAAGAACTGCGATTTATTAGCAGCGCGACGCGAGGAAAAGCTTTCACGTGTGATCGACGACGCGAGATCGGCCGATTTTCGAGCGGTAAAGTAGCTGCTAGAAAATCGTTGGCGCGTTTCTGGGTTAACTTTTCAGGTCTAACCCGAAGAGTTCGAGACGAGCGATAACACGTAGCACGAGATCGCGCGAAACAATCGATGATGACGCGTGCGCGCGCGGCGCAGGAGCGGGCGGATTAACGAGCGCGCTAAATTTAGCGACGCGGGTATTCCGCGGCCGCAAGAAGCGGGATTAAAACAGGGCAGACGAGCGAGTCGGTGAATTAAGGCTGATCCGTATCGCGAGGACAGGGCAAGTTTGATACGAAGGGCAACGCCAGCGCAAACGATCTAATTAAACGCCGGCGCAATTAGCTTCCACTCTCCCCTTCGCGAGCAACCCCGCGCGCCCCTTAGATACGACAGTCCGACGAAACTTTTCGAAACGCTAATTACTTCGTTTCTACTTTACCCGTTTTCGAACGGGAAAGAACAACCCCCTCCCGTGCAACGGTTCACGACTCGACTGCAGTCCTCCTCCCCCCGTGCGTTGCATCGCTGCGATCTTCGCCGTCGATGGGATCCCCGCGGTTCTACCGCAGTGCGCGAAGCTTTTTCCGCTTTCGCAGTTAATGAGCCCTCTGATTGTACGTACGTCGCGTTCGTACTGTGATCGAGGAGGATCCCGTGTAGTTCCTCGTCTGCGTCCCTCTGATTGTCTTCACTTTTACCAATCCCACTCTTCACCATTCTCGTGCTCGCCTACGAGCAATTCGAACTACAAACATCGCGCCATAATGGCGTTAGCTGAGCTTAAAAGTGCACGTAGTGTTCGATCCCTGAATTTAGTATCGCGACACAAGAATACCCGAACGAAAATAGCTCGCTGAGGGAGGATCACGGAATTATTTGAAAAATCCACGACAAGCAGCAAGAGTGTCCCATAAATCCATCCTCGCGAAGTCGATTCGATTCTCCGCGGTCGATCGAGGCGGATTATAAAACTTGACACGACCGAGGACGATCGTAATCCGGTGGTTAAAGAATCGCGGAAGCGTCGACCGGCGAAATATTCACGTAATAACCGTAATTAGAGATCGCGTCACTTGGTGCGCGCGGTGGAAAGTGGCTGCGCGAAGGGGGACAAAAAGAAATCCGGCAAAAAGTCATCGTCATTAGCGGTTGGTCACCGGTCTTCCACGCTGCCTCGTCACCGCGTCGGCCGCTCTTTGAATCTCTCCTCGCGACCGGTAAACGGTTACAGTTAATGATTAGTTAATGATTTTTTTTCTCTTCCTCCTCTCTGCTTCCCTCCCTCCTCCATCTTATTACGAACGACGGTTGTTGGGCGCCGGTAGCCGGATTCCAGGCATGCATACCTCTGGCGTTGGTACGTCGTCGGGTCGCTGCCCGTGAAATCGTAATTGACATCGTGTAACGTGAATTTAAGCGGCAATTAGGCGAACCGGGTCGAAAGTAGGCGAACGACGGAGCGAGGATCGGGACCAGTTCGAGTTTCAGGAGCGAGGACGCTGCTGGTTGGGCCACGCGGTGGTTTCTTGAGCGCGAGGACGCTCTCGTCGTTGACGAGGAACGACGCGACACGAGAATGGCGAGACGTGTATATTTATTTAGTATGGTAGCTGGTTTTAAGATTGCTGGTTATTATTGTTAGATTTTAGAGCCGAGGGAGCGTTTCAGTCGCCGCTGGATGGATTCGCTCGACAGCCAACGCATTATTCATTACCATACGCGTAGCGTTACGTAACCGTCGGTGTTATTGATGCAGCTCTAAGCAAAGATTAGCTTCCTTTATCATGCGCTTTCTACGCGTCAACTGCAATTAGCTACCGCTGAGGCGAGTAGGCCGTTGGGCAACGTCGAATTTACACGCCGCGCGATGCCACCTTTCGCAACCCGCGGGATCACCGCGTGGGCGTCGCTCTCGCGAGGGTAGCCCCGTGAAATTGATCGCGTACTAATTATTAAATTTCTTCACCGTTCTCCCGTTAATCATCCGCCTTATTACGAACTTCGTTAACATTAACGCGGCGAGGAACTTAGGTTAAGGTCCGTTTCTCGACGAAGAAATGGAAACCAAAGTTTGCTCGATCGTAACCTTATCGAGTGAACAAATTTATGGAAACGCCACGAATATTTTGCGCTAATTACGTTTGAAATATTGTTAACAATCAATTGCGTTCTTTTTTAATAATTCTCGCTCGACTGAAAATGAAAGGTCCTCGCGAGTGTCCTCCGCGTGGCATCGAGAGCGCACCAAAAGAGGCGCAGCTGCTGCCATAGCCGAGATAAATCCTCGACAAATTGAAGACGAGTTAAAACGCATGCGAGTCGAAGCCACCGACGGTGGAGATTTCGAGGAACAACCTCGATTTGTCTGTAAACTCGTTGATGCGCGCAGTTCACGCGAGCCAAAATCGAACCGATGGCGCCCGTTTCGCTGTTAAATCACCCTACGTGCTCGCTAATAAACGACCGCGTCCGGGATAAACACCGGATGCGTAGACGGAAGTAAATGGATTATCGGCGAAAATAAAAGCGGAGAACGATGGGTACCTTGTCGATGGTTCGTTTGAAAATGAGCAACACGCATCAGGAAGTAACGAGACGGTCCTAATTGTTACTCTGAGGCGCGCACCTTGCCACATCCGATGGAACCAATATGGCCGCGCGTGGAAACCTTGCGTCTTCGATGCTGGAACCCAAGGAAACCTCAAAGTGGTATCCAATTCGTAATTTTTAGTTAATTGAACTCTCTTCTTCGCTGAGACCCAAGGAGACTCCAAAGTGGTAGCTAATTCGTAATTCAGAGTGAATTGAACTCTTCTTTTCGCTGGGACCCAAGGAGACCCCAAAGTGGTATCTAATTCGTAATTTTGAGTGGATAGTCTGTTCTCCTCTTAACGGAAATCCGTGTTTCAGTGCGATTCTTGGAACCGCCGCCAATGCAGCACCGAGCGGAACGTAAGAAACTGGCAGCGTTTGCATCTCGAAGACAAGTTCAGCTAATACATCAAAATTAAACCGAGTCCCGAGCGATACGGAACAGGCAGCGATTTCTCATAAATCAATGGCAAATTAGAGTCGAGAGTGGAAACGGTCGAGAAGAGATCGGGCCGCGCGGTCATTTGTACGCGCGAGCGTGACTCGCGCGGCTCGTTTTAAGGATCGATCGCGCGCGGGGAAGATGCGTTCCGCGAGCGGCCAGCTCTTCTTCCGCCCTTCCTCCTCGTCCGCGAAACAAATTGGCCGCGGTGGTGTACGATCGCGTCCGCGCACGCGATTCTAAGCAGCGGATATTTACAGTGGCCGTCGCTCGCGGCGTGGTCCCCGCCATTTTGACTTTCAATTACCGGGCCGCGCGAACCGGCATAAATAAAACACGGACAACCGTGCGGCCCATCAAAAGACAATTAATCTGGGAGACAATTAATCTGGGAGGCAATTATTCGGCGGGTCGGACCCGAGGTTTAACATTAATCAAACTCGCGGAGCGGACGCCGCGTTCCACTGGCCGCTTTCTTCGCCGCGAGTGAAGACCGCGGATCTCGCGGCGGATTAATGGGCGGCTGGCGATTTTGATTAACGCGGAAAAGCTAATACCATTACCCAGGGAATTGAAACGCGCCTGCCGTTGGTCGCTCCACGGACTTTCATACTTTATTGGACGTACTCGCGGATCTTTTTTTAGACACCCTTCGAGTGCTCGCTGAAAGCTTTCAGAACAGCGTTTATACTTACGCAAACACACCCCGCGATATATCATCTCAATTATAATGCGTATTACGAGCAATATTGACCGGACGATGAATCGAGCAAATATTGCTCGTTAAAAAGCAATAAAACACCGGTGGGATCGATAGTTAACAACGGAAATATTGTCCGTTCGACAACAGGCGAGGGGAAAGTTATTGGAACCCCGTTCCATCGTCGCGAGCGAATAAATCATACATTTGGTTGCAACGGTATAAATCACGAGCGAGAACGTCCTCGAACACGATCCTTTTTCCAACCGGAAAGCCGCGACCGCCGCCGCGACGTCCGCAAACGGAAACCCAGGGAACTTGCGCGAACAGTTTCTGATGCTTGCGCGTGTGGGTTAGCCGGATATAAATTATTCTTCGACTCGACGATGCGGCGCGTTTAATTGTGACAACGAGATTGATCGCTGCCGCGACTGCTCGCCTCGTGCGCGCGCGCGCGCGCGCGCGCCATTAATATCGCGGGACACGATTTACGCGGCGGGATAGCAATAATCGAGAAACAAAAGTCCGCGCGGCCCATTGAATACACCCTGGTGCCACGCGTTCCCGCGTTATTAAGTATTATATTTAAATCATTTGTTGGCATCGTTGCTAACGAGGGGCCAACGACAGCGTCCTAACGAGCCGCGAGCGCCCACGCGGTTTTATCGTTTCAGGGGAGCCGCTTCGCCTGCCGCGCACCCTTCGATACCTGGCGAACGGCCATCATTGGTTCCACGCGACCAATTGGTACCGCTTCTGCGAACCACCCTCGCGTGGTGTCAGCGTGCGCGACAAAAGTGGAAATTGAATATCGATCGATTCTCAGGAATTAGTTTCAAATGCGAAGGGTTGACAATTGCCATTTTTCTAGTCTGTGCACCACTTTTGGTAGCCTCGAATGGAGAGCAAAGGTATGAATGCTTTGCACTTTGTTTCACGTGGACTCGGAGGGTTTTCACTTCGCGTCGACGATACGAATTCTCGCGTAATTAACGCCTTACACTCGCGCAAGGAAATTCAGCGCGCAAAGCGTTCACCTTGTCCAGCATTTTCCGCGCGACGACCGCGCGTTTCGCAAAGCGGCTTGGCGATCAATCAGCGGGTAATTTCAGCGCTGGCGACAGCGCGGTCCCGGCGGGAATTTTAATAACGGCATCGTAACGAGCCTCCACCACGGCCAGCTGATTATCGATCACCAGATCGCGTTGAAACGCAACGTATCAATCTGCAGGCTCGCGCTGGTCCGTCTTCGACAAGTTAATTCGACGCGTAACACGGGGCGGGCGCCGCGCGACATCCACGCAACGCTCGCTCCCTGCATATTTTACTTTCGGCTCCTGCGCACGCCGACGGAATATTTAAAAGAGGAAGCCCTGGTAACTGGTGTTCCTTCGTGGCTAATTACGCGTCGCGAGACGAGCGGACCCTCCGTGTCGCCGCACGAATTTCCTCTGTGTCACCTGCGCGCGCCCCATGCGAGGCTCCCGCGAAATTAGTCACCTCGAATTAGCTCGAAAAGGTAGCTGTTCTCGATGGAAATTACGCGTCGTCGACGTATGTACACTCGCGGTAATTACAGAGCAGCCCGCCTCGAATGATCTTGTTAAGTATCGAGCGTCGACGCGGTCTGGTACCGCTTGTCGCGGTACCATTTACGCGGAGGATGGCGCATCGAGGCCGTGGCCTCGCTCAAAAATTCAAGGAGCCGCGATTCTCCAGCGAAATGTGAAATTTTCGTCTATAGATAGCACGATGAGGTACACTTCGAGTTGTAGCGCGGCGAAAATATTCCGTGAATCATCTTACCGTGCATATTGTCGGGGTCTGTCCGTGAATCTTGCTGCTGGTGAGAAAGTCGGGTGGCTTGGGCGCGTCCGGGAGCGGTTTCGCGCACAGAGCCGACGAAGTTGGAACACTGCTGGCGTTTGGGACGTGGCTGGTTGGCAGTGGACCGGGCAGAGGGAAGTCTGGTCGGTAGAACCACGTTGGCCACTGTAACATTTCGATTTCATTAAGATTCGATTGTGAATTAAAATCGCGGAAAGCTGTAATTAATTATTTCTCGTCAAAAGTATCGTCGAAATGCTTGTCATCGTAATAATATTGCTTTCGACAAATCGCCTCTTGATAAATCGCAGACATATATCACAGCGCCGTCATTTAGTCCCCAAAAACCCTGACAACCCCTCGAAACTCTCAACGCAAACATCTCCGTGACAAAAACCAATGATTTACTCCGGAAAACCGACACCCTGTCGACCCCGCAATTGCACCCCTCGCGATAAGAGCAGAGAAAAAGAGGGGCATAATTCAGACAAGCATCTCGAACGTTTCAAGAGACAATTTATCGCGCAGATAACTGTCCTACGCAACATATCAGCGGGAAAAAAGGATCGTCGAGCTTATCGAACCCTTTGAGACGATCGAGGAGCCACCCTGAGGGCCAATTTTCGAAGACGACGAGGACCGTTTGGCTGTCATCGAGAGAATTGCCCGTCGCGGGAAGAAAAAGGATCTTGGCGTGCGCGTTCTAGCGCTGAGATAAAGCTGGACCGTGGCGGAGGGCAGGCATTAGTGTCACCGGGTGAATATGAGGCCCTCCAAGATGGATGACACGCGTCCCTGACCCCGTAAGAAGCGCAATCGCTTCGAGGTCGCTGGTATGCGTGTGGTCCATTGTACGGTGGTTCTTATAAAGGGGACAGGGGCAGCCGGACGGCTGAAAAGGAGCCACGGTGGTAAATGCGTAAAGAGCTTTTGATCGTCCTGCCGCGAACGACACGAATTCCGCGCGATTATTCCCATTGACGCGGCGGGACAAAATGGCCGTCGCGTCTGGGTTCTGCGATCGCGACGAGATACAACGTCGCGCCTTTGTTGCCCACGACTCGCCTCCTATTTTCCGCTTTGCCACGAACGTTCAGCTTCTTTTAGAATCGAAGACTGTAACTCAGAATTTTTCCACATTTTTTCTTCCAGCTGTAAATCAGATCAGGAAACGAAAGATCCGTAACGAGGATTGAGAGCAGAGTTATGAGTTATAGCGGATAATTGTTAACGCAGAGATAGTTTCGCAAATCCCAAGGTCTCGCAAGGAATCGCAACGCATTCCACGCTCTACAACAAGCGCGTAGAATAAATTAACGCGACGGCGATCGAGGCTGCGAGGAACTCGACGGAGCGTGACGCGGGTGCATCAGAAATCCGTCGTCGTTGGACGTTACAGATCCATTTGGGTCAGAATGGTGTTGCGTCAGAAGGACGCCAAGAGGTATCATCGCGTGTTTCGGTTATTTTCGAGTCGCGACTCGATCGGTCACGACACGCCGGAAGGTCTCGCGCGAGGAGACGCTGGGAGGGGTGCTGGCCCGTTCCGCGGTGGTCTGGCGAATGTCTCGTGTCGCTGGCTCGCGGGAGTTAACGGCGGAACCGGAATAACAAACTCCTAAAGTTGGTGAGTTAACGCTACTTCGTACGAGCCTCGGACGCTTCTGTTATTTTCTGTTTATCGACGGGCATTCTGCGCGTCGTGGACCAGCCGCGTACCGGAAATCGCTCCAACGACCTTGCTGCGACTGCTTTTGGGAGTCTCTGCTCTGGTCCCGCCATTTTTCTCGCGACAACTCGTACGGACTGCGACACTTTAGCGAACAATCATTCGCGCATCGTAGCTGTTCTCTCGAAGAGCAGAGAATTTAGTTGCGCATGAATAAAAACGCAATAAAAATCGCCAATGTAAAAATACCAGAATCCTTGCCCAGCGGTATTTCGCGCGCAAGTCAGACTTAACAATAGCTAGGCGAATCGTCGCCCGTGTGCCACCCTGTGCACCACCCGATCTTATACGACGCAGTAAAGGCGTCGTTAAACTCCACCACGGATCTTCTAATATCGCGCGCGCCAACAATGACATCATAGTACAACAGATTTCTTTTTCGATCAGCCATCGAAACCCAACCCTCGATCGCCGCGCGGCGATCTTTAACACGTCGTTACGAGGATCCGTACACTTCGCATCGAGCTCTACTCGCCTCTCCGTGGCACGTGTAATATCGACGGCCTATTTTCGTGCCCCGGGAAACGTGGCGCGGGATTTTTCAGATTCCACCGCCGCGAGTCAGCATCCTGCGCTCTGCTAACCAAAGCAGACGCGTCGCGCTGCCTATCTTATCTGGCCAAATATTTGCCTTACGATTAATCAGCGTCCCCTACTCGCGACGCTCGCTCGCGATAGCCTCGCGAGAGATCGTAACGATGATCTACGCTCATCTACCGAAAATAGGTGCCCAGCGACCTTTACGAATTCTTTTCGAGAACCCCTCGAGAGACCCTCAGCAGAGCGTCGCGCGACAACGCGCAGGATCGTTGGACCGGAAACGAGGCTCGAGCGTGGCCACGGATTTAAAGAGCAGGAAATTAACGGGTCGAATCGTCGGATGATTTATCCGCGAGGCCTCCGCTGGCAATTTGACCCGCAGGCTCGCCACGTGATCGATATTCGTCGCTTAAGAGCCCATTAAAACGGGCCCCGGGCATAATTACACGGCAGGACAGATTGCACGTTGCGAGCGAGCGGTTATCGATCGCGATCCGGCAAATTGATTCGTGCGCCCGTACCGATATCATTCTCGACGATGGAAACGAGGACCTCGCGGGCCATCGACTCGATTCTTCGCTGCGATCGATCGAAATCTCGACCATAGTACGCGTGATTTAGCTAAACCGGCGACTCCTTCGAAAAGTTCTCGGAACGTTCGCTCTGGCGAATTCGTTCGGCTAATGGTAACGGTAACCTTTCGCGCGGAGGAATGTCAGTCGCGTTTAATTGGAACGCGCGCGACAGCGGCTAAAGAACGGAATTGCCCTGGCCTGGCTCAATTTCACAGAACATTAACCCACCGCACACGTAGCCGTGTCCTTCCACCGTGGCGGCAAAAACTGGCGCGGATCGCGACACGTCACTCGTGACACGGGCCCCTCGCGCCACGATCGGGCCTCCTCGTGTCCGCGGCGAAGAAACGCGCGTGCCACCGCGCAAAAACCACGAATTCCGTTCTATCGTTTCATCTTCCCCTTTCTCGACGATCGTTTGCTCTGTCACATTAATCGAGAGCCTCCCGGATCCTCTAATGCGATCCTACTTCTTCGCCGCGGAACGATTTCTCCGGCTCACCCGTGCGGACCGAGTTATTAACACGTTCGCTTGCGGGTCCGTTACGAGGCTCCACAGGATCGCTGTAATACACGTGCGACGTCATCCGTGGCGACGTGTCGTCGTCTCGATTTGGAGAGCGTTTCCAGTAAAAGTCGAGGGAATTCAGCTTGGAACGCGTGGCTTGGAGAAATTGTCGCGATTGCCTTAGAAGAGAGGGTTGCTGATGACGCAGCTGGCCAACGCGACGCAACGAAAATTTGCAACGAGCGTCTGGTAACGACCAAGTAAGGATGGCCCAGCGAGATAAACGCGAGCCAAACTACTTCATCAAGCAGCCTCGAGAGAAACGGACAGCGCGATGATCGTAGCGATGGGAATAAAACACTTTGGTGCGGACTGTAAACACGTCGGATCGACCATGTCTGATCGAGGGAAACCTCGAGATTTTCGATAATCGTATGCGTTTCTACGTTCGTAGATCCGGGAAAGTGGATCGCTGGATACGCGCGTGGCTCTCTGCAAATCGGTAAGACGCGTGTGATCGATAGCTCGAAGTTCTGCGCGGCGAGAGCGTCCGATTTTTCCAAGCGTTGGACACTTTCGAGGAACTGAACGTACGCCGCGTCCATCGCTCAACTCCGCACGCAGCGTGCGTGTATGTAATAAAGTATTCCTTACAGCAGAAGTTGCGCGCTTAATCACCGACGTCGTTAAAGCCGTGCTCTCCGCAGATGGTTAAATAAGAAGCTTATAAAGCGATCCGCCGTTTTTGCCTCGGAACGCGCGCATTGGAATGCAATAACGCTCGCCAGCTTCTAGAAAACACGGCTGGGAATTCTACGAAAATTTCTCCTATTACGACTGTCGTTGTGTAGGTACTTTGGATCCTCGTAGCGGAGACACGTGCACGCGCGTGTACCTCTCACGTTTTTTGTCTCGAACCTCGTCAAGTAATCGACTCTCGAGGCATGCAGGAGAGGAGGCTTCGCCAAAGGATATTTTCGACAAGAAACCTCGAGAAATTCCATCGGAGACCCCTCGATCGAAGCGCTGACCGCGCGTCGCGTCCCAGCGCTGCCTCGAAGACAGCGCCTGGAGAACACTGACGTCACTGGTGTACCCTCCGCAGTGGACAACGTCGACTAATTGGGCGCTTTAGAGAGCCATTACGCGGCTGTGCGATCTCGCGACAGCCAACGATTTCGACTGGACACGCTGCCACTGACGTGTACACGCCTAAAAGTGACGGTAGACCTCGGATCATCCTCGACCTTTGCCGCGTCGATCGATCGCACTGGTCGATAGTGTCTCGCTGGACCGTGTCCCGTGGCTATTTTCCCTGTCGCGTCGATCGTACGCGCGATAATAGCGAGCATCATGGTTTTCTCGCTTGGTTTCCGTAAGAGGGACACGTGGAAACGTTTCGACCAGTCATTTCACAGATTTTTTTGACGATTTTTTCGACTTTCGGTACCCAGATGACGCCTGTCACTTTTGTCTCGTGGAGTCCATTTGAAAGACTCGATGAGCTTTGCAATAATTCTTTTTCAAGGATAACAATATTGAAGTAGACGTACGTGTAGACGTACCAACGAGAGAAAACGCGTACGTTTATTAGTGAATCATCGAGCCAGTGGTATCTGCGAGATCTGGAAGCTGCGACAGCTGCGACAATTATCCTCAGAGTCGCACAGACCAACGAGAAAGAGATCTTCGCTGCCACGAAGACCATTCGTCACACAGATCGCACGAATTTTCGTCGAACCGTTTCTCTCTGTGCAAGAACGAAGGAGGAAGGAGAAAAGGGCCGCGGTACACCACGCGTGACAACGACCGCGCGCTTATCCGGTGCGGAGGTTAAACGCGGGGGTAACGAGCGTGAAATTCTGAGGACGCGATCGTCCACGGTTGACGCGCACGCAACACGGTGACACGCGGCGATCGGCGGCCACGGTTTTCAATTCACTCGAGCGGGGACACGAGCGGTTAAGCGGGTTTATCTGATGCGGCGCGACGCGTCGCGGCGTCCGCTCGCGAGCGGAGCGCGTGCGACACGCCACGCGCCGCCCACCTCGCGTCCACGGTAATTACCGACGACAAAACCGAGCGGGGCTGTCGCGCGTCACCGTGACAAGAGACCGCGACGAGCAATTAATTCGACGCGACCGTGGCCGCGCAGATTGCCATCGCGGCTGTTCTCCGCTCGCGTGCCTCCTCTCGATGGGTCGCTCTTTTCTTTTCTTCTTTCAGCTCGATGAACTGCGAGGGTTGCGGTAATTGGGACCATCGCGACGATGAGTAAGAGGGATGCTCGCAGGCTCGGTTTCTATTTCTTTTTCACCAAGCGTACGCCGCGAATTCTGAATAATCGCGCGCGAGTTGGGGACCAGAGTGAGCGTGGCCATTTAGATGTGGGACGAGATAATTGTCACGCTCGATCGAGTCGCGTGGAATTTGTAGAATAACGGAGCTCGCATATTTTTTTCCCCACTTTCATAACTAGACGACTTTTTTTAATACCTCGACCAGCCTCCCGACGGCTCAATCTGTTATTACTCGAATATTATATTATACTTTATTGATAAGGTTGCAGGGACCAGGACACGCTGAAAGTATCCATTCGTATTCGAAACCAGCCAGCGGGACAAAAAATTCACATCGATGACTAAACGCGATAAAGGGGTAGAGATAAAAAGATCCAACGAGCGGACACGCTGCGCCTCTCAGCGGCCGTTGATCGCCGCTGCTCGCGCGGCTCCATCCTCCGCGAACGGTCATGCAAATTATCCATCCGCGAGAACTTGATAATAATTCAAGACGCGTCCGCGGGAATCGCGGCCCCGCCAGCTCGAGGAAAGGCAGAAAGAAAGCAAGGAAGAGGGAAGGGAAGACGGGGAAAGGCGGTGAGAGATTGACGTTTCCCGACGCGGAACGTAATTATTGGCCTGCGCGTGCGTGGCTGCGGGAAAATTGAAGCGCCGCGCGCTCGAGCGGTCACCCGCGATCGATCGAGTCGACGTGAGTCATAGCCAGCCGGCACCGATCGCCACCGATCGCTCCATCTCGGAAAACGGGAATTTTCTGCCGGGCGAATGGCATTCTGCCGCGGCCGCCTCGCGCTTATTGCCTATTAACGCGCCGCTCGCTGGATATATTACCGCCATTACCGCCTCGGAACGTATAAATGGCTGTTTACGCGGGAAAGGTACCAACCCGCGTACCCTATCGCGCGTTTACTGTTACAAACGAGCGCGAGCTTATGTAGTGCGCGGCAAGCGCGGTCCACGCTCGGTAAAACTCGCGCACGGGACCAGGAGGACGCTTCCGCTTCCGCGAGCCAGCGCCGCTGGATCCTGCCCAGCGGTGGAGCTTCTGATCGTGAGAAGAACCTGCCGTTTCGTTCGAGAGATCTCGATGCTTCTTACGCGCAAGTGTATCGCAACATTGTTTGAAGTACCACGATTAAATAGCGTGGAGTATCAAGCAAAGTTCTGAGTTTTGCTTGAACGCAAAAGAGATTTGAGAGACTCGAAGTCAGCGACGAAAACGTTCCCACAGAAACACTCTCTCTCCAGAGGGGACATTTTTAACGCGCGTATCGCTCGATAGGTCTTCAGGAGGAGCTCGCGATTGCTATTACCGCGAGGGCGGTTATTATCCTCGCGGAGGACTCGTATCGGCGACCTATCGAACGGTCCGCGGCATTGCGTGGCGTACACACGCGCTTAAATAAGAGATGCGATAATGCCGTGGAAGGACGAAGCGGATGGAAAAACGCGGGACCGCGCGTCGGTACGATCCTCCCCTAGCGTCGTTATTTACCATTTTATTCATTATCCTTTCCTCGACGCGCGCGGCCGCACCTAGGGTGGTACGCGCGCAATTTTTCTCTCCTCCTCTCTCTCTCTCTTTCTGCGTTTCAGCGAGCCACGCGAGCGCGGATTAATATTGCAGCGAGCGTGAAATACACGAGGCGTGGGTTGCGACGCGCCGCGAATTAAACGCTGGAATTGCCTTTTGCTCTTGGCGAATTGAAACGTTTTCAAACTTGCGACCAAGAGAATTGCGGCGTTTTATTTGTTTTTTTCGTGAGTCCAAATGACATTTTGAGACAATGATTGTCGTAGTATTTATCGTCGCGTTGGATTTCGATGCCATTAACGCGCTCTGCTGTTTCCACGGTGGAAAGCACGCATTGTCCAGCTTTGAAAAGACTTTTATCCTCATTAACGCGGGAAGCTCTTCGTTACGCGACTCAAAGAGAACGACGTTACCCGAAGAATCAAAGGGGAACCGAATACAGCGGACCTCCTACGAAACTGGAATACCGTACTTCATTGTTGCACGGCCAGTGCGCCGTGTTGTGTGTAATATTACTCGTCCAGCAACGCTCCGCGAGCACGAGGAAATTTCATTACGCGAGCAGATTTCCGGTGGCTAGTTTCTTTGTTTATAATATCAACTGTTTACTATCAAAGCACCAGCCTCCGCGTTTCTGCTGTAACACATTTTTTCCCCAGCGGTGGTTGTTGATTTTCCTTTCCAGTAATTAGACGAATATTTCGCTCGCAATGGGTAACGCCAACTTCAAATGTTTGTGAAAAAATCCGTTTGCGACTGTACGATTGCAATTACGCGATTATCCGAACAGAATTTACAAGCGTTCCAAGAATGCAACGCGGTCTTATTAAGTGACCACCAGGTGAACAACGTGGAATTTGAGTGACTTCAGAATCGAGTCGCACACAACACGCATCGATTCTCCTATTACTGGCATTGTGGCCGCTGCGTACGCCCGCGGATGCCATCGAGGGTCGCGAGGACGCTCCGCACCCCAACGCGCGACGTTAACGAGCTGTCGCCGCCGTTATCTCTCCCGATACCGAACCGTACAACCCTCGCGCCGCGTAATCACCGCCCCTCGAAGCAAACTTTCCACCCACGGGGAAACGACTCGGCCTGGAGAACGTATCGCGTGCATTTTCTCCCGCGGAAGAGTTTCTCGCGTGTAAAATTCACGAGGCTTCTTCCACCGCCTTGGAAACACAGTCGACACGTTCGATCGTACAATACAAAAAACGCGTAGAATTTCAAAGAACATTTTCTGTTTTACATCTACGACTCAGTCGATCGTAGAGACGAGAGGAGACAACCTTTCTCTCGCGATAGTGGGATACGTGCAACCTGTTGAGAACTCGCGAGGAGCAGTGGAGGCGAGCCTCGAGAACCGAATTGCAAACCAGCGAGCATGGACCAGCGATGGGGAAGCCAATTAAAGCACCGAACGCGTCCTAATTAACTCCTCAATTACGCGGTTCCCCTCTGATTTCGAGGCAAACAAAGAAGGCGAGCGGGTTTCAAGGAGCAGGGTCACCGGGAACATCGACGACGCGTCCTTCGCCCGCCCCCTATCGTGACCCGGCTCGCATCATCCCCCGAGGCTCTGGGTACACATTATAATTGCGCATATTAAAATGGCGCCACGACTCAGCCGCCCATCCATCCATCCAACCAGCGAGCCATCTTTAATCAATAATGGAGCATCAGGGACCATGACAACAGGATACCCTTTCTCTCTGGTCCTTCTCCTCTTTCTCTCTCTGTTCCGTGGACCCTTTACCACTCCACCCGTCGCGAACCCCCGTTTACCGAAGTTGCAAGGGTTGCCTGCCTTTCTACGGACCGAGTTCGGGTGTACCACGCGTCGTGTTACGTCCGCGACCACCATTTCGTCTGGGTGTTCAGGAAATTGCGGTTATCTCGATGGTATCGTTACCCTTGGCGGTTTTTTTTTATGAAAACAGAGCGACAGCAATGTGGACAGAGTATTTTGCATATGAAAAATTAATTTCGATACTGCCTTAATTGATATTAAAAGCTTTCGTCGTGCGACATGCATCTCTCGACAGCCACGAACGTTCTAAACTTCTCGAGCGTACGTGAAGAAGACTGATTAGCGGATTGGCATCGTTTTGCAGGAAATCGCAAGAACGAACTGTGCTCGACCAATCGAGCGTACTTCCGATCGATCCTCGAACGGGGATCCCGTTTCGCGAGCTGCGAGGAGGCCGTTGCGACGCGTCGGCAGGAGGAACTTGCCAAGCGTGACGGCGTGCGTGGCACGTGCGAACCGTACGCACGGGTTTCCCCGCACGCATTCATCGGCTGCGGGCGTTCACGTGCGTGTCCACGCCTGGCGCGCGCGAAAAACACGAACGATCGGCCGAGAGCACCTGTCAGCGCGTCGTTGCGTCTACGCGCGCGCTTCTGTTCAGGGTTGAAGCGTCGCGGACACAATGGCGCCAGCATCGTACGGATGTCCACGCGTGGTTGATCGCGATCAACGTGGCAGTTTACTTCTTCGATCTTTCGATTCAGAATGTTTCTACGCTCGCGATCGAGAAAGGTGTACGCGGTTTTTTTGCACTCGAGCCCACAGCCGTGTAATTAAGAGGGGTGCATCCGAAGGCACCGACACGCCATCATCATCTCCGTCGTGCAACCGGAAGTGCGTTGTTACTGGTGCCCACTTTATGTAATCTAGTTACACTCGATCAAAGACCGCAGGAACTTTCAACGGGAGCTGATAATTGCCACTCGAACTTTCCACAAAGAAAACTCGAGCCAGCGCACCGGGGCGTACGAGTCTAACCCAACAGCGGTCGTGGTACACGAGCTATTTTATCTGCCCGCGCGATCTCCGCGGCATTCGACGAATTAATCCCCTATCGAGGCTTCTAATTACGGCGAAATCGGCGGAAAGCGAGATAAACGAGTCAATCGAAAAAACAAGCCGCGGCGGTGCGCGGAGGGACACGAAATTAATGGTATCCATACTGGAGAACAGGACCAGGCCCGCGAGATTATCGCGGCTGACCGTTTAGACGCGGGGGTCGCGACGTCACACGCAACGCAACGATCTTTCGATCTTTTCACGGTATTAATCACGTATCGTTCTCGATCCATCGTATATATATATATGTATACATATGTTGTAGTTGGAGGTTTACGGCATAATTAATGGAATTCATCGGCAGCCGAACGGAAACTTTAATCTAACCGCGTTAACAAGTGAGGAGGACGAGTCTAGCGAATACCAAGTTTAATTGTGGTTTTTTAAGTAACGAAAAACTGCTGCGCGTTATGCGGCCGCCTCGACGATTGTTGAGCAGCGCCAGTGGAGCTCGGTTTATTGGAACGAAATTTTAGCAAACGATCGGTAATTGGCCTCCGCTAATTGGACTCCTATTACCCGACGTATCCGAACGTCACGGCGACGCGAAATGTTATACCTAAAATCGCGCGTTTTTAATCGGTTCGTAAACATGCTTCGATTCGAATAGTATTTTAATTAACGGCCGTTCGCTAATTGGAAATGAAAGTGTATTGCTTTCGAGTCCGCGGATATTTCGCGAATATATTACGGCAAACATCGTTATTAATATTAATAGTTCTCGAATACAGGTACAGTGGCCCCGGGAAGTTTCGTAAAAAAACGATGGAAATGTACCCACAAGTGCGCGTAATCGTCAATTCCAGAACTTGAAGCAAAGCGTTGCCTTCTCTGAGAAGTAGCAGAGAAAAATAACTTGTAGACGATGCAAAAAAAAAAAAGGAAAAAAAGAAAAAGAAATTGCCGAAACCCGGGATTGAACCGGGGACATTTAGATCTTCAGTCTAACGCTCTCCCAACTGAGCTATTTCGGCACGGTATACTCGTGCACATAATACTTTATAAGAACATAATACAAGCTGAGAATAAAAGATAATAAGGGTGTTTCTAATACGTGCACATATATATAAAAAAAAAAAATTAACCGTAGCATAATCACGAGTGAGTCATAACTCTCACTAACGTATACAAGCAAGTACCAACGCATACTACAACGCGCGACTATCGATCAGCAATTTTTCCCCAACCATTTCTACGTGTTCTATTTTAATCGCATCTCGCATATTACATACTATTACCACTCGCGTGAACGTCCGTATCGCGATATTACCCGCGCGTAATCGTTCGAAATTTAAATTCCAATCGCCAGCGTGCACTTGTACCCTCGCGATCGAGACACCGATGCGAGTGCAGCGTCTACGCGAGGTATTACCCGGCACTACGTACGCAATTTCGCAGCGTTCGAAGGACGTGATCGCGGTAATGACTTCGAGGCGGGTCGAAAATCGTCCTGGGACGAGGACGAAGGGTTTAGAAGAGACGACGCGCGGGTATCCGACCGAAACGAGTCAATCGAACGCTACGGGGCCCGTGTGTCGGTCCCGACGTCGGGACAGGGTCGTGCACGCGCGCGGCCGAGGGATACGAAATTAATAGTGTCTATGCGCGGGAACAAGACGAGAGCGAGGCATTATCGTCCCTCGTTTGGGCATTGGGAGCGTGTAAAGGCATGATGCAGAGCCGAAGCGGCGCGCGGTCCAGCTCAAAGCGACGATCCACCATTGCCGGACACGCCAGGGGCGCAACAGCTTGATACATCGTTACACGCTGTTCCTTCCATGTGCCCTTCGTTCCTCCGTCTCGCTCCCACTCCCACTGACTCCGCGCTCCTCTCTGTCCAACCCTCCCGCCGCTGTTCCTCTTCCTCTCGCCTTTATCACGCTGCATCGACGATCCTCCACGACGTGGCTCATATCCCTCCGCGTCCTCCCCTCTCGTACCCTCGTTCCAGAGAACGGCACAATTCTTCGACCGCGTCCCACACCCCTCGACACCCCATCGACGCAACACCGTCGAACCTAAAAGCCGAACTCGGCGCCGACGCGCCGCTCTAATACGATCTCACGATCGACGGGGCCACGAGCGCCGTAAAGCTCGGTTTACACCGGCCCGCGGGCAGCCGCCTACGCGGCGCACACCCGTCGTCCTTAAATCCTGCGGCTACAGCAACAGCCACCGCGGGGTAGACGATGTCGCGACGAACATCGCCGACGGGGAGATGAAGTCGTTCGAGACGGCTCCAGGGGGATGAGGAATTATTATATCTTCGCTTGGTGGAGAGGCGCGAAACGCTCCAGCTATGCTTCTTGCGATGTGACATTTCTTTTTTTTTTTAGTTTCGCGAGCGTGGTGCACGCGAATGTAAGATAAGCGGAGTTGAAGGACGGAGTTGAAGGATGAGGAATGACGAGATGTCGCAGAGTGTCGTTTTGTGAGGAATTATTAGATCTTCGCTTGAAGGAGAGGCGCGAAACGATCCAGCTACGCTTCTTGCGACGTGACATTTCTTTTTTTTTAGTTTCGCGAGCGTGGTGCACGTAGATGTGAGATAAGCGGAGTTGAAGGGATGAGGAATGACGAGATGTCGCAGAGTGTCGTTTTGTGAGGAATTATTAGATCTCCGCTTGAAGGAGAGGCGCGAAACGATCCAGCTACGCTTCTTGCGATGTGACATTTCTTTTTTTTTTTAGTTTCGCGAGCGTGGTGCACGTGAATGTAAGATAAGCGGAGTTGAAGGGATGAGGAATGATAAGATGTCGCAGAGTGTCGTTTTGAGGGTGATGCTTTCGAGTTGATATTGTAGAGATGAGAAAGAAGCATGCGAAGTTCGAACCACTCGCATAGAGAGGGATTAAGTCCTTCGTTTATCCGTTCGAAAAATCCTGGTAAATTGCGCAAACTACGATCGCTGAAAAACGTTATAGCCTCGGAGAGGGTATCGTCGATACACCTTCCACTTTATCCGGCGAAGGGTTAATCGACGTCCATATAAGACGTGAACAAGTTTGACGCCAACAAAGAACCCCTCGTCGTCCTGGGATGGATGAACTTCTGCGCGAGGAATCCATTTTCTAAATATAGCGGCCACGGTAGCGCGCCTGGTGAACGACGGGGGAAGACACCACGAGCGATGACACGTATTCCGGAAGTACGCGTGCCGCCAAGGTAACGTCGTGACCGTTCGACGTTTCTTCGAACTATCCAATCAACTCTCGCGAAAGCAACTCGTTCGACTGTGTCTCGACAAAAACATCGAATATATTAATCGTATAAAAATCATAATTAAAAGCATCAAATTCATGAAACAGGATACGAAGTGCTTTTGATGGAACAGCATCGAATGTAAGAAGAGTACCGTACGTCCACGCGAAGTGACGTTCAATCGAGGATCGAACGTCGATATCCGTGGGTGAAGTCTCGCGAAGGGGTGCGTGAAAAATAACAACGGCACTGTAAAACGTCTGAAGACGCGGGACCAGCGGGGACAGCGGACCGCCATGTTTAATGCTGGCATCGATTACTGGAAATATCTCGAGACTCGTAATATCTGGGCGAGCACGAACTCTGCTAGGTGTCAGCGCTCGTAAAGCGGAATCGCGACCTTGAAGCGGACGTACCGTGCCTTCGTAAAGTAATCGTCAGGGCCCCGTGAACGCTAGCCCGATTATAATAATGTTTACCATGCGACTATGACTCTGAACGCGTTTAATGGCCCCATAAAGAATCGCGGGCTCGTGTTTGACCAGCCACCATATCTGCTCGTTATGTTGAGAAGCGAGCCGTCGTGGAACCGGGGGATCGAGATCCTGTGTACGCGCGAGGTAACCGGAGTTGCTCGCTGCGATTGTTTCAAACGATCTTCCGTTGAGTCTCGTTTAAAATTGCCGCGAGTAAAAAATACTCGACTCGTCAGACACATTTGCAAAGAATTAATATTCGATCACCATGTTCGCAGACGTCCTCCACGCGGTTCGACGCGAGATTCTCTGGCGGATCGATCGAAATTATTCGAATCGAAACGCGATGCGCGGACACCCTGCGTCGCAGGGGTCAAACCCGGAGGAGAAGCGTATCTCCTCTAAACAGCATCAATTACTTTAATGGCCGTGATCATAATGGCAGGGATCGCTGGCGGGTCGGTAGGTGTCAGCGATCGTAAAGCGTGGTAGTGGCCAAGCCGGTAAGCGGCCGTTCCGTGTCTTTGTAACGTAATCGTCGTTGGTGTGCAACGTTAGCCGCATTACAATAACCTTCGCTCGCTTACAACGCCGGGGCCGCTATCTAAGTAAGTGGCCTCGTAAAGAATCAATGTAACGTGCATTGTCCACGGCTCCTTCCTTCTCTCGCGAGCCTCCTCGCGGCAGATAACTCCTCCACTTACCCCCGTCGAAACCGTAAAAACCGCTCCATTTTCGAGGCTACGATTATTCCCCACGTATCGTCGAATAGCCGAGCTCGAGTCATAGGTCGCGTCTAAGTAGCGATCGATCAAACGTCCCGCGGAACGGCTCGACGCGGAGCGTTTGAAACGCGATCGGGAAAATCGGCACGCAGTATCGAGGCACGCGTTCGCGTGATCCCTCGCTCGACGTTCTGGCGTCCGTTTTAAACGGCGGACGCGATCGACAGGCACGGGAGCAGGATCCACGATCGAGGTACGCGAGAGATATTCGTGCGTGTCGGTTTCGATCCACGGGTCCTCGCGGAGACGCTTCGCATGGCTAAGGTCGAGGGGCTGCAGTCGTAATTGAGGAGGATATATGGGAAACACGGCGGTGATTCCGCGCACGGGCGTATCGACGTTTCTTCGACGTGAACCCGTGAACAAAAACTTAATTACCATTCGCCACGGACAAATTAATGGTAATTGCCGCTTCTAATGGCTGGCAGAAGGATATCCCCAGGATTTTGAAATTTAATTCGACGATACTTAAGACGTAATTATGTGGCGTTACGAGCGCTTCCTTCCGCCAACGAGTACATGCCCCCGATCGAGAATGAAAAAAAGACAATCCCAATGGGCTCGAGACAGTCTCCTAACCTAACGACGCGTCGCATTTACATGGAACTGCATATAATCCCGTTCCGTTTTCTTTTCTTTCGTTTCTCTCTTTTTTTTCCGCTCCTTTTCGCGCAATTACGCGCAGTCAGCCGTGAAACCTCTTCGCCGCGGATCTCATCGTTACGTCTCGCCGTATTACCATTACAAATTTCGCTCGTAAACGCAACAAAGTAAATCCAGGCTTCCCTCGGAGCCGTCGAACCGACCAGAACGGCCAAACCGGAGGCGTTTCGCCTATCCTCGACTACTCCGTTGCCCGGTGAAAGACACGGACTTCGAGGGACGAGCCGCTCTACTTGGACCATTCGATCGAGAGACGGTATAATTACAGCTGCGACCACGAAAGATTCGTTCGAGGTAATCAAAGCGCAACCGTGATCGCCAGGATACAGAGCTGTTCAAGTGAAGGGAGCCTGGTAACGCACACGTACGTATATTCCCTCCAGTGAAAGTAGCAAAGTGTACCGACTTTTGTCGAGCAACAAGTGCCTGCTCAAATCAGTCCCACTTCGTAGTAGAGATCAACGTCGAACGGGTGTAATTTTATTCAAAATAGTAACCACAGCTACGAGATCGATTTCGAAGGAGCGAGAGTTCGCTGTTACCGTTCTACTCGAAGAGCATCGCAACCCCTTCTGCAAATATCAGGGACGATAGAAGCGGAGTTAATGAAAAAACGGGACGATACCTTGAGGAAGCCTCTCGTCCTCCTCGAAGGGAAATCGCCCGTTACGCGAGTCGAGCAGCAATTCAGCGCGTGAGGGGTGGACAGCAGCCCCAGTTCTTATTAAAGGACGGGACGTCAGCCGTGGACAGGCATGGGACACGCGCGTGTGCGGTAAAACCGCAACCCTGAAGCCACACGCTAATTATTTATTCCTCGTTATGTACCTTCCTTTTCACGTGGCGATTCTCTCTGTTTCTACCCTGTCACCGCGTACAGTCGAACACGCCTCGACCATCGCGTCCTTTCCGCGTCCTTTTGGCGCTCCTGCGACCAGCAGTGGTGTCTCAGCCGAACCAGAATCGAATACCGTCGAATATTAGTCATCTCGCGTAATGCAAATATTATTACTGACAGATCGACGAAGGTGATTTTCGAGAGTGTTACTCATTGAATCGTGTCGATTACGCGAGGCGCGACCAGCCGTGTCGGTCGCGTGCTTTTTTTTTCAATAGCGGAAACACACGTGGAACGATCGCGCTTCGACGCAAAGAGAGAAACGTGAAAACGGCAGCGCCATTAATTATTCATGCGCCACATGCGAGTGACAAGGTAAAAGCACGCGTATCGAAGGGGAATCTCGTGTATCATCGAGAGATTGCTCGTCTCGCGATAATGGCATCGCGCGCTCTTTTCGTCACGATCCGCTTGTCGTTAATTCGACGATCCGCGATGGGACCACGGTGAATGGCCGCGCGCATCCGAGAGAGCCGTTTCGAAACAAACGCTCGTATTCCTACCGTGAATGGCTAATTACGCAAGTAGCTGAATTCCTACTTGGGACGTCGAATGGACAATTAAGGGAGCTGCTTTTTTATCCCCGTCCAAAAACTAGGACTGTAATTACGGCGAGCGCTATGTTTAACTGCTCGAAGGAATTACAGGTGGTTGAACGCCGTAAGAAAGTCTCCCGAAGGCTCGCGGTAGTAAGAATTATCAGATTGTAAAGATTGCATCCACAAAATAGATCTAACTCCTTCTAATAATATTTCAGCTATCTCCACTGAATTATTTACAACTTTGTCCAACTTCAACAGCCGTGCAGTGCTGCGAACGACGCACAGATGCCCACTATCTGACCCAGTAAACACGAACCATGAACAAAAACCATAAATAAACTGTATCACGTTTTAACCGTGAGTTCCATATATTTGAGACAGCGTTGCAGCGACTGGGATTCGCATTGAAAAATGGAAAGACACGAGGCGTGCCATTTTCTACGGATTCGCGGCGCGCGCTTAAATCGTTTTACGATCCGGAAATGCAGCGATTCCGGATCCTTCCCCCGTCTCGCGTCGAGCAGAAAAGTTTCAGAAGCAATTCCAAGCGATGCGACAACGAACGCGCGTCGTCTGGTGCCTTTGTTAACGACGAAAGGCGCGTGGCGTCTGTTAGGGGCGGACGCGATGAAACTCGGAAAGCCATCCGTGCAGGGGCGCCCTTTTACGCTCGAATTGCTGACCAGCTGTGAAACGACCGGTATAATACACGAAATCTATCGACGCGACCGTAATCAAACGTGAGAAAGGACGCGATAGACGCGATTGCGAAATAAGAGACAGTTCTCCGAGTATTTAACGAGGGTTACAAGGAAAAATGAAAAACGCGCAAGTGCACGAAGCACAGTGGCGTGTAATGATCCGAAGGGAGCCTCGCGCAGCGCTGCCTCGAAATAAAACTAGCTGTCGGACGAATTACAACAAAAGGGAAGAGCAGTACGTTATCCGCCATTGTGTTACGGCCCCTGCATCGTAACATGTACATATTAGTCTATAAATCTCGCGCCATTAACCGTGCCCCACTCTACCACTCGGCTGTTTAAAACTCCCGGCAGATAACAAACGACAATATCAGAGTTGTACAATATCTCGAGAGCGAAGAATCAGTCCCCCGCTATCCATCTTCGTGAACAACGTCTGCCTAACCTCTATCATCATCTATCACACGCAACGCATTAGACGGTTGTCTAACTGTATCCAAACATCGTCGACCAGCTCTTGATTCGTCTTCGATGCATCAGCCCGTTCGTTTGAACCCGTTATCCGCCAGTCCAGGTTCCACGTATCCACGTATTTCGAACGGACGCGAACACGCCTAATATAAACATATGGCCCGCGTCATTGTGAAACGTAATTTCGAATTGCCCCGTGCCACGAAGCGGGCCCGTAGCTCGTGATTGATGCGTCAGCGGCTGGTAACCGTCGCTTGATACACGAGGCGATCGTTCGAGACGCGTTCCCTCGAAAAAGCCAGCGAGATCGAGGGAATAAGGGAGGCGGATCGCGGCTCCTCTCAATTAAAGCTCGGTCACGAGGGCCTGGCTCTGCCTCGCGTCACGCAGCGCCATGTGTTGCGGCGCGCGATCGAGCGGGGGCCCCTCTCAGGTCCCTCTCAGGTAGGCCCACGGTTGCGAAACGCATCTGGCGAGCGGAATCGCTCGGAGCAACGGCCCGTCCGCGCGAAACAACGCCTTTCTTTCGTCGTCGTCGACCCCCTCTCTCCCTCTCGCGACAGCGTTATTTGCAAATCGACGCGGTTTCGCGTCGAGTAACGCGGCTGGGGCAGGTTATACTTTGCTCGCGCGCGTTTAGCGCGTCATCGTCAGAGTCGTCGATTTCGAACGCCCCAGGCGGCGCCGCGAGCACGATGCTGCCACTTTGGTTTCGCGCGTAGCTGAATCCGCGCCGCGCTTTGGGAAGCGATCCATCCGCGTGCTCCTCCTGCGAGGTGACTCTTTCGCGAGCGAGGGACACGCGATCCTGGTCGCGGCGACGAATCGCGACGCGGTGGCTTCCTGTTGGGAAACCAGCGGAGCTAACGAAGCGGGGCTTCTTCCACTGATTTATTAACTAGCCAAGTGTATCGGTCGTAATTGCGCGACGTTCCCTGAATATTCATCCGACGTGGTTATTTACACGGCGCACGGCAAACCGTTCGAGTTACGCAGCAGAGTAATTACCGGCAACGGCCGCTCGTCGAGCGTTTAATTACGCGTATCAAAAGGATACTGTTCGATCCAACCACCGAGGGCACAATGTTTTACAGTTAGACGCATAATTAAGCTGCCTGCGATTATGGAGATCGCGGTTGCGTAGCGTGCGTACCCACGCGACGCGTCTACGAGCGACCAGCAGTCTTCCAGTTGCATCAACCACCCCCAATCGCTTCCGTAATCCTCCTTATCAACGCCACAATAGTTAATATCGAATGTAACGCGAGTTCGCATGGTAGTAACGAAATTATTAAACGAGCTGTCCACAGTGGCCAGTAACGGGATCGATCGGGACCAAAACCACCACAGCGACTCGTGATCGATTCCGATTGACCGTACGACTCATCTCCACCAGCCTTTAACCTTTCCTCTGCGCGTCGACTGACAAGTTGTTGCACCAGCTGCGCCGACATCGACGCGAAGCGTATGCACGGATGCAGGCACTTTGCACGCGGTTCTACGTGGCTCCCTCCCGTTACCTTCTCGATTCCTCCTCGCGAGACTCGCTTTTAGAGTATCCCGCAATCTGTTGGGTAAACCGTCGAGCGATTCGCGGGTGCAATCGCCGTGTAACATCGCGGATCATCGACGTGTAATTTGTAGAACAACCGTGACTTAATGGCGGAGATTGTTTTTCCTAATGACGACAAACGATTGGTGAACAGGTAGCCTCGAGGTTAGGCGTTACGACGCGTAGCGTTCGAATTTCGACGCGACGGGCGCGCCACGCGGTTCGACAGTGAAGATCGCAGCCGATCTTCCACCACGGAAATCGATCCCACTCGATCGAGATCGATTGGAGGGTGCAATCGCCGTGCAACATCGCGGATCATCGACGTGTAACTTGTAGAACAACCGTGACTTGATGGCGGAGATTGTTTTTCCTAATGACGATGAACGATTGGTGAACAGGTAGCCTCGAGGTTAGGCGTTACGACGCGTAGCGTTCGAATTTCGACGCGACGCGCGCGCCACGCGGTTCGACAGTGAAGATCGCAGCCGATCTTCCAGCACGGAAATCGATCCCACTCGATCGAGATCGATTCGAGGTAGCCGCGCGCAGGTGCGCGAGTTTCCCGCCGCGAAATTTATAGAGCGAGCCGCGGTTATCCGCGAGGCGAGGAGCCTAGCCCGGAGGAAAGGCGAGGGGATCGGCGCCGATTCAATGCCCTTATTCGCCGCTTGGTGCACGGTGCGGCGTGCGCGTTATCTCGATACAGGTGCGTGCGTCCCGCCGCGGAAGATGAACGGTCGTTAGAGAGAGGAAACGGTATGCAGATGAGCGTGCATCTACGCGGCATCCACCTTGGACAGTTTCGGTGGCGCGGAGGAACTGTTGGCCGCCGTCGACCCGATTTGGCGCGGTGCTGCGATCACAGGACGCCTAAACGGACGACAGCCACTGTGGTCGATCGTTAGCTTCTGGGCCGGGGCGAGCGGTAATTCCTCTTTGCGTCGCGAGCAAAGCCGCTCTCGCGATGCCCTCGCAATAAATACGGGGACCAATTAGAGGTCGCGGAACGCTCCTCGGATGTTTGATAAGCCCTCGCTTCTCGATATGATGCCGATGACGTATTGCGCGAACCAGAAGAGAAAAGAGCATTTTCAGCTAATCGCAGCATCCGCAAACCGGTTGGAGCGAGTAAACCAGATAGAGAAGCCCAGTATACCCAGCTTCATGGTCGAGCATTATAAACCCGGTCGTTTTACGATCGTGACTAACATGGTAATTCCCGAATGCATTCAGTGGTTGGGCCAGTACGACCCAAATGACACGGCTGTCAGTGACCCACTTCCCAGTCACGTTCCCTTCGCGATCTGAGAGAGGGAGAAAGGGCGCGCGTCGATCTTGTGGGGCGGCGGGGACGCTCGTGAGCGGACCGCGCGGGCAATTTGAATTTAATCGAACCGCGCGGTAGCCTGGCCACCGTTCGCGTAATTTGTAAAGTAACCACGCGGCTGGTCGAGCATTATATAACGATAGAATACGTAATGCGGTCGGACGGAGGATCGCCAGACCAGAAGTCGCCAGGACTCGCCCGCCACACGCGTATCTATTTTAATCCAGCGATATTATAATAATCGTTGAGCAAACCGTTCCACGCTCTCGATCATCCCCCAGCATCGCGGCATCTGGTTCCGTTCTCCGCTGCGGCGGAGTCTTCCACCCTGAGGCGCCAAACCGACACGCAGCGTGTAATCACTGTAATTTCGGCCACGGACCGGTCGTAATTTTTGGTCGCGCGATTCCGAACTTTCCGTTCGATTTCATTAACCCACGCGTCCCTCTGTCGTCGCGCGGAGTCGTACCTGCGGGTCGAGCGAGCGTTTCGATTCCGTGGCTATTAAATGGAGGCGAATTACATCCCCGAGAAGGCGTTCTTCACTCGATAGATCGAGAGCTGGAGGGACGCCAGAACGGTCCACGCGAGATACGCGGAATATCCAACGCGGATTAACAAACACGCCTCGCTTACATAATGCGCGCGCTTTTGTTTACGCCGCGTCGACGCTCGGAACAAAAGAGAGCGGCGTTCGATACATCATTAACGCCGGATACAATTAAAAATGATGCGCAAGTAAAAACGCGGGTCGCTTCCGCGTCCCGAACAAAGGGTATTCTTCGACCGCGTGTCGATATTAACGAGTCGGACACGAGTTCGAACCGGTGCGCAACGAGCAGGTGATCGAGCTTCGAAGGGGCCAGTCGTTATTAGTCTCTGCCCGACGAAATTCGTCGATCGTCGAGAACAACCCTTGATCAATCCTAGAACCCTAACGCAGAGCATAGATCGTTCCCAAAAAAAATTCTCTCCTCGTCCCAGCAGAAACGTATACGATAAAAACCCAAATCGTTCACCTCGAAACGATCGTCAGCCCCTCGCAGAGCTCACCAAGAACGATAATATACAGCGAACGTGTAACAAGGAATCGTAGGTAAAGAGACTCACAGGCATCGACGGCGGCATTCCGCGTAGCGCAGCGCCGCTCCATTTGCGTTTCCGGTTCTGATACTGCGCGGCCCTGTAGCTACTACTATTCTGATGCCCACCGTAGATCCCCGCACGGTGCTGCATGGACGGTCGGAACGCGGCGTACGACATCCCGTGATACCCTTTCCCATGATAATCACCAATCTCATACCTAGGAGTATGATCGTGATGCAGATAAACACTGTCACTCGGTGCACCGGACACGGGCACTCTGTATCGTTCCTGTTCGTGATCGTGCTCCTCGATCTTGCGATCCGGGGACGGTCTTGCGCTGGGGAACGACGGCGGTAGCATGGCTGAGTGCCCGTAGAAATGGGCGAACCCGTAAGAATTCGCCAGATTGCTGCTCACTGGTCGCTGGTAGCCTTGCTGAGGCGGTTGACACTGGCCAACCAGCTCCTGGTTACCGTCGAGCTTCATCGAGGGCACGATCGGCTTCCTGTCGTAGTGGTACTCCTGGTGAACCGGATGGTACTCGTCCTGGGGCTCTCGTTTGACCTCGAACGACGCCTCTGAGGACTCAGGCGCCTCGACTTTCACGCGGACCCGGCCGTCGGCGTCGCTCTGCGTCGAGCTCTTTGGCGAGCGCCGCTGGTTCGGGTCCCCGTCGCCCACGCTGCCCTGCTGCATCCTCGCGACCGTCAAACCGTGGATTCGATCGCGCGGAATCTCGCCTCGGGTGATACGGGCGACACGAAGCTTCTGCTGGAGTTCGCGGGACCAGGGTGCATCATTCGGGGACAGATGGAACGGGCTTGTTCGGAACGATGCTCGACTAGCGCGTTTGTTTTGAAGATTGCGATCGTGCGAGGAGTGCGTGGTCCTTCGAAATTGGATAGTCGAGGAGGTGTTTAATCGAGAGAAGGATCGATGTCATTTTCTCGCGGTCACTTCGAACCGATCGGTTCTTGCGATGCGAGCTGAGGATCGTCGCGGTCCTTGACTAAGCGTCCTTCGTGTCACTCGCGCGGGCGGAACGGAGCTGTCACTGCGACCAATTGATTAGCTCTTATAGACGCTACTGCCTCGTACTTTTTGCCACGGGATCGACGCTGCGGAAAAAGTAGAGACGTGACGGTTGAAAAGTCAGCGGCTACGACCTCGCGTTCGGACGATCTCTTTGACGGTCGTTAAAGACGACGGTGATAAAACGGTGGAAAACCAAGATGGCGTTGATCGAACGTGTAATACATTCTCGTCTTGCGGTAAAGACAGAGCGTGCGCTCGCGTATTCAGACTGCTCCCGTTCCCTCGTGGGAATCCTGAAAAGACAGCGGCGAGTTCGGTCGTCAGACCGCGTCAGATACGCCCTGGCATTCGTTGCTGGCTCGAGTTGGTGGATCGAGTCGAAAACGGCTCGCAACGCGTTTCACACTGTTAAACCTCGGTACGCGTGGAGCATGGAAGATCTCGATGGCGGCATTCGAATGCGCGTCGCATCGTCGCGGGCATCGGCGACGTGCAGCGGACAGAAGAGCTGGTTCAGCTGGCACACGCTGTCGGGTTGGTAGAAGCGGCGTTCGTATACCCGGCTCGGTGGTTTTCGGTCGAGTGGAGGGGGGTGGACGGAGGGGAGGACAAGGGCGGCGTGACAGTTTCCGTGTCACGTGTCCCCGACCTTAGGCCCCGCCTACGACTCCGATTTTCCTTCGCTCGGATCGTTACCTGGCCCTATCGCGAGCCCTTTCCGTCATTCGCCGCGTGTCGCTCGTACGAGTCGCGCTCCTCTCGAAACAACTTCCGTCGATCGCCTCTGCACAGGAACGTCACTTTCAGATACCAAGCACGGCTGGCGAACGGAGCGTGTCACACACGGGTTCGCGCGCGCGTTTCTTCCCTTCTTCTTCCTCTTCCTCTCTCTCTCTCCTCCTCGACGAAGCTCTACTCCCTCCCTCGAAAGACAGAGGGGTACGACCAGAGGCGACTTTGTCGAGCGTGAAGAAGAAGCACCGTGTACACGCGCGAGCACGGACGGAGAGCCGCGTTTTCACCGTGTTCCGCGAACTTTTTACGGTACACTGCCTCGGAGAGTCGAAACGGTAACCGACGTGCTTCGCTCCCGTACGGCTAGACGAGAGGGGGTCGGTCGAACGGTCCGGGGATCGAACCCCGGCGGAAGAGCACTCTCCTCGAACGCGAAGAACACGCGGCTTGCGAACCGGTCTCTCGCGGCGGATCCTCTCGCGCGCGCCGCGTCGAAAATGCACGATTATACTCTCCTCGAGGGCCGTGGAACGCAACGAGCATACGTAAGGATGCCGGATTGCCTCGGTCGAGCTGATCGCGTACGAGTTTCGTTCCACGCAGCGTGAAACTCTTGGCGGAGGTGCGCGGCCACCACCAGCCGGCGGGAACGCACGAGCATGCCCGAGCACGCCCGACCGCCTGATACGTCTCCTCTGCTGCCAACGAGGCGCTGCCTCCCGCCGCGGCGCGGACTCGCCAGACCCACTTTGCGGGTTCACCTTTTGTCCAAGGATAGAGACGGGCCAGCCAGGCTTCTATTCACCGTTTACTACTTCTTCTTACCGCGATGCGCACTGCCTACCCGCGTTTTCGCCAGCGTTTACCGCCCCAGACGTAGTAGGCACCGTTCTCCCTGACTCGTGTCTACCTAACCTCCTCGCCTACTCTCGCCGCTCTTTTCCCTACTTTCGCTCCCCTATTGTCGATGCGAACCCTTTCATCGAGGCTACCCTCTCTCTCTCTCTCTCTCTCTCTCTGTCTCTTTCTCTTTCTGTGTCTCGCTTCTTATCTTCGTTCGTTGGTTAAGTACAGACAGCGAGACCGGTTAATAAGAACGTAAACAGAGTCAATTAGAATTCCGATACCGCGATGATAAATCGATATCCGGAGCGCGCCGTGAATCGTGCGTCGAACAAATAAATTCAATAAGCGGCACTGGCCGAGGAGTTTGTCCGCGCGTAATTACTCTCCGCTCTGGCTAAACGCAAAGAAATGTAGAGCGCGAGGAGTTAACGAACGCTCCCGTTCCCCATTGAGGCGTCATTAATGTACGAGGAACAGCGGCGCGCTGGAGGGAACCTGGCGATTTCTGTCGTGGGAAAAAGCGCGAGTCTCGTTGACGAATGTCTCTCTCGCGTTCGAACGTCCACGATCTCTCTCGATGCGATTCGGGTGATTTAAAAAAAAGAAGGGAAGGGAACGAGAGGAGAACCAGTGGACGTCTGCGAAGCAAAGCAAGAGCAGCCGAGCCACTCGATAAGGAAAGCACACCGTAGAGCTCCAACGCGTAAAACGAGGGGGGAAATTTATCATTTCCGATTCTGCGTTACCCTCGCACGGCGCCCGTTCCGATGAGAACCGGCACTCGCGATTCTGTGCGCGCCGTTCCGCGATATATCAGATTACGTATCCGTTGCGTCATGTAAATTGATACTTGTACACGGGCGAACACCATGGGCGAACATTTATTCGAGTGATAAATTATCGTAATGCTGAACAGTCACGCTTTCAATTCCAATTTCGCTAACTGGATCACCGGGGATCACTCGACAGCCCGCCGGATGGGAGCTTAATCCACGTTATTTAAGTGCGCATGTAAATATATAATTACATAGTCGCCAGGATCCTGCTGGTGCTTGCGCAAGTGGCGCAAAGAAGCCTGCGACGTGACTCGATCGTTCTTTCCGTTGGTGCGGTACTAGTTGTCGAATCGAAAGACTGCTGCGAGGAGCTCGAGCGGCATCCTCGTACCAGAGAGCGTCTGTATACCTGTGTTCCGGTTTCGAGGCGAAGAATGCAGCACCCTCGACTCCCTTTTGCTCGGATCGTTCAGCGTACCTCGCGTCTACGTGGAAGCGGGATGACTGGTGCGAGAATTCAATTTCCATCGTCGTTATCGCGGTCGCATCTTCCGTTCTTCGACGCTCTACGCTCGTCCGCCCGTTTTTTCCGTGATCGGGACAGGGCGCAGCCACGCGAGCGGTGCGTCGCAGTTTGTTTCGCGCGCGTCTTTTGTTCCAGCAGCGTCGCGTAAAACGAGCGGAGAAAATTCGAGGAATCGATTAACCCCTTACGCTGCACTTTACGCCTCGCGGCGAAAAAACGCAAACTTTTCACTTCACGGGTACCCGTCTCGACGCACGACGACGCCCAGTTTTTGCCGCGCCCGGAGTTCGCCTCGATTTCTTACCACGCTTCGATGTTATTCTCGTTGAAACGCGAGATTTGCCAAGCAATTTCCGCGCGCAACTGATATCAATTTGCGGGAAAATAATGAGAGACGACGATTTCTGATAATTGGAGTATCGAAGTACAACCATCGTCCGATATCCACCCAAACCATAGCGACCATCTGCTCCTAACGCTCGCGAGACTTTTTACTTACACTTTCTCTATCGAGTATAATCTGTAACACGCGCGAAGCTCCGATCCATCCCGGACGCGCTCCATTTTACGAACCGCGTGAGCCTCCGACAACGAATTACTGAAATCGCCGATAGTTCAATCACTGAGCGGCAATAAATTCAATTTGGACAGGAACCGACACAGCTGGACGCTCGGTTATCTAATCGCGTCCGCGACGCGGAAGGTAAAAATCGCGGCGGACGCAACCGCGGAACGTCAGCGCGCGCGATCGATACCAGCTGACAGCGACGTATCGGGACCGAAAAATGTCCGCGATGAGATCGTCCGCGACCTTTAAACGTGTCCGGGGCGTATTTTTCAGCCGCGTTCGCGCGGCGATAACGGAGCCCTGGCCATCGCGGAGCATGGCGGTGGTGCTCGACGGGTTGAAGATCGCGGGTCCTCGTTACGCAACCGGGCCACGCTCACCAGCTGTCCGTGGCGGCGAGCTGACGGGGGAACGCGGGGCCACGGTATCGTAGGGCAAAGAAAAACAAGCCCACGTCAAGCGCGAACATCGATTACCGGCTTGTTTAGCTTGGGCGATGATACGCCGCGTTGCAACCGGGCTGGAGGAAAATTAGACCTATTTCCGGGACTGTTTACGCGACTTTCTTGCAACAAACTCCTGTGTTCGAGCCTGTGTACATCGAGCCTCCGAATGGAACAAGTTTCATTTGAATTGCTACATTTCTTTCGTACTGTAAAATATAATTTGAAAAATGGACGATTGGAAATCTCAGTGGACATGTATAATGCAAAATGCGAACGAGCAATGACAGTTCCATGGGTGTACACAATGTAAAGGCGCGATAAGGTTGTATTTCGAAGCGAGGTTCGCTGCGTCGCGGAAAGTGAAAGCGTCCCCATCGTTGCGTCCATTCCGCCTGCGCGCAGATGCGGTTACAGGCGTTCTTTATGCGCGACTTCGCGTTCCGCGGTACAAGTCGACAGAGATGAATAGCTCGTACGCAGTCGGTCAAGAGCCAGAAGAGAGCCACATCCGAAGCGTGGATCCGCGACTCTCAATTTGCTGGACGATGGCTCAGAGCGGGTAGAGCATCCCGCCTTCTCCTGCTGCTAATCTAATTTCCAATTTCCTGCCTTGGGAAGAACGGCGCGCGCGATAAAATTCCGGTCCATCTGTACCCTTCGCGCGCCAACCAACCCTCGCGAGTAATTACCAGAGCGGCGGTCAAAGGACGGAATCTCGCGAAGAATTCGGACGGAGCGGCGTGCGCGGCGTCGAATCCGTGGCCCCCGCGTTTCCTGGTGAACCGATCCGCGAATGGGCGTGTGTCACCAGTACGGCACGGGGACAGATCGAGCCAATGGGGAGGTGGGAAGGCGTGGATCCACGGTGGCAGAGGACAGCAAGCGGACGACACGGGAAAGAAGGGGACTCTCGAGCGACATCGAGCCGTCCCTCCGTCCCTCTCGACTCCTTCTACGCGTCTGTGTCGGTGATCACGGTCGCACGGTCGCCAGCAACAGTGGTGGGGCTAGCGACGGAGGGGTCGTAGGGGAAGTCAACGCGTGGTGGGGATTTGGAGCCACGCCCGCTCGAGCAGATGGTGGGAGATGAGCTAGGAAGGGATGAAAAGCGAGTAGCGACGGGCACGGCGCATGTGGCTCGCGTCCGATGTGTGCTCTACGCGTACGGCACACGAGCGACGCGCACCAGCTCTCTGCTCGCGAGGCACGATTCTCGAGCTGTTGGCTATTTTCGACGCTGGAGAACCGAATCACAGGAGGCTGGATGGAATGGAATTTCTTTATTTGTTTGCGTTCGACTGTTTCGAACGGGGAATGCGAGCAACGTTCTTGGTTTCGCGTACTTAACACTCGTTGCGAGTATCTTAAGAACACTCTCGTCGTCTTCCCGGAGTCGAGGTTTCCTCGATTTCATAGAGTGCGAAAAATTCGAAACGCACAGCGTAAAAGTATTTTCAGGACTTTCCGCGCGATCGTATCGCTGCGGAGCGAAGCGGTGGCGCAAGCCAGTTGGAAGGCTCTCGACGGGCGATTACGCGATTCTTCCCGTTGGTAGCCGCGCTCGATCCGCATTGATCTCCTTTCGTGCGTCGCGGGCGTCTGCTTTTGTAACGAGTTACGGAATATCTGCGGGCGCGCGCGGTTCTAGCCGGTAGCTCGCGGGGCACACCGCCTCTCTCGATGGGCTATGCGCATAAATTTCCTTACGGGGCTTCTTCGTCATGGATCGTGGCCACGGACGGGCCTGCTCGAACAAAATGACCGTTCGCTGAAAGAGAACCGCGCGCCAACGTGCGCATCGGTGGGAGCGAGGCAGGCGAGGAATCGGCGCGCTGAAATTGCCTTTTAAAAATGCACCAGTTCTCGTAAAACTTGGACTGGAAAAATTATGCATAGCTGCGCTTTTTTTATGCGGATCGAACGTGCCCGCCGTTTCTTTCGCCTTTTACCGGCAACGACCGCCGAGCAACCATCGAGCGATCGCTCGATCACTCCCAGCGTCGCTTTTTACCGATCTCTCTGTACACACTCCTCATCGAGCGTGCGATCGATGTAACGAGGTCGTAAAATCGGTCAGGCGTCAACGTTTACATGTTCGAGCGATCTTAGAACTGCGCTCACTCGTAACAGAAGAGATTGCTGTCCTGCCAATTAGGTACAAACGGTTAAGATCCACTCAGTGTCTTTGATTCGCGAGTCGACTCGTCTGAAGATCGAGCAGCAGAACAGCTCGCATCGTTCGATCCAAGTATTGGGGTCGTTAACGCGGCCAGTTACGTTCCTCGAGCGATTGACGTCTCTTAATTGTGGATTTCCTCTTATCTACTGTCACCCTATCCTGTTGTTCGCGCGGGCTACGCTAAGACCAGGGATTAGTCTCTCTATCACCAACGACCCACGTCGAACGCCTAATCTTTCCCTCGATAGCCACTCGCGAGCCGGGCTTATTGCGTATCGATCCGCTCGCTCGATACATTCCGTCTCGCAGCGCCCGGAATTCTGCCAATGAATATCGCGCTCTGATACGCGGATTTGTCGAATCTACAACCGTTCCACGGTCGTTGATTAATCATCGTCGTACGTCGCGGATTATCGATCGATCGATCAACACTTAAGTCATCTCTGCCTTTCATACGATACGAAGACAATTCTTGTGGTGCATCTTTGGTTTTTTATAAACTTTTCATTGTTTTTGAATCCTGTACTTGATCATTTTCTCCAATCTTCGACTCTATAATTATCTACTCGTAGATTTTTGATAAAAAGGGTATATATAAATAGAGTTATCAGAAGAATAAGAGTTGCGACAGTGGCAGATCTCCGTCCATCGTCGAAGCGGTACTCCACCTATTAATACTCGATCGCGTAGAACAGATACGCTGTTCCGACTCGTATAAATAGACCAAGTCGATAGCCGTAGAGCGGTTCCGTGACACAATATCGAGGAGCGATAGCAGGCGAGGCGCGAGCACGGCGGAGCAGAAAGTTGGTCCAGCCGTGTATAGTCGTCGGCGGGTTTCTTTTGACGCTTGACATTAAAAGTCACGTTGCACGGTTTCGTGCAACCACGTCCCCGTCACGTCAGGTTGACGGATCGGCGCGCGCACTCAGGAAATTAGGCAATTTCCGGCTGGTGCTCGCTCGTGTCTGCGTTTAATAGCTGCAGCCGGGTAACCAGTCCTCGCTGCGAGGACGAGGCGAGGTCTGCCCGTAACAGACCGTCCGTGGTAGCTGCCGTGGTCCCATCCCGGATCGATCGTCCGCCCTGTGCCTGGCCTCACGACTTTCGAACGCGCGTCGTCGCGTCTTTTCGTAACACGCGCGGCTTCGAAACAGGTCACGCGCGTCCCGCTAGCTACCATTTACGACAGAACCACGGACAGACGATGTTTACCCTGGCTCGATCGACTTCGACTTCTGCCTCCGCTCTCCCATTTATGCGCTCCTCTCTGTCGCGACGGTCACGACTCTACGTACGTACGTATCAGGACCTTGTTCGAGCGCTGGTGCGACTACTCGAGGGACAAGACTCGCTCGATGTATCCTCGAAGAACGAAATCGATACGCGAAAGTACACGAGAGGAACTGGTAGCGCTTTGGGCGAGCGCAGGCTCGCGAGTGCGAGAAACAATTCCGTGCGCAACGTATCCTGGCATTACCTCGGCAACACGTGATAAAACGTAAGGGGAACCTCGGCTGGCCGCGTCCGTGGCGAGTAACTATAATCCGCGACAGTGTCGTGCGAGGCTGGGTCGTTAGAAAAGGCGTAATGGAGCCTCGTGCGCACGGTGGTCGGTGTTGATAGCCCGGTACGGTGAGAGCGAATCCTGGGGTCACCCCCGGGGTCGCTAATGACATACGCAGCCCCCGTACACGCACGGGCGAACACCATCGCAGCGTCTGAGCCTGTTCTCGTGCAGCACACACGTACCCCCTCGGGAAACCAGTCCCGAGCCAACGTCGATCCTTTCCTGAAACTCTGTTATGGATTGCGATCGAATCTCACGGCGGTGGGTCAGTCGATTTTTTCGATCACGCCTCGCGTTTCGGTGATGGACGCTCGTTTCCATTTGTCTGGAATTGTTTAACGTACGAAGTGGTAGCTGATTCTGGGGAATCGAGTGGTTGCTTGAAATTTAATTCAGCGATCGTTACTCATCTTTAATCCACTGTACTACGCTGTCGCATAACTGAACGCAACTTTTTGAGAAGTGTAGAAGCACGCAGAAATCAGCTTGCAGTGTATATTGGAGACTGTTTCGAACTATTATCGTACCATACGGTTGCTCGAAATTTAATTCCGTGATCGTTACTCATTTATAACCCTCTGTACTCCGCTGTCACATAACTAAGCGTAACTTTTTAAGAAGCGCAGAAATCAGCTTGCAGTGCATATTGAAGACTGTGCCAAACGTTGTCGCAGCTTACAAAATTATAAAAACTAGAGAAAGCGGCGCTGAATGGTCCTCAACCTTCCGTCTCTTAATCCGTCGCTCCGTCTGATTAAAGAGAGAGAGGAAAAGAGAAGAATTCTCCATAGAAAACAGTAGCGACGGTTCCCTGGTTTCCAGGTCATTTGGTCCCAGCTGAACCGAGGCGGCGCAGGGGCCTGGTAAATGGAAACCGCGTTACACGATGCCGCCTTGGCGTCTGAATTTCTGGAACAATGCAGGCCGCGTTCGCGGGCAGGTCGTCGAGGGGCACGCACGCACACATAGCGCGCGCGCGCGCGTACCCCCAGAGAGGGTGTACCTGCCTGCTGGGGCGCACAGAGGCCGCGAATAAATGCCTGCGACCGTGGAGAACGGGCCGGAATCATGCGCGCATCGGCCGCACGAAACGCGGACGTAAAAGCGAAACGCGAATTGGCCTCATCAAAGCGAGCAAACAATGCTGGATGCCGCCGATGGCTCAACAACGTGTGGTTAGCCAAATCACCGTACGGCACGTAGCACACCGATGCGCATCGAATGCCGAACAATGCTCGATGCCCCGTTCCGCCAGCCACCACCAGTCCCTCTGCCTCGTTTTCCATCGCCTCTGACTCGCGTCCGGTGGTTCGACTCTTTCTAGCTCGACGATCGCGACTTTGTCATCCCATTCGTCCTGGATCCGTCGATCATTCGTGTTTCGTTCGACGCTCGTTAGCTCTAAATGTCTATTGAAGAGTGAAATTCTCGAGAAGAGACTGCTCGTAGCGTGGATTAAAGGATTAAAGAGAAAATCGAGAGGAGACTTAGTGCAGGTAGAAATGTCGTCAGATTGAATTTTTATATTGCCATTGGAAGGAAGTAGTTATTGGGATTAATCGATACTGGTTCGTGATGCATTCGATTACTGCTCGCAGAGGTATGCGTGTACACACGTGCAGCTCGCAGGACGCGCTCGAGACACTTGGACGATGCACCACCTCCCAGATGCGCGATAACCCTTGTTTGTTTTTCACCTCGGATAGATAGCGGGTCCAGTGCGCGCCGCCGCGCGGATAATCATAATCTGAGGGCGCGAAGAGTATCGCGGGGGCTTTTTTCTCTTTTCGAGGCGAGCGTAGGATTCGTAGGAGCCGGTGAACCGTGACTCTTCCGGAGCCGTAACTCGTACCGACCGGCCACGGTTCGAGGCGCGAGCCGATAATCTTCCTTTTGTTTGTTTCGTTAAGCTCTTTACGTGTGCGCGCGGGATCCACGCTCGATAGGCGAGCCTGACCAGGGAGGAGGGTTTCGTTTGACCCTTCCTCGATGCACCGTTCGCTCGTGTGAAAATCACACTTTTGCTGCTCGTTTAATTGTCTCGCGTCCTTTCGCGCGCGCGACTCGTCTCGTCTTCCTCGCGAATCGTCAAATACATCTTCGAATACGAGCGACAACGCCTCGAGTACCACGTTTATCGTCTCTCGCAGACGTACACGTAGAAACGACTGAGATGAACCGACCAGTTTCAATTAATATCGCGGATGGAAGGAAGCCGTTCAGTGTCGTCCACGAGTATCGACGCGCATGTGGAGCATCGGAGGCGGTCGACGCTGAGGAACCGTCTAATAAAAATGTTAATTGCACGGCTCGTTAGAAGGCCCCCCGCGACGTCCGCTAGGAGTTCAGCCGGGGTCGCCACGCGGGGAGTCCACGGGTATTTGCCTTTAACCACTCTTTTTTCTTCGCCGTTTTTCATCGCCCCGCCGCGTTTCCTTTTTATTCCTTCCCTCGAATCATTTCCCGTCCGTTCGCCCGTGCATCCGTTCGATTATTCGTTATCCGCGGAGACGATCCTACACGAGGAATCCGGATCGCGTCTTCTACCACCTCGCTTCCTGGATCGAAGGATATTACGTGGTCTTAACAAGATCTGCTTCCAGCAGGCGTTGATCGATTCGCGAACGCGAGGCTCGCTATCGTCTCCTCTGCTCACCCGTTTGGAGAACGGAAGTTCGAAGACGAAGAGTCTGGAATAAATATCGCTGGAGCTGGTGAATGCAGCTTCGCGAAGACGCGAGCAGCATTCAGACCGCGTGCGCGAGGAACATTTGACCGAAACGTCGAGGAACCCTCGACCCATCCGGAACCAACGCTGACCTCGAAAAAGGCTGGTCGAGGGTGGGAGCGAAAAAGATCGTCAGACACCCTTCGCAGGATGCTCGCAGCGTTTTTCCGGCGTTCGTTCCACTTCCTTGGAGAACCACCGCGGGAGAGGAACCAGCCGACGGTTTTTCGGCTGGTGAAAACGCCTACGTTTTTTCCCCGTCGGCGGTCTGCGGATAACTCCGGGTCGGGCGAGATACGCGCGCGAACGAAGGAGCAACCCCCGGACTTTTTGCGACTTTGCGGGCACGGTCGACAGAGGCGGCGGGTAAAGGGCGGTTCGATCTCTCCGGCGAGGGGGTTGCCTCGCTTTTAGACGGATCTTTCGCCCCCTGGATGCGATGCATTCTGTTTTTAAGCATTCAGACGCGAGTAGACCGCGCGCGCGGCCGACTTAGACGCATGTATCCTCGGTGGAGCGAGGAGGAGTATCGCGAGGACTGGATTCCATTCAGCCATTGAGGCGGTTCAACCCTCCGGGCAGCTCTGCTCCCGAGCAGCCCTTCCTTTTATACATGTTATATTCGCCTGGGTTTTAGGCGCAGAAAACTAAAAAGCTAATTTACTTTAAAAGTATCCAAGCGAGTGTACGTGTGCGAACGCGAACGCGCGCTAGAGTAAGAGAGAGAGAGAGAGATGGTAGAGAGAAGAGGGCGCCTCATCAAACGGGACCTTTTGAAAAGGCAACCCCCCGGGCTAATGCAGCCAGCGACAGATTGGCGGTGGCCGATCCTCTGTTTCCTATCTCTTTCGCGTCCGCTTCGCTGGGTCGTTGGCGAATGGTCATTTCGCTGATAGCTCAAACCGATAGCGAAAATGTCCAAACGTATCGCGAACGCGCTGGCCACCCCCGCCCGCCTCTGTAAAGACGTTTCGCGTATGGTGTCTGGCTGTGACCCGAGCCCAAACAGGACCGATCGACCCTATGCCTGGGTTTTAAACCAAAAGCCGCTAGCGAGCGTACGAACGCGTTTCCAAACGACTTTGCGTTTTCGTTAATTAATGAACGGCGCGAGGGATTCGGTGGGGTTCGTCGCGACGCTGTAGCCGCTGCTCGACGCACCACAGGTTCGTTTCGACAACCCTGGAGCGTCGCTACCGATCTCGAAATAAAAGTTCGAGATCGATCGTTGATCGCAAAACCGTTTAACAGATCTCTGGTAGCTACAAAATTGATTCTAATCGTTGCTGTTGGATCGTGCGCGTCTCGTTCCACGGAAATTACCCCGTTCATCTTTCAACCGATGCCCGTTAGACCGACAGCGCCTCGCAGACCTCTTTCAGAAGAGTCAAAGACGATCCTCATCGAGAGCCGACAGACGCCCGCTTGTCAATCGCGATTTCGCGCGAGACCTCCCAGCGAGTGTTCCCTTACGTAATCCCGCAATTAACGATCCCCTTAGACGACCGTGCACCGGTTCTACCCATATATCCTCTTCCAATCTTTTTCGCGTCCTCGTCGAAAGCAATTTCCATCGACTGTTCGAGCTGCATCCACCACACGCGAGCTACGCGTGAAGTTACTGTGACGAATGGTAGGTCTGATTCTTTTTGTGAAAAGTTACAGACCAAGGCGGATTCCATTGAGTTCCGGTACCATCGAGTTCCCGTGGAAACGCGGAAGGAGGTCGACTCGCGTCGCGAACCGCGATTTCCTCGCGAGCGAGCGAGCGAGCGAGCAGCGGAGGGAGTCGCAGTTACCCGCGGGGACCGTACGACGGTCCCCCTCGCCTTCATTTTTTTCCTCTCTCATCCTCTCGCGCCCTCCTCCTCCTCTTTCTGGCGCAGTCACGGCCGTTACATAGTCGACGCGTTAAACGCGCCATTATACTTGTAAATTCCGAACAATTAGCCGTAATCAAGCACAGGAAACGATCGCAACTCGGGTACGCAATTATTTTTAAATAAGATTCCGCCGGACTGTTTCGTAGGACTCGGAACGACCGTGATTATTAATCCAACGAGTGCTGTTGATCGTTAGGTAGATTACACACCGGACGCGGTTGCGCGCGGCTCGTCGCCTCGCTAGTCGCTGCCTCGCCGATTCTCCGCCCGGTTCCGTCGCGCCCGTTCGCTACTGATGGGATCGAACTTCGATGCCAACCATCCATTCAGTCTCTCGAGTCTCTTAGAAGAATCGTACATCGACTTCACAGAGCTCTGGTCCACCTTTACCTGCGATCTTTACACGCGAAACTCTTTTCATTTTATGCCACGAACGATTCGATGGATCTGCGATAACATTCCTCTTGGAATTGTAACAAAAACGTCGTGGAGACGATGCAAGAGAGACTTTGGCTCGAATTCAGAAATACGCTCGATCCCATCGCTACCGTTCGCCCGCGTTTACCCACCCGCTTTGACATCCCGCGCGCGATCATCGTCGCCGATGCGTTGCTCCGTCCCGTTCCGTTTCCCGCTCGTTAACGAGCGCCGCTCGCCGAATAATTCATGGATTCGCCGCTAAGAAAGTGGCAAGTAATTGCATCCTACCCAAGGCGCGGCTGCTGGCCCCCCTCCTCTCTCTCGCCTCCCTCCGCGGCGGTGGAACGCGATTCGTCCGCGAATATTGATGCTAATTACAATGTAATACGTCCGTCCGGGGGCCGTCGTCCATCCAGTTCTCAAATTATCCGGCTACGCGACCGGGCACCCGGATTTTTATGGCCCCCGCCAACCCTGGCCGTCGCGTTAATTCCCGTTCATTTGCGGGCAACGGTAGCTTCTAATGATTTCTGATCGTTCCATTACGCTTGCGTCGTCCTCTCGCTCGTTTTGTCGCGTGTCGCAGCGCAGGTACGAACGATCCTCCCTCGTACGTCCACGTGGAGGAAACGTTGCGCGATAAAAATTAGTCGACGCTTCGTGCGAGCCAATCGAGCAGAGTGGCGAACCGATCGATTGGAAGAAAACGCGATTTCGTCGTCGTGGTGAGAAAAAAAAGTGGCGAGAAGACAGAAGGAAACGAGGGCAATACCACTATCGGCTTAGACGCGAGGGAAAAAGAGCTGCAAAAAGTCGCAACAGCGGACGGAAACTCCGTCCGCTGTTGCGAGGCCACTGTCTCCGGCCAATGAGCCGAGGGTGGCCTCGAAAACTTTTAATCGACCGCGCCGTACAGGCGTCTCTGCGACCCCTGATGACGGGGCTGCTGGCCTCCGTCCACGGATCAGCGGCTTCGATCCCTCGGATCGGGGCTAATTTCGCAAAAACGCGCGCGTCCTTTCGCGAAATTGAAATCGACCAGCGACGACGGAGACCTTTTTGATCTTCCTGCGCGAGCAGTCTGTTGCAGAGGGCGAAGAAGTAACGCGCGCTCGATTATTGGAAGGGTGGCGGAGGTCGCGACTGAGGGTGGTTTATTTAAACGCAGATCCTGTGAAAGGGGCCAGCGACGTGTTTTTTACGCTTCTCTTTGGGTGACAGTGATTAATTCTTGATAAGAATTTGGTTGATCGCTTGATTGAGAGAAACAAGACGAAATGAGGGTAGTGGAATTCGATGGTAAAAGTTTTCTTTTATAGGAGACAGTATTTTATGGGATGATTGATATTTGTGTTGGAATATGAGCAAGTTTCAGCTGATAGACATCTTCTCCTCTTTAATGTCGACGAACCCCATGGACCAGGATATCGATCCCCAAGCAGAGAATACCCCTCGGTTCTGAATTACCCCTACGTACGAAAGCGGCGTGACGTCACGGCATGTATCCCTTTTCTAGGTCAGTGTGTCGGTTTTCGAACAGTGGTTTGCATTAATTTTTCATCCCCACAATCGATCAGAAAGCTGCTACCATCCAAACGAGCTATAATCCCATTGCCTCGAGATTACAGAAGCCACTGATCAAATCGATCGATCTCTCAACCGATCCAACCTGTCCAGCAGCCGATCGTAAGAAACGATTGCACTGACGAATGAACGAACAGTGTCTAAACAGTTGAAAAAATCGGGAACACGCAAAAATTCGCGTTCCACGCGTACACTTGGAGAGTACGATCGGTTAGGATCGAACGATCGTCTGTCCTAGGGCGTTCACGAGTCTGTTCGTGGTTTCGTTTCCCGGAACCAGGACTACCGATGATCGACGCGATACCAGCGACGTACTCTCGGTTTTTGTGGCAGGAATTATGGAAACGAACCGGCGCGCGCGGTCGATTTCCACAGGGGAATTTACGAGAACGGCTCCAGCGATCGATCTCAGCGAGCGTACGGGGCCGGATCGATCCGATGCTAACCGGGCGCAATTTATTCCGCTTAATCCCGCTCGGAGGCAAAATTATCGGCGGACTTTTATGGCGCCGGTTTGTGAACAAAATATCGAGAAGAGGAGCACCGTCCGTTCAATCGAATTCTCGTTTCGCTTATTTTCGTGTCCGTGTAAGACGGCGGTAGCACGGCAACCGGTTTCAAGGGAGGTACGCGCGCGCGGTTAGATCGCGATCTTTTCGAGAAACACAGTGTTCCTGGCTTATCTCCGACGAGATTCGAGACGCAGATCTCTCGAAGATGGTAGTTGTCCGGATGACTTCATCGCGTTATGCATTGGGAGCGATGGCGTACCATAATCCGGTACTTCAACCCTTAACTGGTAACGAATCAAGATGAAATAGTCCAGAGCTCTCTAATAACGCTAAAAGTGTTACAAAAATGTCATCTGGTCGACTCTAAAACCAGCGAACTACTCTGTTCTAATGCAGAACATCCGAAACGGTGGTTCGCCTTGAAATTCAACCCTATAGAATCTCATCCCCTCGCGGAATTACCATCGAAAACAAACCGTACGCGTCCTCGAACCCCTTTGCAGGGCCGTCTGTATCCCTGGCACGATCGCGAAACAGCTTTGGCATCGCGGAACAGCCGGCCATTGTATCGTCAAATAATCGCCGACCGATAGGAAAGGAGAAAGGCAGGTCCACGGCGGGTAGACGTTTCTTATCCCGGATATCGATTGCTCGCTTCCCAGCGGGAACCCTCGAGCGTCGGCCGGGACAAGGGTTCGCCCCGCAAGGGGGCGAGAAGGAGGGTGTTCTTAGCCGTCGCAGGGACGGCGTGTGTATCGCGGGGCATTACTTTTATTCCGTGTCATTTGAGCCCACACTCGCCCCTCGCCAGAAGGAGAGCACGACCCACGGATGCAATAGATTTTCCTTCCAAGTGGTTCTCGGCCACTCGAGCCACCGTATCTTTCGCCCCCGTCGATACACTGCGGTCCGACCTCGTCGACTTCCTTTTGTTGTCGTAAATTCGAAATGGCCCCCGTCCGCGACGTGGCTCCAGGCGTTCCTCTGGCAATCGAGACGCGAAGAGTACGACGAGCCACGTCGCTCCTTCGCCTGTAATTAGAAGCTGTTAGAAGGGACGAGCATCTCGCCAGGACTGCGTTCCTCCGTCGAGAACGGATGTCGCGATGGTGGTACACAGTGTTGCGTTTCTCCGCGTTAATCCATCGTTCGAGTTAACCCTCGTAGTTCGTTCTACATAAATTTCCAGACACTCTAATGCACCATTACCAAGGAAAGCTCGAGAGCGTTATACACGCGGCTCTCTCGCCCCTCTGGAAACACGACTGGAAAAACTATACGGCTTCGCTTAAAGATGCGAGGGCACCCTTGTGCATAATAAAAAAAACCGTTTTCAAAGTTCCAGGTAACTCGAGCCAGCCGGGGGTTGATGCGCCCCCTCATTTCTCAGGTCCTCCTAAGAGTTTCAGAATTAAAAACCGCGATCGTTATTCTCCTGGAAAGCGCCAGTGTAATCCAAAGTGCTATCGAACCGTCGCTTATCAACCACCGTGTGTGTCACAGTTCCACTCTCACGCTCGATGACTCAACGACAAGTTACGACTCGGCCATATTTCACCCACCGCGACAACCCCGTACTCAAGGCCGCCCCTAAGGTCTCCTCGCGCGTCACGCGTGCACGCGAAGATAACCTAATCGTCAGGCTAATCGGTAGCACCGCGAGTGATTTAGCGGGACCGCGGACGTCGCTCGTAAAAGTCTGAGGAGAACCGCCGCCTCGCGGCCAGGTAAATAGCGGGCTGAGAGGGTGGCGGTGGAGATCGGTCCCAACGGTGGCAAATCTCGTAACGAGAGGCCGTATCTCGGCCGGATCTTTATAGCCGGCAATTACGGCCGGTTCCGGGCGCGCGCGCGCGCGCGTGAGCCGCCCCGGAAAAAGCTTGGCGGAGGATCTCGCGCGCGAGAGACGCGGCCGTGGAATTTATATAAAGATGAAAAGTTAATGCGTCGGTCGTGCCGCTCTCTAACCTTCAATCACGGAGGCCCGTTACGACCGCCGCGGTGGAAATTCGACCGATCGCGCTGGGCCCACCGCGCATCAAATATTTAACGGCGACGGATCTACGATTATGCTCGTGGCGGAGGGTTCGAGAACGACGGCTGCTTATGGGACGCGGTTTGTCAAGTGCCGTGGAAGCTCGTTTGGGAAACCGTTTGGGGAATATCTGGCTTGGTGAAATGTTGCTGGACGATTCTGAGCGAATGTCGCACGGTTCTTAGGTATATCATAAAAGTTCGATTATTAGAATGTTCAGATTACGCTTGGTTCTACGTTTGTTTATAATATATCGCTTTTAGCGACTGATTACGATTTTCACGAAGAGGAAGAGCGTTTTAATGAGACGCGGTTTGTCAAGGGCCGTGGAATGTCGTTTGGGGAATACCTGGGCTGATGAAATGTTGCTGGACGATTCTGAGCGAATGTCGCACGGTTCTTGAGTATATCGTAAAATTTCGATTATTAGGATGTTCAGATTATGCTTGGTTCTACGTTTGTTTATAATATATCGCTTTTGGCGACTGATTACGATTTTCACGAAGAGGGAGAGCGTTTTAATGAGACGCGGTTTGTCAAGTGTCGTGGAAGCTCGTTTGGGGAATACCTGGGCTGATGAAATGTTGCTGGACGATTCTGAGCGAATGTCGCACGGTTCTTGGGTATATTGTAAAAGTTCGATTATTAGAATGTTCAGATTAGATTTGGTTCTACGTTTGTTTATAATCTATCGCTTTTGGCGACTGATTACGATTTTCGCGAAGAGGAAGAGCGTCGTTCCTCTGTATCGCGTCAATTCGTCGGGAGCGTTTTAATGGGACGCGTGTCGGTCGGACGAGGAGGGTGGTTTCCGAGTAAGTACCAACCGCCATGACAGCTAACCTATCGGAGCAGTGAATAATAAATGCACGGGACACAAGCACGGTCACGCTAGCCGAGGAACGCCGGCTTGTCACTCGAAATGTCAGACGAGGAACGTCCGTGCGGGTCTGCGGACTGCTGCCAGCTTCGTATTAATTAATGAACCGGCATTGTTGTCGGATGGCAAACATCTGACCCAACGTCGTTTTCCGCGAAGAACGCGGGGCGAACGGGCGCCGTGAACCGGTGTGCCATCGGTCGCTAATTACGCGCAAATTACTCCACGGACCTGGGAACCGAACGCAGCTCCGCGGGGCCGCCCGTGAAAATCATCCCGAGATTTCAATTACCCGGCTCGATTCGTCTGGGAAGCAGCGGTGGAAACGTTTCCGCGAACTAATTCGCGTGTAATTCCCGCGATTTATGCACCGTGGGAGGATAATACGCGAGGCGTGTGTGCTCGATGAAATTTTTAATATTCCCGATACGAACGCCTCGCTCCTTCCGGATTATGCAGTCGGGCCTCGAGCTGAAGGAGGCCTCCTCCGCGGCTCGAACGGAGAACGAGGAAAGAACGCAACAGCGGAACGTATTCAAATCGTTAATCAGATTTCTGATAAGTGGGTAATCTATGTTTAATGGCTCGAGTAATCCAGCGTAATTTATCGTACGGAATAGATCTCGAGGGCCATATCGGGGTTACACCAGTGGTGCTGCTCTTAATTGCAAAGATGGGGGGGAGGGAAAAAAACAAAGGAAAAAGTCAATCACCACCTCCTTCCGGTATCCCCAGCGGCTCCCCCATTTTCACAGCTCCGCTTGGTACGCCCGCGAAAGGTAGAATACCGTAAGCATCCGCGCGGCGAGGAGGAAGAAAAAAAAAAAAGGCGCAGGGGACGACCAGCGAAACGGCTTCTCGCGCGATCACAATTACTCTTCCTCTCATCCTCTCCTCCCATTAGATCGCATCTAATCAGAAATTCTTCCGCCATTAGCTGTCGACGGCGCGGCGGGTAAACGACACCGGAAACCGGATGGCAGCGGTGCAATTCCTAGGGCGCGACGGGTTCAACCGGGAGAGTCGATTCCACCCGTGCTGGCTCTCGTTCGTCGAGGAGGCGGCAGCCTTGGGACCGTCAACCGTCCCAAGCCAGCTTCCGTGAGAAACGTCGAGGACAGAGCGCCTCGTCGCGATTAACAGCCGGAGATCCGACTCGAATCGAGTCGTGCTACCAGCACGGAACAGCTCGGTACTCTTGCAACCCTGCGTTCCTCTAATGTATGCAAATTGCACGCTCGTCATTACGTGTCTCTTTCGCGCGTGCACGTTTCGTCTCGTCCGCTCTCATTTCGCTCTGTTCTTCTGGATTTATTCCCGAGGCAAGCGTGTCATGGCGCGCACGATGATCGCTCGTTGCATCGATCGCTAAACGCTAGCTCCTGTATTTATTCTCATCCAGTTGTCGACGCTCCAGTAACCACCAGTCGATCCACCCCTTCATTCCGAGGAATCTCCTCGAGGCTCCTTGCGACGTCCAAAGGAAGACAAGACGCTCGTTCGTCGTTTAAAGCGACGTCCAACAGTAATGTCCCGCGTTTGTCAGAGGTGAGCCTCGAAATACGACGGCACTATTCGCCGTGGGCTAGTCGAAGCTTCGCTAGGGTGGGCCTCGCACCGCAGAAGGAGCGCTGCGGCAAGCCGTGAGGACAGAGACGGAGCCTGGCCGCCGCAGATTACTTAGGTAATTGGTAAATACGAGGGTTACCTTCCAGTTTTCACCAAGGGGTTGCAGGACGGCTGTACGTAGCCCGAGAGTAAGACGCCTCCGGCTTCTGTCTCTCGTTTCGGGTGGTCCGCGCGCAGGATGTTCGCTTTAAGGGAGGAAATGAGCCTTAAAATTGTTTAAAGCGGTCGGAAGAAGGGTCACGGATCCCCTCGGCGGAAAGCCTTGGGGAAACCAGCCGACACTTGCCGCCACGAGAATCTTTCCGATCCGAAGACGTCGGTCCACCCCCTGCGCTCGATCACGCCGATTGATCCCGTCTCTGCGATGAATTTTCATCCTCCCGTTTCGTGGGGTATCCACCAAGCTCCTGGCTTATTTATTTATTTATTTAGCGTTCCGTGCCTCGTGCACGGAAACGCGAAGAAGCGACTGGAGCTGTGTGCTTAGCTGGTACGAGAGAGTCGCAGGGTTTCACGGGTTCCCCTGTCCCTACGAGGGGTTGCATACACGTTCGCCAGAGTTAACGAGTGAGACGGTTGCACCGATAAAAGTCGACGTATCTCGAGCAGGATCAAACGAGAGACCCGATGGAACTTCTCACGATCGCCCTGTAACGGGATCCGGAAAACCGGAGCGGGCTTCCACGCGCGCCGCCCCTTGAATGCGCCGCGAGACAAGCGTAAATGAGAAAAATGCCCGCGAATAATCGTCGGGTGATCGCGCGTCGACGCACGCGCATTACCGTTCTAATGGAAACGGAAAGGATCGCGAATAGGAGCGCGCGCGGCCGGCTTGTAATTTCGTTTTCCTCGTCTCGGCCGGCTTCCGGCTCGGCCTCTTAATGAATAGTGATTAATTGCCGGTGCTCTGAGACCGACTGGCTGCCATTAAGCCCGTCAGAGCCGATTCCGTCGAAATAATTACCGGCACTCGGCTGGCGAGGCTACGCGGTCGGTGCGCGCGCGCGTGTGCCCGCGCGGCCGACAACAAATCGCGGCAGCCGCGGCTCTTCCTATTCGTTCCCGAGCGTGGCTAATTTTTTAATTGCCCGCCGCCGTGCACCACGCTCGTGTGAACACCGCCAGCCCGCAACAATGTATCGCTTTATAAACACACAGGCGAAAACCACGGGCGAGACCCATTGCTAAACCGACCGAGTTTATGCAAATCTATCGCTGGTTGCTTTTCGAAACGGTCGTGTCGTTGCGTCAGAGATCTCTTCGTTTTCTGTGCTTTGGTTTTTTGCTTTGGTAATCCATAGAATAATACGAGAATTATAAGAGTTTGAAATTCTCGAAGCAACCCTTTGGGAATGAAGGCGGATGTAGAGCTTGGTTTTGGAAAATTTCTAGCGCCTGCAGTTGCAAGGATCGTTGAAAGTCGGTTCATCGAGACGCGAGGCGGATTTGAAGCAAACGAAACCGACTGCAACGCGTCGAACAGGAAGCAGCGAACACAGGAAGGGACGCGAAAGCGCGCATCGGTCTTGAGCCAGTGAACAGTCAGAATGCGCTGGCGAGCGCGCCGCGTGATTTTTAAAATCGACCTAGACGCCGTAACGACGGGATTTATCCGGCAATTAAGACGGTTAATTCGCGGGCGGACGACGGTGACGGCCGCTTCGTCCGTGGATTTTCGCGCGGAGTCAACAGGTCCGAACGATTTACAGTAACGTACTGAAACACGGGCGTAATCAGATTTTGCTCGAAAAGGAAATTGCCAGCCGACGAGCTGCCGTTACTACGCCCGCGGCGGCCACCCTATGTATTATTTAACGACCTCGCCGGACGAAACGGAATAACTTTATCGGGCGGCCGCGTTCGCGTCTCAGGAATCAGCGTCGTGAAACGGATTTCTTTCCATTATCGCGAGGATGCGTTCGAAGATCGCGCGTTAATTGCCGTCAGACGGAGAGATCCTCCGAAGAGCTGTCAGATCGATACGCGCGTTTCGACGCTCGAGGGGGTAGAACCGGAAGTGGCGGCGCGCGTGCAGTCGTAGAACGTCCCACAGCGTCTCAGTACTCGCCAACGCGTAAAAATATACAATTTTCTTCCAATTTTGCCTGCAACAGAATCGCAGCTCGTTCGTTAACGCAGAAGCGAGCTCGAACGGATCCACACGTGGCTGTTTCGAGGCTTGCGATTTCGAAACTGCGAGCGCTAGACGAAACCAACGCCTCGAGCATCGCGGCGGTAAAGAAAGAAAAAGGCACGTGTGTCGTTAGGGCGAAGTTCGTGGCGGCGTGAATCGTAAATAGCGCGACGGTGGGCGAGGAACGGCCCCCACGGAGCACGGGGCCGCACGATCGAACGGTATTTTATTTACGAGATGCAGGCGGCGCGCGATGATGCAGCGCGGGCAGCGCGCGGCTCGTTTTCCACTCGAGCGATCGGGCCGCGCGGGTACGAACGCTCCCAAGGATCGGCTCTCTCTAAATAACGCGCCGGTAATAAAAGGATAATGACCAAAGAGAGCGAGGTACGGGCACACGATCCGTGGGCACGCGGCACCTCGCGGGATGAGACCAAGCCGCGCCAGGCCGCGCCAACCCGCCACGGACAAATTTATATCGGCTCCGCGGCGGAGTTCGTGGCTTTCGCTAAAACGGGCCCTGTTTTATGGCTGATCCTCGGAAGTCGTTACGGCCGCGGACGTGGAATTATCCCTGACGTCCTCGCGAGTCTTTCCACTCGACCCGTGGTACGAGGCGTTCGTACGGACACCGTCTATTGGAAGTCGATCGAGCTTCGACGCTCGTCCTCTGAACGATCCTCGCCGATCTCGTCTCCCAGAGTGAAGCGTCTCTCGTTAGAATACAGTCGATATTCTGAACGTATAGACACGCGGACGAGAATAATAACGCTTTTTAATTTACGCAACACTTTCGCTACTAAAGCGTTATTTTTATCGACGGCAGCTGCGCGGCACATTCCGCGGGCATTCGAACGCGCGCAGGTTTTACAGCGCGCGTAAGTCCATGAGATATACACCGCCAACTGTTAATTACTGCAGATAAATTAGCTGTTATTCCGCGTCTACGAAAGGCTCGCGAACAAAACGGATCCCGACGTCCAGCGAGGAGCCACTTTAACCAGAGATAGAGTAGAGTACGGAGCACCGTCGAGCGGGATAAATAAAGCGCGATCGGCCGTTTCTCTAAGCGGGCCGCACTAATTATCGACCGCCATCGGCTGGTTTGCCACGGACGCAATTTCTCTGCTGAAAAATAATAAATACCTGTTGCGTCTCGCGAGCAGAGAAAAAAGGCGGAACGAAAAGGATACAAAAACGAGTAGGAAAACGTGGAGAAAAAAAGGGACGCGTCTGTCGAGCGAGCGGCGTCCGTGACCGATCTCCTCCGCGTTGGCGCTGCGGTCGCCGGAAAAATGGCGCTCCCAGAGCCGCCTCTAACGGGACCCGCCGCGTTTTCTCATTATCGCCGGTATTACGAGGCAATTCATTCAAATTTACTCCGATTCCGGGCTGGAGTAAACTCGCCGCAAGCGCATACCGGCGTCCAGAGCCGCGGAATTATGGCGACTCAATTAACCCGGCCGCGGCGTAAATTCGCGGCAACGTCCGCGTCGACGCAGGTGGATATGCACGCGCCAAGACTCGAACGAGTTTCAGCGAACGGCGAGCAGGGACGTTTCGAAGCGGTCACGGCTTTTCCGATCCTTTTCACGAAAGACAATCGCTCGTTTCAGCGTGAGAATCGAGGCGTTGCCAGGTGTCGGAGTCGAGTGCGTGCGATTAGCTTCGTGAATCGAAATGAGGGCAGGCGAATGGAATAAGCGTTGGGTTTGTCGAAAATTAATCGACAGACCACGAGTTACTTGGGCGTGTTTGAGGCAACGCTTTCTTAGCCTGGCATTCTCCGTCTACTTTGGATCCGCTCGAGGATCGACGCGACGATTCGTTTCGAGAAGCGTTATCGCGGGTACCAACGGCGTTCGTCGAGAGCGCGGTTTCCAAAGCCCTTATTAATCGTTGATGGTCGCAACTGCGAAGACGGAAGTCGTAAAAATCCAGCGAGCGCTTCTTTACGAACACGTAGAAACGCACGGCCGTGGTATCACGCGATTCCCCTCCCCTGGTCTTCCGTGATCTGCCGGCAGAATTTTTCCGCGGCGGGACGTTATTGCCTCGGAAGCAATTATAAGTACGGTAGCCCTGGACAGAATTGCATACCGCACACCCCGTCCATCGTTCCCTCTATAATTGTTTCGACGATTCCTCGCTCGTCCCTCGCGCGTCGTAGAGCGAGAGAGAGAAGCCCCAGGCGCAATTGCACCTGCTTCGATTTTGCTCGCTTTTTGTAGGAGGGGCGATCGCCTTATTCCCGTCCATCTCCGTGACCTCAAGCACGCAACCCTCCGACTACGATTGATGCGACCTCGCGAGACCCAAAGCCTCGATCCTCGCGCGCCACGCTTTGCTTTTCGGACGCCATCTTCTTGCGCCCCTCCGCGCTGGTCGCGGAGAGCAACGAGAACGATCTATCCGTAAGAATAAATTCTGAAATTAGAGGATAACTGGATTTCTCAACTCTGACGCAATCGTACAAACAGCGATCTTTCTCGAGAGTCCGTTTCGCAAGGCGATCCGAACCGCCCAACCGAACTTCATCGTCGGATACCTCGCAATACTCGAAACCCCGTTCTCCGGCCAGAAAATCGTGACACCGTCCATTCGAACCTGTTATCGCTACCCCAGATCTCGCCACATCTAAGTACACCTAGCACAGAGGCCTTATGGCTTTCTATCACCTCGCTTTCCTTCTTACCAGACAAGCTTCCATCGCTCGCCAAATTAACTAGGCGCGCCGCGTGTCGAAGAAAACGACCTCGTCCGGTTCCCAGAAAATGTTCCCAGAAAATGACAGCGTCGCGTCTCAGCGATTACAGAAGAATCCACGGGGAAGTAAAGCCAGCAACCCTGTCGATTTAGAAACGGAGCGAAACGCGTGGAAGAAAGAAACCAGCGACCACTGTACCCCATGGTGGCGCACTCGTACAACGCCACGTACAACGCCAGAGCATCTGGCGAGAAAGAGAGAGCGAGAGAAGTCGAGCAATTACTGAGAGAACCACAGCAAGGTACGTCTGCTCCCAACGTGGCTGTCGAGGCGAGCGAGGAGGAACGCGTCCCGCGCGGAGAAGAGGTCGCGCGCGGACGATCGTGCAGCGTGCGAAAAAATCCGAGGCGGTCGGTCGCTACCGATCTGAAAATCGTCCGGTAATCGCCGGTTGCTTGGCGGCGGGGTGCAGTGCGTGCTCCTCGGAGCAGGCACAAGCGACAATCGCCGGTTCCCAGCGGCCCTCGCCAGGGCGACCTCTCGGCCTCTGGAGAACGGCCGCGCCCACCGCAGCGCCGACTGTTCTTGCACCGCCACGCGGCCTTCCTTCTTGGTCCTGCCCGTGACCACCTCGCCTGGACCCGTGCTCCTTCTACGTGCCGTCGTTTCAGCCGCCGAGGACTTTGTTGCGAAACCGGTTACTCTCTTCGATACGTCGAGCGGCCCCTGGATGGATGGATACGCGAAATCTCTGTGCTTCTCGATAGGTACTTTTGGTTGGTTCGCGTGTTCTTTACGTTGGTGCGTTGACTAGTGGGTCAACTTGGTTGCGATTGGTATTTCTTTTTGTGAAGATCGAAGAAATCGGTTAGAAGCTTCGAGCGGCTAGGATGGATACGCGAAATTTCTGAGCTTCTTGAAAGAGTACTTTTGGTTGGTTCGCGTGTTCTTTACATTGGTGCGTTGACTAGTGGGTCAACTTGGTTGCGATTGGTATTTCTTTTCGAGGAGATCAAAAAAATCGGTTAGAAGCGTCCAGCGGCTAAGATGGGTACGCGAAATTTCTGAGCTTCTTGAAAGGGTACTTTTGGTTGGTTCGCGTGTTCTTTACGTTGGTGCGTTGAAGAGTTGGTGAACTTGGTTACGATCGATATTCTTTTTGAAGAGATCGAAGAAACGGATTAGAAGGGTGGAGTGACTAGAATGGATACGCGAAATTTCTGCGTTTCTCGAAAAGGTACTTTTGATTGTTTCGCATGTTCTTTACGCGGTGCGCTGAAGAGTTGGTCAACTTTGTTACGATCGATATTTCTTTTCGAGGAGATCGAAGAAATCGGTTAGAAGCGTGGAGCGGCTAGGATGGATACGCGAAATTTCTGAGCTTCTCGAAAAGGTACTTTTGGTTGTTTCTCGTGTTCTTTACGTTGGTGCGTTGAAGAGTTGGTCAACTTGGTTACGATCGATATTCTTGTCGTGAAGATCGAAGAAACTGGTTAGAAGGATGGAGCGGCTAGGATGGATACGCGAAATCTCTGCGCTCCTCGAAGGGTACTTTTGGTTGTTTCGCGTGTTCTTTACGTTGGTGCGTTGAAGAGTTGGTAAATTTGCTTAAGATCAATATTTTTTTCGCAGAGATCGAAGGGTTACGAGGATCGTCAGGTGGATGCAACGCGATGCGCACAGTGTTGCAACGGCCATCGATCCCGCACGTCTACGCGATGCAATTTTCAGGATCTCCGTGCGCTTGTCGAACAAGGTACAGCGATTCATTATCGACGCACGGTCGCCGCTGGTCCTTTTGCTCCCTTTCGACGTTAACGATCGTAATTTGAGATTAAGTATCGGAAAATATATTCCTTTGGCGAATTGCCATTTACCCGGCGCAATTTCAGCGGCTGAGAAACGCGGATCGATGGACGCGTACACCTGGAGACCTACCGCGAGCAGGTATTTCTTTTTTCTTCTCTACCTCTCGCGATTCATTTTATTCCACCCTGGGTGAACGTATAAATATTTGTGACTGCGAATTTATTATTCGCCGACGGCGTGGACCAGCTGTTCCACGTATCGCCGTGTCTCGAGCGTTCTGAAAAATCCTCGTCAACGACGGAACTTTAATTTCGTCGCAGAGGAACGCGAGAGCTGTTCGAGAATTCAACGCGATTCGAAAATCCTTCGCTCTCGAGTGCCGTTAAACTTAATACGTTTACGGTCTGTAATGATATGTTCACGGCGTGTAATAACATATATTCGATGTACAAAAGTGACGGAGTTCGAAAGGAAACGCGCGCGATCGAGCGACCTCGGAGAAATGGCGAATTCTTTGTTGCATTTTAATCCGCGCTATCGACTTTCGTCTCACGGTTGGCCAATCTGCGCCTAGTTGCAAGGATCGTATCTACGGTTCTCTTTCAGCATCGATCGGTGGAAATTTCTTCGCTCGACCACCGCTGAGGGGGGTAACAAAATCGCATCTGACGGGAACGGTGTCTCCGTCTGTCACGACTCGCGGATCGAAGCCAGAATTTCGAAACGCCAACGATTTCGCACGATCGACGCTCTACACGAGAGCGCCCCGAGAGATAAAGCAATTTTGAGGCGTTATTTGTCGAACGCTCCTACGCGGCGATCGAAAGCTCGTGGCGCAATCGTCGCTACGATTTCCGTGCAAATTGCGTAGAAATGGTCGTCGTAATGACAGTTCAAGGATCCCAGAGGGATCGTGGTTCCGTGGTCACGCCGCGAGTTTCTCAACGCTCTTGACACTCTCGTCAGCGATCTTACCCTGCGAGCGAACAGTCGATCGAACGTTCTCGTTTCACCTGTACGCTACTGAACCTCTCGCTTGGCGATGCTCGAGAAATTTAGAACATCGCGATCTCCACGCTGAAATCCGCAGAGCGCTCGAGCAGTGACCTCGCGTGCAGCATTTTTCCGTGGGCAGGTAAAGCGAAAAATCCGTGAACGGAAGCGAGCGCACCGCAGAGGCGCGATGAAAGAGCCCGGATGCGAGCGCAAAACGATCCGTAGCGTGCGGTCGTGGTCCTTTGCGGGGATTTCTCTTTCACTTTGGACCAGGCTCCTTCGACGATCCCGCATCGCAACCCCGTCTCGCGGCTAGTCTAGATTCCGGTTGAACGCCTCTGAATGTCTGCCAGTAAACTGCTGTTTTATCCTAGACGCGTGGCTATCGGAATTCACCCTGGAAACCAACCCCTTCCGTCGCGTGACTCGTTCGACCTGGAAATGTAACGCGGGTCGCTCTCGATCGCGCCGAATTCTCGAGAACCGTCGAACGTCGGACACGTTGTTCCGCGCCGACACGAACGACACGGAACAGCTTTCAGGGACGCTGGCTGGAATCCTCCTTGGAGGAAGCACGGAAGGAGGGCCCCTGGCCAGTTTTCCAAGAGTAGGTAGAGCAATGGCTAACGACGGACGGCCGGTCGTTCCGTGAGTTTATTGCAAGGGCGTTCTCTTCGAACGCGGCGGGACGAGGGAGACCGCCACGGCACTAATGCATCGTCAAGTGCTAATTACAGGCTGCGTTCCGTTTCCCGGTAGTGGTCAGGAATTTTATGAACGCCGCTACGCGTATCGCCGCGTTCTCCAACCGTCCACGCGATTTTACGACCGCGACTCCTTCGGTTTTCTTAATTGCGGGGTGGCTGCGCGAGGGAGGGGTTGAAGCGCGCGGCTGGAAAGTCGAATCTGAACGACGATGCTCGATCGAGAGTGTATAACCGTATCGCGTTACAAATGAGTACAATCGAACTATCGATACGATACGCAACGCGTGTGTAAAAAAAAATTATTTAGAAGAACGTGGAACGCGTGCATTCACCCCTGGACTTTTTCTGTCGTTAAAATGAAAAATAACCACGCAGACACACGGTTAATTGCGACTAGCTAAACCAGCTAAACTATCGAACCCGTCTCTTGTTAAAATAATCCACGCAGCCCTGCGTTTCGTTCAGACTAAAACTCTTGTTTCCTTACGCGATATCGAACTGACCGCAACGACTAGAAAAATCGAGCACAGCGAGATCCTCGTTTTTAACGAAGCAACTCGATCCTCGTTCGATCCGCGCGCGTCTTCGAGCGCGATTTCCAGCAACGAGGAGCGCGTAGGAGGATGGACCACGCGACCACGCGCGGAGAACGAACTTCTCAGCGATCTTGAAAGGCCCGCGAGGCGACGGGGTGTAAATCCGTGGCGGCAAGGTCGTCCGAGGGGAACGCCTGGCGAGGCCTGGCATTCGGCGAAGGGCATCGCTGACCGTACTTCATTACCCGGGTAGGGCCAGCGCGGCTCACGGGTCATCCGTTATCATTTTTACAACTGCCGCCATTCAACAATGTCGAATAAACTCCGTTAGGTATTGCGGGCCGTCCCGCAAGGGGATCCAGAAGAGAGAGAGAGCCGCCTGCTTTTAAACCTATCGATCGCCCCGCTCGATCCCGTACGCCCTTCGAATTTATCTCCAATCCCTCGCAGGGACCTTCCTTTCGAGTCGATTCCATCGACGACGACCGATCGACGACGACAGACGATGGCGCGAGCAGCGGAAGGGTTAATAAACGTTCGAGCAACCGTCACGCCGGGACACTTCGTAAATAGCGCTGGGTTTGGTCCTCGATCGCGGCCCCACTGACCCTAGAAACCAATATCCGAGAGGGCGGGGGAAAACGGTCAGCGGGACGGCCCCGGGGTTAAACGAGTTCCACTAACGAGTTGACAAATCGAGTCTCGGGGGGGTCGTGGCGAAGTAGACCTATAAAGCGAAGGTCGTGGGGGCCGAGGGGTTCACGTCGTACGTATCACCCGTTACTGCACTCCGACACGTTTATTGCTCTTGTTCGCGGCCTCGTAACGAATGACTCGACGCCAGCAGCCACGGAAGAAGGGAGTGCGAGAGGGAGAGCGAGATGGGGAGGAAACGGACGGACGAGACGAACAGACGGATGAGGGAGCAAGACGAACGGAGTTCGTTGTTCTCGTTAGCGGCGCACGCATACTGTCTTTGTTCGACGAGACCAGCCATCCGAGAGGATCTCCCACGGAGCTTGAGACACGCTGCTGCTGCTCGAGGCGTTTACAAGATTGGAATCAATCATTTCGAAAAGTGGTATGTACTGTGCGATGTGAGATCTCGCGATTTTTGGAAGCTTCGAACCTTATCGTTGACGATAGTTTTGGTTTTTTTTCTAACTTCTTAATCCTGAGCAATGGATTTCTTCTCTTTCTCTCTCTCTTTCTGTCGTAGAAGACTACACAGACGAGCCATCCGAGAGGATCTCCCACGGAGCTTGAGACACGCTGCTGCTGCTCGAGGCGTTTACAAGATTGGAATCAATCATTTCGAAAAGTGGTAAGTACTGCGCGATGTGAGATCTCGCGATTTTTGGAAGCTTCGAACCTTATCGTTGACGATAGTTTTGGTTTTTTTTCTAACTTCTTAATCCTGAGGAATGGATTTCTTCTCTTTCCGTTTGCCCTTTCTGTCGTAGAAGAATGCACGGAGGACCAAAACAGTTTCAGTTGCTCTCGAGCGGGGTGCTCCAGTTATAACGGCCCCGGGTGCCACGGTGACGGATGTCGGACCGCGGCCCATTACACGGAATAGAGAGCCATTGGTCACTCCAGCGGAACGTAGGTCAAATTGACGAATGGTAATGAGTTCGCCTTGTTAGAGAGGCCGTGGTACGCGGCGCAGTTACTCCGTTGCCTTCCCTTCGCCCGCCCATGGCCACCCCTAGTTCCTCTACCCGGAATTAAACTTCGATACGGGCCGCACCTGCCGATGCGAGGGGGTTGCGGCGACGATTCATCGCCGATGCAGAGATTAACGAGCCCTCGCGCCATCGTACGCAACGACGCGGGCGAAAAAGTGCCCCGCGCGATTCCCTGCAAAATTACCGCCGCCGTTTTAATTGGGGGGTGGTTCAGAGGAAACTTTCTGGCTTCTCCTTTCGTTTGTATTTTTTTTTTTTTTTTTTTACGTACTTATTACCTTAGAGCCGCGAGACCGTGTAATCGCGCAAAATATTTACACGACAGGTCGTACATATAATCGCGGAAATCCTAGTCACAGTGGAGAACGCGATGGCGCGTCGGACGTGTCATTAGCGTTCGCCACGACGTATCGTTCCTTCGTCGTACGAGCGTTCATTATTCACCGCTGGTGGGACGACAGAGAGCCGTGGATAGAATCGACGCTGGTCGATCGTTGCGACCATCAATGACGATGACACAGGAATATTAAATCGACGCTTAGAAATTTCGTGGCTGACACTGATGGCGACCCGTCAACGGGTAAACGTCGATGTCCCTGACAGCTGGTCCCACGGACCTCCGTCGCTTTGTGCGAGTCTGACGCGTCTCTCTGTTCACCGCGTTCCGCGAGCCTTGAAAGGACGAAATTCCCTCGATAAATCGCGGGCTTGTCGCCTCTCCATTCGGAGAATAAACGATTCTTATTTACGCAGAGGCTGGTATCGTCGCCTATCCACTAGTCACTAGCGTTTCCTGTCTGCTGGAGTTTATTCAAGCTCGAAGAGAAGTCTCGTTCGTCCCGTTAATTCAACGGTAATTATTGATGATGATTTTTGGAATCGACCGGGTGGTATTCTGTGGCTTCAGAGATTTAGCGTGTCACAGAGGACTCCTTGGCGAGGGGACTTGTCAAGTGACGCTAACTCGCGGTCCATCGATGGGGACTTCTGCTACTTGAAAACGATCGACCCAAACAACATTCGACAGAATACATAACCGTACGAGTCGCCACTGTGACGAAGTGGAGACGTTTAGGGAATAGCAGTCGATGGAATTCCTGACGAACGTGTCCGTTGAATAGGATAATCTGCCTCCCGCCATTTTCCACGGCTGGCGAACGGGAAATAAAATCGGCGACCCGGGCAGCCGCCATTAATCAAGCCTGAATGGGGTATCCAGGCTCGATCGCGATCGACTTGGGCTAATCAGGCCCTCTAACAAGAATAACCAGCCGGAGATTAATTCCGGGGTGGATAATAATTCCGGATCGAGGGGGCATCGCGGTAATCCCAGGTAGCCGGACGCAGCCACGGCTACGTCTCTATTTGTGTTGCTGGCCTCTCTCTCGTACCCGTGGCGAGGAACGGAGGCATTCTTAATGCGCGGAAAGAACTGTAATAACCGATAGATACACCGATAGTAATAAGAAACCGGCGTGGTGCTCTCTTTCGATTTCGTACGGATCGCGTTCGCCTCGGCTGACTCGAAGTCTTCCGGGTAGCCATTCGAGCCACCTCTTTCTTTCTCTTTAAACTGGTTTCCACGGTTCCTCGATGCTACTATTTGATTTATCGGTCCTCTCGCGAGACTATAGTGTCGCGTCGCAAAGATAATTACTCGAACGCACTCGTCTCTGCTGTAAATCCTCGCAATTACAAATGACCACCAACGAATACTTCGAGGGTCGCGTTTCATCGTGATCGCAGCGCGACCTTCGATGCCAAAGAGCCACCCTCGAGCACCCGCAGCAGTTCACACCCGAGGAACGCGAACAGCAGCAGCAGCAGCCATCGTCTTGGCCGTGGTCGTAGCCCCGTGCATCGTCGAGAAGAAGATCGGCAGCGGATCGTGGCGCACGGAGAAGCAGGTAGCAGGGCACGCCGAGATCGTCCGAGCCGCAATCCAGTAGGACGTGCCTTGATGCGCCGTGGTGGCTCGAGATACGTGCGCGAAGATCCAGCTACTTCTTCCGTGCAACTAGCCGGGGTAATGCCTGGGACCAGCCGCCGCCGTGGCAAGTGCATCGAGAGCACCGCGCCGCGGCCCACCAGGATAATTTGCCCTCGAGAAAATAACAGGGTGGCGCAGGGACGCCCGACCGTGGAACGACGTGCACCGTACCGACGTTTTCTGCGTACCCAGCGCCTCTCGTACCTGCCTACACGCTCCGTGGAAAGAAAAGGAGGATCTCTATTGCTGGTCGAACGATTTCTGCTCGCCACGAGACGGCTGCGGACAAGGTCGCTCCAGGAGGAATTCGAGAAGTCGCTGGCGAGTACGCGACGCTCGAGGATCGATTCTGGTATCTCTGTGTTTCACGCTCGAATTTCAATCGAAACGAAGCGAGGCACCCGATCGAGGCTACTGGGAATCGAGACTCGGTTCCGCGAACGGGTACTCGTGTCCCAAAAGCTACTTGGACAGTCGCGATGCCAGAGCGTCGGTTCGAACGTAACCAGCGTCTATCTGCGGTCGCTGGGTATTTCTGGCGAAGAGGGCGGACGTTGATAATCGGCGACGCGCGGTCGCGGGTCTGACGCGTGTCTGCAACCACTTACGGATGTACTCTACGTCCGATTTCTTTTTCTCCATATCCCCCCCCTGGGGATTAGTCAAATATTTAGACGTACGCGAACGTAACTCGCATCGAACGACTTCGTTTTCTCTTACCGTGCCAAGCAACTGCTCTTCTTTCCAACGAATCGTATTCGCATCGCCACTGTTCGCGTCGTTCGAAGCGCGTTTGAGAAGAAGGAACGTAGGTGACCCAGGTTCGAAGGGATATCTGGTAAACAGCTGGAAGTAGGCGCGTGCACGTCCCGGTTTCGTTGTCGGGCGTCGCCTCCTGACGTCACGAGGGCGTCTTGATGAAGTGGCGGACGCTCTGCGCCCCGCTGGATGCAGGAACGGCCGACGCGCCCCGTCACTCGAGATTGACAGCCCTCGAGAGGAGACACGGTGCCACCAACGTAGACGCAAACGCTTTCTCGATAGCCCAGGGTATTACAGGACGCGGCACAAGAGCGGACGCCGGCTGGTGATACGAGCCAGAACACGCCGGACGCTTACTTGGAACCTCTTTATCATCTCGTCTTAATTCGGGACTTCAAATATTTATACCGGCCACGGGGTGACCTCACGACACCGCTCTCTCTCTCTCTCGCTATTTTTTTACCAGCTGGATCGAGCCGCACAAGTCTCGCGTCGAGTGATTTACGCCGGCTGCTGCCTTTTTAACAAAGTTGCACGTTGCCTATCCGCGAGATTCTATCCATTTGTCGCAGTTCTCGTTTTTTTTGCAGAAATTTATTTGTAAAAGGAGCGAGAGTGAATGAAGATAGTTTTGTTAGAACGCAAATGATATGAGGATTGCTTTAGTATAAAGTGCTGCAGTTCAATTTTATGTCACATGAACTGTCTCTCTATTCGATTTACGTTCCTCTGGCTCGATTCAAGTTCGCAACTTGGAGACTCACCCTACTGTATCCCTTGCTCTAGTAACACAACAGTGTTCTACGATGCCTGCGTTAAGAGCGAGATCTGTATTAGTGAATACGAACGCTCGCTGCGAGAGTGTGTCGATCTCCTTGTTTGATCTACAGTAGCGGTATCTAGAAGGGGACAGAATCGCATGAGGGATTCCGTTTGCAGACGGTATGCTTCGGGACGTTAACCCCTAACCCCAGTTGTACGTCGTATCTGATGATTTTAGAGCACAATTATTATCATTCCTGAATATTCCTTCTAACACATCGATCGCTTCCTTCATTACAATAGTATCAACGCGTTTACAATCCTCCAGTTGCACGCGAGAAGCAGTTCAACCCCTAAACAGCGAGCTTCAAGAAAGAGGGGGACGCTCGATCAAGGGTGCTCGCAGCGTTTTTCTGTTTGCAAGCCACTTTCCGTCTACGTGCCTGAGCTGACCGTCCTGGATCACTTCGGGACAGGCAAAATTCCATCGAACAATGGAAGCGTTCGAGGCCGCCCCTTAAATCCTTACGTCGTTCCAACAACCCCTTCTCGATTCCCGAAGGGTCGCGTACGTGCGATGAAATCAACAAGAACAACAACCACCACGATATACCCAGCGCCTCGAGTGACATCCGTGAAAGGGTTCGCCAGCCCCACACCCTCGACACGGAACCAACGTTCTTACCATCTTCTTTCGACGCGTTAGGGGTTAACTTCTCCCGTTGTCCGTCGGCGGACGTCGTCTGATTGCCAGCCTGTTATTGCCTGTCAATTGTTCCCGTTCCGCGTTATTAAATTAATATTAGGGGTAAACTGGTCGAGTCGGGTGGCGGCGTTCGTCCGGTTTTTCCTTTATTTCCCGACAATTTCCCAGGGGGATCTCGGATACCCCTTTCGAGCGTTGTGTCAGGCCCCATCCGGTCAGAGGCGATGCGAACGACGCTGCCAATCGACGGGTCAACGATTGACCCTTTGATTGATCATTGTTTGCGAGGGACGAGAGGGTGTGTTTATTGGAACGGACGTGGAGGTCGTCGTCTCGAGGAGCTGGTAGGTACATGTTAATGAAGCTTACTGCGATGAGCTTTAATCGTTGGCTGAATAATTTTAACGACTTTCTTCAAGCGTACACTTACGATATCGTTCGAAGTTATTCAACGCAGAATTCATATCTTAAAGGACCGTATCTCGTCAGGGTAGCAGAAAGCGCAGGAATCAATGCATCTCGCTCGACGTCGCGTAATTAAGCTCCGCGAGTAGTCTCGACGACACAGCCCGCGGCGATCTGCTCTCAAGTTCCCGTTTGTAGTAACTAAATGCGTTTGACAACGGAAGCTCTGTGTCTCCCCTTGCCGCCTGTCTTAGCCGTGAGCGATATTTCGCTGGGACCGCGGAGCAATCGCGACTCGTAGCTACTCGCGAGTACAACAGCACCCCCGTTAATTTGATCAGCGCCAGCGGTCCAATGCGGCTGGTTGATGCGTGGCTCTACGTTCGAAGAAGGCTACGACGGATGAGACACGGTTTGGTGGAACAGTAGCGATAATTGTGGTTACATACACATCAAATGGATGATCGAAGCTACATACGTAGTTGTTTCACTGTCTCGTTGCATCTACGTTATTAAAAAAAGAAAACTGCGAGATTACGAAGTCGTATAAAATTGTAGAATAATTCGCAAGTGCGTGGAAATCACATTTAGAGAAACCAATGACAACGTATTACTACATAGAACGAAAGTACAATGCCAAACCTCGATTACTCGAGCTGATTACTGGAAACTCTATTGGAATATGAAAGCGTTCCAGGCAGTAGCTCCGATTTCCCGCGTTTCGAAGGAGCAGGCAATTTTCAACATCGAGAGAACACCTCGATCGAGAGTGCAGACGATTTCCCGGGAATTTTCGCGAGTCAGGACACGAAAGCAATCCTCGTAGAACGGAGGGACAAGCGGCGGAAGAGCTGGGGGTGGAAAAGAGTTACTAATGTCAGTCACGAACGCGCCGCGGAATCTCTTCCAGCTGCCAGCCGTCTTTCAGAGACGTGTCTGCTCGTCCGTGAAATCTTCGTCCCCGAAATTAATAGCGCGGCGTTTTTCCAGGCGGACGGAGACGGTTGCACGCCTGGTCCAACGCTGTGGAAGCATCCCATTCGAGAAACGCGACGACAGTGGGTCACATCCATTTTTGAACTCAATTGTGAATCGAAGCTTCTTACAAAAAAAAGCGTCTAATTCGATTCTACTATCTTTCGTGCTCGATAGAAAATTATTTGGACGCGCGTGCAATCATAGAACTCGAAACTGAATCAGAAGAATTGCTCAAGCGATCGAGACGAGCAACGAATACGCGCGAATACCATAGCCACCCCCAGTGGCGCTCGCCACGATTATCCAAGAGAGTTTTTGGGAGACGAATGCCTGAACGTTTAATTAGAAACACGCGGGAGTGGCAGCGCGAAGCACGGAAGAGGATGAGAGGCGTGGGCGCAGGGACATCCGGCGAGCAAGGAATTTACGAGACAGCCGTGGCGCTCGCGCGCAGTTCTAATAAAATATATCGGCAATTAACTCCCTAAATATTCGCGGCGCGAGCCGCGGTGATCTATAGGCGGCCGTGTGCCCGTGCTAAATTGCTTCGAATCGCTATTTTTCAGAGGTCCCACCGATTGCCCCCGCGGTCGCCAATTATCGCCGCCTGCCGGACGACTTCGTCCCACTTTCGAGAGTCTCGCCGCCTCCGTCGAACGGTCAGAGACAATTTGCTTCTCTCGATAAGGAATCCACCGTGGAATTTCATTAGAGGTGCTCACTCGTTCCTTTTTTGGCAGAAGGTTTCTGATAAATGCCAGCGTCGAACGCCGTGGACTGCGCGCAACGCTGAGTTCACGTTCGAAGCATACGATTTCGATTCGATTTTCTGTGTCTGTACTGTGAACCGCGAATGTATTTAACGTGTGCTTGGACAATCGAAGATTATAGAAATTCGAAAAGTAGAAGATCGTTATTCCAACGCAAGGAACGCCTCTACGTTCGCTTATCGAGAACTTTCGGGCATGGATACGCACGCACGTACACCTTCTTTCGAGAATCTCGTCGAGGAACAAGAACAGGAGCAAGAAGAAGTCGGAGGCGAAGTACAAGCAGGCTAAATTGCTTCCGCCAGATCGTGCCGGTCGCGGCAAATTTCCCGGCCACGGAGAAAGAGAGCGAAGCGAGAGAGTCCGCCTCTCAGGACTCCCTTAATTGCGCCTATTTATGCCCCTTTGCTTCCGGCCAGCCGAAAACTACTACGTGACGTGTTTGTAAAGGGAAAACAACGGAGCAACGAAAAGACGAGAGGAATAGAGAGAGAGAGAAAGAGAGAGAGAGGGATAAAGAGAGCACGATGGTGGCTACGGTAATGCCCTGTGCCCTCAATCAACCGCGACACAACGATCTCTTTCTTTCTCCCTTTCTTTCCTCCTCCATCCCCCTGCCGCGCTCCGCTAAGCAGCAGCAGCAGCAGCAACCCCATGCCCTGTCTCAGGAGCGTATTGATCTTTGGGGGCGCTTTGATCTACCAAAGGGTCTGCACCCTCGACCGTTGCTTCTCTCGCTCTTCCTCTCTCTCTCTCTTTCTCCGTCTCTCGCCACCCTTGGCTGGCAGACACTCGTCGAGAGGAACGATCTCGCGCGAGGATCCACGCGAGGCACGTTCGACACCTAAGTTCCAGACTCCTTTCTGCCTTTGCCTGTTTGCCTGCCGCTGTATGTGCCACAGAAGAGAGGAGTAATTAGAAAAATGAGTTAGCTCCAGACGCTCGAGTCGCTCTCGAGGTCGACTGTGGGTTAGGGTGGTGCTCTTACCCCGCTGCCCTTGGAACCGATAATCCAACACGAGCGTTACAATCTTCTTTGACGTTATTTTTTATACATTAGAAGGAGAATAATTACGATCAGTCCATCTTCTTCGATTCGAAAATTCCATTACGTCCTCGTTCGATCTGACGTAACCGTGAATTTCGATCTCAGACCAGGGGAAATTAGGTGAATCGTGCGCCTAGCAGGGTCACGCGAGGCACGCGGATGTGCGTGCACACGTACAGAGCGAGAGAGAAACGGGAGCAGATATTTGGTTAAATATTAACGACGTCGTTAAAACAACGCGTTTGCGGTTCGTTAAGCCTGGAGGGGCGAGTCTAACGACTGGCCGTCGAGGGCTAGGCTTCCACGAGCTACTCGCGCAGACCACGCGATACTACAACCGCGTCGTACTGTTCGCCGTCCGGGATCCCTCGTGTACATCCCAGTTACGGTTGTAACGGCGCGATAAAAGTTCTGATTAATTCGCGTATTATACAGGGGGGGCAGGGCGAGGTGGTATCCGCGCTCGCTCGACGGAAGCCAGACCGTGGGATTTTCGTGCAACGCGCTGTTCCAGAGCCCCGTGTATGCACGGCAGAAACTTTTATCAATGTTACGCTACGGTGTTATTGGAGTTATTCGGCTCTCTCGTTGCCAGTCGTAACGCGTTATGACGTTTCGAGACGCGTGAATGGCGGACGAAGCGATAAAGTGATTTCAGCATGGCGCGTTTCACGCGTCGCGCGAACCAACGAGAAATCTCGATTCAGTTTCCATTGTATTTTTGATCTCAGCGATTTTCGAATGCAGCGGAACGTGCTCTAATGAGGGAAATAAATTTAGCTGGTTCGTTGCGGGGGCGAAATATGGGGGATACGCAAGGATCATCCAGGAGGAGGAGCGAAGTTAGATAAAAAGTTCGAAGTGAGAGCTCGCCTCAAATGAAAAGCTATCGCCCTCGCGATGGAGTTTCGAAAGTCTCTCGATTTGCATCTGCTTCGCGGGGATGACCATAAATCCGTCTACTCGAATCCCTGGCTCTCTACCCTCTTTGCTCCTAGAAAACGTCCAATTTACATTTTCTAGGTCAAACCGTATAGACGACATCTCGATGAAACCTTCCACGAGATCCACGATTTTAACGTTCAAAGCTGTCGAAAGGTAGCGAGAAACACAGAAAAATTAATATGTGTATACGATAAAAGGACTGTCAATTTCGTAAAGAAAAAATTTCATCAACCATCGACCGCGTTCAGTTTAATTAACTCGAATCTCGGGAAAAAAAGAGACTGCAGAGGGGTTGTTCGGTGAAAGCCGCGCTTAAAAGTCACGGACTTAAGGGTTGAGGATCCCCCGTAAGAGGCAATCACGTTAAAAACATCGACGGACCCCTGTAAAAGCAACGGGACCCGATCGAAACTCCGCCACTAACCTCGAAAGCTAATCTCGCGTCCACTGCGTAGGATCCTCCACCCCTCTGTTAAAATGGAGCGGAAAGGTAGCCGGTATCGGCGATAAAAACCGTTCGCCGGGTATGTAAATGCCGTTGGTCGTCCGGCGAAACAAGATTGCACGTTTCGATGGCGAGGAAAGGAGACCAAGCGTTGGAAACAGTGGAAAGAAACCAAAAAAAAAGAGAAGAAAGCGTGGAAGGTGGATGGGCGTCCAAGGACGATAAAGTCGGACGAAGGGCAGGGAGGCGATATTTCAAGGGTGGCCCGCCCCTGGACAGCGAGCACGCCAACTTCCTTAGCTCCGTGAGTAAGCGAGCGAGTGGACTAGTTAGGACGGACTGCTAGGGACAACCAGCATAAATTCTCCAACTACGCGAGGGATGACCAGGCTGCACGCAAAGTCCCGAGATCTCTTTCCTCCCCTGCGCAACCCCTGCTCTCTGGCCGCCTCGAGCCTGAGGCCGTTTCGAGGCTGTCTTTTCGCTGAGATCCAACCTTTGATTTACCTTCTCGCGAGGATCTAGAAGGGGTGGTGGTACCTCTTGTCGTTTCGACAGATTGATCGGAGTTTCAAAACGTTGCGCGGTTTTTTCGATCGGTTCGAGGGAATATCGGAACGATTATCGATTGAGGAGGGAGAAAAAAACAATTGGGACGATAAATTTCTTCCCTCGGAGAAGTGGCCTTAAATTCGAGCGCTCGCCACGGGAAAACCACTCCGGCAGCGTTATCGTTTCCACCCACGTAACTCGGAGTGTCCATTCAGCCGGTTGAAAGCGGCGAATCGAGGCTTAACGAGTGGCCTTTTTTCCCCGCAATTAATGTTCCAAGACGCTCGAGCCGTCCCAGAGCAAGCCTGTGGAATGTCTCGCGGGGATGCCACGGTGCACGAGGCTCGACGGGGCGTTAGGACGTCACAGGGTGGACATTCTCGACACATACCGATCGACTTCGAAATACCAACCGGGGATCTCCTTCGAGAATGGTCCTTCCTTGGTCCGTTCGCGTGGACGTATTTCGCATTCCAAGACGACGCTCCGTCATCCCGTGTCTTCGCCTCGCTTCCCTCTGCGACGTCGCTGAGATTCGACTGCGATCGATTGTTTCCTATTCAGGATTTTAGAGAAATTTACTTTCGTAACAGAGAGAGAGAGAGAGAGAAATACGGAGTTATGTTCGAGACTGTGCGCAGAATGATATCGTGGTACCATTGTAAACGTCAGTCGAGGACACTGGCGGCGTTGATCGATGGCCACCCGTCAGTTGGCACCACTTTTAATTAAACCGCCCTCAAGATTAGCTCCCCTGTTCTTCTTCTTCCGCTCCGCCTCGACGCCTTGTAATTGTTTTAAATCTCACCCCCAATCGAGGACGCTCCCCGCTGGCGCTTAAACCGTGGCGAGAGAAAAAAAGCCGCAGCTTGTCAGGGGTGACAGATTCACCGGCTTTGCTGACATTTATAATACCGCGGCGGGAAAGGGTTGCGCATCGCGTCCCGCCTTTTAAGTCCCTTTTCAAATGGATTCATTCTTTATTTTTCCTCTCTTAATTCGCAACCTTACTCGAGGATGGATTCTGAAGATCTTTCTCCATTTTGGTCAGATTTCATTTGCGTCCTCTGTTTTATTATTTTTTTTTTTTTTTTCTAAGCTAGAGGAAGGGTTTTCGTAAAAGAGGGCGAAGCGTTGCGTTCCGATGAAGTCGAACGGGTGACCCACTTGCGAATGAGTTATCGATTCCGCGGAGAATGGAGGCACAGTCCGCTCGTTTGTAGAGCAATTAAGTCCTAGACGCGAAACGCTCTCTTCTATGGTCGAATCGTTTGTTTGAGCTGCTCCAGTGCGTCTGGACCGATCAACTTTCCCTGATTACGGTGTTGACATTAATAACGATCGATCTGATCGATCGAAGAAAATTGATAACTTGAGAACCCATAAATTACGTACAATTATACCATTATCATTATTCGATAGACGATACGCTTATGAAATATAAAAAAATAATGAAACACGATCTAACATTGCTCGCATCTCTCATCTTAGCTCAGCAAGATCGCTCGTCAAAACCGCCCCAGCGCGCAAACCCTCCCCGTTTCTCGAGAAGTTCCATTCTAACCGTCGGTTGAACGTCGTTGCCGCATCTATCCGTAACGTTCGTCGAAACGGTGTAACGGCAGCGGTAGCCGAGATGTATGGTAATTGTACGTGGCTAACTTACAGACTGGGAATGGCCCCGGGGCGCGAAGTATCATCCGGTTGTATCACTGACACAACATCTGGCCGCAGACAGGGAACTCGCTGCGAGAACCACCCGCATCATCCCCCTCGTACTGACGCTTCCCTGGGACTAGCTGCGAGCTGCGTCAGAGACAGAGTTCGAAGCTGTTCGATCGTCTAGTTCCGGCTGAATTTGGCTCGATTGACACGATCGAGCTTTCTCTTTCAAGCTATAGAGACTTGCACTCTTTATTAAAGATACACTTGGGAGTCGTGCAAAGAATTTTGCGATCCAATTTGACATCAGAAAATTTTAATTAGTCGACAGGGGTAGAATTTAGAATTGGGATAATGCGTGCATGCGAGAGATGTAAGGAGATTTCGTCAGAATCGCGCAACAGTCGCGAGTGTTGGCGTGCGACCCAAGGAAATGGCTCCAACATCATCCTCTCTCGTCATGGTCGCGATCAAAAACTACTCCACTAACCCAAACCGCCTCCGTCGGGCATCCATCAACTCATAATCACAAAGGCCGGTATCTAAACGACCGAGGCTACCTCTCGAGCCGTGCCCACCGCTAACCGGAACATCGAGGACCCAGTCCCAGGACTGGTTAGATCAAAGCAGGCAACGATACCCGCGTTTTTCGCGCCGCCTCGAGTGTGGCCGTGTTTATCGTCCAACTCGGAGGACATTGGCCAGACACGCCGTTCTATTTTCGCTTAGCTCACCGCCACTACGCGTGTTAGCCTCTACCTGTCTCGTGTTTCCACGCGTCCAGCCAGAACACGAGCCCACGGACCGATCTGTCCGAACAATAAACACGCCTCGCCCCGGATTCCGCGGAATTCTCCACGGCTATTGGTCTCCTCGATTCGATAGCCTGCAGAATTCGAAAGATGCCACACTGTCGCTCGATCCATCCAACGTGACATCGCAGAGACCTCGAAGTATAGCTCAAACAACGTCGACGCTGGGGGACCAAAATGGCGTCCAATGAATTAAACAGAAATCGAAATGATGAAGTTTGACTTACTTTCTTACCATTCTACAGAGAACTATCTACACAAAAGTGTCTATAAAGTCGTACAATAGTTCTTTACGACACTGATTTATGTTTTATCGAATCGATAGTGAAATTTATCGCTGATAAATGTACGCGTGTCTCGTTGGTAAGAAAAATTGTTAGCTAAAAGTGTGTATATACAATTCGTGACCAGTCGGACATCGGATTCCTCCTCGACTGGCAACTTTCCATCGCAGTACGCGACTGCTCCCAAGACGCCAGTTCCGCAGCATCCTCGCGGTGTACTCGCCGCGAGTAGCGCGCGAATTGTTCGCGGTTTATGCACGTCAGGCGGTTCGATGCAGCCGGCGCTCTACCAGCAGCAATTCACGGTACGCCGTAACGCCTGGTCTCCCCTATCCCCGTCTAACAAGTGGAGGAGCGTTGGTCAGGTATTTTTGGGGGAGAATGCGGCTTCCGGAATAGCTGCAGACGTCTCGAGCGATAATTACTCGGACGTGTTTCCGGAAGCCACGGCGATCCGCTTGCTCGCGTGTTTTCCGAGCTTTTCGTGCCCCAGCTGGAGGGGCATGGCTGTGCGCCACTCGTGTTCGCGTTGCGGGATTCCTTGGGCCAGGATGCTGTTTACGTAACCCCTCGTTGAACGCACTTTGATCGTTTTTCACGATACTCGGGAATTAGTCAGTCGATAGCTCGTAATTATTTTCGGAACAAGATTATCGTCGGTTGCTGGAAAATTACTCGAGCGTTGCAGTCAGCTTCGCTCGAGGTTCGCGCTCAAGTATTTTCGTACTTGAACTACTCGTGCCTGGGAAACTGCGTGTTTTCAAGTCCAACTGTGATAATAAGTGGATTTTTAAATGGCATTGGAAGGTTACACGCGGGAATTAAATTGAACGAAGATCTAAATTATCTTATCGTGTCGATAGAACTGCGAGATGTTTATTGTATAATAAAGGAAGCATCGAATAATTCACGTGGACCAAAAGGAGGGCACACCACGCAAGGTGAACGTCAGCTTCCGGGCAGGCCTGGTGCACGCCACGAATTTCGCATCCCCGATAAAGGCAAGAAGTGAATACTCCATTGGTGGACGTTGGGGAGTGAATTAAAGAGAACAGGAGTCGCATAATGTATCGAACCGGCCAAGTTCGGGCTGTGAACGATAATTAACACTCATGTAAATCGCGCGCAACGACCGCCACTGTCCACCATTAAATAACTGTAACGCTGCCCGATGATACACTTTAATCTACGATGGCTGCGGATCGTGCACGAGTAATTGGCCATTCCGCGATCGGAATCGACCGGTTAAATTATACGCGCCGAAACGGGCTCTCGCGTTCGTGGCTCAGCACCATTTTTTTCTTTTTTTACCGCGAATAAAATCGTTTCAACGTTTCAGGGAAAGTTTGTGCCAAAATGTTTCGCGACAAAATTGTGTCGCGACTGTTTTCAAGATACTCGTCATGTTTTTATTGCCACGATATGTATATAGTAATGAGTGTTTTCTAATTACGAAGGATGGTGCATAAAGACGCGCACTACGCGAGCGTCTCGATAGCAAACTTCATACAATTGTTCGCAACGATCGAGCATAAACGAGTTCCTCGAGTGGCCCGTCTGAAGTGACTCACCCCGTGCCAGGAACAATAAACCGTTCACAACTTTTTCAACCTCCACCCAAACAGGCTCCGCGAAATTTATGTTTCCGTTTGAAAAATGATCGCCACCCCGCAGTCGTCTGCGAAAATTTGAAACTGTCCGTGCGGGCCTCGAGGCTGAATAACTATTGCGAAAGTTCGCGATGCGCGTCGAATTCCACGGTGAAGAGATCCGCAGCTTTGTGAGATACAAATTTTCGTAATCGCTCGTGGAAATTTCAAGCGATCAGCAGTAGAATTTCAATATTCCAGTCACCAGATGTTTACGAATTGACAAGATACGTGATCTTGGCAAGCATTCGCGAGTTCCACGAGTCAGCCATGTCTTCCATCGCGCCCGGAAATATTAAGTCTCCCGCTTTTACTTTGTCATCTCCGGTTCATCCCGACTGTCAACGGGGCTGCATTATGAACGCGCGGCAATTTAAAATTCATTAGAAGGAGCGAGCTGAGCAGCCCCTCTGCCTGTCACTTCGCCTCGTTCTTATTCCCTATTACCCGTGGAAGGGATAATTGTTCGTCACTGAAGCCGCTCGAGCAGAGACGCCAGCCAATCTACCCCGCCTCTCGTCTCTTTCTCTCTCTCTCTTGTTTATTTAAATAATGCAGAGGGGCGAGCCTGAGAATGGATGACTACAAAGCCCTGAAATCCGCTACGCGAACGTTCAGAGAGACAGGGAGAAGGAGGGAGAGAATCTCGTGACATCCACCTGCCACGTTACCACTTTTCTATCGCCTTAGTCTCCGATCTGCCTCCTGAACCGATATTTCCTTCGCTTCTACACGTTTTATATATATATATAAAAATAGATTAGCGTGTTAGGACAAGTGGACCAAACGGACGCTACTTGTTAATTCCGTTAAAATTAATTGAAGACTGCTCGATCTTCTCGCGAGAATTTTATCCACTCTAATACTTCGAATCGATCTTGAAAAATAACCCAAAAGAATGCAACAACAAAAACCCTCCTCGGTGCGCCTTCGATCTTTAAATAACCCCGTTGCAGTAGTCGGTCACAGTTCGTCGAAGCCCCGTCCCAGTTTCCATCGGGAGAACGGAATAACAGAGGCGGGAGCGAGGCTCGAGTCGGCGATGGAGGCAGACAAGAGGGGGGGGGGGGGGGGGGGGGGGGGGGGATCAATCGCACCTACCCGGAACAGGCTGTTCTTTATAAATGAGAGAACGAGGGGGCGAGGGGTGGCTGCAGTTTAGATATTCACCGGTTGATTACCGTCCCGATGGGGTAGGCCCACGGAAAAGGGGAATCCCCCGGAGGACGCTAACTCGACAACTGACAAATTAGCCCGCCGCCACGACGACACTTGCAAAATGGGTCGACAAGAAGCTCTCTCTCTCTGGCCGGCTGTGTTTGACGAAGCCGCTGGGTTCGACGTGGCTCGAGACGCCTGCCCACCAGTCAATCTCCACCTCGATGGGCCACCATTTGAGTTTATACCAGTTGCCTCGAATCAATCTTCCTTGCCTGCAAAAATTGATCGATCGAAATCGCGGTTGAAACTGGAAGACTGCAATTAGAGAAGTATTCCATTGCTAAATTATAACGGAGACTAGTGATTTCTATTGGAATAAAAAATCAGGGACGACGCCTCATGGATATTCAGTCCCGTAGACCCTTTAAAAGTCCAGGAAATTCCTGGCGGGCTCCTAAGCGAATTGAAAATAAAAAGAACGCGTCGAGCGGCCGCGTAAGTTATGTCGCGCGGGCGGTGGTGGAGCGCAGCGGGTCGCAAGGCCAATACTTTTCACGTTCGAATGTGGCTGGGGTGGCGCAGGGATTGTTATTCGCGCGGCGTACGGGCACGGTGTCGCTTTCACTAGAGTCGGTTACTGATAAACGAGCGGTTTCAACTCCCCCCACGAGCAACCCCCTGAATGTAAACTCACCCTTGTTCCACCGACACGCTCCGAGCGGCGCTCCGGTGTAAATCGTTCGCCGACTTAAACGATTGTCGACGACAGACCTGGGATTAATCGTCGTGATTCCCATTTATGGATCGGCGGACACGCGGACAGGCGGACATGTTAATTGCTCCTCTATTGGATTAGCGTGCTCGCGCCAGCGGGAAATATATTTCCTTCGGGCTCGGTTTCTGTTATTAATCGCCGCTGTTGATTTTATTGTACTAATTAACCGGCGAGCTCCTGCGATCCAGACACGAGCGCGCGCGTTGTTTCATTTATAAGCGAATCAATTTATTTAGATTGATTAATTATTGATCGGACGATTCAATTTGCCGAACCGTTTCGCCGTATCCTTTCCTTCTTAACGTTTTTTTTCTTTTTTGGTTAATAATTAATTTGTTTCGATCGAAACGCCACGGGTTCCTACCAAATAATTACAGGATCAACATTTACGAAATTGAAACGCAACGATTCTTTTCATATTTACAAACCTACGCGCGGGTTTATTCGCTACAATTACGATACGGTAAACGCAGTGTGCTTCGTTTGCGTCGAATTCACTTCATCAATCAACACGATCGCACGAGAGACCAAAGAATGTTACATCGTCGTTGCATCGAAGTCGACGTCGCGACTTTTGCGCGGGGCGAAGAGGTCGCGCGCGACTTTCACGCGGGACAAAAGCGGGTTGTACGTGCGTATCCGGTAGATGGAACGTCACGTTCGCAGGCGGACCTCCGGGGAACGATGCCTCAAACGAGCACGAGGGAGCTGGGCGTCGTGACGCACCTGCACCGAATTCCGTCGGACGTACGACGCCAGTAGATCGTCCAACTTACACGCACGAGTTTACGCGACAGTGTGCGTGCACGCACGCCCGCCTGCGGGACGATAAGTTTGTCATAGCCAATTTATACAATTGGCACGCTGGCTCCTACGCTATTCGCCACTGGGGACCGACGAATTTATGGCTAATGTCCCACCCTACGCTCTGCCGTTCGTCTTGCGGTCCTGTCTCTCGCGCGTTCCGTCGCCCCGTGGAAAAATAGAGATACCCATCGTTCCACCGCGTTGGAATGATGGCGCGTTGGTTACGATGCTTCAAAGTGGGCCCCCTGTCTCTATCCCTGGTCGAACGCTGGTGTCGGTACAGTGATTGATCGTATCGCGAATTGGGGGTGGAATTGAAATATTTCGAGTTCAGGACGCAGAGTAATGTTGCTTCTCTATAATAAAAGACACGAACGCGTTGTAATAATCGTTCGTTTACACTTAATGAAGTCAGCAGGTGGAAACACGAATCAGCCTCGAAGAAAGTGGAAGTTCAGCACGAGAGACGACGCACGATGTTTGTTTCGATTACGCGAGAGAACGGAGGATTCACCCTTTAGGCAGGGTCCCCTCGCGATTGGTATTCAGCCGGTCGAGTCCCTCGGATCCGCGTTACGGCGGCAGGGACATGTGTCACCGCGAACGATAGGCGGCGGTTCGCCGGAAATAGCTGTTTAAAGTTGCATCGGGGGCGGCCACGCGCCGGAGGGCACGTGCGCTTTTTAATGTCCCGACGAATGCTTACGATAATGTCCTTTAAGCTTTTATTAACGGTTAGCGGGTGTACGTGGCCGGAATCGGCACGGCCATTCGCATGCGACATCACGAACAGGCCGTACCAGGGCCTCCCGCGGGAGATCTGATAACACGTACGACATTTATTTTTTCCCAGCCTGGGCACCACCGAAGCGTCGATTCATTTCGCGTGTAATCTTTTCGAGCGAGGCTGCAGGAGAATTCTCGCGCCCTCCGAGTCGCTGTCTGTGGACGTCGACGTTACTTACAATTGGAAAATAATTTAGAGACTGCACACAGTGGAGCACGCACAGTTTCGAGTTAATTAAATGCAACATTGTTACGTTATTTTGATGACAAATGAATTTGTAAAGCGCTAACGATTCAGATGAAATGGTCAGAGCCAGAACTTTGTTTCTCCATGGATGTTCGCGCCCTCCAAGTTGGCGTTTGTGGACGTCGACGTTACTTACAATTGGAAAATAATTTAGAGACTGCACACAGTGGAGCACGCACAGTTTCGAGTTAATTAAATGCAACATTGTTACGTTATTTTGATGACAAATGAATTTGTAAAGCGCTAACGATTCAGATGAAATGGTCAGAGCCAGAACTTTGTTTCTCCATGGATGTTCGCGCCCTCCAAGTCGCTATCTGTGGACGTCGACGTTACTTACAATTGGAAAATAATTTAGAGACTGCACACAGTGTAGCACGCACAGTTTCCAGTTAACTAAATGCAACATTGTTACGTTATTTTGGTGACAAATGAATTTGTAAAGCGCTAACGATTCAGATGAAATGGTCAGACCAAGAACTTTGTTTCTCCACGAATGTTCGCGCCCTCCAAGTTGGCGTTTGTGGACGTCGACGTTACTTACAATTGGAAAATAATTTAGAGACTGTATACAGTGTAGCACGCACAGTTTCCAGTTAACTAAATGCAACATTGTTACGTTATTTTGGTGACAAATGAATTTGTAAAGCGTTAACGATTCAGATAAAATGGTCAGACCAAGAACTTTGTTTCTCCACGGATGTTTGGTTGAGAAGGTACGTCAGGGTCGAGACAATCTGCGAGCAACGAGGCGAACGCGCAACGCCGCGAGTTTAGTGGTTTCGGATCAATAGGGTGGGCGATCGAAAAGAGAAAGAGAAGTGTCCATTATGGCATTAAGAGCGCGAGAGGGTCCGCTGGTCTCATGGGGAGAAAAGTTTTGGCAATGATTAACCGGACTCCGGGCTGCGGCCTCGATGAGTCGATGGAGCTCGCCGGGGTTGTTTCGCCGGGAATAATTATGTCCCGCTGCCAACTTCTCGATGCGAAAGTTACGGCTGCGACCACTTTCACGAGTTAGAGAGGATTTTCTTGTTGCCGTACGCAGGATGCATTGCTGATCGTGTTTGGCTAAAATTGAATTCCTTTTCCTCCACCATTCTCCCTCTCTTTCTCTTCTTTTGCGAGTTTATTCGACGTGGAACGAAAGCACAGAGTCGAAGCAACATCGTTCGCGCTCGCGTTAGCCGATCGAAGTTAGCGACGATGGGGATCGCGGAAAAAGCAGAGAAACGCGGCTGGAAAAGCAGACAGTCTGACGAACCTATCAATAAACCGTAGAAAGATCAAACGAGACAGGAATTTCAGGAGGTTCTCGGGGGTTCCGGAAGTGCACCAACGTCCGGATTACCCTCAAAATTCGCCCAGTGTTCACGATCGCATAGAATTTCATAAACCTTGGCGGACATCATGTTTCGAGGGTATCGCGGGTCTCTCGGACTCCTGCGAGGGCTGTTCAACCCCTTCGTCAAAAGGAATCTAAGCACAGGCAAGTTATTCTCGCATATTACTCTTCCTCGTCGGACATAAGATAGCCAAACTCGCTGTTAAACGACGCGATATTAAAAGTAGAACAGCCGGGGGAAATTTCTCTTTTCAAAATGAAAATGTATTTTACGTCCACAGCGCCGATCAGGTATGTCGAAGACAAGAATAGAAAGAAGGTAGACGGAGTGTTCTCTTGGCTGAAGGATATGCTCAAACCGGGTAACGAACTTGAACATTTCTAACCTTTCACTTTTACCTCGTCAGACTTAAACGTAGCTAAGAATCTTCATTAAAGTACAGTTCGTTCGTTATTAAAATTACACGTGCAAAGATACGCGTATATGAAACACTAGTCACGATCTCAGCGCTAACGTAACGCTTTGTAGACGCTAAGACCATCGAAGCGGGGGACGCGATCGATCGCAAGGCGACATCGTTCGATTTACCAAGAACGAACCGTGCGATGTTAGGTAACTTGAAACTAGAGGATAATATCGAGCGAAATTTCACCGAAAGATCGTTCGATATGCCGGAACCTCACGAGCCTCCACGAGTGATTCTGTTAGAGGACCAAGCGAACTTACGCAGCGTTTTACCAACGAGCGACCCCAAGTTCGCTGCAAGTGGATATCGTTACTCACCGCTACTGATCGAGGACAGTATCACCAGTATACTGAATCCAAAACGGAATTACCACTCGCCTTTCCCGCGACACGATTTTCTGACCGTGACCAGTCCAGCTCGAACGATCACGGGTTGCACACCAAGGAACACCAAGCCACCCATTAGAGAACCGAACATGCCTGAGAAGCAGGAGAAGAAGGACGAAAAAAAGGAGAAGAAGCAGAAGAAGCCAGTGATACGCATGGAAGGAGGAATTTCTAAGAGCAACGAGAACGTTGCCATCGCTGAGTCAGGGTTGCACGACAATATGGACGTGAACCTGCGGTACCAATGGGGCATCAGGCTCCCTGAGGAAACGGAGAACCAGCAGTTGGAGTCTAAACGAGGTTGGAACGAAAGCTTGAAGCAGATGGGCAGTCCAAATACTTTCGTTGGAGACTCTAAACGTTCTGGTCAGCAGATTTCACCCAGCTACGATATGGACGCTCTGAGAACGATGAAGGTCCTGCAGTTGACCATGAATTCCAGTAAGGACAATGAAACGAAGGCTGAGGGTAAGACAGAGGTACCTGGCGAGGAAGTTGCAAAGGCTGGTCCAAAAGAAACGATATCCTTGGACGCGTCTAAAGAAAATAAGGAGACAGGCAAGATGGAGTCCTTGAATAAAATACTGGACACAACTCCGAGCGTGATGGTGGAGACAAATGTGGTTGACGAGGATTATAACGTTCCAAGCGATGCCAACTTCGACGCGGAGATCGCAGCGTGGAAGGATCTGGTTCTAAAGTCGAAGGTCCCTATAGATCCAGCGAAACAGGAGTTTCTGGACACAGGCGTGGGTGTCAGACGCGCAGAGATGTTGTCGATCAGGCCAGAACCACCTGAACCGAAACTGGACGTGCAGGCTGTGCCAACGTCGAACGACGAGTTATTGAAGGACGAACTGGAAGAGGACGTCCCCAAGGACTACAAAGGCAACTTGAGAGCGATGGACACGAGTCGAACTACTAATCCAGGTGACGTTCAAAAGCTGGACAGCAAGAAGCTTCACACTGGGCCAAGTTTCCTTGCGAGAAGGTACAGCGACAGTGTGCACGAATCCAAGAGAAGATCCAAACCTCGAGAACCTTTGTGGACCACGGAGTTGAAGGACCACGACGCGAACCTTATGACATGCGACTATTCCACGAAAACTGAGGATGGCTACAGCGAGCCGGCTGTCTCGAAAGAAGCAACTAGACAAGAACCACTGCAAAATAATCGTCAAGCAGTTCCAGCAGCTGATCAGGACGTAGAGAAAAATATTTCTGATCGCGTGGAACATATGTCGTCGACGAAGACACATCTGGCCCAGGAACATCAACAGAACTCGACGAATTTCGAGAACCAAGACCCGGAATCTGAGCTCGCAGACAGGCTGACCGCGATGGACGAAAGGGAGATAGAAATGTCCCTCAGTGAACCACAGCAAGAGAGACAACACACGCGCGATCGTCCTTCGCCTCCACGGAGAAGCTCCAAGAAGTACGAAGCTCACGACTTCTGGCGCGGCCAGTCGGACACGTTTCACGACAGCTTCGAATACGGGACCACGTACGAGGACGACTTCTACGCAGGATACGAGTCCATGTCCATGGAGCCTCCGCCAGGTAACGCGATTGTGCGCCAGGATAGCTCACTTCGATGTTCGAACTAACGAAAGCGTTTTGGTACCCCTCAGAAAGGCCAAACGTGGAGAGGAACCGATCGCCCGCGGTGGACGAGCACCAGCGACCCGTCGAGGAGCGAGAAGTGTTCAATTACGAGACGGAGCCAGGCGAGCCCAGAATCGAGTACATCACGGAGGGTAAATACATAAAGGTGCCTGGCGATCCTTACCCCTACAGTCGAGAGCATTTCAACAAATGGCGACTGAAGAACGAGAGCATACGTATCGGTCCTGCAGGGTACATCGCGAAGGAGGAGAGGTCGGATACGCTAGTTGGCGAGTCGAATACTGGCAACCCAGTCGAGATTCATCAACCTGTTCGAAAGATGTCGTACGACTCTCGCGTGTGGGGGACGCGCGGCAGGACTGCTCGACGTTAGAGCGAGTCCTTCGCGAGTGGCGTTAGTTAAGCTGTGAAATTCGATGGTGTTTGTTCGAAACAGTTACTTATTCGAGGAATAAAAGTCTCCGTTACGTAGAAACTTCGTTGGTTTGTCTCGTTTCGCGTACTTATATGTCTGATCCCAAGTGAGGCTTCAGTTGCCAGTAAAGCGCGATCAAGCTTCGATTCGAGCTTTCTTACAGCTGGTCAGAATGCTTCCACGACCGAAGTGAAACGTTCATCGATAGACGAACTCGTGACGAAGAGGCATCGCAACTTCCTGGTGAACGTTTGCCCACGGATCGAACGCCCGTTCCGGTTCTTTCGTTCCTGGCAGCGATCGCGAGCCACCAGGAAACGGTTCTCTGGGTAATAAAGTTGCAATGGGACGCGAACGGAGGGCAGATCGGCGATACATCGGCGGATCGCGATAATTAGCGTCCCCGCGATATGCAGAACGATTAATACGGTTGTAGCCGATCGTTACAGGGTTTCTTGCGGCGACCTACGCCCGGCGTAAACGATCGTTGACCATGCGTGATCGTAATTAGCCGGTTGATCGTGGTATTTGCGTTGCATTAGCGCTGGTGATCCGGGATAACGAACGCGAAACGATCAACAGTTAATAATGGGATAAAGAGTTCGTTTGTACAACGATACCAACAGATAAAGTATTACGTTATACTCTGCGTGATATACCGATTTTAAACGGCCACGCCTTTTTTTTATTACTCAAACAGTGAATACAAGCATTGGACAAATTAATGGCGGTGATTGGAAGATCGAGCATTGCTTCACGATTTTTCTCATCTCTCAATCCTTCCAAGTTTGCATTTCTTGAATATTTTTCAAGCGAAAATTATTAGCTTCGTCGTTATTACCCGTATAATCACTGATCGCCGACTTTGCACAGTCCATAAACTCTTGATTGGAGATTTTCCAGTTGAAAGCCTTAGATAATATCAAACACAAAAACTCGATCCCAGGAAGCCAGAGTGATCCCATTTAAAGATCCACTTAATCCATATTAAAACATTTTTCTCCAGTTGGAACTGTAAGAAGTCGTCTTGCGTGTATTATTTTTGTACGAAATATGTTGGACAGAAATCTCGAGTCCATCGAATCCATCGGATTCGGCAGTTCTGTCGAACCCATCGAATCCATCCAGCGACGCAGCATCGCCAGCTGAAAATATCGAGGCGAACAGTAACGGCGCTTTGCTCGAGGAAGAAAGAAGCAGTTCGTCTGGTAAGAAGGCTGGTAAAAAGAATAAAGAACAATTTACGCATGTGGAAACTATTCAACCAGACATAAGTGGTATGCCATCTTATGGCGTGAATAGACGTGTCTCTAAGGGCCTTGCAAGGACAAACAGTAAGTTCATCTCTCGAATGAACATAATCAAATCGATAAAATGTGATTTGTAGAAATTTTGAACTTATTCACGCAAACAGAAACGGCCAAATTAGTGCGTGAGCCGCAGGTCGTGAATCTCGCGTTGGGAGGGAAACAGAGCGAGGAGGAAAATGTTCACGCGCTGAGGAAAGAGCAGCTGCTGTGTTTGTATATTTTTTAAATAAAAAATTTCGAACTTTCACCGTGGTTAAAACGTTACGCTGGTCCTTTCAGCCGTGAGCAAAGAAGAGATTCAGGAGATTTACGAGATGAAGAATTACGCTTACCTTCGACCGGAGGAAATGAAGAATCTGCGACTGGTTTCAAGGCCACGAACATCCCCAATGCGTCCAGTCACCCCTAGCGAGTCTGAACCAAACAAAATCGATAAAACACCATAAATCGTTACGCGTCCTGTTTCGTCAAAAACTGTTGAAATCGTACGAACAATAAAGGCTTCATTAAAATGTACTTTCCATACGTATCGTGTTACAATTGTAAAACAGCAATTACAAATGAATATTATTACATACAGTTAATTAAAAAAAGTTCATTTAAAATTGAACAATAATTATCGATACGTTTCATAGATTGGTAACACTGTAGCAATCGTTTACACCGACAGTTTGAAGCAGTTCGTCAATCCGCGGTTACCTCAAAATATTCTTCTCGGTATTAATATTAACACATCGTGAAATGAGATCGAACATACCTATAATCCGCTATTTTTACAAATCGTTCGGTTCGCGGTGCATTTCGAGTCGTGAAAACTCAAAAAAATCTCCAAACACGTCTCGTCACTGATCTCTGCACTCTCAAGTGAAAGGTAACCTAAAAGACCAATCAGTTATTATTCCCCCAAAGTGTTCAAGTTTGGTGCACGGACAGACTCGATTCTCTCATCATTTGTACTTCAATCAGGTAAAAGAAAACGAACAACGCATCCGATAGAAACTTACAAACGCGAATAATTACGGAAGACGAAGAAACGATAGAAATCGCGGAGACACAGCTTGAAACCAAAGTGGAGAACGTTCGACTGAGTGGCTGGTGAACGGACAGACTCGATTCTCTCATCATTTATACCTCAACCAGGTAAAAAAAAAAAACGAACAACGCATCCGATAGAAACTTACAAACGCGAATAATTACGAAAGACGAAGAAACGATAGAAATCGCGGAGACACAGCTTGAAACCAAAGTGGAGAACGATCGACTGAGTGGCTGGTGAACGGACACGTGTAGTTAGCCGGTTCGTGGCGGTCAGCAGAATTCGTCTGCGTGTTGTTCGTGCGAGGTATCAACCCGAGATGCGTGCCTACCGGTCACGAACGTGCTCGCCCGCTCGCTAGCCGGAGGCTGTTATTTCGCCGGCGGGTACGCGGCCATCGCCGAATCGTCCCTCGCCTATCTAATCATTCAAATCGCGCGGCGAGCCCGGCTAATCGCGGTATACGCAACCTGCGCGGCGCGCACGGCTTCTTCCGTCGAGTTCCAACGGCAATAACGCAATAACGCGCCGGGAAATAATGCTAGATTGCGGCCAGGCTGATTGCCCTTCCTGGCTGCCGCGTAACTCGTTCACCTCGCGGATTACCTGCCCACCTGCCTTCGAGAACTATCGGGACATTCGCTCATTTTCGACAGGATGCGATTCTACGCGATGTTCAGCGCCGTGAGAAGCGGGACGCGTCTCCTTTTCTCTCATTTCACGAACGATACCTGGCTAAAAGGTATTTCTGATCATCGAGAGCGTGGACGTGGTTTCTCTGTTGCTGCGACGTTTTAGTTCAGCGATCGACTCGCGCCAGGACGCCCATGGCTCGCGATCCACGCTCGAGCATCCTTCATTCGACGATCTAACGGCCGCGGAGTAACGAGTTTCGCATGATCGAGCAGCGATGATTTCTGCTCGGGGAGGAATCCGCGCGGCGGCAATCAGAGACTCCGAGTCGTTCTCCTCGATTTTTCGAGCGCAGGATTCCTTCCCCCCGCGGGGTGACCGCCGCGCGCGAATCCAACGGAATCGACAGGGTACCGTTCGATCGGATTTTTCGGATAATTCATCACCGGCGCCGACTGTTCGAGATAATCAGAAGAGGAGATGCGCGATTTGAGCGATCGCCCGCGCGGTAAATCGCAAGGTCGAGAACAGAGGGATCGGTTGCCGCGGTAGCCGAGATGCGTGTTATTTGAAGCTGTTAGGAAATCGCGCCTCGGAGCTATTGAGCGTAATGAATCGAGTAACCGAGGCGTAAGTAGGCGAAATAGCGCGTGATAAGATTCGCTAACTCGTGTAATTTCCGTGCTGAATGAACGCGAGTGGATCGCGCGCCATCTTGGTGCACGAGCAGGCATCGAAACCTCGAATGAAACGTTCTCCGTGCAGGTGGTTAAAAAAATGTTTATGGGACCAGTGTAGTACATCGCGATGGCGAGGTTTACGTAGGGCCAAGTCGAAGGATTGGCATTGGTAGCAGACACGGTTTTATTTACGACTAGAACCGCTGACTGCTCCGGGTTCGCTCCTCCTTGACCCTCTCCTACTCTGGCTCGAGCGGCGCGGGGGTTAGAACGATCCTATCTCTGCGGACGTGGCCGCGGATCATTCCCTCGCGGGCTCCGCCACGCTATAAAAGATCGCCCTATGGTTGTATATTACTCACGCCACCGTGTTTTCACTTGGCGGCGGCGATCGGCGCCGATATCATAACTCTTTGTCGTACCGTCGTTCAACCGGCGAATCCGCCAGGACGACCAGGCCTCCGCCTCGCAGCGATAGTTATCCGGATACCAACGGCAGCCCTGTAACGCGAGGACGAAATATCGCGATTAGATGAAATTTTCATCGCTGCTGACCTTCGCGCGCCCAGTGGATAGCCGCGTGGATCACCGTGGCGAACGATCTTCAGCGACCGTTCGATGATGGACGTCAGGCAACCCGAGGCGTTAGGATTCTTTAATACGAACGCAGCAATGATTTGGTTTTTCTTTTCTCTTTCGTTAAGAGATTGCTCTCCTCGTAATAGTTATTTGTCACTAGTCAAACAATTTCTATCGTCGATGATGGTCGCTGGTAATCAGAGGAATGGAATTGTGTGTGTGTAAAGGGAATTATTAGAAATGATAGGGAAAAGCGGCTCGTCGATGGCTCTGGTTCGAAAGTTCAATGCCGTTCCGCAGACACAATTTGTCTTTACTCTATTGTTAACAGATTGAACGGCGCGTTCTACGTTAGACAGCACGCGCGGCGCGGCGAGCCGATAATTCGCGACGGCGGTGATTATTCCCAGGCGAGACACCGAAATAGATGGTTTACAGCCTCCCTTAAATACGTCAACGTTTACGCGCGGATTCCCGAAAGTAAATCGAGGAAGAATGTTTTCGCAACGACGGCAGCCGGGTCATGGGGCGACGCCAACTCAAACGCCGAAGGCGGGCTACCCGAATCGCGCGCGTTATTATTAATAACGCCGAGCATAGGCTTTGTTTACGACGTCGCGGCCTTTTACAAGCGTCCCCCGATTAAGAAGCCCCGACTGTTGACTTGTTTAACGCGCGGGACGCCTCCAGAGCTACCGTGCGCGCGTTCAAACGCACGCGGCGCCGCGTAATTGCTCGTGTAATTTTCTAAATAGTTCCTCAAACGAGGTGAAACGATTCATGGCGCATCAGTGCGTACTCAAGAACAACCTAATCGACTCCGAGCATATCCACGCGAATCTTTTCTCTCTTCTTCTGATTACCAATTCTTCCACAAATCTAAAAGTCCCTCGCATTGGTGCAAAATCTGGTCCCACAACAGTTTAGTTTCATCCAACTAACATTTAAAATCGTCATCAAATCGCACAATCGAAAGCTTTCCAAAGATAGACTCGTCGACGCGTTATTGTTCGACGACGCGATCGACAGCCAAGCGTCAGGACTAGAGCGACGCTTGACTGGTACAAAATCAGTCCCACAACAGTTTCGTTTCATCCAAACTAACATTTCGAATCGCCATCAAATCGCACAATCGAAAGTTTTCCAAAGATAGACTCGTCGACGCGTTATTGTTCGACGACGCGATCGACACCCAAGCGTCAGGACTAGAGTGACGCTTGACTGGTACAAAATCTGGTCCCACAACAGTTTCGTTTCACTCAACTAACATTTAAAATCGCCATCAAATCGCACAATCGAAAGTTTTCCAAAGATAGACTCGTCGACGCGTTATTGTTCGACGACGCGATCGGCAGCCAAGCGTCAGGACTAGAGCGACGCTTGGCGGGGGTGCAAGTCACCGCGGGACCATTCGACGCAGCGTTTCGCAGCGGCGCTCGTAGTGACATCACAAAAAATCACGGTGCCGCTTTCCGGCCGGATATCTTTCAATTACCCGTTAATATGATAGGCGGCGGGCGTAGTTGCAAGTCACCGGCACGTCGTTGCCCGCAGCACGCAGCCCCGTCCGCGGCGCGTGATTAATCGACGTCAACCGCAGCCCGCGCGCAACCTCCGCGGGGGTGAATCGTTGGACGCGTTGACACGTCGATCCGTGGATTTGCGACGCGGCTGGCGAACGAACGCCCCCGCATGCGGGGCTGACTCTGACTCTCCACCCTCGAATCGGGCATCGACGAGCACGCTTGCTTTCTTTCCGCTAATGGAGGCGAGGGTGAGCTTCGAGGCGGATAAACACCGCGAACGGTTCGAGATGATTATTCGCGAAGCCAGATCCGTGCGAGATCTTCTTGGTTCGTTAAAAGAACGTTTGAAGAGGTGGATGGTAGGACTCGATGGAATCGAAGGTCAGCTTGCGCGGGGGTGTTACCATAATAGGTGATGTCACGGTGTCGGCTCGAGGGCCACGCGCGCGCTGGTACATTGTGTTCTTGTGTATCCTCGCAAAGCGGCTCCAAAATCAACACCCTCGGATATAAGTGGCTTATAGTGTTTACGTATCTAAGCGTACTAACACCGCAGTAAATAATAGCGAAAATAGCTCATTCGACATTGTTTGCTGAAATAATTAGCGATAAAGTATCGTGATTCCGGTATCAGAAGAAAAGCGATCGAGATCTTAATGGAGTGGAAAATAGAAAAATTCGCGAGCCCACTTTCACGGTTTAAGCGACCGCGTTCTTAACACCGTCGAACGAGGGTGTTAATACGATCGTTCGCCGAAGAAACGTAGAGTAAACTTAATTGTTCCGACTACAAAGAACGTAATAGGCTCTCGCGAGGCGCTTCGTATAATAAACGAACGGATTAATTTGTTTCAATGTTGCGCGGACGATCGAGCATGAAATCGGGCGCGTTGGCGTGAACGGCGAAAGTTGAAAACGCGTTCAGCCGGTAAATTGTAATCTCAATACAACCGTTTCAAGCAGTTTGCTCGCGTTTATAATTCTATCTGCTTTTTGCGTCCCGCCCGATTGGTACAACCGTGTCGAGTCACGCGGGTAATCTAATTAATTATCAGCTCTATTAACATTTTCCGAGCGTCGATAAATTAAAACACGTGCGCAGGCTGTTCCCTCGGAAGCAAATAGAAATTATACGATATTTGCACGATTTTTCACGCGCCAACCGCGCACGAGACGCGCACAAGAGGTAACCATCGATTAGCTCGGCAATCGTTTCTTTATTATTCCTGTTATCCGTGTATACCAGCGAAGGTTCGCGTGAACAGTCACGAACGAGGAGACGACGAGAAGAACAGACCCGTTAAACGCTTCGACTAATTCGACGAAGGCACGAAAACGGCGCGAGGCTTTTTTCACCCCCCAACTACACAGCAGTAGTGACACCACGAGAGCCGGTGTCGTTTCCCATGATTCCCCGAGGGTGGCCGCCGAACGATTTATGGAGGGACGCGGTGTCGCTGTCGAGGAGCATCGAGGGGTTCCTTAACTCGTACCTGAGCCGAAAGCACGAAAAGATAAGGGTAGAACGGAGAAGATTGCGAGTGTTGCTTCGTTGAAACTGTTCAGACCGATAAGAGCGGATGTCGATCAGGAAATTGCGTGGAAAACGTGGCTTGGGAAGTTTTCGTAGCTCTAATCGAGGAAAATCATGGACAATTCAGAGTTTCTTTCGTTACCACACCGACGAATACATTTTCGAAAGGTTCGCGACGTTTTGAAACTCGTGTTGAGAAAGAGTTCCCTCTTGGAGCTATCGATTTCAGTCGAATCGCTTCCTTCGTTTCTTCCTTCGAGCTGTAGCTTCTACAGAGAACAAAACGATCATCAGTCAAGCGAGAGTGAAATATCAACGAACGACGATTGTACAGAAGTTCCCGTGGCACATTGGACGATATCGTTTCCTCGTTACGACGGACGAGAATGCAATAACTCCGTTCTGGTCTCGCAGGCTGCGAGGATTAATTGCACTCGTGACGAACCTTCGATCGTAATCGAATCTCTGATGATCGAGCGTTCCGTCTTCTCTCGTATTTCTCCAATTTTCCAATTGTTGCACACATACAAGAACACACTGACAATCGTTAAAATCGTCTGAAGCGATGAAGTTCTCATCGTCTGAAGTGTATAAAAATTGAAAGGAGCAGGTTCAACGATAAGATACGCTCGAGCGCGTTAAAAACGCTCGACTCAGCGCGGTTCAAAGAATCTATTTTCCACGGGTCGTAACATATTTCAGAAGGCAACTCGCGGCGGAGATCCCACGCGGAGTCCAGCCTCCGCAAACAAGCGGGCTGTTTTGAAACAGGAACATCGGTGGTTCTCGATAGCGTGTCGCAAGCGGCTTGGCCGTGGTGCGCGCCCGTGTTTAAATCGGTATTAAGCGCATCAGCGGCGGAACAGTGCCAAGAGGAGGCGAAGTCAAACAGACGTTCGTCTAACGTGTAATGGCATAATTTGCGAACGGGCTTAATCGCATCAGTGTTACTTGGCCGTCCAGCAGAGTGGAATAAGCTGATCGTGTCTCAGTACATCCCTCCGCCTTCGCCTGCTCCTTCACGAGCCCCCGCCGCACCAAATTGCATTAACCTCGGAAATTATTAGCGGCCCGCGAACCGTTATTAATCCGCTCCACTTGTCCCTTTAAACAACAGTCGACAGGCGTCCTTTAATTAACGCAGCCAGAAGTAACGTCGCGCGTTAACCCTCTTCCACGTTCGTTTTCCAAACTATCTAGATCTGTCATTGGTATTTAGGAATATTTAGAGTTAGTCGAAGTCGCAAGAACAATGCGAACAATTCTCCTCGATGCTCGACGAAAACAGGCGATCTTAACACTCTTCCTCGTTTGCTTTCGAAAATATCGAGATCTGTCATTGGTATCTGGGAATATTTAGAGCTAGTCGAAGTCGCAAGAACAATGCGAACGATTCTGTTCGAAGCTCGACGAAGGCAGGCGGTCTGAAAGACACGGTCACCTAAATTTAGCGGTATCAAACCAGCATCCCCTGCTCCCCTCAGCGTCCCAGCATCGCGTGGAAACTGTCGTTTATATCCCCAGAATTCTCTGGGCACGATAAACAATTTGTTCTCGAAACGCGTTCGAGCGAAACCGGTGTTCCTCGAACGATCGTTCGCCCCGATGGCGCGCACGCGTCCCCCGGTTGTCGTGCCTATAAACAAGTCGTCGTTGCCCGCCGTGGCCGCCAGCTGTTGGCAGCGTGCCTCTGTTGACATAACTTTGACAAAGTCGTTGACAAAGTCTCGGTTGCGCCGGTTTTTACGACACCTCGGCCCATTAAGGCCCGATAAATCAACGGCGCGCGGATTCGAGCCCTGCGCCTCTATTTCCATCCGTGAAAACATGTACGCGACCCTCGCGAGAGGCTCGCTGGTAGCGCAGCGCTCGCTGTTTGTCAACCCCGCGGTGGCCGCCGCGTGCAAACAAACGTTACCCGCCTCGTCGCCACCCGTCAGGCGACGCGGCACCGTCGAACCAGAAACCAGCACGCGCCTTTTACTACGCGACGATTATTAATAGCCAAGCCACGCTCGACTCCTTTCCTCACGACCTCAGGGATGGACGCGTCGAGCGGAGATATCATCTCGTGGCTACGCGCTAAGCCGCCTCGCGGGGAAACATTTTTCGGGGTGCCCGGTTACAGCTGATCCTTGTCGCGAGCGGCTTAGACCCGCTGGCGTGTCCGATCGGAATTCTGCGCTCGTCGTTGCGAGCCGTCGTTCGCTGAGGTGCTCGATTCTCCTTTGTTGCTCGATCGTCGAGTCAGAAGAGGAATCTATGGTTTTCGTTGAATTTTAAAGTGGAACTTGCGTGTGTGAGTCTGATTGTTTTTTTTTTTTTAAATAAGTTTTTTGGGTTTGGTTCTTGTTTCTTTTTGGTATAGTGGAAATTTGGAAGAGCAGGGTGGCGAGAAACAGTGGTCCATGGGTGGGTTTTAACGCCTCGCAAGTGAGGTTTCCACGTGGTAAGGCGCCAAGCCATAAGTATGTCGCCACGAAAAGTGAGTCCCGCTCGTACATCACGCGGAAGTGGATGACGAGCGTTAAGGCTTTCCGAAACCATATGCTATATCATTGCTCTAAAATAAAGCGAACACGGTGTAGCTCCTCATCTCCTCGTCCCGCGGGGTTAATTTACGAGCTACCAGGCGACGCGCGCGCCAAACAGCATGTGGGACACGAAAAATTATGTCGAGCATGCTTGTTTTCGCACACTCCTCGCTGAAATAACACCCGTGTCCAACTTGTACGAGGGCGTTATCATTTAATTCCGGCGCGTGCGTCTCTTTCACTTCGTGTACGTAACCTTGATCGATCTCAATTTTAAAAACACCATTCGTATCCCTCCAACTTCCACATTTACCTATTTTTCATAAAAGAGTTATAGAAACTCTTGAGAGATGAATTTCTACAGAAAATCGTTTCAACTGTTTCGATAGTTTCATCATCGAACACGCTTCCAATCGCAATATTTACTCAACTCAACTCTTTCTGCTCGCAGACGATGCCTCAGGACCCCCAGCCACGAAACTCAAGGCAGTGCTCGCCAAGGAAGCTCGCGAGGAAGATCGAGAGTTGCATCTTCAGGTAAGGGAAGTTTGTTACGCGCACGTTCAGAGAAAAAGGTGGACACGATCGATGCCGATCGAATCGAACGGTCGTTCGGTTCTCCGGTTCCTCGAAAGGAGAGGGGTAGTAGTCGAAGGGTCGAGGATCGTTGACCACGCTCGCAGCCTAAAGGCATCCGTTGATTACCAACGGAGAAGGGATTTTAATTAGCGGCGTTTGCTCATCGCAAACACCGGCCAATCTGGCTCTCATCGCTCGCCTGTCCGTTACCAGCGCGATTCCGAAATAAAAATCCCTGGTTGGACGCTTTGACTCCGCTCGCCGTCGGGTTAACGCAGAGTTTGCTCTCGAAGTCGACCCGCTTTGAGCGAGGAGCTCGTGAAACCTTCGCGATGGGGACGAGAGATCGTTAATCGAGTTTTCTTTTTACGATACCTCGCGAAGATCAGGGAAAATGAAGTCGTTACGCAGTCAGAGTACCAATTCGATCTCGAGTGCGCTCACGAGGGACTTCGCGACGCTGTTGCACGACCACCATGAACGTCCTCCGCATTCCGCCACTTTGAAAGAGCTCAGAATATAGTCAGTCCCCAGGTCGTTCAATCATCCCATCCGTCGCGCGATCGCGACACGTCCCGCGGGGACAAGAACCCTTTGACACGGGGAAGCTCATTACGATCGAATTCCTCGCGAGCGAGCACCACGAGACAGCCGGATGGGACGAAGAAGCGGCGCGGCCAGGCTGTCGGAAAGGGGGAGAAAAAGTGTCCATCGGCTGGTATTTCTGGCGCGTTAGGGCCCCGCTGTCGGTCGTGTCACACGTACCGTCTGACAAATGAGACGTTGTCGTACGTTTGTTCAAATTACTGCCGGCATTCCGCGTGCACGCTCCTCGCCCGACCACTCAACGAGCTTTGAAATATTACCCTCGTCATCGCGGCCCGTTTCCTGGCTCACGAAAAACCGCCGCCGCGATCTGACTAACGGATCGATTCCACCAGTGTTTTCTGTCGAACGAACGTCGATCGAACCACTCGCGGACGCGTCTCGTTCGGATCGATGAGGTTCAACGACTCGAGTTGCACGACTCGACGGTTTAACGTTGAAAAATGGCGTGCGATTGTTGCTACGCATTAGTCGCGAACACAATCGAGCAACCTCGAGAAGCCATTTGTCGACTACTACTACTTTCTTGGACAACTCAATACGCATTGTTGCACGCCACGAGTCGCGCATCGCTTGAAATATGGCGCTCCATCTTGTGCCACCTTCGAGCACGGGGTTTTTACGTTCGCAGCTATACGTATAATTGGAACGACCGTGGGTTGCGTAAAAAGCAGGGTAATCGAGAATATCGGTACATTATATGGGACCGCAGGATGCCTGGGACCTATTATTTAGCTTAAGTGCTTGGATGTACGCAATGGAGGCCTGACCGTTACTCTGTCAAGCTGGTCGCACGTTCGCGAGTACCACCGCTTCTTGCGAGCCCGCGACGCACCACGGAATACGCTTCTTGCTCGCGCTAGCCGCGATTCGTTCGCGTTTGCGATTTGACACGATCGCGAAGCGTGACTTTTCTTTCCCTCGTGGCGGAGATAGAACCGTGCAAAGGTATCGCGGTGCTGGACGAGTCATCCGCGACAGGAATGCGAATAATTTCCGTCCCTGTTAATGGCATAGTAGAACGGTTGACAAGGAAGCGCAGTTGCGAAGGGTTGGACCGCGACGATCGGTTTTTGCACGCTCGCGGTTGTTGCCTTTGGCTCGCCTTTGGCAGGTGAACAGATTCCATTCGAACAGATGAAACTTCATCATCGATTTTTCCAAATGAACTTTCAAAAAAATCTTCAATACTCACGCGCAAGAAATATACTTAATTACAGTAGTGTACACAGTTCAACCCCCTGGAGCTTGCACTCTGGTTCGCAACTCGTTCTGTTTCCAAGCGATTATATATTTCTAGCCAAGCAGCACTGGCTACACCAGAGTTAGCAACAGGTTTAGCGGCAACGAGTCGCAGCGAAAAAACCGTATCATCGAAAATTACATCTCGATCCGAGATAATCTCGGCGTAAAACGGCACGAAGAAAGAGAGAGAGAGTAGGGCGGTGGCGGAACGTTCCCACCCCGTGACGGGACGCGTACAGATTACAGCGTGACGAGTTGTCAAGAGTCATCTCGCGATGCTCGTGTTTCTTGTCGGCGACAAGTAATCCGGAATCAATTACTAGCACCGGCAGGAAGGCCCGTAAGGAACGGCCACGCGAGGGAGAGGGACGCGGCGACCTTTTCAGACACCAGGGATCATTAATCACCCGCTTTTTAGCTCGAAATTCCCTCGCGCCTAGTTGTAGTTTACAAAACGAGGGTCGTCGAAAATCGCCCCGTCACCCACGACAAGGGCGATGCTTTTTGTGCACCCTCGCAGACGCGACCGATCGCTGCCTCCTCCTTCGCGGTGCGATTACTTCAGGTAATCCTGGTCGCCTCGCGACGATCGACTCTGGTCCTCGACTATCAGCCACGGATCGTCGAGGGTTTCTATCGATGGAGGAAATGAATTCTAAGTAAGATCCTGCGGTGTTCGTAGACGCGAGCGATCGCTGCCTCCTCCTTCGCGTGCGATTACTTCGGGTAATCTTGGTCGCCTCGCGACGATCGACTTTTCTATCGATGAGGGAAACGAATTCTAAGTAAGATTCTGTGGAGTTACGAAGGATAACGAAGGATGTATGCATGGCGCCGTGTCTCTGAGGGGTTTTGAAAAGTTCTCGAAGAGAACGACCGGATAGAGACGTTTTGCGTAGCGGTAGAGGCGATTGCAACGGAGGATTGCTACTCGATTTCGAGTATTAATGTTCGTTTCGCGGACGCGTAAGGGGGACGCGGAAAAATCGGAGCGATTTGCGGTCGAACGGCTATGGGACGGTGAAAAACTCGGCTCGAAACTCGATTTCGAGCGGTAATGCCGACCGCAAATCGTTTTCACTTTTTCCAACGGCGACCTGCAACCTGACTGCGCCACCGGATCGATCTATCTCTTCCCTCGAAAGCTGCACAACGTGAAACGCGACGCGGAGATAGATAGAGAGAGAGAGGGAGAGAAAAAAATCGCCAAGGCAAAGAAGAGAAATAAAATGTTGCGCTTTGACCGTTTTACCGTGCTCGAGCACGCATCGTTGGCTATAACAATCAGTTTGCGATCACGATCGTCTCTGCAGCTTCTACGAACGAAAAAATGACCGCTCGAGAAGGATTAATATTTCGCTGAGAGCACCAATTACAGGGTATAGTGATCGCCGTTCGATCGTCCGGCACGCGTAATTATTCCGCGACACTGTGATTAAATCCTTCACCTGCCCTTCGATTTTCGTTGAGGTTAAACGGCGATCAGAGGCATTCGAAGGTATTACCTTGTAACTGGTTCGATTAAAAGGCCTTTAAAGAGATCGAGACGGTCTCGCGTGTCACCAGGTGACGACGGTCCCTCCCTTAACGATCGCTCGAGATCGCGCGAGCTCGCGTTCTCGACGCGGTCTAGCTGTCAGTGACAAGGACTGAAATAACAGAGACGCATTAGCGTCGCGGATGATCAAAGTGCGAGGACCGACGATAGGCACGCGAGAGACGCGGCGAACGATGGAACGGGACGGAGATGAGAGAAAAGAATGGAAAAAAGACGAAAATAGGAAAGCCACCCAGGCTGTCGCGGCCACGCGTTTCACGCGTACGTTAATGCCTGTCGACCAGCCTGGACCTCGTCCTCTATAATTAGCCTGTATTGTGTTACTCGCGAGCGGATTATTGCGCTCATAAACCGTTCAGAAAGTTTTTCGGTGCGCCCGTCGTTGCGACGAGACGTTTGTTGTTCCTCGTTCACGCGTTAACCTGCTCCCAGCCCTCCTGCTTGTCTCCACCCCGGAACCATCGCCGTTTCACCCTAGTTGCACCGTACTTTCTTCCTTGAACACTCGTGGAAAGACGCTCGTAGTTCGTGGTGTTCTTACGATTAACATTTTTCAGTTAACTGTCAAGCGTAAGATGAAGTTAAGATTAAACAATGTCAAGCTAAAAAAACGATATTCAGAAACGAAATATTTCTGAAATAACACTTGGAAGGCCTGGAATGAAGCGATATCGTTATCTCTCGAGGTGACGCGACACTCTTTGGGTGCCACGTAACAAACGACGCGGCAGAATGTTCGTAAACCACGGCGATCCGTGCAACAATCCTCGTTCGTAGCCTCGAACAGGATCAGTCGGCCGCGAGTCGACCGCAAGCGACGAGGTCCACGGCCGTCGAGCGTCGAATGATACTTTGCGGACGTTCGTACAAGCCCAGGGGGTGTTTTTTTTCCTTTTTTCTTTTTTTTTTTTTCTTGTCGAAGCGCGGCGGTTACGCACGACCGGGCATGTGCGCCACGCGCCTTCGATCCAATTTAGCCTGGCCTCTCGTTCACCGTCCCGTCTCTTTCTCTCCGCATCGGCGAACTCCCCTCTTTCGTACGGTCGCGGATAACGGGGAACGAGCCGATCCACATTTTAACCCTTAACGGTCCGCTCTGTTCCCTTTCCAGCCGCGTGTCGACCCGCGAATTAAACGCTGGCGAAGTGTTACGCTCGCGTCGTCGCTGAATTCTAATCGATTCAGCTTCTGGATCTTGCATACGTGTTTCAGATAGCACTGTGCAACTTTCGTGCAACATTGTACAAATTTATAGCGGATGGAATTTCGAAAAACGAAATTTTTCTTTAATAGTCGGTGCCTGATGCTGACGCAGCTGGAGTGTTGCTCGTGAAACCTTGTTAGTTACTCGTTAGTCGACGAACAACTCGTGATTAGTGTCGATCGAACGAAACAGTTGACTCGCGTTCTTCGACGATTTGATCGCGTTTGCTACTAGTCAGAGGGTGGGAGAATTTCAGATCGGTTTAGAAGACTCTCCAGCGTCGAAATCTGCATCGATCGATATCGAATGGTAGCGATACTCCGAATCCATAAAATATCTACGCGATACTCGATACTGGTAGAACCACTGGAACGACTGTGAACTTTCTGCGCACTTTATACGCGCTGGGTTCCAGATATTTCGTTTAGAAAACGGTTCGAGGTGTTTCTAAAACGTTGAAACAAGTCACGCTATAGATACTTTGTTCCGCGTACGTATAGCGATGGGATTAATTCGAAAGGTGCAGCATCGCGCAATTGACTGGATGAAATATTTGTTACACAACTGATAAGGTGGTGCGAGCGTGGCAGCGACGCTGAAAAGAAGCTCCGCGCTTCCTCGCTACGCACGCCAGCTTAATATCGCGTGACTAATTGAGGTGAATACCAACAAGTTCACCTTGCGATTATTAACCCAGAGGGACGGCCGTGCCACAGGCTGGATTCTAGATCTGGATGGCCTGCGGAGCCGCCACGGTTTTTACGCGATCGTTTCGCTATGAATTTATAGTCACTCGATTCGTGTAACGATTATTTTTATAGGCAGAGATGTCCAGGGGTTAACTAGGGTTAAATTTTATCGATTTCTCGCGGTAAAAGATGGCAGGTGGTATTGGTCGAGATAGTTGTAAATATCAGATGCAGGAAATACACCGTGGGATATAAATATTATTACGAAAATCAGTTATCCCTTCTTCGATTTAATTTCGAACGTTGCTAATCCGCGCAACGACGCGTATTATACCAGTCGTTTATTTTAAAACTGGCGTAAAGTCGCTGCGCGAGTATTCTCTCGCGCGCAAATTACTCACCGCTACACGCGCGCGATGCGCGACGAATAAGGACGCAATTTTCTAGACTGAATCGACTGATTTTAACGCGAACGTTTGTTATATTTCTGATCTGAGCGCGGCCTTAAAAGAACCTGTAATCAGTCGCGAGTAATTTGCATAACTCGTGAAACGTACGCTGAAACAGGTACGCTCGAAGCTCGTGTACGATCTTGTTCCACTTGTCCAGAATCGAAACGATCGTAAAGCAACGCGACTCTGCGACTACGCAGGTATATCTAACTCGCTAATCTATCGATAGCTCTGGACCAATTTGCGTTATCCTTTTGGGATTGCGATATCTCCAAGGACGACGCGCAACCTTGCAAGGACGCGATGATCCACGTCAACTCAACTTTTGCTTGAAAAAAGACGAACGTAGAAGAAAAATGGAAAATCGAACGAGAGACGCGAGTATCGCAGGTCAGTTTCAAGCAGGTTAACTCGCGCGACGCTCGCGCGTTCGCCGCGCGTCGGCGCCGAGCGTCTTCTGGCCGGGATATCCTGCAATTTCGCGCGATAAATTAGTCATACGATCGTAGAGGAACGCGTTGCTAAGTGCCACGGAGTGGCGTGGATTAATGACATTTTCCATGGAATTAATACTTTGTATTCGGTGCGCGTTCGATAATGATTACGGCGATGTAATTATGCGCGGCTGGTCTCGCGAAATAACCGCGTGATTTATGTGCCCGCGCGCGATCGAAGGAGTCCGTCGAGAACCTTGACATAGAAATAAACCTGGTACATTTTATGATAATCCCAGCGCGCGGACCGATTAGCATGTTCAACCGTGTTATTCCTTGCGAAGCAGGTTTTACGACCGTTGACGATTAGATGGATGAGACGCGCGACGCCTCGACTTTCGAACAGGACTCTCCGCGCGCGCGGCATTGATTGACTTTGATTTATCGAAGCTACACGGTGTCCAGTGAACACGATACTCTCTGCGCGCGAGGAATAAAATAACGGAACAATGGTAACCGCTCGAAATGTATAGTAGCGACGCGATAAGCTGAAAGGAAGGTAATGGTAACATAGTTATAAAATGGCGAACGTACAGGGTGGAAGGCAGACGCGGGGCTTTGTAACGGCGATAGTTCCGCGGGATACGGGATAGAGTTACGCAGTTAGGGGGACGAAGGCAATTCATTAATCGATATTATGCTGTTCGATGCACGAATATCAGGAACAAGGGTGCTGTAATTGATATTACTCGCGTATATGGATACGTTCCGTTGATATCCAAAGTACCATTCGACTCGTTTCGGTAACTATGATATCCATATCGAGGCAACGCAAGACTGTTCCAATTCCCTCGCGAGCACATACGATAACTATAATAATTACCGTACCAAAGAACACTTGAATACAATAAGCGACCACTCCGTTACATCCCTTGAAAATACCATTCCATCTCGCGTGAAACGCTGTCGATCTCGAAAGAAACGCAGGTAAAAGGACGCAGGTAAAGGAATTTCGTAGAGAGAAGGTTTCTAGGCAGTGGAACGCGAGCTAGCGAGGCGGTTCCACGAGATGGAAGAAGCTCGACGAACGCGCTGAGCGCGGCGGAAGTGGAGGGACTACCGGTAGCGGGCAGGCTCGTTAAGCTTCGTGGCTGGCGAGCGGAGAATGACAGTCCTGGGCGGCGGTGTGGGACCCGGCGTGGAAGCGTGTGTTCGCGGGTAATAAAGTCGCTGTACGTCCGAGCAGAAGTGGGTTTTGTCCTGTACCGATAATGGCGGCACTTCATCAAGCTTCCTCCGAGTCTGACCCCTCTTCCTGCGGGACACACGTACCACGGTCCTTCGCCGCGCGTCCTCCGTCCCGCAGGAGGCCATCTGTTTCGTCATTACCGGCAGGCAGTAAACCACCTCCCCACCCTGCTCCCGCCGTCCACGGTTCGCCTCGGGTCTTGGCCATCGTCCACGTCCCACGGGTGATACATCGTGTTTTCTTATTTGCCGGACGTGCTGCGGGAAAATCGTCCGAGAAAATCGAGTGATTTGTCCGGGAGGTGTTAATGGCCAGTCGTATATACCCTCTCCTTGAGCAGCCTGTTTCCGTTTCCTCCATCTTCGTCTGGCGCGTACAGTTGGACACCGTCGGTCGCGTTCCTCATCCTCGCGGCTTCTTCGAGGTCGAGTCACGTAGGAACCGTGGTCGCGAGTCGTGTCGAGATCGTGTTGGAATGATTCCCCGCGATTTACGTGCGACTGTGTTGGACGTGGATCACGTGGATTCGTTGTGTGCCCGTTGTCCGTCGTGGTACCAGCGTGGAATAGCGCCTCGTAATCGGAAACGGAATAATTTCTGGCTATCGCGGATATTACGAACTCGATGCTTCGTACACTATTGCCTCTCGTCCGATTTCGAGTATAACTCGTTATTAATCTCGCGTAGGCTCGAAAATAGAGCGAGTCATCCGATGAACCCTCTCGACCGGCTATTTCGAGGTGGACGACGACAAGTCTTTGGTGCTCGGTTAGCGTAACGGTGTTACGCGAGTCGGTAGCGCGATGGAAGCCGCGGAGGAAAGAAAAGGGGCTACGTGCCGCGTATACCGTAGCAGAAGAATATCTTCGGGAGCCGTGAACCTGTCAATAAGGTGGATTCCTCGCCGCTTCTTCGGTAGTGATGGCCTAAAAGAAGCTGCCGCTCGCGCAGAGGCGACGCAGAGGGCCAGAAGGAGACACAACCGGTCGAGAGGGTGATAGGCGAAGTGGATGCGGCTGCGATCTTGGAAGCTTTCTCTCTCTCTCTCTCGCTCACTTTCTCACCCTCTTTCAGCCGGCGTGACTTGCAGCTCGATTTCTGGCACAGGAGAGCCTCGCTGATGGATGCTGTAGGTGCTTTTCTTCGAATGCCGTATCGGGACGCGGGAAGATGGCCGCGCGAGCGCGCTAGTCATTAGGCGGTATCGCGCGAGAGATCGTTAAGGGGGCAGCCTGTAAAAGGAACGCCGTGACGGGGACCAGGGCCCTCCGACTCGCTTCCTCTTCGCGCTGGTAGGCGATCAACCTCTCTCCCGATACTTTCTATCGCTGCGACGTTATGTAATTACCGCCAATGAAATACACGTCGATCGACGATACCCCTTTCGACCTCGAGTAAGAACCACCCCCTCGTCGTGGACGATGCTGGTCCGTTCGAACGACGAAAAGTAGCGCGTCTGTCTTTGTCGCCAATATTGTCGCAGTGGAAACACAGTTTCAACCCTCGTTTTCAGAAAATGTTCACACGTCCTTTAAATTGGAGCAACTTTTTCAATATTTCATAGTGGAAGGATCGAATGCGACTTAGAGTTGTTCTATGAGAGTCGATTTCTCTCTGAATTCGATACACGGATCCATGCTTCAACGCCTCGTCGATTTTGCTACCCCCTCGTCGCTTGGTTCTTCGATTATAAACGCAGCTCGTGACGGAAGCACGATCGAAACCCGATCGTTCATCGCGCGATACGGTATAATTCACCGGACATAATCACCCGTTAATTCCTCGAGCCACGGACAAAGGACGCGTCTGGGTATTAATACAAAGTTACCGTGGCGGCGGTGAACCGATCTTTCGAACCTGCCAGCTCTCATCCGATCGTTTTTGCTGCTCTTCGAGCCGGTTGCGATTTTACTCGCGTCCTAGATGATCATCGCGCGACTTACAATAGCCAGCAGGATAAATAGAGAGTCTGATCTCGTTGAAAACTGTCGTTTCTTTCGAGCACGAATGATATCGAGAAAAAAGTGCTGCGTCGAAAACTCTTGCAGTGTCGCTTGAAATTTCCAAGTTTGCAATTCCGCTTCGTGCATGCATCGCGATCAGCGATCGATAACCGACGACAGCGACGCGGAACTGTCGCTGACCCGCGAAACCAGCCGTAATCCGTCGTCGAGTAACGTCGTGGCCATTGTGCGGCCATCAGCGGTCGACGTATCGAGAAATAAACCGCTGGCTGGCGGGCATCGGTCGTCGGCCGCCGCGTGACAAGAGGCGTAATTACGCTAAACGATTCCCGAGGAGGCTCGCTAACGATTGTAAATGCGGTGGCAAGAAGGATGGCGCGCCTCGACTCCGTCCCGGAGCACCTTTCAAGAGGCCGTTCCACGTCCTTGCCTCGTGTGAATCGCCAGATTAGCCGACTCACCGCGACCGGCCGTTCTTCTGCCACGAATCGGCACCGGTTCACGCTGGACGACTAATGGAACGGCCACTTTTCGACACGCTTTTCTTTGCTACGCCCGTGGCGGCGCGCTGCTCCTGTCGAAGTTTACGGACCCTCGATAGACGCGACTGCCTCGTCGTATCGAAATGCGAGACACTGGCTCTGCATTGGTATTTATCGATCCAGATTTCTACTGAGGCTTGTGAAAACAAAAAAAAAAAAAAACACGAAAATATCGACAGAACATTATTGTTCCAGATCGTTAACTAACGTCTCAGCTTGGACGTTTACGGACCCTCGATAGACGCGACTGCCTCGTCGTATCGAAATGCGAGACACTGGCTCTGCGTTGGTATTTATCGATCGCAATTTACAGCGAAGCTTTTGAAAAAACGAAACACGAAAATATCGATAGAACGTTATTGTTCGAGATCGTTAACTAACGTCTCAGCTTGGACGTTTACGGACCCTCGATAGACGCGACTGCCTCGTATCGAAATGCGAGACACTGGCTCTGCGTTGGCATTATCGATCGCAGTTTATATCGAAGCTTCTGAAGAAACGAAACACGGAAAATATCGATAGAACGTTATTGCTCGAGATCGTTAACTAACGTCTCAGCTACGCTTGGACAAGAGCGTTATTAACACGCCGTTCGAAATTCGTGACAATTGACTCGTTCGTTAAAGGGTGCGTTGCAGTTCGATGGCTCTTGTGCAGGTACGCGCAAGGTAGAGACACGCGAGCGACACGGTCGATCGTAAATCGACGCGCCGCCATATTACTCAACGCGGCGATTTACGAGGGCCGCCGATAAATAACGTCGCGACTAATCGAGGGGAGCGAGGGACGCAGCGAGACGCAGAGGAGTGGCGAACTTCTCTTCTCGATCGGTCCGATTCAGCCGCTGGTGGAAGCTCCATTAGCTGACTTTAATTACGACCACGACCAAAGATCGTTGTCGCGCGCGGCGAACAGGATGGGCGCTCGGCTCGATAGAACGCCCTCCGCGGTCGATCATTCATCATCCCGTAGGCAATTATCGTAATTAATATCGCCGGCTTGGCAATGGTACGCGCGCGGATGTCGTGCCAGCGATTTTTCTTCCGGTATCGGTCTACCGCGTCCGTTTCGCAACTGCTAACGCGCTCGCTATTACAACCGCTCGTTCTCCACTTCTTTCGTTCGTTCTTGATCACTCGTTGCCAATTACGCGTCTCGCGCGTGTCACACGGAACGAGCACGATACGCGCGGTGTTCTGAGAATTGAATCGCCACGTTGGCTCTCGGAAATCTGTATCAAAAGCCGTGGACAGCGGATAACCGCGAGTGGCGCGCGACGAGACGTGATTTAAATCAATCGATCAATCGCGACGCGACGACTCTGTTGAAACAAGTTTGCCTTTAATTGCTCGCGGCCAAAACGTGTTAATCGACGCGCTGGCAGAGTCGCGGAGATGGTCGAGCCACCGCGGGGCGTTTCGTCCTGAGAGACAGGGAGAAAGGAGGAAAGGGGGAGCCGTTTACATCGACGGTGGCATTTTATGAACCGTAACCAGGAAACAAATTAAACGATGAGAAAAATCGGCGAACCGGTTCCAGAGCGTAGTCGGTCTTTTAACGGACGAGCAAAAAGACGCGGCCGCCGCGTGATTTATTCGTTCCGGTCGGTCGTTTCGCGTAAAACGGGCAAATTTATAAACGACGCTGCCAACTGTCGTCGTGCCAGTGATATCCAGTGATTAGAACCGCGTTTTGCTCGTGCCGCATTGACGATCGTTGTTTGAACGAGCGCGATCCGAGGAACTAGAACGAGGTAATGGGCGCTGCTGTGTTTGCTCACGGAGACGGGGGTGACGCGTAACCGGGACAAATTACGATGTTTTACCCGCTCCTCGAGCTATTCAGCTGCTCTGTTTCTCGCTTGTCTGCGTAACGATATATTTATTCGTTAAAACACAGTTGCAACATGCAACGAAAAATAGCAACAATTTCAACTTTTTCATTTCGATACGAAAGCAAAAAATCGCTATCTAATACTCTCACTTTCACAATACTGTCAAATTCTTAACTCGCCTATTAATAAAAGGATAAAGAATCAAATATTCGTTAATCCGCGCCACTAATTAATACTTCCATCGCCTGTACATCGTCTCTGAACGCGCAGCCTCGCCAACGAGAGGGTTAAATCACACCCCAGCGTCGCAGTTAGAGGTTACGAGGAAATTGACTGTAGAATGTCCGGGAGCTTACGGGTCAAGCGGCAGACCGTGCAATAACATTAATCCGGGACGTCCAGGCGGTGCCAGAAGGTCCTCTCCTCGCTGACCGCGAGGAGGAATCCCCGACGGTCGAGTCGCGCTCGATGGATCCTCTTCTAAAGCAACAACGTCCCGTGAAACGGACGCCATCCCCTGGTCACGAGCAGTCCCGACTCCGTCGCGGTCTGTCCCTAGACGGGGATGCGGTCTCACCCCGAGCCACCCTCCACGGTCGCCTCTGTAATTTTAATAAGCCATATTACGAGCTCCTGGCTACGGAAACGGCTTCCTTTTGTGCGGGGACCCAGCGAAGGACGATGTCTTTGGGGATAAATTCCTGTTTCGGTTAAACGCGAGCTTCGCGACGGCTACCTCCTCGAGGGTCGCTTCGAATAACGCGTTTCCTTCTTCTCGAACGATTGAAGTTATTGATTTTAATCGCAATAAGAAAAGATTGATACTGTGTCGAGACTATGTTGAACAGATGACACTTGTTTGCAATTGAGAGTTCGCGAAATATCCGACCCTGTGTCGCAGTCGTTGTTATACGGCGGTGTACGACAGCGAGAAGAGGAAAATGAGAGCGCAATTTCGAGGGTCGACAGCGATTTGATTAACGGATTAGGCGTTCGTTATTCCTTGTGGAGGGGGTCGTTTGGAATAAATGGGATATCGCTTTAATGAATTTCCAGCGGAACGTCAGGAGGCGTCATCCCCAGCGCAGAAGGCGGCTGGCCCCGGGGATTAAGCGGAGCAATCTGCGGCATTTTTTTTTCTCCTTTTTCTTTCCTTCTCGCAAACGACCAGATTTTTATGCCTAATTAATCGCCGCGATGGATCCTGCGGGGGCGGCCCCGGATTACTGGTGCAGGGGAGGGCTTCACCCGCGATACACCGCGTACTTTCACGGTGGTGATTTGTGGCGCGCGATTACGAAACGATGTGCCCCCCCTCCTAATTAGATTTCATAGAAAGTCCCGCATTAAATCGTCGATTAGCTCGGGACGAGATCGTTATTAATTCTAATCCCTGGGGATGATCGGTTGGCGCGTGTAAAACCGCGCGACAAGATTCATCGTCGAGGGTAAACACGAGCCTCAGCGTCGCTCTGGTCGCGCGCGAGCGTGAACCAGCCTCGATCAGCCGCTCGTTTATTCGCTCGAGCTCGAAACAACCAAATATCGTTGCACTCGCACGAGACACGGTGCGAATTTTATTATCGCCTTGGTCTGCGCGACGAAAGCATAGCTGGAGTAAACACGCTTGGAGTGGAGGAGGAAGGAGCAACCAGCGTGCGCGTATATTGCATTTATCAATGGCGAAGGCCAGTTTGTTGCCGCTACCGGGTAGACACGGCCGGTAGCCGAAGCGAGGAAGCTGCAGAAGCCGAAAGTTTATCCGCGAAGTTTCGAGTGCAGGGCCGGTTGATTTATCGGGCTCATTACTGCCAGGGAATAAGGGAGGGCTACAGACAACAGCCACCCCAGCGGCGTGTTTTACAAGACGGCATTAATTGCTCGAATTAAATATGCACCTCTCTCCGTGGCGTAATTTATTTCGGTTTCCTTAAGCACTTTAAGTCGTCGGGGAGACTCGCCGCGCGGCGCATCGCCGACGCTTTCCACGGACGTTAATAATGGCCCCGTTGGATATTAATTGACGCCGCCGGTGGAAAAAGGCAGCTACCGCGGTACGCTTTAATCTTGGCCGCCGACCTCGACGATCAACCGATCCGGATTCATTTTTGAGGGATACACTCGCCTGTCCAAGGGTTTCACTTTCGACGCGGACGCCGTTTCGGTGAAAGTTCGCGGGTGTCGCGACGCGGGACAATGGTCGCTGGATTTTCGAGCGCGAGCTTTTGGGTTCGATGTGAAAGGGGTGGATTTTTCGAGACCGCGAGTGGTAATTTTATTTAGGTTATTTCTAAGGCGTTTGGTTTTGGATTTGATAGAATTTGAAAGGGGTGGATTTTTCGAGACCGCGAGTGGTAATTTTATTTAGGTTATTTCTGAGGCGTTTGGTTTTGGGTTTGATAGAATTTGAAAGAGAGTGGATTTGTCGAGACTGCAAGGGATAATTTTATTTAGATTATTTTTGAGGCGTTTGGTTTTGGATTTGATAGAATTTGAAAGAGGGTGGATTTGTCGAGACTGCAAGGGATAATTTTATTTTTATTATTTCTGTCTGGTTTTGGATTAGCTAGAATTTGAAAGACAGCAGTGAACGAGTACTTCGTATTATTGGGATTAACGAGAGATGATCATTAAACTGAGAACTTTGAACTGATTTCAGAAACGCGTTGGACGAGGAGGAACGAGCCCAGAAAGCCCTCTACCTGTTGCAAGCGCGGGACCGTCGAATCGCTTTCCTTGAAAAACGCGTGGTCGAACTGGAAGGCGCCGCAGCGAATTTGCACGAGCTCGCCCTTCGAGGCTCCTCGAGGGCTGCTTCGTCGAAGGTTAACGAAGAGATCGTGTCTTCCTTCTGCACGAGCGAGAAATCTTGCGAAACGAGGATAATGGACAAGTGTAACGATTCGACGATGAATCGCGACAGCGTTACGAACGATCGATTGTCAGTGCCTCGTTTGCGATTGTCGAAATCGTCCACGTCGACCTCGGAGAGAGACATCTTCGCCACGGCGATCGACTTTGCGCTAGAGAAGAGAAAGCGTTTCGCTTCGAACACTACTGTGTCCAGCGAGAACTCTGCTTCTTCGAAACTGAGTGGTCGCAACGAGAAATTTCATGCGAAAACTGAGAATCGCGCAAGGGAAGAGAAAATCGCGACTGTGGACAATCTAGACTCGACTAGTGCCTTAGAGAAAAACGAAGAAGCAGCTTTAAACGATCGAAAGGGAAATATTACTGTTAACGAAGTAATTTCTGAGAGCTACTCAAAACTGTCGACTGAAAACGATAAGACGAAGGTTCGAGGTGCGCGACGAGGTAAAAAACGGAGATCAAACGTTCCAAGATCGTCTTCGAGCGTCCCGTGGATTCGCGCGAAGCATCACTTCCGCAGAAAGCTTCGAGATTTCGAATCGAAACCGACGAAGCTCGTCGAAGAGGCGTCCGTTGGAGATGGTCGTCGAACGCTCGCAGTATTCGGGTGAGTGGAACTTCTCTTTGCGCTCTTAATTACGTAGAATCAACAAGGATCGCGTAATCGCGCGAGAGTTCAGAAGAATTCGGTCGAGATGGAAGGAGAAGGCGAGGTTGGGAGACACTGATCGATCCGGTAAGGCACGATCCGGTAGAGCTTCGCAGCGGCACGTAGCGGCCGATTTTTCCCACCGGTCTGGTCCGCTTCTACAGAACGAAAATGCATGTAATTAGCTGAAATTGATGTTGAACGCGAGCACGGCCGCAATTTTAATCGGCTGTCGTATGATAATTACGCGAGCGGCGGGCCTGGCGCAGCCCCCGACGACCCACGCCGGATAAATCATCTCCCGTGCTCTGGCTAGCTCGCGCGCCATCGAGAGCCCCGCGAACGATTCCCAGGTATTCATTTACTTCGTATTAATCAATGCGTGAAATTGATTACGGCTAGTCGGGGCCAGTAACGAGGGTTGCCCTGATCATCGACCAGCCGGGGAAACTCTCGACTGGGAAACAGGCGATCCTCCCGCGTCGACCGCGCGGAAGGGGTGCGACGCGAGCAACCCTCTAAATAAATTCGTTTCCGTTTAAAAGGCTAGCAACTATCCTCGATACGCTTCGTCGATGACGCAAACAATTCCTGAGAGATCGATAATCACTGTTTTTCAACGACTCGTACACCCTGGTGCAGATCTTTCTTTAAGTCGATTGAAAAACGTGGAACATCCCCTGATTTTTGAAATTAGAATTTTAAAAAAAGGAGCAAGGCACGTTCCATCGAAACGCTATCGAATCGAGCACGATTACGGGTGGCAAACGGAGCTGGTGTCGCAACCGTGGATCGCGGTCGATCGTCGTCACGACTCGACAAAAGGGACGCTCCTTGAATCGCGGTGCTCGCCGCGATCCGGTGTACGAGATACACGCCGGTCGAGTGACGAAACCGTGCCGTTTCGGACGCGTCGTGACAGCCAATAATTCGACGACCTTTGACATTGGCCGCTCGTGGTGCCGTCCCGGAGGAATCCCGTTCGGGGAGCAAGGGTTAAGTAATTGTCGGGGATCGCTGCGACAACGTTGCGACAGAGGAGCCAGGCTCCTCTCTCTTTCTCTCTCCTCCTGTGAAAGCGAGCCTCTGGTTGGAAGAGACATCGACTGGCGAGAGCGTTGGTCAGCGATGCCATTCGTTTACTTAATCTCATCTTCTATTACTTCAATGTAAAAATAATACAATTTCACAAAACGATAAATTCCTGATTTTTCCACAGAACTTATCGCAAACCAACGAAAACAGATAATTCATAAAATTGTTAAACTTGTCAAAATTCCACGCGGACCCCCAGAAAGGATCTAAAACGAGCTGCAGAAGGGTCTCGCCAGCAACGAAAAAAAAAAAAAAAACTAGAGGAACCGTAAAAAGGACGATCGCGATCCCCGGGTGGTTCCTCGAAGCGACGGTCGCCTAAACGCCAGGGTCGTAACATAAATAACGTCCTTACGAGTCGCATAATGGAACAATTAAACGATGCGCGTGTCCGAGTCGGAAATTGGTGGAGGACCGGTCCGCCTTATTTACATTATCACCTGACGAGGCTGGGCCCAGGGATCGTCGTGTGCTGGCGACCACGCGCTGCCCCCGATATATCTTTATAGCGTCGCGATAGACGCGATGCGTCGGTTGTTCGAGCGTTATCGCGGCGGTGGAGAACTGTGGCCAGGGTGCCTCGCAATTAATCCCCCGGTTTGCCCGAAATTCGGCCGGTCGGTCGAGTTTTCGAGCGGCGGCGCGCTTAATTGACGACGCTGCCCCGACGGGGTGGGATATTATGAAAATGCTCGCGAGACGGGACCAACGAGGGTACCTGGTAGCCGCACGGTTGCATCGAGCCGAACGCGGGCCAGAGTCGTTTGCGTAATTCGTTATTGCGTACGCGAAACCATCGGTATATGGAATTAACGAGCGGGCCCATTAAATTTAACGACCGTTGACTCGAACGTCCACGCGGATGGTCGACCGCTCGGTTAACTCGATCGCGTTCCAGCGATCATCCTCCGTTCGATCGAGATAGAGAAGGGTTGCGCGGTTCCTTCTGCCTTTTCTCGCCGCCACTCTGCTCGAGGTTGAACGGAGTCGTTCTATTTTATTGGTGACGCTAAGTTAATTATGATTTATGGAATTATTAATGTTACAGAAAGGGGTGAAATAGAGATAATCGCTGTAGCAAATTTGCTGATATTTTATCTGTTGACAGGCCTCGTTGAAAACTCTGAATCTCGAAACTCTATTCGAGTCTACTCGTTCAGGTATTCGAAATTTCTTGGATACGTGCGAACTATCGCGAGCGACGGTATAATTAATTGCTTCCAGATGCGCGCAAAGCGACACGTTTCCACCGACGTATACGCCTTTCACTCCGCGATACTCTCGCCGCGTCGACGAGAATTTCGTCCGATCGAAGTATCCATCGAAGAGGGGAGGGAGAGGGGAAGGAACAATCCGTATGAAAATTCATGAGGACATTATTAAAGCGAGCAGCGTACGGTGTACCGCGGCGTATGAAATTTCATATTTGCTCAACGATACGCGACCACGCTCGCGTCCTCTTCCCCTTTTCTTCCCTCGCGTCCCCCTCCTCTCGCGCGGGAACCAATTAAAATCCGGAAAAACCGAGTCCCGTTCGGTCGTCGCGATCGGGATTAATTCGTCGCCGGGCCAATTAAGCCCTCCCGGTACCACCGAATTAATTCGATCGCGATTTACTACGGAATGGTATCAATTACCCGGTTCCCCCGTTAATTAACAGCTACGCTCCTAATTGATCGGCTCCGTTGACCTTCGTCAGTTTAGCAAACTCGCGGGTTCCCGACTGCTTATTAATTTTACTGCGCTTCGACCGCGTTTCCTCTCTACCCCTGTGCGATACCACGTCGATATTAGAAATACATTTGCAATCAACGATACTTTTCAACGACCGTTTCTTTCGTCGAACGAACGTTAACATTTCGAAGGAATAGAAATGTATAAAAATATCGTACGCGTTCTACGAACGAAATCGAAGTACCGACGAATCGAGTGATTTGCTCAAATTGCCAATGGCGATCGATAAAAAAAATCGAGCCACCAGGCGAAAATGGAACGAGTAGCGAGAGGAATAGTCTTGGAGGAGGAAACTCTCGATCTCGCCAGTACGACGGTCGATTTGTTAAGCGTACACACCTGCCCAGGCGTCGTCCCAGGACAATAAAGCTCTATCTCGATCTCCCGGAAGGTCCTTTGACCGTCTCGACCAGCAGCCAGACTCACAGCCGCGATGTATCGCTGGAAATAATCGTGTATAACGTTTCACTGCGAGGGTGGCGCGGTCCATTGTCCCTGGACGAGAAGTCCTTAGCCAGCAGCAGCTAAACGGTAGACAAAGACTGCCACTCTGTTCTCCACCGAATTTAAACCAATCTCTCGAGATACTCTGAAGAGGCAGGAGAATATCGAACGAGCTGAGAAGAAATTTGGCGATGGAAGGCCCGTAAATCGAACGGATTCCAGGGCGATTTAAATCACCGCAGCATGGCGGCCCGTTTCGAGATCGAAATCGCCAGCCGCGGCGATCTATCGCGATGCAACCGAGAGCTTTCGTCGCGAGATGATCGCGCGATACCGCGGTGAACACTGTAATAACGACGATCGAGCTTCCCTTTTCTTTTTGCGCACGCGCACCCGGTCCCGTTTCGGGCGATTTTGGACCACCGGCGAGAATCGCCGCTTCCCTTTATCGCGATCGATTTATGGCCACGCGCGAACGCGCGGGGAACTGCCAGTCGCGTTTATAAACCGAATCGAGCGAACTGCCTCCGTCTAATACCATCGCGAGGCCTCACGCGGATAATTGGACGCGGTGTTGGAAATCAATTTTATTCCAACTGGCCGCCATTTTTTTCAGTATCGATAATACGGATGATTTATCGCCGCTTCGGTTCGTTCCGCTCCGGGCGTGTTCGTCTTGCGCGCGATGGCTATCGAAAGACTCGTCTACGTTTTCAAAGAAGTTAGACGTTTCTTGATTGTTACTAAAGTTACTACGATATTCTTACAATACTGTCATTTCGCTAATATCAATCCAACTACGTGTAACTAGGACAGATTCTCGTATTCTTCTTGCAAAAAATCGTTTCTACGCGAACTCGATACGCTTCTCGATCGCATCGATCGACGCGAGGTGGCTATCGAAGCAAAGAACCGCGAGAGACGTCGCGAGAGCCAAGGTGATACCAGCCGGAGGATAAATCAGGGCGCAACCAGCTCGCGAAGGAGGAAGGCGGGAGAGGAAACGCGAGGAACCCGCGTCAACGAGGATGATCGATGAAACGTTCGCGTGCGCCGGCCAATCAGAGACAATGCAGGAGAATTAAAACTGTCCTCGATGGCAGGAATTGATTCGACGCGGCGCGCGCGGTCGCGAGGGAGCAGGTGGACGCCATCGCGGCGGCGGTGGTTGCGAAACAGGCGCGGTGCAATCTAGCTCGGAATTCCGCGCGAAGACGCGACCGCGAGTCGACTCTCTCTGCTCTCGCGATAACGAGCCACCGTCTATAAATCATCGCGCGAGCGGATCGTTTCCGCGTAGGCCGCGGCGAGATGGCCGCCTCTCGAGTTTTCTGCCCGCGAGACTAATGCCGCGAAATTCGCCCATCATCCGCGTGGGTGGAAACGCGGCTCGCTCCTTCCTTCGATCGCGCTCCTCGCGCGCCAGGGGCTGGGACGCGCGTGAAAGCCGTTCGAAAGTCGCGGCTCGCGACGCTCCGCCGCGAGCGTCTGCGGTGCCGCGCGTTTTCCACCCGCCGCCAAGTGAAACCGTGGAAACGCACCGATCCGCGAGCGATTACGTCCGCAGCGTCGTTTTTTCGAGCTAGAAAGTGTGAAGCTGACGCGAGTCGTGGGCGTCTTTCACTCGCGCGAGGGAGTAACTTGTGTACGCGCGTTATCCTTCGAGATACGATCGAGGAGGGAACTTGGCTCTCGTTCGAGACTGTATCTCAGCATTTTTTATGAGTCTTTTTATAGAATGTTAAATGAAGATACAGTTCTCTGTGATTAGAATATTAATAAGGGATGTTCTCTTCGAAAAGGGTGGCGAAGGACCAAGACTATAATCGAAAGAACTCGCAATGGTCTTCTTTATCTAATTTTTCCTCGAGAACTCAGGGATAACGGTAAACAATAATTCTAATTCGTTCAGCTCGTACAAATCCGTATAAAAAAGAAGATACTCTCATCCGTTCGCTCGCGAATAATCAATGATAAGAAACTAGCCTCGCGGAAGCGTGTCTATCGGAGGATCCCGTGGTACACGCGGTGATTCATCAGGCATGATCAGTGGAGCGACCAGGAACGATGACTGGGCGCGTTCGAAAGTCCACCAGGCGCACCTGAAACAAATGGAGCCCAGGGATCGAGAGACGCGGCTTATCTCGCCGCGAGGAAGGCTCGATCGCGATCGCATAAATCCAGGTCGAATCGAATGACCGACGCGTTGCGCGCGGATTACGCGCGCTGGCCCTCTTATCGAGCGAAGGGAACAAATCGCGTGTTTCCGCGGGTATCTCGTTGCGATCGCTCGGAAGTGTCGGCTGGACACTTTTATTTCGCCTCGACGAGTCAAACACACACACACACATACTCTCGTTCGCCACGATTGCCTCTTGACGAACACTGCGCAGGGATTATTTATTACACCTCTCGAGTATTAAACATTCTTGGACCTTGTACGCTCACAAATTGCAACAAAATTTGTCTTGCCTCTTTGGAGAGTCCTAGCGAATTACACAGTTTGGTATCGCGTTATCGTTCGAGGCGGTGAAAATGAACGAATACAGGGATAGCTGGTCGAAGCATAGCGCACGAGTACCCAAGAAGAACGCGGATGGCCGCCACGGTGACAGACCCAACACTTTCCAGCGTCCTCCTCGATCATTACAGCCGCGACGCGGACGAGCAATTGATTCGGTGCGTTTAATTCGACGAAGATGGCCGCGAGACGCAAGTGCCGCTAATGGTTATAATTCACGGAAACGGGACCGGTTGGCGGACCGCGCGAAGCACCTGAGAACACGGTTCATTATTCGGGGAGGAGAGAGTCCTGGCCAGGGGGATGCTCGAACGCGGGACGTTCGCCGGGAGGCGCCTTCCATCGCGCGCTTTCTTCGACGGGTCGCTGACCTTTGGGACTTCCGGTTCGCTCAGCGATCGGAATCAATTAGCGGCAATATTTTACGCGGCGGACGTGTTAATCTATCAGTGGATAAAGTTGTACGAGAACGCGATTAGACGAAGTTCCACGAGATTTTACTAGATATTGATAAATGCTTGCGGTTTAGTAGAGGTTCGAGTGGGAAATATGGGAGAGCGAGCGTAATGAATGGGCGAAATAGAAGTAATTCGAGGCGAGATACACTGTGCTGTGGTGTTCACCGAGCGAAACGGAAGTTTGATTAAAAGAGTTGTCTCGTGGCATTTAAATAATTGATATTTACAGCCGGCGTAGGGAAACTCGTTCCTTTGCGGCTCGCGTATTATTTCATCTGTGAAATTCCAGTACACGGCTCATTATCGCTTATCCTCTGTATCTGTTTAAAGGTTAATCGAGTGGCAATTATATCGCGGCGTGAAAAATTCTGTCGGGCCATCGACGATGTGTCTCTCCTTCTCGAAATAATTAATAACACCGTAATGGCTCGCAAAGAGTGCGAAACTCGACGGCAGGAGAACACGATAATGTCATAAAATGTCATAAAAGGTTGCGTACGTCGTTACAACTGAAGCTGCAAACTCAATTATACCGGAACTTCGAACCACTCCTTGTTTCGAACGAACAACTCCTCTCGAGACATCGATTCTCATTCTACGAGAACGAAATCTGGTTTCAAAATTAATCTAATTCTAATCTCAACATACACATCCGAAACACGAGATAAAAATTACTGAAAATCTTTAATCGATTTCTCCTTAGAACTTCGAACCCCTTAAAAAGATACGCATTCGTTGACTCGCGCTACTAACTCTTTTCAGGGCTCGATTCTCACAGTCTCACGGTACGCAGAGACGTATTACAATACTTTTCGTTCGAGCAGGTCCCATCAAGTCAACTGGAATATCTTCTGGCACGTAGGAAATTTTTTCCATTCGGCTGTCCCTCGTCAATGGACGCGGACCGGCGATCATCGGATCGAGATCCGTAATCGTCCAACCGTGATCCACCGGTGACTTCTTTCTAGGAAACAATGTACCCTTTGTGGACACTCTCCAGGACACGTCCGATTCTATCTGTAGCTATCGGTCCAGGAACGCGTTTCCATCCACTCGCACTTTCATTCGATCATTCGTGCACACCTTCTCTCTGGTACCATTAAAATCTCGTGGGACCATATCAGATCTTTGGATATCTTCATCTGCTTCGATCGTTTCGAAACGACGACAATTTTACTGCGTTTGGTTACAGTATTATTTTCATTGTAAATTAAATATTAGGACGAGTGAATCGTTTCAAATAATTTCGACAATTTACGAACGTAACCTCTGCAAGAGTCGAGTCATCTCGTAAAAGGATACGCAGGTTCTCCAAAGTTGCACGCGGCAAACCCGTCGTCCAGGCGCGGGAGGGACGGTCGACAGCGCAAAAACCGACGATTTTTCAACGTACCGGAAAACACGTGCGATTCTATCTGTAGCTATCGGTCCAGGAACGCGTTTCTATCCTCTCGCACTTTCATTCGAGCATTTATACACACCTCCTCTCTGGTACCATTAAAATCTCGTGGGACCATATCAGATCTTTGGATATCTGTATCTGCTTCTATCGTTTCGAAACGACGACAATTTTACTTTGCGTCAGACTGCAGTATTATTTTCACTGTAAATTAAATATTAGGACGAGTGGATCGTTTCAAATAATTAACGACAATTTACGAACGATATCGTACGTCTCAGAAGCTAACCTCTGCGAGAGTCGAGTCACCTCGTAGAAGCGGACGCTGGTTCTCCAAAGTTGCACGCGGCGAACCCGTCGTCCAGGCGCGGGAGGGACGGTCGACAGCACAAAAACCGACGATTTTTCAACGTACCGGAAACAGGGACGAAAATTGTGTGTACGGCGGCGCATGAAATCGCGGGAGACACGGGGTCGTGTAGCGTGTTTATCGACACGAACGTTATCCCGGTCGGATCTTCCGCGAAGAAGCAGCAGTCGTTCGGGTGGTACCAATTTGTCGTCCCTTTATCACGCGTCATCTGATGGCGACCCGACACCGCGGGCACCGGCCACCGAATGCAACGTTACCTTCAAGTGACACCGTGCCCACAATGGGAACAAAGCGGCGTCCAGCCATTTTGCCGGGGTTTTGTTTCATTCCGCGGTGGACAAGCCGCGTTATTTGTCATGCATTTCGACCCTCGCCGATCTCATCTCGGATATTTTTCTCTGCCTCGCGCGGTGCCAGCGCGCGCGGATTCTAAAGCCGCTCGACCGCGCGTCCCGCGAGCCCTCCGAGTCGCCACGACATCCGGTCGGGGCCGTTCCTCGCGAGAACCGACCGCTCAGCTGATTTTCACGAACCTTTGCAATGCAATTTGCTGTCGAATTTGTTTATGAACTAGAATTACGTGTGAATCGACTCTTTTCAGAAGGGATATTTGGGGTTAGTTGATTGGCAATTTTGTCTGGTATAATGGAATATTTCTTCGTAAATCGTATTCGACAGGAAATAGCCTGAAGAATATGCGAAAGTTCGCGAATTGTTTCGAGGATTAGACGTAGCTCGACGACACGATCCCCGATGAAATTGCAACCGCTTTCGTGACCCGAGGAACAATCGGTTCGCGTTCGAGGGGCTCTCGAAAATGAAACGGACGAGCGTGATTTCCGTCTGCGATTGCAACCCTCCCCCTCGCCTCGCGACCTTCTTGTACTGTTTCGTGATAGAGAAATCCCGTGGAAAACGAGCCCTAAAATTGAATACCCAGCGTCTTTAAATGGTTCGTAAGTCCGGGTACTTTCTAACTTATCGTTCGAGTGGAACCTTCGGTCACGCCATACCATTGTAGTGCATTGCAGAAGAGGTTCGATGGAAAGCGCGATTTATTTCGAGCGATGCGGTGTGCTGGTAAAAATCGTTTCGAAATATCCCAAATACGTTGCAACGAACGGTACCTACTTACATAAGAAGAGCAACAATGTCGCTATGACGAACAGTCGTCGAATATATCTTCGCGTGACCGCCACGACACGAGGTACCAAAATGGAGTCGACGACGCAGCTAAGAAGCGATTTTCGACGATCGTTCGACGGAAGTCTCGTAGCTGAAGCATCGTGGATCGATCGACGCAGGGCACACGCGTGGTAGCTGTGATCTCGAGCCTCGGGGTACCGGTTAATTGGCATATCAATCCCAGGGGAAACGGGAGATGGCCGCGTCGGCGAGCGGCAGAGGCGATCGAGGTCCCGCGGGTTAATAAAGTTGCACAGCGGCTCGCGATTAAGCGTTTCGGCTGACGTTTGGGCCGCGTCGATTAATCGAATATGAAAAATCGCGCGCTCGAGCGGTAACCGACGAACCTGTTCCCGTCTGGAGCACCCTGGGACCGACGCGAGTCGCGAGTGCGTTCCTGTGCACGCGTGCACTCTGGTAAAGGCGACGTTACGGTACTCAGCTGCCACTGTGCTTCTTCCATACACCATTTTGTTGCATTTTACCGCTGCTATACCTTGTTTTGCAACATCGCGCACAACAAAAATTTCACTTTCCACTGGCAGAGCTTCGAGAGTTTCACCGAGAAACCGCTGCGCCCCGCGGAGTTGGCTTGCGTAACGAAAAAATTTGCATGGAGACGCGATCGGAGGATCGAATCATGGGAGATCGATATCTCGCGCGTTCCTCGGTGTGCGATACACCGACATCGCGTTGGCTACGTGTCGCAACGACTCTGCAACGAATATATCGACGACTGGATCGACGGTCGATCGGCTGGCGGACCGCGACACGGTCCTTTGTAACGTCCACGTTAACGGCTAGAAAAACGACGATAGTGTAACGAGTCAGGAATGCCAGTGTTTATTACACGTGCGGTTAAGTATCGCGCTCGGTTCGATTTAATCGAGATACACGCGGGAGCGAAGGTGACAGAGTTGCGTTGGCCGATACGTCACGGAACCGTTGCGCGGAGGACTGGCACTTTCGCAATCGTCGCAATTCTATTGTGGATGGTAGGCGGGTTTCAGCTGAAAAACCGTGGCGATAAGGAATGCGTCGGCAGATTTGATTCCAGTCGAACCAACGCTCTCTCCTGTAACAACTTCTATGACTCCCCTCGCATAGAGGATTTCTTCGTTCGAACTTTAAATCTGGGGTTGAAACGCTGGCTAAAACGATTCATTTTCCGCGGGGCCCTAAAAATCGGTAACCTCGTCCCTGGGGAAGGACGTTTACGCGCACGATAGCTAGTAGTATATAACGAGCAATTGGCCGGGGCCGTTTTGTCGGGTCGGTCTAAAGCGGGAACAGGCTGCCGGGTATTTTTCAGTAATTACCGGTATCACGCGACGTCGAAGGTGTTACTCGGTTGCGAAACGCTAGAACGGCGGCAGGGCTTCCTCCTTGACCCGCGTGTGCGTTCCCTCGCCTCGCGGACGGCAGTTAAGCGAAAACTTGGAAACTGCCAGCCTCGCATGACTACGATAAACGATTATGCCTGGAACAGGGGCGGCGGAGGGGCCTGACTAACGACTGGTTGCTTCATTGGTTTCTCACGACTAACGTTCGCGAGGCCTCGACACTCCTGGGACGCGAGGTACCGGAAACGGGCGTCGTCGCGCCGCCTAACGAGTGGCGGCTGTTTACACTTGGCGCGATTCTTCTTCCTTCCGTTCGATAGAGATCGACGAGATCGCGATGTAAAATGTAGCCTTTGCGAAGGTGAAACGGTTGAAACGGGACGCGAATGACGAGTGAAATTGGGCTCGAAGTCTCGAAACACGGTCCTTTGATCGAACGGAAAAGATAATCCGCGAGGACGCGAAGGCATGCGAGCTTTTCGCTGTTGGCCACGATGCATCGGGAAAGTGGAGCGTTCGCGATTGGGCGGCAGCCTCTGTTGTGGTCTTCCGTGGCGTCACGCATCGTCGGTCAGCCCGCAAATCCGCGAGGGCCGCGATCCTCGCATCGCAGTGCCCCGCGATCCTGCAAATTGATTGCGATCCTGGCCTATCGAGAGGACCTGGCGACCCTCGTCCTCCGCGCGATACGGACGCGACCATTTCGCGATCGAACCGCGTTGCGAACGTTCCAAGCGAAACAAAATTGCCTCGCACGGCGGCAAAATCGAATAGCCTGCTTCGAGGGAATACACGGACGGCGCGCGTTTCGATTTCACGAGCCTCGATCAACTTCGTTCCCTCCACGAATCCACCAGCTGGATGAAAAACTTGTTGGCATCCGGCGAAACCGATCTTCGTGGCCGGACGAAGATTGGCTGCAACCAAGCGACACCGTGTACGAACGTGCACCTCCTTAGCGGTTTCCATTCCTCTGAGCAATTACCACTCTGACTATCTTCACTCTCGAACCAATAAAAATATATCATTTTGCGTGCAATCTTGATTTACTTCCTCGGAAAACTTCTAGAATTATCCATTTAATCAGATTGGTGTTTGCTAGCCTCCGTCTCGACACATAGTCCCAATTAAAATCCATTTCCACGTCGAATCTACAGTAATCTCGATCAGCCGTGGTACAGTCGCTCGAGAAAGCCTTCATCGGTCACATTCTAGCCCAAAAACGTCCACAGAGGTTCGTCTCCGAAAGCAAACCCCGGTCGGAAGCTGAGAACCTGGCGCGGGGCGATCGTGTTTCCGTGCGCTTCTCTTTCTCGTCGTTTAATCCCATACGCGAGGGCGATCGAGCGACGCGCACCGGAGCGGACACGCACGGTCGCTTCTGGACGCGGGCCGGATCGCTCGTTCCACCCTGGCATTCCACGTATTAATTTGCCGGAGCGTGCACGGGACAAAGCGAAAGAAAAGATGTCCCGCGTGTGTGTCGCACCGGTACCGATTGGCCGGCGATGATAAGAGGACCGGCGTCCCACGGTCGGCTCCCTGTTCCGCCTGTTCCTCCTCATCATCGTCCTCGTCCCGCGTCTCCTTCTGCCCTCGCCGGCCGGGCTTCTTTCGGGAGGCGTTCGTCACGGATGGCTGGACGCTCGACGACGGTCTTTTGTGCCGTCGCCGGTCATAATGACACCCGGCAAAAACTGTCAATGCTGCCTCGTATCGGCTTCCATGCATGCATTACCAAGGATCCGCTATCTTTCACTCTCTTTGTCTCATTCCCTTGCTCTTTCGTGGTTACTTCTGCTCATCTCTGCTTGGACTTTGACGTTGGCTCGATCGCTTCTGCCTTGAACTTTATTTAAACGAGTCGAAGTGAAGTGGTATCCAAGATCGAAGAAGAAATGGTACATTTTCTTCAAGTTCTTGCGCGGTGATTTTAATGGCAGACGATAGGAAATTAGAGGACGGAGAGTCTCCGTAACGGTACCCTCGGCTGATAAACCGTGATGGAAGGACCGTCGCGTTGGTGATAGCGCGAGCAAGCGAATTACTCGAATCTAATAACGATCGCCGCTGTAACGGGACGCGTGTGCGAGGACGTTTAAACGGGCTGGCGGCATTTTTCAATCTCGCGGGATGATTGAACGGCTGCGCGCACGCGGAGAGGTGATACGGGCGCGTGTGTAGGTAAATGAGATACGATACTCGACTTGTGGATGGAAATGAATAACAGTAACCGGTGAATGATTATGGCGCAGTGGATACGCGCGAGTCGATGAATCCGCGTACGCTGCGAACCTCTATCGGGAGGATATTTACGACGCGAGGATGATTAGGTGTCTGATTTACTTTTAGGCTTCGTCTCTCGTTCGTAACGATGTCACGCGTGTCCGTTTCGCTCGACGAGCGGATAAAAATCGGCGGTGATTGCGAGATTGAAGGAGAGACGAAGCTGCGGATCGTCGTCGAGTTTTTCTCAGGCAACGCCAGGCTTCGCCTCTCAGCGTGAACGATCGGTAAGGAGCGTCTAAAAAGCGGTCGATCCTGATCGAGATGGAACGGGAGCGCGGGACGAGGGCAGAACGGCGAGGGGATTCGTTCGTCGCGTCGATCGGCGACACCGAAACGACAAGAGGGCCGCGACGTCGGCGCTGCCTCGATTTTGACAGTCGCGCGCCTGTCTCCGCGATGATGAATGATCGACTCGCGGGACGATCGACGTTATCGTAAATCTCCACGACTCGAGACTATTGTGAAGTCGCTCGTCATCCGTTCCGATCTTGTCGCGCTCGCACCGATCTCGAGCGAAGTGAGGTCAGATCGGTATCTGGGCCTGTGCCCTGGCTGGCTGCGATTCGAATTCCGATTAAGACCTCTTATAACGTTCGTGAATGTCGTGCGGCCCTGTGAAATCGACGTGCGCGCTGCGTGGTCCTTCGCGCTTGCTCCTTTCCTCGCGATCATTCGCGATCCTTGCAGAGACGAGCGCTCGATTTAAAAAAAAAAGTGTGGATTACCAGCGCAAGATTCGCAACGACACCCTGGATGTCGATCGTACGTGCACGTCCCTCGTGACTCCTTCCATTTATACCGCTCGTTAGATCGCCCAATCTATCGCTTAACACGGAACCAGCAGACACCAAGGTTAGAAGCCACCTACGATTCGAAGTTGCCTCCATCGATTCGCGAAACAACTCGTCCAACCTCCGTCCCAGCTCCGCTGAAATTGCGTTACGCTCGCTACACTCTCGTAGATCATCCCTGCGCCCCTCTTTCCATCCCTCAAACTTGCCGCGCAACTTTCTATCCCTCTCTCCCTTTCCCTCTCGACCTGCAATTTCTTTCTCCGCGCGTTCCTGGAATGGTTGATATTAACGGCACCCGGTAGATCGTAATTTTGTCACTCGACGATGGTGGGAAAGGGGTTGCAGGCGGCAGTGCCCGCTCCTAAGAAGAGGCGCCGGCTAATTGCATGCATTTTTAACGGACGATACGTCGTAATCGCCGCGAGGCGGCATGATGGAAACGCGAGTATAAAGCTACCCCCTTGGGGGAGCGCGCGAGGGGTTGCTCGACTGCCTCGTCCTTTTTATTCTCCCGGACAACGACGTGGAAAGGGTGAAACGGTAACTGTGGTGCTTATCGCAACGATGAAACGTTCCAATTTTCTCGATATTAATTTAGAAATTTTCGCTAGACTTCGAGAATCGTAAGACGGTTGAACGCAGCGAATCGAAACGATTGCCGATTCGTCGCGAACTTCCGATATCGACGGGGACCTATATCAACGGCTAGCAGCCGATTCAATTGGATTTAATGGACGTTGATGTATCGGTCGAGCCTGGACGAGCGTCCACGTGGCGTGATTAACGCCCGGCTGTCCACGCGCTCCCGGATAACCTGACAATGAAGTCTCGCGGCTTTCTAGTGTCCCCGCGGTGAGATACACCCGGACTTTGTACACCTCGAACGATCGTCCCGCGACGTCGGCCCCTTTCGCGCGACAAACGTGCCTCGACTTCGACTTATCGACCTTATTACGTCGAGGAACGCTGGCTACCTGTCTACGTTCTCCACGAAGTCGATGTTCGAATTATTATCGTCCGGTTGAAAGGGTCTCCAGTTCGCTCGAGAGTCGTCCAACCTCTCGTTGGGTCTTACTGGCGAACGAAATTATAGGAATCCGTGAAAAATTAACCTAAAAATCTAAAGTAACGATCTCGATCGGATACCATCAGAAGCGTTCATTAATCAAGCCCTCTGATATCGCCTCTCATTGTCGTTAAGTGCGCACGAGGTCTCTGCTGACACGGTGGTTCTTAAACAGCGAGGAATAAAGTAAAATCATCCGACCAATCACCCGGTAGGCAGCAGACGTCACTGGTAACGCAAGTCACCGGGAGCAACCTCTCGTTTCCGATTTCGTAGCGACCCCCAGAAAAACCGACGCGAGTCACCACACCTCCGTCGAAGCGTACCAACGCGTTCGACGAGCCTCGTTGCCGCTCATTACTCTTCGCAGGCCGTGTCATCCGTCTCCGCGTAGAATAATCGCGCAGCCTCTCGAAGCGTGCACCGCGCGCGGAACCGAAGCCAGCAGAAGACGGGAGGGAGAGAGAGTGATGGGGCTGCAGGCGCGCGTAGTCAACGAGAGGGCCGCAATTATGTAATCGCTGTGTCATTGCGTTCGAGTAATTCCATTAGCTAACGAACGTGAGCGCGGCATTGTGCGGCCCCAGGGGTCACGTTCTCACCTCCCGTCGCTCCCGCGCTCCTCGCCGTCTTCCATCGCTCGCGCTTTTTCCTCTCGCGCTGAGAGGAAGGCCTCAGACGTCGATTTTAACGCCCTGTCCGTCGAGTCATCGTCGTGCCATCGCAGGATCTGGATCTGCATGGGGGTGAATCAGAGGTTGTAGGTCGTGGTTCGATGGGATTTTGGTCGATCGAACTCGAGGTACCTTTCACGATGGACACACTGGATATTACTAGAGTGCTTATGTTATTCGTCACTTGAGAGAAGATTGGAAGAGCAACGCGGATGCGTTCAAAGTAAAAAAGGAAAGTGGAAATCGGCGAGACGAATTCCAGTGCGCGCAGAGGATCTCCAGGGCCGCTGGTACACGGTGTGTCCGCGATTAAATCAGTCGACCGCGATGTCACCTCCGGCGCATGGTATGCGACGAAGGAATCCTTGACAGGAGGTCGCCGGATCCTCGTGCGCCCCCCCGTGGCGCATGAATCACCGCGACTCGCCTCGCCGTGTCTTGTCGCCCCTCGGCCAAGGTGACAGCTGTCAAGCGGCTGCTATACGGCGCGCCGTAACGCCGTGTAGGAGGTGTACGCGTCCCCGCGTGAAATCCCCGTCGCGGACCCTGAGCGACCGCGAGCACCGCGTGGACCACTGGCGTAGACGTCCCTCCTCGTCGTCCCCTCGAGGCGCCTTCCAGGTTCTTTTTAAATATCCGCGCGAGATACGAGACAGAGCTCGAGGAACGTCGATCGCGTACTCGTTCTCCGTTCGCTGCTGGGTAACCAGAAAAAAAAGGATCAACCCTCGACAGGTACTCGCCACCTCGCGCTTTCCAGCTACGATATTAATTCACACCTTGATCCAGTTTCCGCGCGCGTTTATCTGCGCGTACAACCACCGCGAGCACTTAATCTTCGCGGTGCAACTTTGTAGCCGCGGTCGGTTTGGGCCGCATTCCTCTTCGAGCGGCCGCGCGGCGAGTACGGCACCGGTGGCTGGCGTGCTCGTATCTCGATCAGAAAAGGACCTACGCGGCGGGACACCGTATCCGCGGATCGATTCGCGTTGCGCGCGATTACTATACGCCCTGGCAAAAAGGATCACACCGAGGCGAAACTAGTTCTTACAGGCGGCTACGTACAAGCGGCGGAGGAAAAGTTTCTTCCAGGGCTCGTTAACATCCACCTGTGTTCTCGCGCCATTGCGTGTACCCGCGCGTGCACGCGGTTCGCCTTGACCCGCGCTGAGCTATTTACCTCCAGGGGATGCCTCGTCGATCGCTCGAGCTCTACCTGGGAATTAAGGTACTGGGTGACCGCGCGCCTTTGTCCTGTGTGCGTCGCGATCATCGTCGAGCGGAGCAGACGCGCGTTTTACAATCGATGAGGATCGAGGCGACCGGAAATTGAACGGTAACCGAGTCGCGAGGTTCGTCTCTTCGTGTCTCTCGTCGTGGGCCCATTCGAGGCGCTCGTAGACCCGTTTATCCCTCGAGAGCCGTGTCAAAGTACCAGATCTAACGTGGCGAAATGTCAAAGCTGCCCGTTATCGTGATCCCGGTTCCCTCGTGGAACAATGCGCCATAAAGACGATCTGCTGCAGCGGGCCAGTGGGGCGGGTCAAGGTACGAAAACGATCGGACACGTCCACGTTAGCCGCGTTACTCCGTGGAATCGTTCGTGATCCGAGGCGTCCCTCGATGTCTCTCATTCGATCCGCCAATGAATCTCTTTTTCCAGAGAGTTGGACGGAGAAAAAAGAAATTGGTTGAGAAAGACTGCAGGAATTGTTGGGACGTTTCTAATGCTCGCGTTCAATTATTCGTTCGACGCTGGCGTTTTCCTGCGGTTCCCGCTTCCGTGATCGGTCACAATGGCGGGTTTTCTTGCACGTGGCGTCGTGACTGGCGTTAGGTGTTGCCGCGTCTATCACGGGTCGCGCACACGCTGCCAACCGGTAATTTAGCGTCGTACTCGCGCTCGATTTCCACCGGCGATAAACCGCGTCGCGAGTGGAACAAGGGACAAGGGAGGATCGCGAATGATTCAGGGTCGAATCTATTTTACAGCCGACGGGGGGAGGGAAAAGGGTGGGCTTGTATCTGGACGTTTGTATCGGCTGCGCTCGACTGGCGTCGCCTCGATGCGATCCACAGCGATGACAGAACCGCGTAACCAGAGTTCGTGGCTCGTGATTTCAAAGTATTCCTCTATGTAGACGAAGATAGAAGGTGGCGACCGCGTTCGTTGCTCGGAAAATCGCCAGCTTTCAAATTAATTTCGCTGAGGAGGTGATAAGTTCATCGATTCCAGCTTCCAGCGGGATCCTCGTCTCCTCGAGCGGAACAATGGAATCGTGCGGTGACCGTTCACGATTGGCAGCTGCCCGTGTCCGTGCACCCGGATGACCCTGCCGCGTCCGTAGAAAGCGACTGTGTCATTTTATCGCGGCTGTTTTCCGTGTCACCGGTCGTACGGCCGCGGCCACTTCCGTTCACGTGACTTCGTGACACTCGCTCGGGACCTGTTCTCTCCGTGAGATCGAGCCGCTCGACCGTGTGCGACGACGATTCGCGTGGTACGGATTCGAGGCTTTCTTTTTCGGTTCGAGCGCATGCACATCGTTAGAACCTCGCGCGAGCACATTAGACATTCGTTATTTCCAATTGAAGTGTACGTTTCTCGTTACGTCCGTTGGTTGAACCGAGCGCACGGTTGCCTTTTAATTTCGAGCGACTACAGATTGCCAGCGTGACACTGGTATCAATTCGAGGGACGCGAGAGCTGGTAACTTGCGTCGGGAACCATCGACGTTGTATTACAGAGCCAGCAATTATCGACGCTATCTTCAACACACCACGAAGAACCAATTGCCAGAAGAAAGCACTAAACGGGCAATTACGCTCGCACCGTATTCACTAGAAAGCAACAGTATCGCATAATACCCTTCAAACGTGTCAGAACGTTCCTCTCGCCATTAACAGAGCGGCTTCGCGAATCAGTCGGAATACTCACGAACAGCTAACAGCAAGTTCAGACAAAGGAAAGCTCTACGACCGTTGGTCACGCCAATTTCACGCGCGATACCCCGAGAGACCACCGCCGCCATTACGTGCGCTTTGACAGCCATTATCCGTGAATCCTGCGATCGTCGCCTTGTAAATCGACCATCGAATTCGTATCGAAATAGCTCCATTCGTGGCAATAATAATAATTATACATAATGCTCTTCAGATATCGATACCTATATTTAAATAACCTGTCGCGTGACGATAGAAACGACACGTGGATACAAAACGCTTAACCCAACGACATCATCGATCCGTACGTTTCTAATGAACGTAAAATATTCCACAACAGTCGTTCGATCGGTTTCGTTCGCCGCGATAAATGGCGGCTAGCGTCGAAATCGTTGAAGCGAGGCGTCCCGTCTCGTGACTCGCGGCCGTCGCCAATCGCGCCTCTTCGTGACCTCTCCAATTCCGCGCCGCGCGAATACAATTTAATAATTCCCACTAGCTAGACCCGGTCAGTCGATTTTTCACCCCGAACGGTGCCTCTCCGAGAAGATACCCTTTAGCCCTCGTCTGCACGCCGCGGTTCGACCCGTTCGCTTGCGTCAGAGCCGCGATTGCCGATCGATCGACGAAATTCGGATCGACAACGGCGTGCTGCCTCGAGTTCGAGATCCCCTCGAGCGAACGCAGAGTAACGTTTGTGCAAGAAACGTAACGTCGTTCGAACGACGCGGATCCAAAGAGAGTCCTCGAGGCAAACTGGTCTGCAAATCCGAGACGATCGCTCGGCCACGAAGCCATCGATCGTCACCAGAGTCTGTCGTCCTCGCGAGCGTCAGGGTCGTTTCATCATCTACCGCGCGTGCGCGCGTCGACGTGACATTGTTGCACGAGCGAAGAGACACTTCGATGCTTGGCATGCGAATTCGAATGTGTCTAGTTCGAGACACATCGAGGCGACGATCATGTTAGCGTCGTCGACGCGTTGGAACGTCGACGAGGAATGGAGAAAGTGTCCTCTCGATCGGTCCCAACAACGCGACTCCCTTTCTTTCGCCATCCAACGGTTCGAAACGTGAGAGCACACGCCAGTAGACAGTCTTTACGACTGTCCCCTTTACGAGCGATTTTCCAGCGACGTCGTAAATGCATCCGCGACTGTTGCTCGTGCCGTAAACGGGCGACGGTGTTCAGTGAATTTCGCGACGCTCGTGGGAACCGACAGATGCTTGGATCTCTGTGAAGGTTGGTCCACTGATCGCTTCGATTCGGACGGGATCGACGGCGAACGAGAGTTTAGAAAGTTCAACTGGATACCAGAGGACGCTCGTAGGGTCACGAGGATCCTCGCGAGTTCGCGTTTCGTCCCTCGCGACGTTTACTCCAAGGATTTGTCTCTCGTTTCCACGGTTCCTCGTCGATCCACCCGGTATAAGATGAATATCGAGTGTCGTCGCGAAGAGTGCGGCCATTAAAGGCTGAGGAGATTTGCTTGGCAAGGTCGATCGACGCCGCTCGGCTCCATGTCACCGTGGCTCGCTCGATACGCGAACGTCGATAGTCACTTAGCGGCTCATCAGAACCCGGTAATCTTAATTCTCTTATCGGATTATTCGCGGTCCCTTCCGATGGAGATGTTCCGCGCTCGCCAGATAATCTGTCTGGTATGGTAATTTCACGGTGGACACGTCGCGACGCGTCCCCGTTGCTCCCGTTTTTTTCCCTCCTACAAAGCTTCGCCCTCTCGAGAGACGTTACTTCTTGTCTGTCGTTCGTATCTTCTCTGATTCATCCTTGTGCTCTCTTTTACGTTTCTTTGCGCGATCAGTTAAACGCAGTCTCACATTTTGGACAAATATTTGAAATCTCTAAATATTAATTGGATGACTCGTATTGTTAATGAATGTGCAAGAGGGTAAGTGTTTGATTATGGAGGAGCAAACATGTCGCTGCACCGTGCGAATCCGCGAAACGAGGGTCTCCAAGCGTACTTTCCCTCCTACAAAGCTTCGCCCTCTCGAGAGACGTTACTTCTTGTCTGTCGTTCGTATCTTCTCTGATTCATCCTTGCACTCTTCTTTACGTTTCTTTGCGCGTTCAAGATGCTCGCTCGAAACGCAGTCTCACACTTTGGACACAAATATTTGAAATCTCTAAATATAATATTAATTAAAAGAAGCATATTGTTAATGAAAGTAAGCGTTTGATCATGGAGGAGCAGACATGTCGCTGCACCGTGCGAATCCGCGAAACGAGGGTCTCCAAGCGTACGCCGCGACGCGAGATAAAGAGGTCGTCGACCAGGCTGTGGCACAGGCGAAAGATTCGCGTTCGATAGCGGTCCAGGGAGCGGCCGCGGATATCCATCCGCCGCATCTGCTCTTTGCACTGTCCCCGCGTAATCTCCGTCGAGCCATAAGTCTCTGTCTTCGTTGCATCGCAACGAGTGACCGGTATTTATCTCGTCGCGAGCGCGATCGCCGCTTTTAATTGCAGAACTCCGCGATTTCGCGATGCGTTTCCAATTATTTCTGATTCAGAGTCGACGTTCGCCACGTATCGTCGCCTTGGAGAACGCGAACGACGAATGCATCGAGTGCGATCATTGTTTTGCAAAAGATCCACGGTTTCTTAAGCAAACTCTCTTCCCGTCGGTTCAAACGTAATCACGGTCGATTGCAACCTTTCTCTCGACACTCCCATAGCCCGCAATCAGAAGCCAGAAAACCGGAAGACTCCGGGTATGAGTCACTCCTGCGGTACAGCGCGAGAGCAGCGCGAGCCACGGCTCTCCATCATTGGCCAGCGATGACACACCTGGCTGGCATAACCGTATTTTGCCCTCGGACTTACGCATGCTTGAACACGCAAAATGCAGCTCGACGATCTTCTTAATCGGCCGGTATCGGTACCGGCAACGAACCTCTCTCACCTTCTCTCCACCTTTCTCTTTCCTCCCCCTTTTTTACGCCGGCTCGCGCGCGCAGGTTGCGCGTCGATAAATGAATTGTGCATGCTCCGTGCGCGGCGTTATCGCGGCACGCTAAATCATTCGTTGGCAGGGAGGTACGTTTAAAGGGATGCGTCCCGTGCGCGGCCGACAGAATCTATTAGTTAGACTTCCGGCTTGATCTTAACGCGAGCGTCGCTTCTAGGTCTTGGTTCCGCGCGGGGAATCAACGACCGAGGATTCGGAGCTCTGGTGAGCGCGATTCGAAGTCGAAAATTGAAAGTCGAGAGATGAAACTTATGAGGTGAAACTTGAAAGTTGACTGTCGAGTGGGAAAGTTCAGGGTTGATGCTTGACGATTGGAAGATGAGATTTTTGATGCTTTAGAGTTGAAAATCGAAATTCGAGAGTCGAGTGTTGGAAGCTCAAAGTTGGGAGTTGAGACTTGATGCTTGAGAATTGTAAGCTGAGATTCGATGCTTAAGAGTTGCAAAACGAAGTTCGAGAGTCGAGTGTTCGAAGTTCAAAGTTGAGAGTTGAGATTTGATGCTTGAGAATTGTAAGCTGAGATTCGATGCTTAAGAATTGAAAAACGAAATTTGAGAGTCGAGTGTTGAAAGCTCAAAATTGAAAGTTGAGACTTGATGCTTGAGAATTGTAAGTTGAGATTCGATGCTTAAGAGTTGCAAAACGAAATTCGAGAGTCAAGTGTTGGAAGTTCAAAGTTGAGAGTTGAGATTTGATGCTTGAGAATTGTAAGCTGAGATTCGATGCTTAAGAATTGAAAAACGAAATTTGAAAGTCGAGTGTTGAAAGCTCAAAATTGAAAGTTGAGACTTGATGCTTGAGAATTGTAAGTTGAGATTTGATGCTTAAGAGTTGAAAATCGAAATTTGAGAGTCGAGTGTCGAAACTTCAGACTTGATGGTTGAAAATTGAAATTTGAGAGTCGAGACTCAAGGCTCGAAAATTGTAAGTTGAGAGAAGAAAAATGCGCAATTCAAACTAAAAAGCCACGTATTCAGAATCGACGACTACGCATCGACCAACATCTCTAAATCCTGCCCAGCTATCGTACATATTCCGGTACCAGCGAGTTCCACGTTGGAGGATGTGTATCATATTTATCCGCGTACCCTGACCGAACGTTTTCCGACCATTCCACCGCTGGCAAGCCTCGTTCGAGCATTATTATCGAGAGGTTGACGGAAAGGCTAACAGGGAACGCGATATCCGTCCGCGTTTTACGTAACGGCCGCCGCGACGGCGAGCGAGGAAAATTATCCTCGACGTTAATCCTCGTTCCAGCGCACCCACGTCTCGCGGGACATTTCCATATTCCATCGCGATAAACCACAACGAAGGAAAATCGAGACGCGAGGAGGGGATACCGTCTGTGTCGCCTTCTCTGCATTTTTATCTCCTCGAACAAATTATTCCATCTTCCGTCACTGCTCGAACGAATGTCTGATCGCAGAGGACATCGAATTCGCCTACGAGTTCCGCCATTTTTGTGCCCTCTCGACGACAGACAGACACTCTTCGTCTCAAAACTACGAGAGAAAGAAAGTAACGAGCGCGAATTTCGACGAAATTCACGTGACATAATTCGTACGAACCAGCAGACAGATGAGACTTTCGCTCTCGAGGAACGTAATGTGTATCGCGAGGAGAGAGGCGGATGGAGGATAGAGGAAGCGATCGAGGATCACCAACGACGTGGTCGCGTCGAGCTGGGCAAAAACTGACGCTTTGTCAGGGCAATTATCGAGTTTATCGGTGGTAACCGCAGGATTACGTAAGAAGCCGGACGCGCGGATAATCTACGATAATGGCACCGGGCGTAATTACCGTAGGTCCCTCTCCCTCTTTCGGTACCCACCGGTTAATTACGCTCGCGCAGGGGTACCCCGTTAATGGTAGGCCCGATAAACTCTTCTCGCACGACACATTTTCGTTTCCTCCTGCGGCACACCATTTCAATTTGCCCGCTCGCCTGCTCGGTTACGAGGGGAACGACGCTCGTTCCAGCGACCAGGAATTCCAGGAAGCGGCGAGGATCGTTGGAGAACGATCGGTGGAAACATCGCGTTAACGCAGAACGCGGTAAATATGACGGGTACGCGCCGTGTACCTCGCGGTTCTTAATTTCCGGTTACCATTAAACGGGAATCAGTGGTACGTTCGTGCGAATCTTTTCGAAATCTCCTTCTGGCGAGTCTCTTTTATACGATTCGAAAATCTCGATCTTTCGAGTATATGCGTACATGTAAATTAAACGATCACTGGGGATCCACCATCGATTTCGCTCTAATCTGTTCCCAAAGTTCGCACAACAGTTCCCTCGCGAATTCTTTACATCGTTAGAACCAAAATGAAAAGTGTACATCCGCAGTCGAGTTTACAGTGGACCATGGCGCGACTCCAAATGGAACTCCAAGCGGAACCATCGATCAGATGAAGAGGAAAACAGAAGCGATCGACGAATGTCTCCACGTCGTGAGAAAGGTTAAAGTCCCCGTCGTCCTCGTCGTCCTCGTCGTCGACGACGTTCCGCAGCTCACCGTCATCGACGTCAGAACGCGTTATGCAACCCAGTCGAGGTGAACCCAGCCCGGTGCCCCTCGAGCGAGTCACGATAAATTTCCATTCCGTTCACCACTCCCTCCGCCCGTGGAAACCCGAGCGGGTATTCATTTTCTTCGGCGATCCTGCGTTTCAGGCCGCGGACCAGGCTCGCAGCGCAGATTACAGGCGAGTCGCGTTAATTGAATGCTGCTCGCGGCTGGAGATGTTGAATCAACGGGGCACCGCCGGGTTTTCACCAGCGTCGAGCGTTCGCGATTACGCGAGCGCCAGCCGTTGAAACGGCGGTGGCTGTCGAGATGAATTGATTTCGGATTTCGAAAGATCGCGGCGGTCATTTTCGTCGCTCGATCGCGGAGGATCGAGGCGTGCGCTCGCTGGTTAACGGGTTAGCTATCGTTCGCGGAGGATTCCATTTTTTTACAGCGCCGTTGATTACTGTCTACGGTAATCTATTATGCTAAGTGGACGTGTAAGATTAATCGCTCGATGGTTAGAGTGTAACCAGTTAGTCGGTACTTTTTGGCTTCGAATCGTTCGATTACTGGCGCAGGGTACTGACGATAATGGTAATCTATGTGCATCGTTACACTGAACTGGGAACTGACTGGAAATATTCTTAAGAAACAGTAAATTGTCATTTCTGCGTTATACTTTAACAGTTATACCCGGCGAAAAGTGCGGCTATTGTCTCATGCGTGACTTATATGACAGAACAAAGGTAACCGCCGCGCTACTATAAATCGATACGACAACATTCCTAGAGCACACCAGAAATGTTTATCCACGGGCTGTGAGATACATGTAACACTCCGATAGTATCACTCGGGGCCCAATTATCTTCCTGCGAACCGCTCTCACGATCTCGACGGACGTTAAATCGCTAATTGCGTAGCGACGAGACGCCATTCGAAGGTTGGGCGTCCCAGCTGAGCCGTAATGGCGGCCACGTCGTGACGCTCGTCGAGATAATCGCTAATAAACGCGGAGATAACACGTACTAGGTCGTGCCCGCACCTGTGCGCGATCCTGGCCCATTCGAGCTTCCTGCGATCCTCTCGCGATCCTCTCGCGCTTGATGGCTGTCATTTCTGCGGTGACGCGATCTCAGACGGATTTACGATCCACGCGAGCAGACGTCGATTCGATCACATTTGCATCGCCGCGTATCGCGTTCCAACGCTTATTTCGTCGATTTCATCGCGTTACTCGCGATCTCGCGTTACCAGAGCACTGCTGCTCCCATTTAGAGAGGCGTTCATGACTGCTGGGAAGGACGGTCCCCACGGCAGTCGGAACGAGACGTGGTTAGAGGACGTATTAGCAGGGGATCCGATAAGAAGCGGGTCGAATCGATTCGATCGCGGTGACTCGCCTCCCAAGAAGCTGCACGCAGCCCGGTGACATCGCGGCCCGCCGTTTCCGCGCCTAATTCACCGCGACCAATGCGTAATGCCCGGTTGAAAGCGGCCTCATTTGTTACGTGGTACAGGGCACGTAAACGCGGCTGAAAAAGGGACCGCGATCCTCTCTCTCTCTCTCTTTCTTTCTGGTTGTTCCATGCGCGATTCGGACGTACTCCAGGCTTTCTTTTCCGGAGGATTATAGCCGCGAGGTCTGCACCTTCGAACAAGAACCGCGACGCGGTTGAAAATGTCGCTTCTGACGCGGGACGTCGGCATTAAACCGTGAAGCAAATTTCTGGACGAAAGTTCCGCGAGCGCACGATCATTTTAGGCGGACAGCAATTATCCGTGCGCGCCAGGCGTTTCGAGAGCGGGTCGTGACCAAACACCTGCGTCTCGAACCCTCGAGATCGATTATCGTAGGTGCTGTATCGTAACTATCGGTAACGCGATACAAAAGCATTCCAAGGACTTCGCCTTCGGGTCAGAATCGCGTAAACGGTCGTACAAGCGCGGTCGATTATTCCCAAAAAGAAAGGAACTCGGTATCCGCGAACAAAGCGCGATTCCATCGTACGCGAAAGGTCGAAAAAGTCGCGCGTGCACCAATATGGCGTCGCTCGCGCGGTCGACGCTGCGCCCAGGCACCGTGGCGAGCGAGCCGCGGGACGATTTTTCCCCCCCAAACGAGTAATGATTTATTCGAGCGGCGATCGCGACAAAAATCGGCGCATTTCTCACGCGGCACGCGCTGGCGGGGGCCGAGTTTTCGCGCGGAATGCGAGCCGCCGTGTATCGGGAAAGGAGCGGATCGGGACAAGACGCGAACCGACGGAATTCCTATCGTTTATTACGAGAGACAATGCGCGCGGGCACGGAACTGTTCTATCCTTTTACCACCTTTTCTTATTAGCCGGCGGCGACCGCGGCGCAAATGGCAAACGCTCGCAGGAAATTCGAGATAAACCCACGATACACCCGGATTCTCGGGTAGCCGCCGCCATTAATCATTCGCGGCTGTTTTCCAACGACGAACAGTCGAATCGAGTCGTACGCGTTCCGCGTGGCGAAGATCGTTGGCTATCTTTCAACACCGAGTGCTGTCGCAGAAAATTCTTTCACTTGGCTGCGAAACGATCTTCAATTTTAATCGTCTCGTCACCTTCTGCGCCAAACGCAAACGACCTCAGATTTTATCTAAAATCGCGTCGATCTATCGTTACTCCCGCGAAGGTGCCGATCGAGGCACCAATCTGGAGCCGATCGATCAAAGAAACAGAATCGCAGGGCGTGTCGCGCAATAACAAGGCGTGGGCCTCTAAGGAGACCTCAAAGCGACGTCGCTTTGAAATCCATCGGTTTTTCCCGGGCGACAACGATGGAAATGTTAATCGTTGCTCGGTCCTTTTCATTGCCCCACGGCGGGCATTGAAGTCCCACGTATCGCGCCACGCGAGACCGCTCTTTCCATTAGCTGGCTCGACGGCGGTATATCACGCGAGCTATTCCATGCAGAACGCGAAATTCCCTTGTCCCCGTGATGCAAAAGGTGAGGATCGAAAGTAAGGTGACACGGATCGCGGGCTGACAACGTGACACCAGCTGCTGCGCCGCTCTCTTTCCCCTCCCAGGGTGACGGCGGTGCTCGCGGCGTCGCGTACACCGCGAGTGCCACGGCTGTCGCAGCACCCACGACGCTCCGAGCGTGAAAACGCCGGATTAACCTTTGTAATTGTAGAATTATGTGGCGATTAATAACTCGACAAGGCGTGCGTGGGACTGCCGTGCTTTGTGGGTGAAACCGAGCGCGGAGATAATCATCGGTCGTGCCCGGGGACCGCGCGGACGATACGTGCCACGGCCTGGCTCTCTGTCTCGTACCTACGATCTGCGCCTATGCGCGCGTCGCTTCTACAGCGCCCAGCAAAACGACGCCACGACGCGACGCGACGCGACTAAGTTTCCGTTTGCGTCGCGTTTTTGAAAATCGCTGGATTTTTCATTCGAATGAAGGAAAGAAGAAGAGAAGAATTGCGTAGGTTTAATCGAAAAAGAAAGAAAATCTGCTTCCGTTATAATCGATCATTCGTTAAAGCGACCTACAGGCCAATTGAAATTTCATTATTCACTTGACGAACGATCGATCGATCGGTGTTCTTCGACGGTTATCGCGTTTCGATAGTCAAAATGTCCGTGGAACGGCGTAATTGTGAATGGCAGCTGAGGCGAAATTGAAAAAACGAGAGCGCGATTCGCCTGTCCGTTGGTGTTCTTTTTTTCTTTTTTTTCGCTTTTTCCTTCTTTCTCTCTCTTCATCGAACGACGGCGATCGGTATCGCGTTGTTTCGGTTGTTCTAAGGGCACGAGAGGGGGGGAACGGTGAACCGGCAATTACCTTTTGCCGCGTCCAGTCACGCCCAATCGATCTGGCCGATAATGGCGGGCATCGGTGTCTCATTAAAAGACAACGCGGTTTCCGAGTGCTATTCCGCTGGTATCCGAAATTTCGGAGATTACCCACGCGGAATCAGAAAAACGAGCCGTATAATCGATACCCCGGGCTAAGGGGTTGCGGACGGCTCATTAACCGGACCACCCTGTACAGGACACGATGTACGAGGTGGTTAAAATGGCCCCCACGGTCCCACTCGTTCGAGATAACCGCCGGACAATTATACCCGGGATGGACTGTAATTACAGCTCCGACTGTTACACACGGATCTGCATAACTGGCAATTAGACTCGGTACGCTTAAAGTTTGTTTCGAAAATTTCAACGTTGTCCCGACTGTTTACGGGGCGAATTTAAAAGTCAGATCGCTGCCATTCGACGCGGTCCATCCGCTCGCTCGCCATTGGCGATTCGAACGTGTTCGACAGGGTTGAAGATCGTTTTCTCAAGGAGATTAGAGAAGAAATGGTGCGGGTTCGCGAGTTTTGAAGCGTCCTGTAGACGCTCGAGGTGCAGAATTGCGCCCGGGTAACGGTGGAGACACGGCGGAGCGGGATGAATCAATGTCTCGGGGATAGCGGCGGTGGCGAGCGTGTGTCCCCGGGTTCGAAACAAAACCATCAGGCCGCGTAACAGGTCGCAGAAGCGGGTCCGCTGCGTGGCTGAACGGGGAGAAGAGAAACTGCGAGGGACAGCCGTGATTCTCGTCGCGGCGACGCGGTGCACGCCGCTTCCGCGTTGATATCCTCTTTGCCCCGGCCACAGTTGGACACGTGCAACGCGCATTATACCTCCGGGACAAGTTGCTCGAGCAACCTTCCCGTTGCTCCTCTGTCGCGCCGCGTTTTGTTTACGTTCCACGGGGATCGACTGGGAAGAGAGCGGTCTCGCGGTTTCTGCTTTGCGAGGGTACACATACGCGCGGCGGAATAAATTCGTCGGCTGGTTCTTTTTTCGTGGACAGTGCTGGTGCCACGACTATGCTCGAGTTCTCATAAATTATCGATCCTCTTCCTGTACGCGATCTCCGTACGAGAAAGCCTTCTTGAGGATACCAAAGACACAGAGGGCGTTAATTTCGTTTGGTATCGTCGCGATGACGTTGAAGCCAAACGTATGCTTCTTCTATTATTATTTAAACCATCGAGAAGCATTTATTTTGGTTCAGATGACAAAAATCACTGGTGCATCGACTATGCTCGAGTTCTCATAAATTATCGATCCTCTTCCTGTACGCGATCTCCGTACGAGAAAGCCTTATCGAAGATACCAAAGACACAGAGGGCGTTAATTTCTTTTGATATCGACGCGATGACTTTGAAGCCAAACGTGTGCTTCTTCTGTTATTATTTAAACGATCGAGAATCCCAAATGACAAAAATCAGTGGTACCCTGACTATGCTTGAGTTCTCATAAATTGTCAATCCTCTTCCTGTACGCGATCTCCGCGTTAGAAAGCCCTCTTGAAGATACCAAAGACACAGAGGGCGTTAATTTCTTTTGATATCGACGCGATGACGTTGAAGCCAAACGTGTGCTTCTTCTGTTATTATTTAAACTCCCAGTAAATCCCAGATGACAAAAATCAGTGGTACCCTGACTATGCTCGAGTTTTCATAAATCGTCGATCCTCTTCCTGTACGCGATCTCCGCGTTAGAAAGCCCTCTTGAAGATACCAAAGACACAGAGAGCGTTAATTTCTTTTGATATCAACTCGATGACATTCAAATCAAGCATGTGCTTCTTCAGTTATTATTTAAACGATCGAAGAAGCTTCCATTTGGTGCCCAGATGAGAAAAATCGCGTTAGCGAGAGGGGCACGTCGACGTTGGCGAACAGACCCACCCCACAAATCGCGCGCGTCTCGAGACGCGGCCGGTAGGCGTAGAGAGGCGCAGATCGGACAGCGGCGATCCCGATAGCGGCCGATTGGTATCGATGGTTAGCGTTGTTTCTCTAGGGTATCGTCGCTGCCCTCCTCTATATCGTCCGGCTACGTACTATTAATCGTCGGCTCTCTTGCGCCGCGGCCCCCAGACGGTTCACCCACGCCGGGAGTCGGCCTCATTAAAGGTAGCCGGACGCGGAGGAACGCACGCGTGGCTCGCTCCGGGCTACTTTATACATCGCGCGGAATTACGGCGGGGAAAAGTGCAGAGTCTCGGGGCACCGATAGTTAAGGCGTTCCAATATTGAGTTACCGCGGCGGCGCGGTCTCAAACGAACCAGCGAATTTACGAGCGGGATGCACTCGGCTGACCGCAGCTGGCTGGGGCTAGCGCGCTCCGCCTTGGCGCGCGCGTCCTCTTCCTCCTCTTCGCGGGCTCCTCGTTTTCCGTCCTGCTAGGGGTGCCATCGCTTAATCCGTTGCCGATCTCCCGCTCGCTGCCACGCTCGATCGTGCTCGATCGTACGCGATCCTCGATATTTACTAATTGCCACGGTTGGCAAGGGTTCCGGCTGGTTCGACGCTGTTCAAAGGGGAGCGTAAGTGAGATTGAAGCTCGTCGAGTGGTTTCAGTCGATCGTTGCGTCATCGAGCAGATCCAACGCGACTGATCCACAACTGCGTAGCCGACTAACCTCATTAGTCAACCGCGAAGCTTGACTCGGGTCGTCAGGTTGAAGGTACGACTCGTTCGCGTACGAATGATCGTCCTGGCTAGCTTTGCTCCTGGTTAAGCGCTGACAGAACAGTGGTCGAACGTTGCATCCAATTGCGTGCGGCGTACGCGAGGATGGCGCCGTAAGGACGCGCGGAGATCCGATCGAAGAGGCCGCAAATGGTAGCCAGCCAGGCGACAAAAGGCTCCTCCGCGCGATGAGCTCTCGAGGGATGCGCGTTAAGGGTTAACGCCGCGATCTCGCTCGCGTTTCGATCGTTATCCCATATTTAGGGGATCCAGCGCAGCTGCGACCATTTATCACCACGCTGTCCGCTAGCGCGCATTGCTTCCGCATTTTTTCTAACGCCAACGTTTCCTGGCAGACATCCGAGGTTTCTCGTTCTCGAGATTTGCGAATGTGACGCGCAACGGAGAAACGCGATACGCGTGCAGCTCGCGAGGATGGTTTAATTAGAAACCTCTTCAGCCCCTTTCTTCGTGGCAGCCGCGTGAACCAGCGCTACCAGAGTCCGCGTCGCGCGAACTCTCGCGGCATCCTCACCTTTCCTTTCGAAACCGGCTGTCCGCAGCTGGTGCCCGGGTTTCCTAGTCGCACACCATGCGCCTCATTATACCGCTGAATGGGCTCGTCAGGAGAGACGGGCGCGCGCGTCGACCGGTCATTTTTCAAGATCGCGGTAAAGAACCAACGGCGTATACATCAGCGGCCATTGTCTCGCGAGCGAGAGGCCGTCGTCGATCGTCCCATTCTGTCGTCACCGCGACTAACGGTCACCACGGTGAAATATAATCGACGGGGAAATTAGAACGGACGGCGGCGGGTGTTACGCGACGACAATCCTCGCCTCTCGCGTATAGAACGCGAGTTTACATACAGGGTGTTCCAGTAGCCGATGGAAACTTCGTCGTACGATGCAGTGAGCGGAAACGAAACGAAAACGAAGAATAAAAAAATCACGTAGGAGGCTTCGTTTGCTGGGAAAAGGGACTTCGAATGTTCTCCAGCCACAGCGCGGAGTCCATTGCCGCGCGACGCGTGACGAACATCCGGCTGCGCGCGCACGATCGTCTGAATCTTTCGAGCGATTTTCCTCGAGAACGATGCGTCGAACGTAACCGTGCCATTCCACGTTTTCGTTCTGTTCCAGTCGACGGAATCGGTTCCGAAAATTTCTACGAACGGTTACCGCACATCCTGTATGCAGTCGCTTACGTAGCCGTCTCGAGTCGAGGCACGGCAACGGTCTTTAAGGCCGGATTACGTAACGGTGATTGCGTTCGCACGGGGGACGCTTTGTGGGTGTTATGAAATAGATATCATGTTCCACGGGCATTTGTACGCGCCAGCGTGCCGAGCCGTGGCCGTTTTACCGGCCATTTTATCGCCCCCTTCTAACCGGCTATTTTCTTCACGCTGTCCGAGTAATCGACACCGGGCATGTAGTTTTCATTTCAGACAGGGAACGCGGCCGATGGTGTCCGGTTGTGATTTTGGCGTCCGATTGGAATGTTCCCTGGCACGTACGCGCGCGTACGGCCACATGCAAATTGGAGTTCGATGCGTTCGCTCGTATCGACGATGGCCGCTGGTTTTAGAAACAAACGAAGATCGAATCGAACGATTCTCTGTAAAATCGTTACTTCGTAGTTGTTGCTTTTACCGTGTACTTCGACTTTCTCCGCTGGTCTCAGGTTCTACCTTTCCTCTTCCATCTTCTTATTCGTGCTCGCTCGTTGTGGATATTTGTAATTGTAATGCTAGTAATGGAGTTGATAGTGTAACTAGGTGGATATATATGGTAGAGGATAATTGGGATATCGATACAAATCGCATCGACGTGCGTTAGGTTCGCGCGTAAGTAGTTAAGCGAGGGCAGGCAAAAAAAAAAACCGCGTTAAATGGCAATAACGCGAATTGCTCGGCCATTTAATTGATCGCGAGCTTTTTCCGATCGTTCGTTACTGGCTCGCGACGATTAGGGTTACGCGTGGTACTTTTTTCGAAACCTGTTTGCGTTCCACCGTTTGAAGGACAGGGTGCAAATTAGTTCCGTATGATTGAATACCTTCAACGAGCCGCTTAACCGGATCTTAATAGCTGAAGCCTTCGTTCGCGGAGGGTTCAATCACGAAACGATTATCGGTCGACGGAGCGTACGGTATTTAAAAATTATTTAAATGGATCGAGGCAATATTTAAGCTGATTCGTAAGTACGGGCCTCGACTGCGCATTGCGCCGCGGCTCTCTAATTTCCCTTTATTTCTAAATGACAGTGCGATCGTGGTGGAAAAATCGATCGTTGTCCGCATAAAACTTAACGAGTTTGGTAACGTGATTAACAAGCCAAGAGGAAGGGAGCCAAGAAACGGTAACTCGAATACAACTGTGGCAATCGATTGCGATATATCGACTAATAACCGAGCCCAGACGCCGAATTGTCTGCTACGCTCGACGTGGATTCGTTTTTATTAATCGTCGACCACGCTATACGCACTATCGGTACCAATTTTTTTGCTCCCGTACGAACGCGAGATAAAAATTCAACAGTTACCATCGCGAAATCCCGCGATCATTAGCTCTTGCTCGATTCTTGCACAGCATTGACAGACAACGTTACTCGTAATGATTTTCGAGCAAAAAAACGCCCACGAATCTTTGGTAAAAAAAAGTGAAATATCGACCGTGCCCGTTCAGCCTTTCGCCAGTCGAACGTTCGCCAGGCAAAAAGATTACCATTTGCTCCGATCGATATTTAAACCAACGAACTGTGACTCAGTTTCCATGTCAGCCGCGTTTAGCATCGAGCGATCCGCATCATCGTGACCGTAAAAGCAGAAAAGGAACAAGCGAGGCTCGAGCGTGCCTCCCCGATCGAACGGAACGGAAAAGACCGCAAAAATACAATCGCACGGACAGGAACACGCGTTCCCCGCGAGGTTCCATCGGGAACCGAGTCGATGCGTATCCGCGAACTCATTCAGCGGATGACTTGCAAGTGCTCGCGAGCATTAAGAGCGATGGATCGCGAAAAATCGCGAGCGCGAGCGTGGACGGTCATCGTTACCTTTCTCACGCTCGAAGCCAGTCGGACAGCGGATCGAGAAAGTGGCGAACAGCAGCGATTTCTTATGCACACGGCCACTGGTTACATCCTGCGTCGCGTCTGGTTGTCTTCTCTCTCTTTGCACGCAGCTTCGTGGACCACGAAATTCATCGCCTCGATTTCGTTTTGGAGATTCTAACCTACGCGTCGCGTGGAGGGCCACGCGAGGACCGCCATATTGGTACCATCCTCGCTCGCCCTTCGTTTCGAGGCTCGTCGAGCGTAGAAAATTGCACGTTGCATCGAAACCACGGCAGAACGTCGGGACGAATCCGCGAGTTGTTTCAGCATTCTGTTAAGTAAATTGAAACTTTCCCGTTCGAGATCGCAAACATGAACTCTCGAGTCGCATTTTAACGTAGCCCGCTCCTGTATTTACTTAAATGCAACGCTCGAGTTAAATTCCAGCACGATATTTATCCTTAAACTCGGCACCGACCACAGACGGCCGCTAAAAATACAGAAACGTTCCCGACTGTACTGTTATGAAACGGTCTGGTCGCAGAATGGCGGCCGTTTAGTTCTACGGTTAACCGTACGCGACAAACTTTATCTGTCTTTCGTTCGTTCGCACGACTGTCCACGATTTTAAACAGCTCGCGGCGTCGACGAGAAGCTTCGAGGTCGACGAAGCGTTAATCGACGCGGCAAGGAACGTTCGCAAAAAAAAAGTCTGAAAAGTATTCGGGTACCGCGCAGAATACAGGTGTCCCAATGGCTGCGATCGCTGTGCTTAATGTATCTCCAGTAGAGATCGAGCCAGGCATCGGCCGTGAGTCAGAGAAACGGGAACGTGAGCAGGTTCCGCCGATCCTCTCGGCGCAATTAGACGCTCGTAACATGCAGCAATTTATATTAATCGGGCGAGCGTTAGTCACAGCGCGGATCGAGCGGAATTTCACGGTTCTGCGCGGGCACGACGCGGTTTTCGCAAGCGAGCGCGCTCGCGGAGCGCACTTTCACGTTCGCGCGGTGCACGCGCGCTCGTTGATAAAAGGAAGACTGACATGGTAATACGAGGATCGATAAGAGTGCTCTAAAGAAAAACTAAAGAGAGAGAGAGAGAAAGAGAGAGTTAGAGTCGAACACAAAAAAAAAAAAAGAAAAAAATCGTGGAAAGGCGGTCGAGTTTGAACTCGTTCGGTTAATTAATTGACCGCGGTCGGGGTGTGTGTTTGCGCAAGCCGAATTTTACGGCCCCGCGGTTGGGCCGTTTTATAATTAACGGGAAATCGCGGTGGATCGAGTCCGCGGTCACGTCCCGCGCGCTGTCGAACGCGCAGGCGATATATCACCGGGCAAATTAGACGGCTCGCGGACGCTTTATGAATCGTAAATATTTGCCGGACCCGGAGCGAAACGGGCCGATGGGAGCGTGTGCATTGGCCAGCGATAATCGTCGGAGCGGAGCGACGCGTGAAGTAGCGGTGCTCGGGTCGGCGTATGGACACCCAGGGTACCGTCGTCTGCTGTTTGGCGATCGTGAGTGGATCACCTGATCGAAAGGCATTGGCGACCAGCTCGCTTCCAGCCGGATAGCCTGTGCCTGTCTCTCAGCCCGTGTAAATGGGCAAGAGTATTGCGTAAGAACAGCAAAGGATAAGCAAAGGGGTCACACGCGAGCGTCGCGAGTTGCGCCACGTATGCGCGCGGTTTCCCGATACGAATGCTGCTCGATCAATTCGAAAATGGTCTGGCAACGATGAGAAAGTAATTATCGAGGCAGGATTAAAGGGACGAACGCGACGCGTGGACGATGGCCCCTGCTCGTGGGCGTTCGTGATCGCGACGATCCGTTGTCCCAGTCCTCCTGGCGGAAATTACGTTTCGCGGAGTTCTTCCACGCACACGCGTCTCCGCGTGAATCAGAAGGAGAGAGAGAGAGGGTATAGAAACGTTCGTGGACTCGGTCGTAGTCCGTAGGTTGATGTATGCGCAACATATCGGGCGAGTGCGTGACCGTGCGTGACCGGGACTCGCGTGCACCATCTCCTGCGCGAGTGAGTTGTTCCTCCGCCTGTGGCGGGGACGAAAAATATGTTAACAAGAACCGTGGACGCGCGTAGAGACTTCTAATTCCGACTCGATCCTCTCCCGGTCGACTTGTTCCTCTTCGCCGTGCCTTGGTCCCTTCTCTCTGGCCCTCCTCCCCTCTCGACGGGTCACGGCAACGAGCCATCGGCAACGCGATGAAGACGTCCGCGGAGCCAACCCGACAACGGTTCTCCGCCACTCGATCCTCAATGGAACGCGAGCTCTTCCGCCTCGAATTAATCACCGTGGAATCCCGATTATTTTCAACCGGTCGCGCGCGTGCAAGGATCCTCCGCCTCGCGCCACATTTTTTTTTTTTTGAAAAGGTAACCCGTGAACTAAGCGCCATTTCTTTTTGCTCTCTACTTTCATTTATTCTTCCTCTGCATCGCGAGCTGCAACGATGGGTTCGATTCTGGCTCCGGAAGTCGGTACTTCGAAGCGAAATCGAATTAGTTAATCACACAGAGACGTGTATCGTTTTTTCTGCTCGCGAATGGATCTTGTGAAATGTAATTTTTTATGTAAATATTTAGCGTTTAGACGTTTAAGTAATCGTGGAGCTCAGTGCACATCTGTTGGCAGCAAGGAGACGACATTAATCGCGCGCGCCCCTTCCTCTTCTTCTCAGTTCTCCGCGTTCTCCGTTCGGTTTCACGTTCGACGCTGGGATTGGATAGGTCGCGTGCTTTTTAATCGATGCAATTAAAGGATCGCACGGCAGGAAAACGGCTCGATGGGCTCGTTTTTTCTCTTTTTTTTTTGCCGATGCTTTCTATCGCTCGCGCCAGTGCAATTACGTTTCCCTCGATAATTCGACGACGCCGCACGAGGCCGAATTATTAATACGTAGGCAGAGGACGTGGATAGGCGCGTGCAGAGCGAAGGCGAGCGGCCGCGTAGAAATCGTCCGGGGTCACGATCGATTCGCGGAGATCGTCCATCCGGCCACACCCAGGCCGAGAACGTCGCCTCTTCGCCTGGCCGTGTACGCTCGCCACGGTAGAACGAGATAGAAAGTCGGTTTCGTTATTAACGCGAGCCAGTCACGCGTACGTAGGGTCAATTCGCAAGGAAATTTCGTCGATCACCCGTGCGACGTTCGTCGAAACGAGCTCACGCATCGTTTTAGCGCCACGCCACAGCTGGCCACCCTCTCTCTATTTAAAAACAGAAGCTACACAGCTTCTCAGCTTTCCGCACAAACTCGCAATCATTCTCCAACGCGTAACAATGAAATTTCTCGCTTGAAAAGGGTCAAACGGAGTCAGATCGCGAGGCTAGCTCGCGCACGTCCGCTCGTCGAGTTCCACGCGCGACGCGGCGGCTTCCTGCGCGCGCGAAGGTCGAAGAGGTCACGGGACCGACTTTCTCCAGGCGCGCGCGCGCGCGCGGAGATCGATAATAATCGGTCGGACGGTTAATTGTCCGTCGCTCTTTGGCTGCGTTACGCCTCGCGCGGTGAGAGTTCCACGTCGCCGCTCGGAAAATCGCGCGGCTCCGCTTTCACCCTTCCCTTTTCCGCGTGCCGCCGCGCGAAAAACCCGCGTCAATCCGACCCGCGTTCGACGGCCGTTAATTAACCGGCGATCGACCGATGGATCGGTTAATTGGCCACGTTCGGCGAAAGCCAGGGGGCCGAGGTGAGCCGCGCTCGAACGATGATGATTCAGAAACGGTGGGGGCAGTTTCGAAAGGAGACTGGATTCGATACCAGGAGCGGTTTTTTTTCTCTCGTTTTTCACTCGACTAATTATGCAGTGGCTAGAATTATCGGGTCTCGCGATCGTTCGAATATTATTATATGTATTCGCGGAATTTACAAACGCAACGAGTCTCTATATCGACAACTTCGGTATAAACACGTCAGAGGGTCGTAGGAAATGGAGCAAAGCTATGCGTCAGCATAATTGAATTTACACTCGATCGTCTTGCAACGCGACCCACCGATACTTAATAAATCACTGCGCCGTGGTCGCGCGATTACCCTTCTAATTTAATTATACGCGTTGCCCCGATCCGATAACGCTGTTCCATATGTTTCTATAATTGAAACATCGCTGGAGAACGGTACGCACGCTGGCTCGATAAATTCACGGTTCTTTCGCAGCGCTCGCATCGAAATCCTTGTACAGGGGGATGAAACCTTGCGGTACTCCTATTTCTTACCGCTCGAGGGTCGAGTTGACCTGGATCGAGCGGTGGTCGTCGTTAAAATAGCGTCCGATTCGATGGCGGAGGATCGCTCCGCGTGGACGCAGAAAGAGGGGGGTCAAGGAAACGCTCGAAACGATCGCGAGAACTCGAGGATCGCTGTGGCGGATCCATTAAGGCGGTGATTTACAGATGCCTGAAAAGTGAGAGTCCGCGGTACTTTCGCGTGCGTGTTAAAGGCCACGCCTGGCATGGAAGGGAAGCGTGCTGTTTCCTCGTACGAGGAGTCACGCTCGTGGTCGCTCGGCTTAGAGTATCCTCATCTCGCGGAGTCGCCACGAGTTTCCTCCGGTTTCGTAGGATCTACGATCTTATCCGGAGCCATCGACGCGCGTGCACGCGGTGGCGCGCTTATCCTGCGCGTTTCCTTTTCTTCCCTCCTAGCTGTGACATCCAACTTTGGTACCAAAGCCTTAGATATCAGCGCAGAGAGGATGAGTCGTTCGAACGTTGGCTCGCGCGGTCCATTAATATGCACACGTTTGGCCAGGATCGACTCCTCGAGGGCAACGGGCAGATGTTACGAGCGGTGTCACAGCATAAATCGCGAAACGCTGCCAATTAGTCGACGACGCACAAATTACCGCGCGGTGAATTAGAAGCTTGCCCCACCTCTTCGAGGAATCCCTCGCGAGCGGACGTTCTCCAGCGTCGCTGACAGTCTCCTCTTTCTTTTCTCGTTTTGGCCCTCGTCGTTCATCGCGACCCTGTCCTTAAACGATCTCGGATTCACCGGTGCGATTAAATATTTTAACGTCCAGCCGACAAATGCAGCCTCGAACGATAACTCTGAAGAGGACATTGTTAATACGGAAATGGTGTGTTCCAACTGTACGGGCTGTCGAGCATTAGCCAGTGAAACGTTTTCATGGAGAAAACGAGCGACGTACAGTCGCTCGCGGAGTTGAATAGAAGAGGGATGAATAACGATTACGTGATGTATGTCCCAAAGATTGAGAGTTCTCGTTGCAGTGTAGCAGCGGGACGCTGGTACTCTTTCAAGAGAGTCAGCTGAAGAGCTGTATTCTCTTCGCAGTTACAGAGTATTATCAGACTCCCGTATAAGTTGCTCGCGAGTCGAGACGATTAATCTATCTCGTCTCTTCTCCCTTTGCATTTTAATACAACAACATAGAAAAAAAAACACGATATTGCACCTTGCACACCGTATCCAATCAACGAGAGACACCCTTGGTACCAAAACGGATTTCTCCAAAAAATCTGATACTCCATATTAATAAAGAAAAAGATCAGCCATCGGCTGCGAGCAACGAAACAACGCTGGATGGTCGTTGGAGAACGCGAAGAAGGAAGACGCGCTCGAGAGACCAAAGGGAGAACGGAACCTTAACGCGCGTGCTGCCAAAGAGAGGAACGTCCTCGAGGTGTGGTGGCAGGCAGGTGAGAGCGCGGGCGTACGCGCGTTTCACGTTGGCATTTGCTAATGGCAATCTCGCGGGAAGAGATGGAACGTCGTGAAGGGCGGAAGAGAGCTGCTCGCGAGAGGGGACGGGTGGAGAATACGAGCCGGGGGAAAAAAGTGATCGGGCGCGTTTATGCCGGCATTAGACTCGTTCCTCTTAGCGCCAGGGGCGCGGGTGAGATACCTGGGCCCCGGAATGAACGGCACGGGACGAGCACACCCACCTACGATGGGCCGTGCGGCGATATATTACCCGCGCCACCTCGTGACACCTCACCTGCCGAGCCTCTACCTTCCGTCTCCCTCCGTGGCTCCTTCGAGCGCCTCGATCCTCCGCCGCGACCGTTTTCGGCCCCCTCATCTTCTTCACAGGGTGTGCAAACAAGTTTCTCGCCTTCAGTTCAATTAACAATTCTCTATTACGCGTCTCGAGACACTTCAGACGACAAAACTGCATTGCATTCTCTAAGATACTCGTTCATAAGGGTGGTCTTGTACATGTTGAGTTCTTTCAACAGTGAAACTAGTATTAATTTTAGGAGATCGAGATATACTTTTTGCCTTTAAATAACCGATTTCTAATAGAAGTCTATCGTCGAGATTGAATGTCAGGAAATGTATAGAAGATTGCGTGAAATTGGCTATAACGACACCCTGTAGAAGTCGTACAGCGTCGAGGTGGCTTCCACTCTTCCCTCTCCGGTATATCTCCAAGTCAGCGTTTCCTCGTGGGTGGATCGTGGCCCCGGGGAATACGTCCGCGGAACAAAACGCGTCTCTTCCGCCACGAAGAGCGAGCGCCGCGCGGGGCGCTCATAAAGCGACGCTTATCCCGACCACGCTCGCGGCGTGGATCGCGTTCATGGAAACGTAGCTGGGCCCCGTGACAAGCGACGAGAACGCGATTATGCGCGCTGGACCTCGCTTCCGGTTCGAGACGGAGGAACTTTGTTAAATGCATTGTCGATACGTGCGATTAACGTGTCGTTCAGTTTGAAAGAGATTTCGCATTGAGCATCGCATCGCTCGTGTGTTCTCTGTTAAGTTCAGTTAAGTTAAAGTCTGTCGATCGTAGAATCAGCATTGCCAGCGATTTCTCGATTCGATTGCAGCTCATCCGGGATAATTTGCTTATTTAGAACGACGGAGTTACGTGTACACCGGCATCATACGTGACTCGAGTCATAGAGAGGACGTAGTTTCGTGCCTGTCCTACACGTACCTCGAATTTATGCGCTTTACGAGTTTACAACTTGCTTGAGACCGTTCGCGAGGAACATTTCCGTGCATGTCACTCGGGGGATCTACCTTGTACCCGAAGGTGGTCCGTTAGACGGAGGAAAGCAACTTGTTCCCGCTAAACGAAACACGTCGAGTAAATCAAAACCGATCATCCGCTGGAAACCGAGCCAGAATCCGAATCGATCATTCCGCGTGCTCGATTTCGACGCCGTATTTCATCGAGCACCGACAGACTTTCATCTCGAACCTCGCGAAGATACGTATCAACGATTAATCCCGTCGTTCCAGCTACCAAAATCTCTTCAAATACTTGCAAAACCTTCCTCGATATCCACCGTTATCACTGGTCCAACGGTACTCTCAGCTGGAAATCGCGAGGAAATCGAATAGAGACGTCTCTCGTCCAAAGCGTCGAGTTTCCGCCGCGACACCGTTCTCCAAGCGCGCGCAACAAATCGTAACGAGTCTGCGCGGAGCGATCCATCGATCTTCTCGTCAGCTGGCGGCGTGTCGTAGGTCACCGCGGCAGGCAATCCCTTTTAACAAGGACATTGAAATCCTCGAGCCGCGTAATGACCGCTGACGGATGGCGGACGTATCTCTGGCGATGCAGCGAGTCGAGGAAGACGCGAAAAAAAAAAAAAAAATAGCCGCGTTGCCCCTGGAAGAGTCGATCCGCGAGCTGCCGGGTCGATCGATCGATCGGATCGACGCGGCGAGAGGTAGCGGCTGGGATCGTGTACGGAACCGCGAACAAGCCAGACAGCTCGAGCAATGCGCGCGTATCATAACTCATCGATGCGCCTCGAGGCGATAGCCCGGGGAATAGGAATTAGATCGCCCCCCTTCTTCGAAGCCCCTCGAGATCGGGTGAAACTCGACGCGGCTGGATCCTTTACGCGCCTACTGAGAACACGCCGAGGATGCGCGTCGTTGCGCAACCTTCCATCAGCCGCTTTCTACGGGCTCGTCAGGAGTCGATTTTTTGGCTCCGTCGAGTGATGATTGGTGATCAGAGGCCTGGTAGAGGCCTGCTCGAAGCGGACGGATCCTCCTTTCGCCCTCCGCGAGCTGGTATCGGGATGGAATGCTTCCGACTCGCGTGGAAATCCAGTGTTTCCTTCTGCGAGTTATTCGCGGCAGCGATTACACGCTGGCTATCAGATCGAGGTAAAGGACCGCGATCAATTACGATTTTTCCTGGCGCGAGCCAGGGAATGAGTTTAACCGGGCGGAGGGTGAACAAACAGGAGTGTCCTCAACGCGGGTTCACAGCTGAGCTCGGTCATGGTCTCTCCTTCTCTCTTTCCTTCTCTACTCCTCGCGAGATGAGATTCCAGGATCGCGGGATCGGATGATAAAAGGTGGAGGGAGCGAGAAGGAAGGTGGATACCGGTCGCGCGCGGTATCTGCGGCGTCATCTTCGCGGCATTCCGCGTAAAGAGTCGAAATCGTTCGAGCCGAGGCGGGGTATGGGAAGCCGGCGACATTTAGCTCGGCGATCGGTAGGACACCTGTGACATTTCATTAAGCGGCGAACGGCGAGCGGTGAACGCGAGAGGGAGACGCGGACAAGGAGTCGCAGGAAACGCGCGCGTACGAGCGGCAAAAGTGGATTCATTACGCGGTGGCCCGCGGAATCCGGAGAGCGGTAGCAGCCGCGGCGCTATGCGAGTCCAGGACGCGGGCATTTGTCCGCGTCCCGCCGCGCCGCGGCGGCCATTTAACATCGGTCGCATCGAGCGCAGGGACGAGGCGATGCGCGCGCGACCGCTCGAGAAAAATTAGATCGGCGTTAGACCTTGACCCTCGAGGGGGCAGCGATCGTCGCAGATCGTTGGAGAGCTTTAGAGCTTCGCATTTGTGACACAGTGGTCACTGGATCTTTAATTGAAATGGTACCTCGATTTTTGTAAAATGTCAGCTCGCAGAAGAGTGGATGGTGGAATTGTAGGGGAGGAGAAACCGCAAAGAGAGCGAAGAATCAACGGAAATAGACGCGTACGAAGTGATTTCCATTAATCGACGTGTTTATATTCCAGCTCGAGTTCTAATTTTTTTCTCCCCCAGCATTAACGAGGTATTATTCATCGTTGCGCGGGCAACATGTGACTCACGACACAGAGCGTATAGAAAAAGCGAGCCGTTTTTTGCGCGATTACCACGGGGAGACCTTGCGTAGCATGCTTATCCTGTCACGAGTTCCGCTTTAATCTCATTATCTTGTCGCGCGATTTTTACACCGACGATAGCCGACCGTCCTGGCTGTAATAAAGTGTTTTCGCGTTGCATAAAGAACTGCTGTTGCTAATGCCAGTAGTGCTCTTTCGCAAGTGATCGTTTCGATCCATTTATTTCCTCCAAAATGGCTGCGAATATCGCGATAGAACGCGGCAATTACCAGCAAGTCACCTTTTTACACGTTTCACCCTGATAACAGGCATAATGCGCGCGAGATATCGAAAGTTGAAGCCAGTCTCTCGAACCGCGAGCGTTTGAACGAAATCGATCCGTCCAATATTTCGTCGAAATTCGAACGTTCGATCGATCGAGCAGTAAATCTCGGAAACGTTCTCATTCCAACGGCGAACGCCGTCAGAAGCAACGCTGATGACGCCAAAAAAGCAGCGATAACTCTCGAGGACGTCTCGCATCAGCGCATTGATTGGCGCTGCAGTCAAAGAGAGCCGCGCGCGGCCGTTCGCCAGGAATTCGTCGCCAATAAGGCGGACGTTAGCCACTAATTGCGCCGCGTACGCGAGCACTCGTATCCCATGCGAATTAAGAGACAAACGGAACAGCGAGACACGCGGAGGGCTTCCTCGTGCGCGGCGTGTACGCGCGCGGATGGCATCCGCGTGTGCGCCAAGGCGTGTCCCCTGGCGAATTCCGGATAATTCGAACGATCGCTCGCTGCCATTGGCGAGGAGGTATGCGCATCGCCTCTGGAAAAGAGACGCCAAGAGGAAAAGAGAGGCTAGCTCTAAGGAAATAGAGAAAAAAAAAAACCACACTTTTACCCGCGACAGAGGCTTCTATCGCGCGCATTTTCAAAATCCCTCCCGTGCGCGCGCGCATTCACTCGAGTTAACATCATAAATATCCACGGTCGCCTCGTAATTACCATTATTAAGCTGCGCCGTGGTACCGCGGCGCGTTTCATCCGCGCGGCGTTTCGCGCGGCGCGCTCGCCTCTGTCGTTCGCCCGCGACGGTACCGGATACCGATCTCCAGGTGCTTGCTAATTGAAAGCAATACCGGGCGTGTTCTTTGGGACGTTGAACGAGTGGTGGATCGCGAGGCGCGGTCGAACGTGGCCTCGCCGGAGGAAACGATCCGCCAGCGTTTCCTAGACGAAGCAGGGGCCCGAGGATGCCTAACAGTCCAGCCGAGGTTGCGTCTCGGATACGCGACTCGATCGGACGTCGTTAATCGTCCTGCATCGCCGCGGAAGATTTGTGTGCAACATTCCTTGGGGAAAATCTGTGAAACTCGTTTCACCTCGAAACGAGCATCCATTCTACGAGTACTTATTCGCCCCTCTAAAATGGAACAACACTCAAAAAACGACTCGTCGCACCCAAAATCAAAATCGCAGCGAAGTTCGTCGAAGAATTTCTCGATTTCAAGGCAAGATATCGTCGCCCTTGGTGGATCGACGATCATCGCGATCGCATCGATCCATCCACATTGGTTCGCTACACATAAAATTGCTCAGAGAAATCTGTGAAACTCGTTTCACGTCGAAACGAACGTCCATCCAACAAATAATTACCTTCTTCTCTAGAATGAAATAGTCAAAAAACGACTCGTATCCAAAATTAGAAATACAAAATCAGAGTCACAGCGAGGTTTGACGAGGATCTCGATTGAAAAGCTAGATATTGTCGCCCACGGTGGATCGACGATCGTCGCGGTCGCATCGATCCATCCACATTGGTAACGCTGCATACATAACGTTACCCAGAAAAATTTGTGAAACTCGTTTCACCTCGAAACGAACGTCCATCCAACAAATACTTCCCCACCTCTCCACAATGAAGCACCCAAAATTAGAAATGAAACAAAGTCAGAATCGCAGCGAAGTTCGTCGAAGAATCTCTCGATTGAAAAGCTAGATATCGTCGCCCTCGATGGATCTACGATCATCGCAATCGCATCAATCCATCCACACTGGTTCGCTACACATGAAATTGCTCAGAAAAATCTGCAAAACTCGTTTCACCTCGAAACGAACGTTCATCCAACAAATACTTCCCCACCTCTCCAGGCTAAAACACTAAAAATCGACTCGACGTGCCAAAAATTAGAAATGAAACAAAGTCGGAATCGCAGCGAAGTTCGTCAAAGAATCTCTCGATTGAAAAGCTAGATATCGTCGCCCTCGATGGATCTACGATCATCGCAATCGCATCAATCCATCCACACTGGTTCGCTACACATGAAATTGCTCAGAAGAATCTGCAAAACTCGTTTCACCTCGAAACGAACGTTCATCCAACAAATACTTCCCCACCTCTCCAGGCTAAAACACTAAAAATCGACTCGTCGTGCCAAAAATTAGAAATGAAACAAAGTCGAAATCGCAGCGAAGTTCGTCGAAGAGTCTCTCGATTGAAAAGCTAGATATCGTCGCCCTCGATGGATCTACGATCATCGCAATCGCATCAATCCATCCACACTGGTTCGCTACACATGAAATTGCTCAGAAAAATCTGCAAAACTCGTTTCACCTCGAAACGAACGTTCATCCAACAAATACTTCCCCACCTCTCCAGACTAAAACACTAAAAATCGACTCGTCGTGCCAAAAATTAGAAATGAAACAAAGTCGAAATCGCAGCGAAGTTCGTCAAAGAATCTCTCGATTGAAAAGCTAGATATCGTCGCCCTCGATGGATCTACGATCATCGCAATCGCATCAATCCATCCACACTGGTTCGCTACACATGAAATTGCTCAGAAAAATCTGCAAAACTCGTTTCACCTCGAAACGAACGTTCATCCAACAAATACTTCCCCACCTCTCCAGGCTAAAACACTAAAAATCGACTCGTCGTGCCAAAAATTAGAAATGAAACAAAGTCAGAATCGCAGCGAAGTTCGTCGAAGAATCTCTCGATTTCAAAGCAAGATATCGTCGCCCTCGGTGGATCGAGGATCGGCGCGGTCGCATCGATCCGTCCGCGTTGGTTCGCGGAAGGGCTGTCACCGCGCGGGACGAGTCGGAAGCCCTTCGCTCGAGGCGGCGGTAATTAAAGATAGTATCAGCGGTGCGTGTCGGCGCGGTGTACGCGGGTATACGCGACTCGTACGCGAGGTATACGCGTACCACGGGAAACGCTGGTACGCGAGACCGTACGGAACACCGTAACCAGTGCATCGCGTCGGCACCGTCTCCGTTCCGTTGCGAAACGGACACGGACGGTCGCCAGCTCGCTTTCAGCGACCGCGGGAAACGATCGCGCGAGTCAGCAGGATCGCGTGCCTTTGGAATCGACGTGGACACGAGGCCACTACGAGGCTTTGCAGACGAGACGAGACGCTTTCCGCGTGCTTGCTACCAGAGCGCTGTCGAATTAAGGCTCGAGAAGAATCGAGGCGATCGTACGATCGTTGTAATTTAACAGTATAAATTGAACGAGGGTAAAATGTAGATTTGTTCGCGAGTAATAAGAAGCTAGTAGAGCCTCTTCAACGTTGGCGCGCGTCGTAATGGACCGCTGGTTGGACGATTTAATATCAGGCGGTTGGGAAGCTGAGGGTATTAATAATGGAAATCAGAGCTGAAAGGGTTAATTCCACTGATTCACTGTCCGGCTAAGTTGCGCAGGTAAAGATTAACAAAGATACGGATCGTAAGAGGACGCCAGAAATGTTGTTACATTTGCGCGCTGTCGAGTTGATAGCTCGGAACTGGTAGCGATCAAGGGGAGTCCGAGGAACAAATGGTCCGATCGTGTATGCAGAAACTGCGGCTGATGCGCTCTGACGATCGCCCAGAGGAATCGAGGGGATTAAAGGAATCAATCAGAGGATAATTAGAGATCGCAACGCTTGAAGCGTCTTTTATAAGGAGTCGTATCTGTTCTAAAGAACTGCCGTGGCGCTCGAGAGCGGCTTCCTTTACTCTCCAACGGCTCTAATTATTCCCATTTAATAGACCTCGTCCTTGATAACCGCGTATCTTCGCGCAAGTGCTCGCGTTCCTCCCGTTTCGTATTTAAAACAAGGTTGAACGCGGATTCTCGGGCTCGATCGACGCCGTGACTTCGCGTTTTGTCCCAGGGTCATCCGCAGCGTCGATAGCGACTCCCGCTTCTGCCAGAGGATCGAGCAAAAGCCGTTCACCAAGATCCTCAGGACGAGGCAACGCGAAATTACCTCGATTTTATAATAATTAATAAATCCGTCGATTCGATCGTGACTACAGCGCGGTTCAATTTGGAAAGCGGTCGAGCAACGCTCGTATCGCGGTGAATTACACGCGTTGACCTTTCCTAACGATCGAGGATGATCCACGTCACCGGCTACCATCCGCGATCGATCGACCTTCGTATTTGGCAAAGAAACGACTGCCCGTGCGAGAGGTCGATCGGCATTGACCTAGCCTCGCCGTGTGTTCCCGTTAACGCGTTCCATCCTTTCATGTCTCAAGGCTATCAAAAATTCTGCTCTCCCTCGACGCTGCGTACGAATCCACGTTCGAATCGAAGCACGCGCGGCGACACTGGCAACGACCTGGTTGACGCTTTCGTAAAATCGATTACTCGCGATTCGAGTGCTCTCGAAATGGCGGCTCGTTCGAATTTAGAACTAGACTCGTCCTCCATCGACGATGTCTCGAGACAGAGTTGGAAACGTTCGCGTGGTCACGACGACAAACGTAGAGAACGCGAGGTACCAGCCGTTCCAAGAAGCGACACGCGGCGGGAGAGAACGCGCACCGTGTCCAGCCGTATTGAGCCATCATCTGCAGATCCGGGAATTGTGCAGGGCGGTCCATAAAACGCGGCTGGCTCTCCGTGCCGCGTTGGGCCCGACCGTGCCGGTGTAATTTACAACGCTGGACATCGCTGCCGGTTTATTACCGGCTTGTTTATTTTACGGTTGGTACGCGCTCGCGGAGGCCTTGGCGCGCCTCCGATCCGTCTTTCTCTTCCGTTTCGTCTTTCATTCCGCCAGCTGTTCCTTTCTGCGTCTCCCTCACCTGTTTTTCCCGTCTAGTTCGCGACGCGCCGCTCCGTGCACGCCAGATGAACGCGCGCGACGGCCCCTCGCACTGGTGCTCCCTTCGTCCTCTCCATTTTACGATCCTCCTCGCGATCCAATGCTATCCAGGATACTTTCTCGTCGTGGCGTACGCTAGATCGAGTCTATCGAACGTCTCAAAGCTGGTGGTACCACTCGAGAAAGCGTAGAATCGCACTATCCAACGTCTGAAACTCGAAGGATCCAACAGTTCCAAAGGACACCGATCACCATCCTCGCTTTATCGATCTCGAACGCGTCCCATCGAACGATCGATCCAAACCAGATATCTCCACACCCTTCTCGAACCAGGTCGAGGAAAAAGAAGAACGGACGGGAAAAGTAAGGAACGAAAGATGAAACGAACGCGAATCGAAGGGGCAGGAGGATCGCGGGAGAGGGCCTCGCGCGCAATCAATTACCAGGGCAGTTGCAGATAGTCGTGCAACGTGTCCGTGGGCGCAGATCCCCGGTCAATAATAACGAACGGAGAGGGCAGGAGAGTGAGCGTGGTATAAACGCGGACGCAGTCCGAGCGGAACGGACGCGCGTTCGCGATCGCATTCACGGGGTCAGGTACGCGAGAGAGCTACCTGCATCAGCGGAGGGCCGGTGCAACGGCGCAGTCACGAGCCGAGGAATACCGTGGCGCACGGTACGACGAGGGCCCCGCGCGTTCACGGTTACGTGAAAACGCTGGCTGTTGGCTGCTGCTGCTGCTGCTTGCTGTTGGCTGTTGGCTGCTGCTGCCGCCGTGTGTATACACACTCGGGCCGGTTTTCTGCTCGCGGCCGCGACTCGCATAGGCGCGGTGGGTGTCGATGTCGGTGCGATGCCGGGGCGTGTGAACGCTGTGACATATGCGGCGTGTCGCTTTCTTTAATCGCCTCTGGCCGCGACTGCCTCTTGCCCGGATACCTCGCGCAGGCCCCGTTCGCCGCGGTAGACCGAGCAGCCGTGCCACCAGAGCCAAAGACGATCCGTTTCCTCGCGATCCTCCTCTGGTTCGCGCATCGAGGATCGTCTTTGTTGAGAAGGTTGGCCTTTCGCTGCTTCGACTGTTTAAAAATTGTGGAATACGGCTCGTTTATTGCATTCGAAAGTTTGGTCATTTTGGTGCAACGCGATGCATTTCGATACGCGACGATGCAACGTCTGATACGCGGCAAGTAGATGTAAGGTAGAGTGACGCGTTTTATGATAGACCAAAGCCAAAGACGATCCGTTTCCTCGCGATCCTCCTCTGCTTCGCGCATCGAGGATCGTCGTCGTTGAGAAAGTTGGCCTTTCGCTGCTTCGACTGCTTAAAAATTGACGAATAAGTTCCATTTATAACACTTGAAAGTTTGGTAATTTTTATGCAATGCGATGTATTTCGATACGCGACGATGCAGCGTCTGATAGGCGGCAAGTAGATATAAGGTAGAGTGACGCGTTTTATGATAATGATAGACTAAGATAGCGATAGTAGAGTGATAGTAAATTGTTCAGGGTGTATTTTTAATATTAGCATGAAAATAACTCGCAGCATCGAGTGCAGGATTCCGCACTGGTGTTGCAACAGCTCCCGTTCGCTCTCACGTTCGTCCTCCGAGGCGTATCGGTCGGGAATCGGAAAGGAGCTGTCGAAGGAAAATGCGGTTTCTCGCGATGCCCAGGGAAATTGGCTCCACGCCGATTTAGGCGCCTTTGAGGCTCCTTTCATGGGCCTGGGACGCAGAACCGTTGACTTATTGGCCATTTCGTGCGAGCGATCGTGCCTCTCGCGCGAGCCGAGGAAGTCCACGAGAGTCGCGGTCGAGGAAAGCGCGCGGATCCGATCGCGGGTCGCTTGCTTCTAATTCCTAAATGAGAGGGATTCGAATCGATCGATGGAAAAAATCCTCTCGCTCGACGATGCGCTCGCGCGTACGTTAAATTATGTTGTCACGGATCCGTGAATGTAAACGATCGGCCGCGAGTAATAAAGTTAATTGCCACGATCAGTTTGATACGATGTTCGTTTCGGATATCATTATTGTTGATAATAACCGGTCCGCGCGCGGCGCGTTCCTACCCGGGAGAAATTTGTTAGCCGAGTAACGAGCGGTATCGTAGATTGCCGCTGCGAGACGCGAGTCGAACGATTTCTGGTAGACTTCTGCCGTGGCGAATCAATTAGCGTCGATGCGAGCTTAAATACAGACTTATCGGGCCTGCTCGAGTTTTTATTATACCCGATATCAGCCGCACGGAAAGTAGAAAGCAGGAACCACGCGTGAATCAACTTCCGGAGTTTATTCTTTTTACAAGCGCACATTTATCTGAGCCGAATCGGCGAATAGATTCTTCGGATTATGGCAGCCGTATACGCTCCCGGGAATATCTTTATCGCCAATAACTGTTCGACGGAGACCGAGAGCCGCAACTTTTCATACGGCTATTGGTCACGTATCCGCGATAGAACAGCCGCGCGCCATCGCTTACCAGGGAAAGAATTTCGAAAGTAATCGCCATGAGGAAAAAACCAGCCTGCAATACATCGTCTGGAGAATTTTGATAAGAATGACACGGGGCGTTTAGTCTTCCGACAATATCTCGTTACTCTCGCGAACGCGAGCTCGATTTCGTTCGACTGATCGCGATTCAACGCGCTAGCCGTGCGATTTTCCGCTTCCGTAGTGAAATCCTCGCGATTCTTCACGCGTGCGATCTTCGATTCTCTCGAAGCTTCGATCGAGCCAGGGCAGGCGATTTTCCTGACGGCTTCATCGCGCGGTCGACCTCGAGCAAAGGACGAGGCTGCCCCGCGGACTCGTCGTAACGCCGCGGCGCGCATCGCGCGTAAATCCGTCGTCGTCCATCGTGGGGCGCGCGCAGTGCTCGGGCTCGCAGATTAATAACGCGATAAATTCAACGCTTACCCAGGTGGGCGTGCGAGCCGCGTAGGAACAGGTAGATAGAAGAGCTACGTGCCGCGCCAGCAACGCGCTCCTCCTTTTTCTCTTTTTTTTCTCTTCCTTCTTCCCTCTTTTACCGCTCGACGCGGCGGCGTCATCGGTCGATACGCGATTAATGGTGCCCCGCGAGAATTCCGCTGAAAACGATTCTTTAATACGCGTACGCGTCTAATCTCAACCCAAGTTCGTCTGTTCTCTTGTGTTACAAGAGTCACTCGAACCACGTACGTTTGTATTCACCAGCGAAGAAACGAAGGATTTCGAAATACGTGCGATCGATTGACTCGCGTAGTACGAGAGAAGAGGAACGGAAGCTGGGATCTTAACCTGTACGCGCGCGTGGACGCATGCGCGGTGAACGGACCGGTGTCGCGGCGAACGTGGAACGCTTCCGCGTTGCTAAACCGCGGCAATTTCGATCTTAATGAGAAACAAATTGAAACGAAACCGGTAGTGAACTGGTTCCAGTAATCGCGTAACGCGCCGTAGGATCGTCGGAGATCGGCGATCGACACATTGTATCGGCGATATAGGGTTCGACGGTGGTTGCTGGGCCCATCGGCAGCGAAACCGCTCCGCTGCTAATAACCGGCGCATTATGTCAACCGTTCCCCCGGATAACCGTTTATTACGGGGTTGCCGCGCGATAAAAAACGCATTTTGCATAATGCAAGATAACCAAGCGGGACAGGTTTCGGACAGGTGTGCCGACGCCCCACTACGACTACACACGTCCGCTCCTCCTTCCCACGGGCAATCCCCGACGTGTAAATTAATAATCTATTAGGACATCCTCTCCTCGCGTTGCTCCTCTTCGTTTCTTTGCCCTCTCGACTGCTCCTCTTCCCTCCTTTCCGCTGGACCGCCGTTCGTCCCCCCTTCTGGTATCTTGTTTTTCCTCGGCTCTTTCTTTCGCTGCGGTAATACACTTCGCGCCATTATGCTTATGGATTCTTGCTCCTTTTCGGGGATCCTTCGACAAGACCTTTCTTTTCTCACTGGGTTTTTTTTTGTGATCGTTTAACTAGTGTCGCGTACCAATTTAGTTTTGATTTTCTACTCTTGTTTCTTCTGTTGCGTTTATTTCGAGTCTGCTTCTGTTCCTCTCGCATGATCTTCTTTGTTTCATTATTTTTTACTGGTCCCCTCCCTCCTTTATTATTATCCACCGTTTCATCCATCTCGCATGCGAAACTCTCTCTTTTTCCAACGCCTCTTCTACTTCCTATCGCGATTCTCCTCGCTCCTGGCGACGTATCAACCGACGCGAGGCCGGCAGGTTATCGCGAGTACCCGCTGACTCGTAAACGAGGATAATAAGATCGAGGCAACAAGAGAGAAGGAAGTGTCTCCTTGGAATCCTTTAATCTTCGTTCGATCATCGTCCCAACGGTTTTGTATCGCGCCTCTATCGTTTCGATTTTCACTGGCCATTAATCGTGACCAGCGACGAGGTTTCTCGATGAAATTCGGTTGCTCGATCGACGACGAAAATCTCGCGTTTCACGTCGTGTGTTGCAGCCAGACGAACAAGTGCACGGCGCGCGATCCAGCGCGGACAGCAGCCGGATAATCGATCCGTGGCGATCCGACTTTCAGCGTTTATCGGCGAGGGAGATCGCAGGCTGGCCGCGGTCGCGGATCTATCCGCACGTTCCAACGATTTGCTTCGCGACGGGGACACGAGATCCGATCGATCCAGGCCGTGTCTCGACGGCGGTGAACGCCGTCCCCTTAATGAGCGTCCACCTGAAATGTCACCGACGCCGGTGAAAGCTGAAATTCGAATTCTTCCGGTGACATTTCGCAACAGCCGCGCGTGCAACGGCCCCCGGGAGATTCACGGGAACCAGCTCTCTCGCTTGGCTACCAAACGACAAACTCTCGTCCCTGCTCCACCTTCGCGTGTTCATTCCTTGAAGATTAGATCGGTAACAAGAGTGCAAAGTGATGATAATTATTGTACATCGTGGTTTTTGGGACGCGAATTCGAATCAGAATGGATATGGTACGTAAAAAAGCTGATAAACGATCGACGCACGCCTCGTTTCAAGTCGTACCCATGCGAGATCAATCGTTCGGGGTGTTCTCGCGAAGCACTGAAATTTCATCAGCGCGGAGGCACGCGCGTAAAGAATCCGCGACGTGCGTCAATGCCCGAGTGCTTTTGCAACCGGGCACTTTCGCAATTTTCTCTGCCCGTTTCCAATTCGATAGAACACGCTGTCCAGAAGAAACGGCACGCGAGTAGCCAGCTTCGATTCAACTCGAACTCTCCGTGCGAGTACAGTCGAGCACGCTGGAAAACGGACTCGAAACCGCGTCGCGTCCGCCATCTTTCGATCCCCGTTCCTCGAACCGCCCTCACCAATAAATTCTTCCGCTTAATCCACGGATGAAGGAAAACGACGAAATAGTTTATTGTTTCGCAAAGCCTGGCTCTGTTGGCCCTAATACACATCCGATAACCAGACGACGATAAATAACCAGTAATCGGTTTACTTCGCAACGTTCGCGTTCCCGCGACGGTGACTCACGCTGGTAATCTCTGAATGCGCGGCCGTAACGCACTCGCCAACGACGATATTTCAGCTGGCGCGGAACTCGCGCGGTGACACCGATTATTAGATACGACCGTGCGAGCGGGTTACCAGGAGTCGTTGCGATTGACTTAGCCGCGGATTCCTGCGTGCGTACGATAGAGACGCCTGGTACACGCAAGATGGCTACTCGATCTTCGACGCTTGGCTATTCGATTTTCTCTAGAGTCGACGATCTTGTCGTACGACAGCATCGTTGGTATTTTATGCGAACAGTTTCTTTATGTATCGTTCAGGACAATTTCTTTCTTGATGGCGAAGGAAATGGAAGTTTTAATGGTGGAGCGGTGGGTGGGGCGGAGGATACAGTTTGGAGAACGATCCTCGCGAGGGTTCGAAAGAACTGTGAGAACGCGAGAGCCGCATTGTTGCTGACAGGTGTTGCCGGCTGCGCAAAGTGGATGCCTCGCAACTGAGTAGTGACGGTGATTCCACGTAAATCTAATACGCATATACGCAATAAAGTTGCTTGATAACGGGGCTTCGTTTTGAAGGAAATTACTATGCTCGAGAGCATCGGACCGATGCGCGCGTACTCGACACTTGCAACCATCACTTTCAACAATTTCTAAACTAAGAAGATCGCACGCTTTGGGGGATAGAAAGGTAATGAAAGCGATCGAGCGCTGAATAAGCTACAATCCCCTACGCGTCTCTAAACGTATGTCTGATTCAAAAAAAAAAGTCGCGTGACTGAGCGACGAGCTAAATACCTCGAGAAAATAGACTAGCGAACGAAATAATATTTCTACGTATCGATTTATTCAAACTCTTGCAATAAAATGACGATTTTCATCGCGCAATTGTACCAGAAAGGGCGAATATTCGTTAGCTTGGTACGAACGTTCTCCGGTTCCACAGATCGCCGTCAAAAGACAATCTCCAGCATTGGAAACTTCTTTCCATCTTCCTCTGTCCGCACGTTCGAGCGAATCATTATCATTGATCACCCCCTCCCTTTCTCTCTCTCTCTCTCTGAACTTTCCTCGTCCTCTCGTCGACGGTCTCGGCTATCAGCTAATTGCCATCGTCGTGGCCAGCGATCTCGCGGCCGTAAAATCGCGGATGCTCGTGTACGATCGTTCCGTCGGCATCGTGAGAGTGCTGATTTCAGATTTACTCCCGCTTCGTTCTCGCCACGGATCGGCCGCGCGATTCGAGGCTGCTCGCGCGGCGGATGGTTCAGAGGGGTGGAACAGGGATGGGATTTGCACGTTGTCGATAGCTACGAGGCACGCAGCGAGGTTGGAAAAGGTTGCTTGTATCGACGAGGCAACGATAAGAGTTGAAATCGTACAACGAAATTTGTAGCCACGTTTCAGTGTCACGAGGGTTGGTAGCAGCGTTAGGGGATGAAACTCAGAGAGATGTTCGCGTATCGTGTTTAAAGTGAAAATTAGAAACCTTCAACAACGCGATACTATTCGAAACTTATCAACGATTAACATTCGCCTCACGATCTCCCAACGAACGCTTCGATCTCGACCGATCAGGTGCGTTTAACCCCAACAGCGAGCCAAAAACTAATTACTCCAGGTACGCGAGCACCGCGAACGGGTTCACCTTGTGAATTTCTCGCGAAACTTTCTATCTCACGCGGTTCTGTTCTCTCGTTGGCGTTTCTTCTCCCTAATCGTCGGTTATCCCACATTCGCGTTTCCACGCGCACCGCGTCGTCGCCGCCGCTCGCGGAGTAACCGATACGGCGTGCTGTTGCTCTCTCCCCGTAATGGAAGCGCGGTACGGTACTTTTTAAGCGGATGATTAATTACCGAGCGATGACGAACTCTGGCCCGCGTAGTCGCGAGCGGGCAACCGATTCAATTAACCGTCGACAAACAGGTGAATCGCGATGGTTGAGGGGAACCCGCGGGGTTGGCGACTCTCCTGTTTAATTGGTCGCCAGATCGCCCCGCGTATTATCCGGTAATTGGATTACCCTCTTAATCCGCGGATGGGAACGACGATTTGTCATAATACCGTAATTAATTCCCGGGTAAACGAGGATCGGCTCGGTGCGTGAGCGCGCCGCCGATTCTTTATCGCCGGTTTATAGCGTCCTGCGGCGAGAAAGGAATTGCCACGGCAAACTGAAACGCGGCGAATAAAAAGCCGCGCGGAGCGGGTGATTAATGTTATCAATCGATTCGGTGCCCCGTGCTACGGCGATGATGATTAATCTAGCGATCGGCCGTGTTAATCGATCGAGGCAAGGTATTATTCGTTGCCCTCGCGCACGTCTCGTCGAAGCTAGCGATCGAGCGAGCGAGCGAGCGAGCGATTCGTTCTCTCGCTGCGAACGTTTATGCGTTCACGATGAAATTTAAAAGTTGCAACAGACACGAAACGCAACGCGATGTCGAACCGCGCGGATAGTTGATCGGGGCGAAGTAAACGTGGAGGTTCGCGGCACCGTTTCGTTCATTCTCCAAATGGACTTCGTTTCGTTATCCATCGTTCCGTTCGTTCCGTTTTCCGCGTGACAGTGGATTTATTTGGGGATAAACGAAGTTCAGACGCTCGAACGTTTACCTTCGAGAAACTGAACGTCGCGCGTTCCTTGTGCGAGGAAGACCCGTGTAAACGCCTGCTTAATTATCCACGAATTATGCCTGCGTTGCACAAGATGGACCTGAGATTACCCGAGATTGGATTAACGGTAGAATGATTGATGCGAGTGGCAATTAGAAAAAAAAGATCGAGACTTCGAGGCAGACGCGATCGGTGGTTCCTGTTTTACAGAGTTCCCCGCGTGGTACCAAGATGGCTACCCTCTCAGAAGCGACGAAAAGCGGTCGAAGAGCAAACGCGCAACGAGTATCGCGAGGAGAAGAAGTTGGACGACGAGAGACTCCATCCCCTCGCGATCTCACCCTCGAGAGCCTCGACAGCTCCTCGCGAGCCAAGCCCATTCTTCTCCACCGAGACGAATTAACACTCGAATCAGAATCCACCCGCCTGTTCCCACGTTCCTCGCCTTATTAATTGCTCCCGCCCCGTGGTTTCGACGTTTCGACGGTAATCGACGCCGTTCCCTCCACCTCCTCCCTTTTTCCACCATTTCCATGCGATCCCACAGAGGCGCGGCCGTCGAATCACCGGCGGTGATCTCGCGAAAAATCGGCTGGATGCCGCGGATCATTAAAAGCCAGGGCTGGCGGGGGCACGGAAATTTCAATCGGTCGAGGGAGCACCGTATCTGGTCTGGTAATCGAGTAATCGACCGTTCGCGCTTTGAATGCGCCATTGTGCCTGGCGGCACGGTCGCGCGAGCGCGCGGCTCAACCGGGTAAATGCGACGCGATAGAAAAACGCGGACACCGTGCCGTTACGTGAAGTCGTGCGGCTATTAACTCTCGACGAAATTGAACGAGATCCGATCTCTCGCGCGCGCGCGCGCGCACTCCCACGCGGGATACGCGCCAGCGTAAGAGGAACATAATCTGGGGAGCCTCCGCGGGGTCGGTTATCAACCGGGGTCGACCGCGGTGATACGAGCGGGGGAGGGTGAAAAATGTCGCTCGTAAATTTCCTCTTGCAATTACCTTGGCCGCTCACACAATGGTAGGCATGGATAAAGGAAATTCGAGAGAGTTATCGACCGGTGTTGTTCTTACTTGCGATACGTGGTTCCGATTGGGAGTGTCCATTTTGCGTTCGTCTTCGAATCAATCAAGATCCTCGCGTCTGTCACTCGCGTCGACGAACTTGGTCTTGAGAAATATTGATAAGAATTTGTCACAAGGTATAGTTTACCGTTCGAAATGATATGATGAAGATGTCAGCCGTCGAACCACCCCTAAGAGTCACCGTACACGAAGCCATGTTCCAGAAACGAAAAGTTATGTTGGTTTTTGAGAAACGAACGCAAACACCCACTCTCGTTTCTCGTTCCTCGAAACGTCTGGCATTCACGGAACAATAGCTCGGTTAATATCTGCAGGGACAGCCAGGGCGTCGAAATGGAAACTCCACCTTCGCACCTGATCCGGCGTAAATCAATTATTTCTGACTTGTCGCTTATGCACGGTGTAAGGTTTCCACGCGCGTTCGTACGCGAACGTGCTATTCCTATTACCAGCTTTCTACATTCCCCGAATCCAATAAATTGTCCATAGAGAACGCTCAAGATCGCGCGCGCGCGCGCTCACGCGCGGGTCAGTTATAATTCATTCGCCTGGCGTTGCAGCCTAACTCGAGCCCATAACCACGCGAACGGGTACGAGCTGGCCGCGGAAAAGGAGAACGCTCGTAATCTATCGGCTCGATTGAATTTTGTCAAAGCTGAACGAACGCTTCATTGAACGGCGCGAGTTGGATTAAGCGGCTGCAATAAATCGGCGGCCGTATATCAATTAAAAGTCACGCGATCGGTTTGTTACCGCCGTCGCGAATCGCGGTGATATTATTAAACGCGTAAAACTGTCCGCGCACCTGCGTAATCGCGCGCTGAATCGATTTTCTCTCCGCGCGTTATCAACACAGGAAACATTACTAAGCCCATTTGCCAAATAAACGAGTCGACGGCGGAAAAATCGGGCGAACGGTTTGACTCCGAGTTATCGCTCGAGGAAGCACTGGTAATCGAACTGTGCCTACGACTCACCGCGCGCCAACTTTTACACGAACCCTGCGTCGATATTTCCACTTATCAGTAGAAGACGTGTTCGCGAGCCTCGTTGCTCAACGACTGAGCCATTTAACGCCGCGATTATCAATTATCTAACGCTGAACAATATTGGAACCGTAATCGAACGCTGCGCGAGAGATTAACGATCGTTACGGGAACTTACTCCTCGCGTCGTTCGCGAACAGAGTTCGAGCACTGCGTTTCCAACGCGTTCGACGCGCAAGTAGAGGAAGCGTCACCTAGCCAGACGCATCCTCCGCATCCTGGACCGTTCTCACGAGCGGAAACGATCCGAGCTTGTCCGCGTCCACCTGCGTGCTCGTAAAATCGAGTTGCGCAACCGTTGCACGGGCGACACGCGGCCAGAGAGCCTTTTCCAGCGTGGAATCGGCTGCTCGCGACAAGTGCTCGCGCCGCTCACCGAGTGAGTCACTTGGGGCCGTTGGTTGCGGCTAAGCGCGTTGGAAGAACGCGTGGTCGGCTCCGATTGCGGGCCAGCGAAGGGGCCCGCGAGGGTGACGGCGTGGACGTTCGCGAAGTGCACGCGTGCGAGAAAGCGCGCGCAAACTACAGACAGAGAAAGAAAGAGAGAAGGAATGGAACGCTAACGAATTCGAATCGAGAGAAAATTCAGATCGCCTTTCGCAACGTCCATCGAGCGCATCGGAATTTCGAGGAGCATCGCAGCCGAGGGCGGTCGATAAACGCAGATACGACAGAGGGGAAAGTAAACAGCGTGACCTGAGCCAGCGTAAGAAGGTAGAACAAGACAGGGACGAGGAGCAAGTAGGAAGCAGCGAGGAGAGGCAAACAGAAGAATCCAATATATCCGCGGAGGGAATCGGAAAGGGAGACTCGAGCGAGCGAAACGGAGCGGACGGGGAGCAGCTACGCGAGGAACGAGAGCAAAACGACCGGGCGAGGTGCACGAGAGTGGTTCACCGGAGGAAACGGACGCGGTACGTAGCGGCAGAAGGGGTTATAAGAAGAAGAAGACGAAGAAGAAGAAGAAGAAGAAGAAGAAGAAGACGACGACGACGAAGAAGAAGAAGAAGAAGAAGAGGAAGAAAAAGGGCGGCAGAGGGTATGAGAGGGGCAGGGACAGGGGAGAGAGAGAGTTGCGTACGGTCGCGCAGGTAGATAGGTGATACATTGGCAGCGGTGGAGTCGGCGGTGCAGCGTGCAGCAAAGTGCATTCGGTGCACCGACGTGCAGCGAGATAGCGGGTGCAGCGCGAGGATAGAGAAAGAGAGAGAGAGAGAGAGAGAGGCGAACGAGTCGGCCAGGCCTGGCGAGCAGTCAGGCAGGCGTGCCCGATGGTTACGGCAATCACCGTACATGCTCCCAAGCTTCTGACCACGATGAACACAAACAAAGGCCAACGCTCGCTAGGCTATTCGTTCCTGAACGGGGAATACGCGAAACGAACCGAGTTTCTTTTTAGGAATGCGTTCATAAACCGTCCAGTTAGCCTCGCTCGCAACCGTGGATCTCGCTTGCTATGCTCAGTCAGACTAGAATTGGCTCGTTGACATTCGTCGTCGATCGTAACGAGCTACTCGCGTCGCTCTGAGCAGACAGAAAAATTAGTGGAAAGGAGGTCTGTCTTGGATCGAGGTAGATCGCTCAACCTCTTCTAGCGTGGACAGAACTCGTGGCGATCGCGAGGAACGCGAGGAGGCGATTAAAAAGTAAAAATCCCGTGGATTCGTTTGGACATCGAGGGGCAGAGGAAGGGCGACGAGCGCGCGATCGCGCCGCGGGGCAGGCATCCACCTGCCCCAGCCAAACGCCCACGCGTCCGTGCACGCTCGCACACCGCCGCGCGCTCTGACGAGAGACCGGCCCGCGGGCCTGGCTCCGTTACAATCAGGCCTCTGCTCGTGGCATTCCGCGAAACAACCGCTGAACACCTCATCGGCCGGGAAGAGCGGCGACCTACGCGCGCGTGCACACACGTCGTTCCTGCCGCGAGTTGCGTCGACGACGCGACTCTCTGCACAGGGAAAGGAGAGAGCGTTTCGCGAGGAGAAGGAAGTCGCGGGGGCGAACGGCCAGGGGAAATGTTAAGGAAATGAGAATTCTGGTGGGAGGTAGCGATGGGTTCGATGGGTGCTAGTCAAGTGGACGAGCACTGGGGTTGGTCGATTCTCGATTGTCACATTTAAATGGTACTTGGTTGGTACTTTTTGTGTATGTTGGAGTACTTGGATCGCGAATGGGCGCGTCGACGAGCAGCCATGTTATGTAACTAGAAGCGTAGTATCTTGCTCGATGGATATCGAATTTACGAGTTGTGTTTCTTGGTTAAATCATAACCGTCGATGATTTCGCTTGCGAACGTTATGTCCTTTAGATATTCGCTTGCTGGATGCTTGTGTGAGTGCGGCTGATATTGAAAGCGGCTCCATTGTGCGAGAACCGAAGGGAACGGACGGATCGTTTTCGAGAAAATGAGAGACGAACCGACAATTGGAACGCGTGTAGTTTCGTTTAACGCAGACAGCCGCGAGAAACCTTACGCCGCTTCCTCTCTCTTCTTATTTTCGTAATTAATATTCTAAAATAAAGGGAGAGACACACGGGAGCGTGCACGGGGAATTTGTCGAAATTCATGTAGATTGTACGAAGCGATAACGATCTGCAAATGTTAACGAACCATAATTTTATGAGCGCTGGTTTCATGCTGATGCAACCTAATTTCCTTTGCTTGCTTATGGAAGGAGGGCATAAATTTCCAATGCAAATTTTTTAAATAACAAACCGACGTCTCGCCTTTTAATAAAATGCTAAACAGCGGTTTGCATTGCAAATGGTGTATCATTTTCGTACGGAACAATGTCGCCTCGCGTAGACGCGTCGACAGCGTCTCGATGCGTGGCCGAGGTCGCTGAAACGCCTGGTTCCATTTTCAACCGTTTCGAAACGGGCCCGCGATTAGCCGTCGAACCGATTTTCGTCCACGCGAGGACGAAATAGAGTACGCGAGGAGACGAGGCGAGTACGACAGGAGGATTCGTCCGATTTTAGGCAACAGGCCGCGATCGCGATGGACGCGTCGACGCGGAACGAACCGGTAGCGGTGGATGATCGGTAGGGGCCCGTAACGCTCGCGTTTACAGGATTTAGGCGCGGTTACAGAGGGGCCAGTTAACGGGGAGAGAGAGAGTAACGATCGGCGAGCACGAACGCGTCCGCGTTGGAATTCTCGCGATCGCCTCTCTCTCCCGCGGTATCTTCTCCGCCGCTTCGGTTGTTACGTTGGTTAAACTGGTTTCGTCGCGAAAATCGCCTGGTCGCTCGCGACTCGCCTCGAGACCGCCCGCTGATCGATTCTTCCATTGAACGTCGCGATCAAACGGTTGGTTAATCAGGGACAAGTGCGGTTCGAGTGATTCGCGTTAATGGCGGATGATGGTCCCATTGGTTGTGGTACCAGTTCCGGTTGGGCGACCAGGACGATGGTCTTTGGTACACACGAGGTGTCAGAGGGTGGAATGTTTCTTAAAGATTCGTTCGTCTGCGTTTGATGGAAGTTCGAAAATATCCGCGCGATCCAGCAATCTCGCAGCGCGATTAATTTAATCCGGTCTACCACGCGCGTTTGTGACACGCGCGCCTGGAGAGGTCGGGATTTCGCGGATCCGTTCCGTGCCGCGTCTGCATTCCGCTCCGGGAATCTCCCCGAAGGGACAGCCGTTCGTCCTGCTGTCGGTGATTCCACGAATTCATCGTTGCGCGTGAGTCACACGCAGCATTGTTGCTGGATCAACGGGAGCTGCGCGGATAGCTGAGCCGCCATGACACCGCCATGCATAGCCGTGTCGAAACGCATCGTTCCTCGTTCGCTATGCCCTACATACGCGTGTCTCTGATCACTTGAATTTTGCCAATCTCGTTCCAATATAAAATACGTGTCGCACGGGAGCTAGGCTCTTTAAATTCTCCATCGCGACTCGAGAAACACACCATTGGTAAGAGACAGCCATCGAGAAACCTTGGCCAGCGCTGGCACCATCGGCATCGATCTCGAATCGATCGGAAGAAACCAGCCGGAACAGCCAGAAGCACGCGCGATCGCGATTTTTCCCAGCCAGGCCCGCTCGTTCGATTCAAAGTCCCAGTCGTAAAGTGTCCACCGTCTGTGAACCCTGCGATCAGATACAGAGGCGACCAACGGGCCCTGGTACCCGCTCGCTTCTTCTTTCACCAGCGAATCCTAATTGTATCTCGGTTGAACCGCACGGATTTACGCGGCGCGCCTCGAGCAGGGCCTCGATGCCCTCCCCGTGTTCGGGTTGCGTGCGGAAATCTCGAGGGTGGTCGGCCCCGACGAAGATGATTCCGTGATTACAAACTCGTGCGCCGCGGAATCTTCGGTTATTCCCTATTAATCTCGCTTACGAGATACGCCGACGCGATACTAGCGCCGCGCTGAGAGCGATGCCCGATACGGTCCGCTCGATTTTCGCTCCTCTCCTCTGATCCGCTTGCGCTCCTTCGTATTTCGCATTCTCGATCGAACGAAAAGCGACTTTAACTAACGAACACCAACCAGCTGGAACGTCAGAGCGTCCATTTTTCTAATAGCTACAATGACGCGCGATGGAGATCCGGATGACAGTTGCAATGGCCAACCATTGGACGTCGAAAGGTGACTATTTCGCGACGCTATCTCGCGTGTGAAACTCGAAAGGAGAGAAGAGAAATTCCTCGACAATTTTGAAGAGTCTCGCGTGTTTCTAGATCAGACGGAAGAAATCGGAAGAAGGAAGGTTCTTCAGGGGCAAATTGCCCGTTTACGCCGCGGTTCGTACAGTGTTTCGAGCGTTGCATGCGCGACGCGCGTACCGTAAAACCGCGAGCGGATCGTCCAAGAGTGAGATCGTGCGCGCACCCACGGCCGCGTTACATCGCTATCTTAATAAACCGCGGATATACGGTAATCTCGCGAGTTATACGCCAGCACGGAACAAACGTTAATGCGCATGGTAGCGGACGCGTCCCGCCGATTTACGAGCCACGGCAGCCTCGATCGGATCCGACGTTAATAAGTTTGCGCGCGGATAATAACGTTCCATTCGGATTCCATACGGAGATTAAGACGCGGGGTCTCGTTGATCCGCTATTCCCGTCCTCGCGAGCGGTCGCTGTCGCCACGTTTCATCGCGATTTTATCGCGAGACACGCGGCGATCAAGTTCCACGGATGCTACTAAAGATTGCCTGAAAAAATGTCGACTACACGTTTCTTAAAAGTTAACCAGAAGAAATTAGCGTTTGTGGCACAGTTTCGAAAATCGTGGAATCGAATTTGTCAACGAAAAACCACCCTCGAACAGAGAAAACGGAACGAGAGAAAAGATAACACTGCGTGCAACGTTCAAGTGCTTCAAACAGCTGTAGCAACCGATGAAAACAGTCAACACTGTTAAATATCCGCGTGCAACAAGTTCCAGAGATGCTACTAAAGGTTACCTTAAAAAAAATATCGATTACACGTTTCTTAAAAGTTAACCAGAAGAAATTAGCGTTTGTAGCATAGTTTCGAAAATCGAGGAATCGAATTTGTCAACGAAAAACCACCCTCGAACAGAGGAAGAGGAACGAGAGAAAAGATAACGCTGCGTGCAATGTTCAAATGCTTCAAACAGCTGTAGCAACTGATGAAAACAGTCAACATTATTAAATATCCGCGTGCAACAAGTTCCAGGGATGCTACTAAAGATTGTCTTAAAAAAATGTCGACTACACGTTTCTTAAAAGTTCGCCAATAGAAATTAGCGTTTGTAGGACAGTTACAAAAATCGTGGAATCGAATTTGTCAACGAAAAACCACCCTCGAACAGAGGAAGAGGAACGAGGGAAAAGATAACGCTGCATGCAACGTTCGAGTACTTCAAACAGCTGTAGCAACCGATGAAAACAGTCAACACTGTTAAATATCCGCGTGCAACAAGTTCCAGAGATGCTACTAAAGGTTACCTTAAAAAAAATATCGATTACACGTTTCTTAAAAGTTAACCAAAAGGAATTAGCGTTTGTAGCACAGTTTCGAAAATCGAGGAATCGAATTTGTCAACGAAAAACCACCCCCGAACAGAGGAAGAGGAACGAGAGAAAAGATAACGCTGCGTGCAACGTTCAGGTACTTTAAACAGCTGTTGCAACCGATGAAATCGGTGAACACAGTTAAATGTCCTTGTGCAACAGGAAATTTTTCCACGCGAGCTCGGCTGGCCGCGAAATGGCCGCGTAAAACCGGGGATCGCCGGGACACCGAACGAGAACGGCTGACGCGTAATGTGCGCCATCGGCGTTGCATGACAGCGACCGATTACACCTCGCTTTACGCGTGTTCCGGTGTAATTGACGCGCGGCAACAATATGGTTCTTATTATGACAATTACAAGCGGCGCTTGATTTCGCAGCGTGGCTCCGTCGTAATTGGACTCGTCGGCTCTGAACGTTTATACAGCTGCGCCTCGAGGCGCGTCGGAGGAGCCATCGGACGCGGCTCTAACCCTTCAGAGGGCCGCGCGCCTAACCTGCAATTGCGGTATCAATCATGTCGATTTCGTCGAAAACGCGTTAAAAAACAGCAGACAGAAATTTGTACAAATTCTTCTCCTTCTCTTTCACTCTCTTACTGTTTTAATCACGCTCGTTTGAATCATTCGATCGAACGAAACGCGCCCTTGAGACTCGTTTCCAAAGCATTCCATCGGTTGGAACCACGTGGGACAGTTGATTCCATCGAAACGTTGGAAACGCGTTAAAAAACAGCAAACAGAAATTTATACAAATTCTTCTCCTTCTCTTTCACTCTCTTACTGTTTTAATCACGCTCGTTTGAATCATTCGATCGAACGAAACGCGCCCTTAAGACTCGTTTCCAAAGCATTCCATTGGTTGGAACCACGTGGGACAGTTGATTCCATCGAAACGTTGGAAACGCGTTAAAAAACAGCAGTCAGAAATTTATACAAATTCTTCTGCTTCTCTTTCACTCTCTTACTGTTTTAATCACGCTCGTTTGAATCATATGATCGAACGAAACGCGCCCTTGGGACTCGTTTCCAAAGCATCCCATCGGTTCGAACCACGTGGGACAGTTTTGCAGGGAAATCGAATGGCGGATGAGTTACTCGGCTGGTGCCCATAGCTCACTGGGGATTGTCACTGGACACGCGCGTTAATTGCGTCTAACGCTGTTACGCCTGCCGCGGTCTAACGCGGCCGCAACCTGTCCGTGCGCTTTACCCGTGATAATTTATCGGCTCGCCCACGCGAGCCGGGATTCCATTAGTAACTTATTAATAGAGGCCCCGGGGAATCGGGCGCGCGAGAAATCGCGGCGACGACAACCGCCGCGACGACGCATCGATCAAAACGGCGACACGCGAACGTGCGTTGCAAAACGCCACGGTTTCGCAACGGTGCCATTTTCAGTGGGAGTCCGTGCGTTGACTCGCGACAAGCTCGAGGGATGCTCGACGATTGGAGATCGCGTCCTCGTACATTGGTAATCGAGAAACAGCAATGCATCGATCCACGTTCGTGTAATTATCAAGTGGAATAAAGGTAACTGGCATTGACAAACGTGCAGTTCAATCTCAATTCGTACAATCTTGTGAGAACGATTCGCACTATTATTGGCAATTTTCCGCTAACAACGCGAGGCGTCGTGACATCGTACAGATCAACGTGGAGCTGTCTCTACGAGCAGGCGTTTGTAATGTAACGCCCGGACCAGACACGTCCGCGACGTAGACGAAGCGCGAAACCTGGCACATGCCTGCTCACCGCGGTTACGTAACGAAAATGATCCTTTCCCAGACAGCGCCGTAACGCGCAAGTCTGCTGTCCCAATCCCACGTTTCGAGATATCAGAACCTGATCTTCGTCCGCGGGACGAGCAATTCGATCGAGCTGGTACTTTGGTCCAACTTATCGAACGATCCTACCGCGCTGGTAGCGCAGAGCTTCTGGATCTGATCGTGACGGATCGTAGATCGAGATCTTCCGTGGCGCAGGTACTTCGTATCAAGTGTGAGAAGAACTGTGGCACTCGTTGGACATTTTTGCTTTGTTAAAGCGATCGAGTTCTATATTCGACGAGTTAAGTGCGTCGTCCACCTCGTCAGTGCGATTACAATGATCGATTTAGAAACGCGGCCGACGAGTCACCTCGTTTTTCCGAGTTTAACGAATTGAAAAAGGGCACGACGATGAGGAAAAAATGGATCCGTAAATACTCTTGCGGAGGCATACCCGCGACGTTCCAGGCAATCAGCTCGCATTCTCCCATGAACGAGTCCTCTGCTGGGTGGAGGCTGGTCGCCCCGCGGCTCGATTGCCCGTCGAAACGCGACGCTTAATTTTACGACGGCTGGCAACGAGTCCGCATTCCGCGGCGCAGAATTTCCGTATGGGACAGACCGTGGCGATCCCCGAGCGTGTCCCCGCGCTCCTTATCGTCGGTGCTTTGATGTTTACGATCGCGGACGATCGAAATTTCAGTACGGACGGTTTAATAAACGCCCGCCCGTTAAGTGTACTTGCGCGTAATCTTCGGGACGACGTTACGGAAGCGCTACATGTGTTGCATACTGGACGTTCCACCGCGATGCGAACGGATTACTTTTAAGAAGCTGACGGGAGGATCCTCGAACCCAATCGAGCCCTCTGTGCGTCCCGAATTTCTCTTCGAACGACACCAACAGTGGAAACATTCCTACCGTGTGTCTTCCATTTGATTTTTCCACACGAAATAACCGCGCGACGAGATTCTATACGATGACGCATTGAAACTGTTCAATCTCGAATTCGTCCAGGTATAAAGGGTCCTCCAATTAGCAGTTGGAACGTAACCTCGCGAGTGATCCTGCTCGATGCGCTCTGCCGCGGTCTCCAGATGTACCTGTTCGCGAGGGGAGCTGATAAGGGATGTTAGCGATGATCCAGTCCGGTATCGGTGAATTGACGGTGATTCGCAGTAAATTACACGGTCGGTTGCGTCGCAATGTCTCCGAAATCGTGGACGTGAGAGAGAGAGCAGGGCTGCGATAAGAGCACGGCCGCGACTAATGGGGAGCACACGGGTGATCCTCGCTGCGTGCGTATCGGGTTATTAATCGTTGGCACTTTCAGCTCGGCTGCGCGGAGCCACCGATCCGTGCGGACAAAAGGAAGCACGCGAAACGAGAGTATCGAAGGCTTCGCGCACCGGGTGAACTTGTATTACCAGCCGCAGCACGGTCTTCGATTTAATTAACCCCCTTCGCGGCCACGGCCACGTTTGATATTTTACTCCCGTTCCCTTCGAATGGAATCTGTTTAATCGTCGTCGGATCCTCTGCCCGCTAGATTTTCGTCTCGCGTTCCTCTTTCGATCGCTGACGCGCTGTTGCGTTAAGAGGAAGAGGAGACGATGAGAAGTTGGTAAGAAGGTTTCGAAGGACCTGGTTAACGACTCGAACGCGAGCACTGGGTCGAACAGTGTCCTCGAAATCAGTCAGCGACCGGAGAAAGTGTTTCCGTCGAACGTGCGAGGACTTCGGAGAGGCACCAGCTCTCCCACACTATTTTATTCGCGCTTGGTCGAGCACCGTCGCGAACGCCTACTCCAATCCGCCGCGGGTGGCCAGATTTTCCATCGAGCACCCACCTATTCCGCGTGCGCGAACGTGCACACGTACACGCTACTCGTAGATCGTGTCTCTTTTCCAGAGAAACATTCTCTCATTTTCAATTAAATCCGTTTTACCATTCGTAATCCGTGCCGCGGGAAAAGCATCGTTTCTACGCCGTGGATAGCGAAAGGTGATACAGAAGCTTCCCTCTTGGAGATCGAAGCACCATCGACGCCATAAATTCCGCGGATCCGAGGCCGCTACCAATCCGAACACATAGTCACGCATGTCGAATGCGCGCTAAATAGTCTCGCACGGTCCATTGCCTTCCCCAATCAAGATGTAATCCACAAAAGAATCCACCCGGTCTTCGTATCCGCGGATCGACTACGCCTCAGTCGTTAACCCCGATCGTATAACCTGGAAATCTCACGGTGCAGCCAAGGGAGAGAGGAATAAAAAAAAGACACGGAAAGAAGAAAAAAAGAAAATGAAGAGAAACTGAATCGTCCAGGTCCTGCTCGCCTCCTCTCCGCGCAGCTAATGCCTGAGAGCGCGCGGGGAGGGAAACGGCCGCGGATGCCAGCCAGGAGTAACTTAAACAGAGGGAAAAACCGGACGCGGACCGTTCGTCGAAACGCTCGCAAGGAAATCACGTTCGTTACAGGTGTACGAGCGTGTTCCACCGCGTAATCCGCCGCTACGATCTTATCTCGCGGTGAAATTAACCTTCCGCGAGAGAGGCCCGCCGCGGCCGCACAGTCCACGTGACACATCCACGGCATTCCACGGGTGCATCCATCGTGACGACGGAGAGGACATCGGGTAACGCGCGTTTCCAAAGAGGTCGGGCTACGGGCCGCTCCTCCTCGATAATTGCCAGCTTCGTAACGGACCCCGCAATTCGCAATTCCTCCATCGCTGATCGCTCGCTGAGTTCTCGCGTACTCCTGGCTGTCACCATGATGCTGCCTCGATGACAAGCGATCGAACGATACCGATTACACGCTGCAATTCCAAGCGATTTCGCTTTCTACCGATCCTCGCGGAGACCAAACGTGGTATCCTTCGTTTCGTTGTGGTTTAACGAGAAAACGAATTATCCTCTACTCTACTAGCGATATGGTAACTCTTGAGGAACAATACCACTTCCGCTGTGTCCTCAACCCTCGAAGAGTATCGTCTCTGAACGATGCTGTAGGAGCCAATGCGTCAGTCGAGCAGGCCCGATCAACTAGACGATTAATTTGTCATGCCCAACCGTGTAACATGCGTGTACCTCCGGCGGCTTGGCACGGCCGAGTGATATTATACGCGCGCGCCAACGATTCCTCATATTACGCGGTCAAACCGTCCGCCATTAATATCGGAATGATTCTCGAGGCGGCGCGCCGGAGGGGTGCCGCTGGGACCCCACGTAGGGAAACGCCGTGATTAAATGGCCATTTTTCCTGCCGATGATAAAGGACGGGGCCGGCTCGATTACATTAAAACCAACAGGACCACCTCTGCCCAGCGGTGCGCTGCTCGCGCTCCTCGCGCTTCCCTCGATCGAGGGTGAGCGACCGGAAGTAAGCGCGGGGGATTGCGAACCTACGATTCCAATAGTCATTCTTCCCTTTTTTTCTCTCGACGAGACTACTTTCGATTTAATGTTCGATTGAATGGAATTTGAAAGTTCGAGGAAGTAGCGATGGTGGTCAAGTGCGATGTTATTTCTGGGTATTTAAATGCGTATGTTTGCAATGGCGCAAAGTTTGTGATACATCGGAAATAGTATTAAGCTTCCATGTTGGATCACCTTGGGACTATTCTGATGGTGCGCGCGCAGGAGTCTATCTCGTTGGGCCTCGTACGTTCCACGAGTCGCTTCTTCTTCTTCTTCTTCTTCTTCTTCCTGTTCTTCAGCCCATTCGTTTCGTTCCTCTCTGTTCTCGATCTATGGCGGGTCGGCTCGCTCGTTTTTCCCTTATTCCCGCTAACCTCTCGATATTTCCTCAGTGACGGCTGATGGACGAGGTGTACGAGCCGCGAATGCCTCGTTAGTCAATTAGCCACTCGCTCGCTTTCGCCCGGACATCTGTTTCTTCGGGAACCTGACGTCGTGCCAGCGTGAACACCGCGAGCGTCCGCGGTTTTTGCCGTGGAAATAGTTTTTCGCGAGGTCACCGCCTGGCGGAGCGACGCTAATGGATTCGGTGTGTTCTTTCGGGGCCTGATGGCTGCGAGTGTCGTGGATTAAACAGGTAGACATTATAACCGAGGGTACTGATGGATATTACAGCTGATTGGCGAGAGGTTAAGTCGCAAGAACTGATTTCCTCGAATTATATTACGAAACATCCGACCAGTGTGCGATAGAGTTTTTTTTTAACTCGAAAGCAAAAAAGTACACCGGTGTATGGTCTGAATTTTATGTAGGATGCGTGGAAATCGTTCGAAACGATCTGCGGAGCAGTGCTGTATTTTCGATAGACGAAGTAAATGAGACGAGGAGCTCTCGCGGACAATAATAATCTCTCCCATGCGATACCGTCGTGGAAAATCGTCGACGCGGAATCCCGTCCACTGACATTCCGGGCCGTGCGTGCAGCCACGCTTGGCATTTCGCGCATACCGACCGCTGGAGCCTCGATCCAGCCCTCCCTCGTTTTTTCCGTCCCATGTAAATTGCCACCTGTTCGGACGACCCGGCTCGAACCCTCGATTGAACTCGGCTGAACTTGCTCCGCTAGCCTTCCTTGAGGTTACTGAAACCAAAATGGCGTCGCTGGGGATGCACGGGGGAAGTTAACGCCTCGACGTCTGCGCTGCTCTCGCGGTGGACGCTTCGCGTGGAACCTCCTGTACGGGTATCGGTGTTCGACAAAAGCGAGACGCGCGGAAGGATAAGTTTTAAACTCGACTCGTTACACGCTTAACATTTGTAACCCAACACCTTCGTCCTGCGAGGTCTTTAATCCTCGAAGCGTGTCCAGGGGAAACGCGAGCGTACTTGACCAGTTCCCTGCTAGACGCACACGTGGTCGATTTTACTGCCGGTGGTCCCGGAAAGGGCAAAGACCCAGGCGATTATTAGCAGTGGATTACCAGCTGGTCTATCGCGATTCACGGTGAAGTGTCGCGTTGATCGTGATACCGCAATAGCGGTAAATGCCCAGGTATCGACACACCTCTGGAAGAATACAATACTCTTTCGAACACACACTAAAAGGACCTCCAAGAAGGTATTGAAAAAAAAACGGATCCAATAATCAAAGAAGTCTCTTTCGTTTTAATTAATTTTGAATATAAAAATTACTTTCTGTAAGGTGCTGATTTTTATCGAGCCACAGTGTGCAACGAATCGACGCTATCGGAGCGTACCAGCTATTTACCGTTGTCAATGGCTGGTGCACAAAGCCGATACTTACAGCCGCATAGGAGGACCGGTGCCATTACGAGATAATCCTCTCGCTGGTGGTCCACGGGCGAACACGGAAACACTTCCCAGCGGTATCGTTCCGCGCGGAAAAAGCTCTGGCGATCGGTCGTAACGCATGGGAACGGTTTTAAACAGGCTGACGCCGTCTCGCTATGAAACATTGTGAAGAAGTTATGAACAAGCGGGACGCGTTGCGCGTTGCGATTTTATGCGCGAACCTACGCAGACATTTCGATGCCCGTTTAAGATCACGCGTAGTTTCATTCGTAACCGTTCGTTAAAAGAATAATCGGATGAAGACCAAAACGCTCGCACGAGAAATATTTATTTAATTAATAAAACGTATAAGGTATCTAAATTGTTTGAAGGGTGAAACGAATCCTTGTTTCTCGCCAGTTGAATTTATGAAAGAATGCATTTGCATGCGCATCCACGCGGTCTGATAACGATAGAAGCAGCGCGGAGGGGTTTCTTGCGGGAAACAGAGGAGGATTTGGAAAGTGTCGGGCTGAAATACCGTGCGTGCACCGGTATTAGCTAGTGATACGCTCTTCCGGGCTATAATCTGCGGATTATAGGGTAGCGGCGCGCGTACTTATCTGGCTGCATAATGCAAGCGAAACGCGTAGGTCTGCCAGCGTGCTCGACGCTCGTATCGCCAAGCATGCTGGCTCGTATCACCGCGTCCACGTCCTTTGACAATTCGGTTAATCGTTCTCGATGAGGGTGCTCGATAAGCGGATTCAATTTCGAAAATTTATGGCTGGACTTCGAGTCTGTGATTTATGCGCCAATTACGAACTTACCAAGTGCTCTCCGTCAATTATTTGGATTATTTTTCGTTAACATTCCATTCCACGAGGATCGATACGAGAACAGCGAACTACGTACGAAACTGTGAGATGTATGCTTGTTTAAGCGGTGTTAAACGTTTGATATTAACTCAGTTCTGATATCGTACCTCGTTGCGGCAACTGACGGTTCGCCAGAAGACAGAGATTGACATTCTCAAAGGAATTAGCTTCTGTGTCTAATCGGTCAATCCCCCTGGCTTGCGTTAGTCGGCTTCTTGCTCGAGCAATCTGTGTCAACCTTTTACCTTTGTTGTCAATCAAATAGTTTTGCAACGATCAACCTCTGTAACTAACCAGTCAGTCATTCAGCCTCTCTCAAAGCGTCGTTCTCTTGTTTTTATTAAATCAATTTATGTAAGTGCCTCTGACGAACTTCGCTGCGAATCGAGTCGCTGCGAAGCGTTAAGTTCCTTCGAGCTTATCGTCTCGTCGCTACCGAGATGAACGATTTTGAAAATCCTTTCGCGCGCACTCGCAACGAGGACCCATGCACAGTTACCCCCATTAGCTCTCGATCATCCACACCCCCTCGTCCCTACGAATTTAAACGGGCAGCTTCGTTACGCCGACTAAATGAGATTCCGCGGTAATAATATCGCGCGATGGGAAGTTTTCTAGATCAATAAAAAATTCCATTATCAGCCGGTCCAATTTCGATTAATGAGATCCCATTCATTATCTTCGCTGTTCCACGCCGTGGCTCATTTGCTGGTTCATCTCCCTCGTTATTTTCCTAAATGCAGAAAGAGCCAACAGGTGTCCGTTAAAAGCCCTTCGAAAATCTCTCGCGAGCTTCTACCGCTCGAAACCGTGCAGTTCTAACGTCCAACTGAATTCGTCGTCCATTAAGCGCACCCCATCGAGAGTCACAGACCTTCGTTTTTACATTTTCGTCAACGAGCGAGTACTCCATCGAAGAATTAACCGCGCGCAGCGCTCGAGTCGCCAGGGCCCAATCCAACCCGACCCAAAACGCACCATCAGTGTAATGAATCGCAAGGTTCAATTACGCATTAATAACAAGGCGGCTCGCGAGACGCTCGCGATTATCTCGCGGCTGGGTACAATGTGCGAAAGCCAGCGGCTTGTATCCCAACAAACAAACTGACAGTTATGGCCACCGCGGCGGACAGTGACCGTAAATACGGTTCGAGGTTGGCGCGCACGCCCGCCACCACCGTTGGTTCCCTTAATTGATCGAATCACGGATCGACTCGTCGCCCAGTGATCTTATCTGTGGCCCTTATCTGAATATAGACGGCCGTTCCACCGTTCGAGCTGATCTACGCGATCTCGTGCGCGCGAGCGTCTCCCACGCCCGGTTGTTCGCGCGTCGTCGCTCGGAAAGGCAGCAACAAGTATTCGCCGGTTCCGCGTCGCCGGCTCGAATAATTAAACGATCCTGACCGACGTCTAACGGCTGAGACCGCGCGAAACAGCGCGCTCGTAGGCGTGCGCGCCGCGGTGGAGGATTGGTCTCGAGGTTTGGGTCACGTCGATTCTGGTAACCGTGGAGATACAGCGTTGCAAAGAAGAGAAAACCTTGGGAGGTTCGTATCCATTTGAATCCACAGAGTTCAGCGTTCGCATTCTCGCGCGAAACAGCGCGCAGCAGTGGAGGATTGGTCTCGAGGTTTAGGTCACGTAGATTCTGGTAACCGTAGAGATACAGCGTTGCAAAGAAGAGAAAACCTTGGAAGGTTCGTATTCATTTGATTCCATAGAGTTCAGCGTTCGCATTGTCGCGCGAAACAGCGCGCTTGTAGGCGTGCGCACAGTGGAGGATTGGTCTCGAGGTTTGGGTCACGTAGATTCTGATAACCAAGGAAATACTGTGTTACAAAGAAGAGAAAACCTTGGAAGGTTCGTATCCATTTGATTCCATAGAGTTCAGCGTTCGCATTCTTGCGCGAAACAGCGCGCAGCAGTGGAGGATTGGTCTCGAGGTTTGGGTCACGTCGATTCTGGTAACCGAGGAGATACAGCGTTGCAAAGAAGAGAAAACCTTGGAAGGTTCGTATCCATTTGATTCCATAGAGTTCAGCGTTCGCATTCTTGCGCGAAACAGCGCGCAGCAGTGGAGGATTGGTCTCGAGGTTTGGGTCACGTCGATTCTGGTAACCGAGGAGATACAGTGTCACAAGGAAGAGAAATCCTTGAAAGGTTCGTATCCATCCGGTTCCACAGAGTTCAGCGTTCGCATTGTCGCGCGATCCTCATCGAATCGACTCGAGTGTCGTCTTCGAACGAGCGGACAGTAGTACGAACAGTCCTACTTACTGACGTAAGTGGTACCATGCGTCGCCTCGTCTGACTTAGTCGGACGGAATCTACTAGGCGCTTGGCGCGCCTTAAAGCCGGTCCGTACTGATGTACGACAAGTGTTCTCTCTGACCCGACAACCGCGCGATCGTCACGGAAGCTAAGTCGCGGGAAGGTATATCCGGAAATCGCTGGGGCGTGGGTGATCCGCGTTCGCAGTAGAAACCGTCGCGATCGTAATATCAGCGCGTAGACATTTCCGCGCGGACTTATCGCGCGCCTTTCGCGTCCGGTTGGCTCGTAAACTCGCGGATATTCGCCGTGGCCCGACACCACCTTGGCCACCGTTCTTTTAATTGCGCGTCCAGCGATAGAAGCTGGACGCGCAGCAACCCAGCCTTGATCCGTTCCAAATTTTTGATCGCTATTTCCGTTCCATTTACACCTCGCGCGGGTCAAATATATGCCCTCGAATAAATGGTAACACGCGATTCTCGCGTGCCTCGCGAGGGGAATGCTCGAGTACGCGCGAACCGGTGGACATTGTTAGGCATAGAGTACGGGGACAAAGGAGTGGACGACGATCGGTACCGTAGAACGTCGCGAGCGTTGTCGCCGTTATCTTCGCCGGGCCCGATCGTTTCTCACCGCCTAAGTATACGCTCATTGGCGTAAGCAGCGTTGGCTGCGTGTAATCTGGGATGTTAATCGGACAACATCGGGCTTGTATTACGGTACAAAGTAATGTTGTAATATACCACGAGCCGGCGGTGAATTAGTTTGCGCGTTCGATGAAAATCGAACGGAGCCCGTAGGGGGGGGGGGGGGGGGGGCGCGTTTCGAGCCGTTCGTTAAGTGTCCTGCGCGAGGATTAATCCTGCGGCCCGTTACATCGATCGTACAGCGAAGTCCAACGATTTTTACTGAAATTTCTGTTACCTCTTATCCGTTTCACTGTCGACTCGAAGAATTTCCAAGTTATTTTATCGCTTTAATTTCCTGTTTCTATGTAATTACTGAGCATAGATCAGGATGCGCAGTGGAGGACCGTCACGGAGGTGGCGCTCGCGCGAGCTGTTCGTAGTAAATAATTAGCCAAGCAAAGCATTGAACCCATCCTTTTTCTCTCCGCGTGAAAACGCGATTTTAACGACGACCACGCGGCCGAGTAATCACGGCGCGCAACGCGTAATGATTCCCCGTGAAATGCTTTGACCTAGCTTATTACTTTAATTAGGAACAGTGGAGCGAACGAGGGACGGGACGCGTGACAAGCGCACGGGATAATACAATTTTTAATCACGTTTATTATTAACGTTAATAAACGGGCGCGCGTCATGCTAGGCTACGCGATCCCTCCGTTTTACGCGCCTTTTGTTAACGATCCGCGCTGTGACCGCGAGAAGAAACGGTACCCGCTTCTTTTATGGTCCTTTGATATCGCTCGCTTCGAAATACTTCGTTATGGAACGCGTTGCTATGGGTTTTAGGCGTGAGAAAAAGAATCTGGCAAAGAATTCGTTTTAAGGATATCGATAAATTGTATTGATTTAAAGCGACTTCAATACCTTCAGCGACTATTCAGCGTTCGATCTCTCGAATTGAAATGTAATTTGTGCGGTGTTCGAATTTTTTAGGAGACTTGGATTTCACGGAACGCAGCATAGTCGAGCAGGATCCTAGCGGTCCCAGCGTGTCGGTTCTCTCCTCGCGCGGCCGTCTCCATGAATATTCATCGCTTTTCCGGCCGTCGCGAGCGTGCGTTGCTCCCAATTTGTCACACACCGTGGCATTATCCCATTTCGCTAATAAAGTAATATTACGGGGAAGCGCGCGGCACGGGCTCGATCCATATTTCTTTTTTCTCCCCCGTTTTTTTTTTTTGCCTTCTTTCCTTTTTTTCTCTTTCTTTCTTTCTTTCTTTTTGCCTCACTTTGCTGCGACGGCGCGCAATTATGCAACTTGGTAATTGCACGGCGCCCTGCCCGCCAGCTAGCCGTATCATCGCGTAACGAGACGCGACTTTATTACCGAGTTCCTTTCGCCTGGCCTCATCCAGCCGGTTGACGTGGAAAAAAAAGAGGAACAACGATCGTCCTCCTCGAGGACGACGTCTGACGACGGAGAAACGGAGGACGCTGTTGCGCGAATGGAAATTAAAGTCATTTTCGACCTTCGATTTTGAAATCTGTTACACGTCGTGTCTTTTCAAATACGATATGGCGCGATTGATTTGCTGATGATTCATTAGAGCGTTTTCGTGTGTCGCAGGACGGAGAACAGAAGATGGACGAACGGACGCCAGGGAGAGGGCGAAATAGTCGAGAGTGGCAAGGTGAGTCGTTGATCCCGATCGATTTTATCAAAGATCGTGAAATTTGCTTTTTCCTCCGTGGAATCTTGTTCGATTGCGTGCTCCAAGTTTTTTCTTTCGCATCTGTTTTACCTCTTCCTTGTTCTTTTTTTTTTTTCTTTAATCAGTCTTAAGGTTAAGTTCGAATGTCGTGATAACACGAGAGTGTTGCTGGCGGTAATGTAATACGTGTATTCGCCGAGTCGCGATGCTAATTAGATTTTTTTAACGACCGTACCCTTTCGCTCGGACGCTGGTGAGATCTTTATCGAGACGCTCCTTGCGTTTAATGTGTGTACGCGAGAAGGGAACCTGAATGTCGCGACAAGGAACCTGGGAGAGAGACTTCTGTCTAGCCCCGGGTGATTACGGTTCGTTTACGAGTTTCCAACGATCCGTGAATACTTAGTTGCGTTCAGTAAATCGAGAACATTTACCAACTCCTCGACCATTTCCGTGCAACAATGATTTTATTCGAATCGCTCCACGTACAAACCTCCGCTCGGAACAAACGTGTTCCGCATCGAATATCAATTTTCATTGCTCTTGGAATCTGTCGTGGCATCTTGGCATCGGTAGCTGCATCTCCCCTCGATCTCTTCTCGTAAAAAATCGTCCATCCCATTCATAGGTCGCGTATTACCCACTGGTGAACCGGTAGACGACTAAAAGTCACAATGAAAAGAAGGAGTCGCTAAAAAGGCGACTCATCGAGTGCGTGTCGCGCGTCGAATATCAATTTTCATTGCTCTTGGAATCTGTTATGACATTTTGGCATTAGTAGCTGCATCTCCCCTCGATCGCGACCATTTCTCCTCAGAAAATCACGTCCATCCGATTCATAGCTCGCGTATTACCCACTGGTGAACCGGTACACGGCTAAAAACCACAGTGAAAAGAAGAAGTCGCTGAAAAGGCGACTCGTCGAGTGCGTGTCGCGCATCGAATATCAATTTTCATTGCTCTTGAAATCTGTTATGACATTTTGGCATTAGTAGCTGCATCTGCACTCGATCGCGATCATTTGTCGTCAGAAAATCGCGTCCATCCGATTCATAGCTCGCGTATTACCCACTGGTGAATCGGTACACGGCTAAAAACCACAGTGAAAAGAAGAAGTCGCTGAAAAGGCGACTCGTCGAGTGCGTATCGCGCATCGAATATCAATTTTTGATTGCTCTTGGAATCTGTCATGGCATCTTGGCCTCGATTGCGACCACTTCTCGTCAAAGATCGTCCACCCGATTCATAGGTCGCGTATTACCCACTGATACCCACTGGTACACGGCTAAAAGCCAGAGCGAAAAGAAGGATACGCTGGGGACTCGTCGAGTGCGTGTCGCTTGATTCCGAGGACACCGATTTCACGGCGGATACATTAATGCGGGGCCCCGTGCTCGTGCACGTTAGAAGCCGTCGAATAAATTCCCATCGGGACACGCCTCTGGACGCCCGATAATTCACCGGACTTTCTAACTAACGGTGGACGAAGTCGCGGGAAAATCGTTCCGCGCGCGCGCGATACTTTCGTATCGTATGATTACGCTCGCGATGTTCTTGCACGATTTACGCCGGGTAATGGCGATGGACAAATATAGAAGGACGTTAATTATACAGGCCAAGATGGATTGGTTAATTTAACGAGAATTATTACCTACCGCTGTTCGTTAGAATCGGTTTCAGGAAGGGAACGGAACTCCGCATCAGCTTGTTTCGCTAGCCAGCAAATTTCAACGGTTATAAATTCCCAAAATCCGTTCGCGACCTCGAAAAATCGCGAGCATCCGTTACAACGCAGCTGGGAATGAAAAATGTTTGGGCCCTTCCGAGAGAGAGAGAGAGAGAGAGAGAGAGAGAGAGCGGTTCGAGGAAAGGCGGTCCTCGTCGCGATCGATCGTCCTGATTACGTAATCGGGGCTTTCGAGGGCAGGCCGCGGAATCGGCCGGTTGAAAGATGCTCCTTGGCCCTGGAGCGCACTTAATCTTATCGCGGCTGGGCTTTTGTCGGCCGGTTGATGCCCTCTCTCCTCCTCGAAGCTCTGTTATCGGGGCCACGAGGAGCGCACGACTCTCCCGGCTCGCTTCCGCTTCGCTGAAGCTATCGTCTCGGTATCGGCTCGTTTCCACTTTTGTCGTAGACCAACCGACCGGTAGAGGACCGCTTTTAACACGGACGGTGCACGCGATATCCGCGGCGATATTCGCGCCGTTATCGGTCTACTCTATTAGCGACGCGATCGGATGCGTTTCGTGCCTCTCGCGGTATCTGCCTCGCTTGGTTCGGATGGCAGTGTTAAGTGGCATGTGTCCGTGGGAAGCCGCAGGACCTTCGATAACTCTTGGCCACTCGAGTACAAAGCTGAGGACGCGGATGGCGTCCTCGTATCGCACGCTCGCCTCTAGGCCTCTTTCCTCCTTCGAATCGAAGGATCGTTCTATTTCGAGCGTTCGTCATCGACGCGTATTCAGCTTCTACCTAGCGTTGTTCCCGCTTGATCGTTACCTCTCGAGAACTCGGGAAACGAGCGTGGAAACAGCGTCGAAGCAGCTAACGAGAACCGCGTAGATACGCATCTGAACCGACTATAATTGGTGTTTAACGTCTTTGATGGATTAAAGCGAACCTGGCGAGAACCAGTAACACTTCGCTGGAAAACAAGTTTCCTTAATGTCTATATCAGCCGGAGATACAACAACCCTGGAAACGCGATCCCTCGCGGTAACGAATGGCGATCAATATTTATGCCTGCGGAGCGGGAAAACTACTGCTGCGAGACGGAAAGAGAAATCTCTGAGGGCTTGGCGACCGAAATGGTGCGTGTCTCGAATCCCACTCCTCCAGTTGGGGCAAGGATTCACGGATCCAGGAAGCGCGGTTACCGGAACGTCGCCGTCCCGACGGTGCATCGCGGTTCACCAGCATTGTTGCTGGACGAACGGCGAACGAAACGGAATCTAATCTGATGGCGCGGCGGGTCCACCTAATGGGCAAGCCGTGTCGGGACACGCACCTCTGCTCTCCTCGCTCGTGTCCCCGCACGGGAAGGCTAAAGTCGTGTTCGCCCTGTCCGATGACGATATCACCCTGACGCAATCGCCATACGTAATGCAGGGCCCTCTGTGACTCGGGCGAGCGACGCGGCGGCCACGGGTATCGCAACCGGACACGCGTGGGTCAACCTTCCTCTCGACGCGACGGAACTCGACGACTCCCGATCCTGAGCGCGGTTCCGAGAACTTCCTGTTTCGCTCGTGTACCACGAGTAGCTGAAACGGGATCATTCGAAGTAGAACACTGACGCGTATTCTTAGTCAACAATTTTTTAAAACGATCTGCAGAAGATTGGTCCTACGCGTAGCTTGTCCTACGTGAAAAAGGGAGCGTAAGTCGTATTGGTTTATCGAGTTTTCGAGTCTGAAACGGAGCAGAGAGTATCACACGAGAAAGGCAGGCGAGCTGGTTTTAAAACAATCGCTCAATTATTCCGCGACAAGTCCCGTGTACACCGTGGCGGATCGCCATAAAAACCGCGGTACAAACGCAAACGAGGAGGAGATCGGGTCGAGCCCATCTCCAATTCCAACTAAACAAGAACGAACGCAAATTGAATCGGTCTCCGCGGGCTTCCCCCGGCTCGTAACGTTGTCACCGGCAATTCCCGCCGCTTTCCACACCGTAACGGAATCCTCTGGTCCACGGTGTACACGCACCAGGGCTCGATGCCGCGCCATTTGTCCTGGCCATAGCCGGCGCGACGGAATCTACACTCGTTAGGCGAATAAATTCAATTGGAAAGCCGGCCTTTTTGCCGATAGCGGGACGCGCAATGCGTCTTGGCGACACCGCAGCGGCCGTGTCCTCGCCGACGCCGACATCCGCTACGTACATGGGCACCGATGCTGACGACCGGCTGAAAAAAGGTGTCTCATGCCGTCTTGTCGCCGCGTGAATCGGCCCCTCGCGACGATTGAAATTTCACCGTGTTCGCGTATAAGGAGCGCGGAACCAAGTCGATTCCTTTCGACGCGTCTACGTTCGGATTTACGAACTCGAGGAAGAAAGTGTCGCTGCTGCTCGACCACACGCGGGACCAACCCCCTTTTTCGCAACTGGAAGAGCACTCGAATAATCGCGAGTGTCAGATCGCGAATTAGCGAAAAGCATCGCCGCGCGATGGCCGTTTCGAAGATGGAGCGTGGCGAAGGGCTTCCTCCTCTCGAAGCGAGGATCAAACGGAGGAAGGAGCGTAGCTGCACGCGAGGCCTCCAGGTGGCCGCTTGTCAGCGCTATCTCAGCTTCGACTCGTGCACGTTTCCTCACCCTCGTCCGCCGTCCCGTTTTGGGTCGTTTTAGTCCCCCGGGGGCAGCGCGTGCGCATCCGTGTCGTTCGCGTGATGTATATCGACCGGTTGGCGACAATCATCGCCGCGGACGCGCTCCCTTCGCCGAGCCAATTACAAGAACAGAGGCCGCCACGGTGCTGGAGATCATTGCGATTTATTCTCTCGCCTGGCTGCTCCTTCTGTCCCCCTCGCTCGCCCTCTGCCCTTCGATTTCCGTTTCCCTGATCGGTGGCCCTCGATTCCGGATGTGCCCTCGCGGTCTCTCCTCGACGCTGGTGCACGCTGCGCGCGGCAACCAGTTCCTCTTGGCTCGCAGTGGGGGCCACAATTGGGCGACGACCAGCAACGTGCTCGATGATGCACGCAACCAGTGGTATCCTCGGAATTTTTACTCGCGATAGAGGGTAACGTGCGTGCGACACGTTCGAAGCGCGCCAAGTTTCAAATCCACGCGGCGAGGTTACAATAAAACCACGGTCTGATTAGAAACAGGAGCCTGAGAGTGGCTGCACGATCGGTCTCGCTCTCATTTACGGAAAAAACGTTTCTCCCATCGCGTGACCCGGCTGTTCTGGCTGTTCGCGATCCTCGTTGCACACGCACGCGTTGCGTACACGCGCTGCCGCGCTTTTTCTTCCGTTTTACTCCTCCTCTTCTCCTTCTCCTGCGGCGCGACCTACGTTTTTGCGCGGTTTCGCTAATCAGAGGTAATTGAATCGCCGCTTCCACCGCGTGGTTTAACTCTTTCGCGTGTAACCGTTGCGCGACGTCGATGCCCGCTTTTCATGCAAGAACCGCGCAAATATACGCAACGGATAATTCTCGCCTCGTGATCTTCGTTAACAACAAGCGTGAACAACAGCTGGGATACCGAAAAAAAGAAATTTTGTAATTACAAGGCAAGAAGAAACACCGTTTCATCTTGGACGCGGTCTCGCCATAGCCAAGCGCGGAGAAACTCGTCGCGTTTCGAACTTCGTCGCGAGCGATTAAATGAATAATTCATTTCTAAATTTCATCAGTTGCGGCCTGGGTTCGTCGCAGCCTCTCGCGCCAGGGAACGGGGTGGAACCGAATGGAAAGCCTCTCGCGTACCACCGCCGCGTTGCGCCATCGTGTATCATTTAGGCACGCGGACACGCTGTGGGACGCGCGTTAACGCGCTCGCACACGCGACCACCGTTTCTATCACCGTGGCAACGAAAAACCGGCTCTCCGCGCATAATGATGAAACTCGATGAACGAAAAAGAAACGAGCAGACATCTCCCTCCTCGTTTTTTCGCTCCTCCGTGTAACCGCGGTAGCCTCTGTGGTTGGATCGTGTGAAATTGACTTTTTTTTTTTAACGTCCATTAATCATTCGACGATTAAATGGTGTTGGTCGGAAATTTGGCGGCAAGAAAACCGCTCGAGCGTACGCGGCGATTTCCAAAATGAGTCGATCCGTTCCGCACGCTCCGCGCGTTTCGAAACGCGGCGTAAGGACGCGAGGAGACGAGGAGCGCGCGAGAAAGAACACGCGAGAACGAATTAAATCCCAGCGTTCATCCTGCTCGATTGGAAACTCGTGGCTGGGTTCCGGGACGGCATTTCTTCACGCGTGCTGAAATGATTTTCCGCGGGGCGGCCGCGCGAGGGGATCTGGGGGGCGAATCGTTAAGCCGCGATTCGCGTGCAGCCGAGGCGACATTACGCTCGCCGCTCGCAGCTGTGTACGTGAATCACGATTATCGAGGGACACGGGCTGGCTCTCTCACGGGCCTCTCTCATCGTCGCTCGCGCGCGCCCTCGTCACACAGGCCAGAAAAAGCAATTTCCGTCGAGTGCCGTTAAGCGCGCTTTACACGCGTATCGTCCAGCAATTAAGAAATTCGATCGAGAAAGCGACCGTCCGCTGATAATTCTCGTTTCGTTGGGCCTTGGACGGTTTCGATGCGGGAACTTGTTCAGGTAAGCCTCGAAAATGCTTCGAGACTCGTACTGGTGCTAGCGCGCGATGATGGATCGAGCTGGCTCGAGGGATCCAGGAAGTGTAATGATACGTGCATACGCAGAGATCGCAGCGAAAGAGTTATGATTCTGTGACGATATTGTAACAAGATCTATCTCGCGATACTCTGTAGAACAGTGGAGAAGAGGAATGGTTTTGATCGTCGTCTCTGACGATCTCCAACATACGACTCTTGCACGTTTACGCGTATCAGTGCTTGAAAAGGTGTGAGGAAGAACAAGCGTTCAGAGAAACGTGAAATTTCCCGTGAATCCCGTGGAACCAGGTTGAAAAATAATCAAGCGGACGGAATTAATTTCGTCGAGGAAGTAAAGGGTTCCATCTTCTTCGGTGACTGGCTGGGCAGTGTGTGCTTAGCATGGAGCTTCCGGTATCACCGATGTGTCGGCTATCAGCCGCGCGTATCGCCGCTACAAGACTGCGGGACCAGGGCTTCTCCGTAGTGAAAGAGAGTAGAAGAGAGAGAGAGAGAGAGAGAGAGAAAGAGAGCTTTTTAATTAAACGCTCCAAGGCTGCGGAGGGTGGGCCAGCACCCCCTCGCCCTCTCCGTCTCCCTGCACAGTGGTCCGGGAGTTCAAAGTCGAGGCTTCGAGCAAGTCAATATCAAATACCTCGAAGCTAGACGGAGCGGTAAGCGCAGAGTAAGCACACCGTGCAGAGACAGCTAGAGAGCCCGCGATACCATCTGACTCCCTGCGTGGATCAGCCTGGGCCCTTTTCTCTCTTTGCGCGCCGGTCCTCGTCCTTGTCCAGAGACCGGACGATATCGGGGACAGAGCTACGCTTTCGACGGGAGTCCCTGTTCGCGAGTGGATTCACCAGTCGACGCATAAATCGAGGCTAGGGGCCCTTTCGTGTCTCGCACGACCCCTGGGACCCTATCGAACAAGGACACCGGTGATAATGCTTACGAGCGCTCAACACGATCCTTCTGCTCTCACCTCTTTGCTTCGATCGAGGATTCCAACTTTCTGTGGAGTACTGAGAAGGTGGAAGGTTGCGAGAGACCGCTGTTTCCTAGAGATAACTGGGACATCGTGTATATTATAAGTAGAAGCAAGATGGCGCAAGGTTGAAGGTTCGATAGCTCATTCGCGCGTTTTGCGATCGGTAATCCTGTAACTGAACGGGCCAGAGTCCACCGATTCGAGCGAAATGCCCGGCGATTTAACGCGAGACCGCGAAACTATCCAATCAAATGCAATCGGTGGATAAATGAAAATAGTTGGGAAACGAGGGGTCGTAAATCAGTCCGCGCTCGCAAAATTCTTTCTCATTTCGATCGGCGATCGCGTTCACAAAGCCGGCTCTCGCAGCAGCGACGCTGCGCGTTGATTCGTTTCCTCTCGTTGCGCCGGGAAACACGGGAGAGAACGGGACGAACGAAGGGGCGAAGGACGTGGGGCGGGTTGTTTCGTTTGGCCTCATCGCGGAAAACGCAACGCTGGCAACGCTTTTCCAGCGATAACAATTATCCACGAGAGACTTCATTACCCATTCGCCGCGAGGCGGCTTCTATTCTTTATTTATGGACAAGCTCATTATTTCTGTGCAAGTAAGCATATGAAAAATTCTCTCTACCCCCGTGTTGCCGCCCCCACGATCCCCCGTCGCTGTTCTCCGTCTGGCCCATCGTCGCGCGTGCCTCTCGCTCCGGCCAATTCTCGCCACCAACCCCCGTGCAACCACCGCGGGTCACGGTTTTATTAAATTAGCCGCCTCCAGCTGGGATGGAAACTCCTCTCGTTGTTGCTGAAACGCGGCACTTTTTCTGTGTTACCGCCATTCGCCAATACGCCGAACCACCAGATTTCTATACCGGGTCAGCTTCTCAGGGAACGTTTGACCGTGCTCGAACGTAATTCATTTCGAAAAAAAAATAAATTCACTCGAAACTATTCCAAGTTCGCGTTCGATTTCGCACGCGCGCGCCGAGTAAACTAATTATCCCTCGGTGAAATACACAAGCGGCTGTGCAATTTTGTTCCTCGATACCGGTTCGCAACGATTGCTTTCGTTCGCCGTTTCGAGCGATATTTTCCAATCTCGAGCGTTACCTGATCAAACGTTCGAGCGAGGGATACACGCTCGTTACATTAATAACCCATAAGCGCGTAATCCGTGATTCGTTATTCACCGATTCGAGGGTAATTAATTACACACGACCTATTTACATCGAGAGGCGAAGAAAATCGCGAGCCGTGGAAGTACTCGAGCCAGAGAGAGAGAGAGAGAGTCTCCAGGATCCGAGGAGGTTACGAACGAAATCGCAAAGGCCCCGAAGAGAACGACCCTTCCGCGCGTCGAAAGTAACGACCCGCCCCGACCATAAACCGCGTCCCCGTGCACCGTAAACTCGGCCGCGGCGCACGGCGATCGCCGGTGTCGGTGAGTTACGCGAGCGGTTCCCGGGGTGCAGACGCGCTTCCGGTACACAGACTGGGACGCGCGAGATCCTCGAGGTTGATCGCGGTACGCCTCGGCCACGATCAGAGGGGGACAACGGCGACGAATCGCGATAAACGGCGTGGCAGCACTTATAAATGACCGGTAAATATTCATGTCGAGGCTGCGTCCGCCGGTGTTATGCAGATGAGAGGTGGCAGGCGGTGTGCACCGCGCGTATTACGGCCGTCCTCGGTTCCACGGAAGCGGCGCGCTCATCTTTCCCGTATCTACCATCGACCGTCGCGACACGCGCGTCTCTCCTCCTGTCCCTGCCCTGGATTACGTGCGCCCGCGAGCTGCCGAGCTCCCGTGTCCGCTGTCTCGTCGCCCGCCAATAATTTACTACGCTGCGAATAATTAAGCGATTAATTAAATCCGCGAGCCGGACGAGGGGGGCCTGGAGAAGAGGAAGCGTTGATCGATGCCTGAGAGAGAGTCGAACCCGGGAATCCCCTTTGGAAGTTCGTCGTTCGATTTCTTTTTCCGTCGATGGTCGACTGTCAGTGAACGGCGAAACGTGTCGTCGAGCGAGAGATTCGAGTCTGGATCAATCGTCTGGACAAGAGCCTCGCCTGACGTCAAAGTCGACCTTTGACGACACGAATGAAGTCGACTGGCGTGCAGGTGTGCGCCAAAGCGAGGCATCCAACAGCCGGGGGATCGCTTAATTTTGCAGAAGCTGGAATCTGGCTGCCGCCTCGGCTGCAAAGGGCGGCCCTCCCTCCAACCACCGCCACCCCGCCTTCTTTTACAGACTCTGTTCATAATCCGTCCAAACAAAGCGGCTGCACCGACGTCGGCACAGACGGTTACGCTGAAAAGCGGCAACGCGGAGAGAGATGACAGGTTTAAACGAGATTATCAAACAATTAAAAGTATATCCACCCGACGCTCGTCCTCTCCCTTTCTCTCCGCGCTCAATCTGCGAAACACCCTTCTCCGGTCTCCCTCTCGTATTTTCTTTTACGTTGCAGTTTCCGATCTCTCTAATTAGCGTCGCCTTTTTTTACACGCACGAGAAACTCTGTTACGTCTGCAAACGCGATCCAGTCGACTAGAATATTGACCAGTATCGATGCGACAACTACTCGTAAAAATTCAGAACGCTTCGCAGCAACAGTCCGCCTATATTCCATTCGAAGGATACTTCTGTTTCCCTTTCTTACCGCTCTGGATCGTCCTCGATCGCCTCTAACCTCGTTCAGCCGCGGCTGTCCCGTTCCCACCCGGCCTCCATCTTGGTTCCCCGTCTCGCGTTCGCCTATCATCCTCCTCCTCGTTATTTATCCAGCTCGGATGGTTCGTTCCGGCGCGTTTCTGTCTCGGCGCTGGGCCATCGTCGGTCACCTCCCGGGCAATTTCGTGCGATGAACGAACGTCCGTGTGGGAGGACGAGAAAAGAGCACCGCGAGCGGGCGGCGGGGCGCGCGGATGCGAACGGATCGGAGAGAGATTAGCCCCGGGAGGCGTCTTTGTGCAGCAATGAAAATGGCTTGTCTCAAAGAACCGCGACGGATACATTTTTAATTACCTCAAATATCACTCGGCGGGCTCGAGCAAGTTTCTTAATTAAATGTCATAGCGCGCCCGCGGGCCCGCGAGATATCCTTCGAGGACGAGGAACGGTTGGCAGAGGAGGACGAACGGAGAGGAGTGGACGGAGGAGGGGGAAGAAACTTCTCCCCCAGCATCGAAGATCTTTTGAGCCGGTCGGTAAATATTAGCTGTATTAATAACGGGCTCGATGAAGCGCGACCGAGCAACTCTGATCCGAATTGCCGCGCCAATTTGCATTGTTCTTCGGCGAGGAATAACAAGCCATCGAGGAGAACCTGATTCTACGGATGACCGATGAGCTTTTATTGTGCTGCCCACCCTCTCCCGACAGGGGGCAGAATGCTATCGATCAGCGACCGGCATACTCGCGTTATGTTTATCAGGTAGAAATTGCAGGTACGCCGACACGAACGGAACGAGAATCGACCATGTCCCGGTGATTCGAAGGGGCTGCGGTTAATTACGAACGGATTAACGAATTAATCCGATGTCTCTCGGTTACAGCGGACGATTCGATCGGATCTGTGAAAGAGGATTCTCTTTTTCTAATTTCTGAAATAAGGGCTATTGTTTTCCGCGAGCCCCTGTACATGTACATACAATAACCCATAAAATGGAACACTCTGGAGCATTTGCCCCCACAGGGCAGCGTTTCAGGCATAAACAAATAGGTGGATATTAAATTGCACTTTTCTACGCGTGCCAGTTTATCGAAATAGTCTGCCAAAGGACTTTACGTTTACAACGTGATAACAATCGAGCGTCACCATCCACAATTACCGTGTCTTGGTTTAGTCCACAGAGAAATACTGGACTCTGCGCAATGTCGAACAACAACTCATAACGAAATCGGAATAGAGAAACTCCCTATGGCCTCTAAACTTTTCGCGCGATATCCGCAAGGGATTCCAATTACTCTGCCGCGACCAGGAACAAGGCTAGACCGCCATTGGCATTCAGGAAGAGGCGCGAAAAGTGGAGGATGCAACGGCGGCGGGTACATTCTCGCGAACACTTTCCATAACGCGAACGTTCCCGCGGGCGGCGTAAAATCATCTCGCAATAATCCTAAACAATTTGTGTCCACGCGAGGCGGAGATTCTCAGGCAGCGGCTGCTTATGCCGGTCGTGTGGGATCCTCCGGTAATAGAATTGCAATATGGCCGCTGCGAGGGGATATTGGAATATTCGCCGACGCACAATCACCGACTAGCCAAGCGACTGAATTTGAATATAACAACGGCCCAGCACTCATACACACCGGGAGCTGGGCATAAAGCACGAGGATACATATCTACAGCGGCGGGTGCAGGCCGCTCGAAACGCACAGGAGGACACGCTCGCGTTTACCCAGGACAGCTACCATCGCCGTTTCGCGGCTTCCACGATTTTTCAATCCAGTTCCCGATACGAACTCTACACCCGACTCTTTGCTTTCGAGGATCGTTTGAAGCTTTAATACGCGTAAAAATCGATTCCTTTCGCGATCGAACGCGACGAAGGTTTCCCTGGAACGCTATCGTAGCGGAATGCCCCGAAAACTCGTCGAGTATGCCGTTGCAAATCGAAAGTTTTAGACTTCAATCGAGTTCGAACTACGGTCACACGAAATTGCTAATGATCTAAGAGGATGCGAGTGATCTCGGTCTGTTTGTTTGATTCTGCTGAGAAACGATTCGCGAACCGTAATTGGTGGAGCGCAACAACGGTTTTCCCCGAACGAGGAGCTTCTGAAATCGCAGAACGCGGGAACGAAACGACGGGAAACAAAGGGACGTCCGCGGACGGGCGGAAGGGCTGAAAAATCCCGCTGCAGGGCAGGCGCGGTTCCAGCAAATCCGGGGAATAACGCACGGCAAATCCCCGGTTCAAACAAGCCGGTGTTTGCTGGTCGCCGCGCAGACTGGCGGGGCTGCTTGAAAATGCTAGAAATGGGCCGTGTGTAAGGGAACGACTTGGCCACGCTTTGCGAGCCGCTCGGCAACATCAAATATGAAAGCTCGCAATTATATAAAGCTAAGAGTGGCTTCTATCCGCGCCGGAAATGCAGCGCCAACTGCAAACAGCACGCAAACCGCGTTCTATTCGGCTCCGCGTCCCCCGCCGCCACCCTTCCGGTTGCGCCGGGAACGACCTGGAACTTCATCGATCTCCAAATACAATGCTGTTAAAATGCATATATACGCGTGTAGACCGTAAACGATGGCTAGAATACATTTTCTCTATGAACAATTAATTATTCATCGATTAACGCGATCACTTATGTGTCGCAGTGATTTTTGGCTGGCACATGTTTCGAGATTAATTTCTCTCAGAACTATACGGTTAAAATCTGTCTCGTTCGTCACAGTCGACGATTCTTCAATCCTCCTGAAATCTGAACGGAAATCAAAGACGACGGACAATCGATAATCGCGGAGCAAACGCAGAGGGGGACGCGTGACAGGGAAAGGCACGAAAAGCGAAGCCAGCAATCGTACCGTGGAAACGCACGTGGCATCTTGGCGCGATCATTCTTTGTCAGCGCGACGTGTCGCAGTCACACTGTGAACCGTGTTTGATCGATGCGACTCGGTCTTTAGTCGAGACGGGGGAAAGCGGTTAATGAAAACGATCCGTTACGAAGGTGCGTGCACGGTTGGACACCTTTCCTGTCGATGATGTTGAACGCGTCGCGAGGAAACGAATCGATTTTTCTCGCGCATCCGACGCTTAAACGTCTTTCAATGCGCCGCTCCTATCCGCGTACCCGCGTAAGATTTAGCAAAGTTTTGTAATACGAAATTAAGTATCCAGACCGCAAACGTATACTTACACCGCGGTTGAAAAAAACAGAAAAAAGCTGCACCTGCGCGAGAGAGCATGAGATCTGCCCCGTGGAACCCCGTAAGGTTAATGATGATTAATGACATCATTACCACGCGAACATTGTAATACCTCAGGCTCGCCAGACGAGACATTCACTTTCCATCGCGTTTTTCCGCCGCTTCGCCCTGAAATTTCGCACGAATCGTGCCCGATCCACGCGCTCCTTCGACGCGAGAGTGCGTCACGCGTGTCTCGTTCCACGGAGTCACGTAACAATAAAACTGGTTCGCGCGTTTGCGTAACCGAGGGAGTTTCACCGAGGGGTTTTCTGCCCGGCACTCAACGACGGAAAACAACGAGGAAACGATAATTACGCGACGCGTTGCGTTAGCCTCCGTCGCGACGCGGGCATAGAAAGGATTCCCACGTGTCCCCCGTGATGTCACCGTTGATTTAATGCCCGACCACGTTCCCCTATGCGACTCGCCGCTGTCGAGGCGCGAATTAAACGATCCTACGACAGCTGATCCCTCTGTCGTTCGTCATTATTGCGATAAAGGCGTGGGAAGAACGGTTCAAGGCGAGACGCACCGACCGACGCGGCTCTATGCTGATTTTCTGCTGAAAAATGCCTCGCTGATTTCATCGCGACGCGTATCGCTTGTTATATTTATAGCTACGAGATGGCTTCGCTGTTGCGAATACTATTTTTCAACTTCTATTCGCCTATGCGAGGATTGATCGTCGATTGAAGTAACACCTGTTTTTCAAAGGTTGTTTCAAGAGTTCGCGTGAACGCTAAAATTCCTTCGTGTCCAAAGTTCGAGAGTCTACGAGAATTCTTTAGAGCTCTCGAAACACAGCCATCTTGGGTACAGGGAGATCCGTTTCGTAATAAACAGAGATTTCTTCGAGCGAGCATGAAAAAGGTAGGTCAGAGGCGACCGCAGGCAACCCTCCGCGGCTTCCCGCTTGTCATTCGCCCTGGCAATCCCAAAATTCCCGGCTGAACGAAAAGTTCCGCGACGAACTGGGCCGCATGGCGAGCGGAGAACGCGAAACCGCGCGACATACTTCAATCAAAGTCCTCGCGACCCCTTAATTTTTCCTTCCGCCGCCGCGAGATATTCGACATATTCGCCCCGACTGAGGGAGTAAGAATGCTCCCTTCGAATAACTTCGCCCCGCCGCGGTCGCTTTGTGCCGCGATTTTCCGCCTCGCTTTCCGTTTCGTTCGATCGACCTGGCGAGAGCTGGCTCGTTTCGAGCTATTTTGAAAATGTAATCCGGACGAAACGGGGGGAGCCAGGTCAGATTCCATGGTCTGAGCACAGGTCAGACGAGATCTCGTGTCTTTTCGATAAACGCGCGTTCCTCTGATTCACTCTTTTCTTTGCGTATCGCGTGAATACGAGGACAGGTTCAGGGATCGATTTTTCTTCCAGCTTATGACACTTCGTTTTACCCTGTCCGTGTAATTCCCCTTCTCGTAAAGCCGATTACTCGCGGCTCGATCCCTGAGAGCTGATCACGAGCACTATCGCGTACCAAAGGCCTGTTATTTCATCGAAAGAGTGTCCCTTTAAAGAAAATCTCATCTGGTCGCGGCGATCGATTACGAGTAAACGATATCGCTTCGCGTAAGTAGTTTACTTGACCACCCCTTTTCCGGTGGTTGGTTATTTCTCGCTCGAAAACGCGGGATTAGATGCAATGATCGATCCGCGGCGTTCATTAACAAGGATCCACCGGTGCTTTAACCGGGGGAATGATTTTCGAGGGTTAACGAGTCGTATACCGCGTGTAGCCGGCCGACAGCTCGTGCAAACAACGCCGAACAGGCAACAACGGTGCGCCATTGTTTACCTAACGATTATTTAGGTTATTGTATCTACGATTTTCGGCGTTGTAGCCGCTTATCGCCGGCCCGTGTTCCGCGAGGAACCAACCCGGCATTGTTTGAAACGCGCCGCTCGCCGGAATAATTTTCCACGTGTAATCCACTCCGCGCGCCTGCCCCGGAATACTTGATTCCTCGTTGGCGATGTTAAACCGGTACACGCCGAATTTTCCCGTATTACGCGTCTGCTCGAGAGTTCCCCGTCTACGTCGAACATCGATTAACTCCCTTCTTTGTACGGTCACCGCTGTGCTCTACGAGATTCTCAATTAATCGTGCATCTCCCTCGGCAAATCAAACTTTCAGACGTGAATTGTAATTTATCTGAACTTCGTCGCCTCTCAAGTAACACTGACACAACTGTCGTGTCCCTCAAATCGAAGAATTCAGGCAGAGGAAAGTCGAACAGAGCTCAATTCGCGCTTTCGACAAAGTCTTCATTACAAGATGCAAGTTTTCGATCGACCACTGAAATCAGAACTGTTCAGACACTTTCGATTATACTTTTACATCGCATTCGTCACGCGTGAAACAGGCTTTATTCCGGCTCTAGCTAGCCTCGTGTCACCGCAGCAACCCCCGCAACCGAGATGCCTTCGGCGACAAACGCGGGGAGGCCAGCGAGCCAGGCAAAAGAATCAACCACCACCCCCTCGCAACACGACATTCCGCTGGCTTATAAATTATTTAATCAAGCTCGAAGAAGAGCGGAAAGAACATATTCGCGGGCATTAGCCGAAGCGAGAGGAGGCGAGGGGAACGCCGAAAGGGAAGCGTCGAACGAGCCGGCTGAGACGGCGGTGGAGAAGGAAGTAGCCTGCTCGCAGCCTGCTCGAGGGAGAGGAGGCCAGGTCAGGGTGGCTCTGGGCGGTAATAAGAACGACGGCATAGTTTTAACTTCTCTTTTATGCCGGCATTTTCCGACGCGCGCTCAAGCTTTGTGCGAATGAAGGCACAAATTGCCGGGCTGCGCCTTCTGGGAGACATTGAGACACGCTCGACTCTCTCTCTCTCCTCGCGTTTTAAAAGAGGGACCAGCCGTTCGACCATCTCGCGCAGCACTCCAGCTCGCAGCGTTTACTGGCGTTATTCGCAGAAGGGATGGCTAGCGTGAGTATCGCTACAGAATTGCGTTTTTTGTTCGTAAATAAAGAACGTTGCGAGGGAGCGTTCCTAATCGAAGGTGCGTCGATAATTATTGCGAGTACGCACGCGTGTGTTACGTTCGTATAGGATTTTCTAAGCGTCTCTTGTCTTTCGAAAACTGGAGAACGGGGCGAGTGGTATCGCTGCGGGGATAATAAAAACGGATGCAAGTGAGAAGGCAAGGAATGTCACGCGAGATGATGGAAAAGGGCCAGGACTCGGGCGAAGTAATGGATTGCAGCGGCGGTGTGTACGTATGGTATGGCTCTGGGAGATGCACTATCGAATGTTTTATTCATAAGCGTAGAACAAAGCCTGCCTGTTTATCCTGAGGACATCTCTGTGTGTACGCAACGCTACAGCGCTTCCCAGAGCCACGAGTTGCACTTACGCGTCCTCTAAGCATGACTGCATCGAGAATCGTGTCTCGCGACTCGTTCCTTCGATCGTCGATACTCCACCTTCGTTTTTTCCATCGCCTTTTTTGCACCTTTAATAATTATCGCTCATCGAAGCCGCGTAATAACAATCGAGTGTAAGAAATATGGGATAGCAGAGTGCATGAAGAACCGAGGAGGGCCATTTGCATTTCCTCGCTGCATCGTTTCTCTCTGGGGCCTTGTCTAAATATTCCGATGAGCCATAGTCAAATAAATTATTCTACTGCAATCTTTCTTGCAACTTCTTCCACGAAAATTATGGAATGAGAAAAGGAACGAATCTGCATCGAATACTTGAGCAACTTCGCGGTCACCAAGAATAGTACGAGTCCAACTAACAGAGAAGACCAGTCCCCGGAGGATAACGTCGAAATTTCGAAGGAACCCGCGGTCGCGACGTCAACGAGCGCTCGTTGAATAGCCTTAATAAAAATGTTACACCGCCTCCGCTCTTTTTCTCTCGCGTGGGAGTCGTCCCAGCAGCCGTACCCGAAAAAAGGAGTCGCTGGTAGCCCGACGATCTCGCCGCTTGATAGCCGTGAACGCGGTAGCCCCGGCCACGGGGCCGTATCTTCGCCATTTGTATCTCGACGGGTGCACCCTGCCACCGGATGACAATCAAAGGACCACGCCACACCGCGGCGCCCTCCTCGCCCCGTTTCGTATATCCGTTTGGCTGGAACCGCGCGGTGTACGATGTCCCCTTTTCTGGAACGAAGATACGTCTCCCTCGAAAGCGTCTTCTTAGAATTCCTCAACCGTTCGCTGCGTTTCACGTTCCGCGTGGCACGCCAGCGGATGCGGTAACGACGAACCACAACTGGCGACACGCGCGTCGGAGGACACGGTTAGTCGCGAGGATTTCGCTGAAACCAGCGGACGAATCGCTCGTTTTCGAACGGTTGGATCTGTGGATAGGATCGCCGCTCGGTTTCCCACCGATTTCCGGCCCGCTAATAAATTCAAACAGCCGTGGAAAGGATTGATAAGCGCAGTCCGAGGGCAGACGGGGTCTCGCGCGGTGCTCGTGAACAAACCTAGTCCTCTCCCTTTTGACCTCGTTAATTGTCATATCGCATCTCGAAGCTGAAGCTCGTGGTCCGTGGCTAAGCGGGACGGGTACCAACGTGGGTGGATCTCGATGATTTACGAGGAGCGCCGCACCGTGGCTCGGGTCGGACTCTAGAGACGCTTCGCTGATAGCGTCAGAGCCACATAAGTCATCGAGACTATACCTACGGGTCTCTCCACCTCCCTCTCTCTCTCTCTCTCTCTTTCTCTCCCTTCCGTTACACCCGTTCTTCGACTCGCCTCCTCTTTCTTTTTTCCCCCGACGCGTATCCTGGCATCCACCCTTCTCGCCCCATCGCTTCCTTTTTCTCCTTCCTCCCTTCGCTATTTCTCATAGTTTATAGGTTAGGCTCTCGCCCTCTTTGTCTAGGTCCACGTGAACGGTCTATTCTTAATCTTCTTTGCTCCTCCATTATCGGAGCCCCCAATTATAACGCGGACGATACGGACGGGGAATTATAATTGCTTTCCGTGTGTCACGCTGGAAACGGATCCTCTCGCGTGTCTCCTCGATGAATCGTGGGCCCGCCACGAGGGTTCCCGGTTAATTGACAAATATTAATGCGTTCGTTCGACGGTTGCGATAGCGGAGGCGCGTGGGGGATGGCGGACAAATTTGGGGCGAGGATCGTTGCGGTTCCTCCGTGGACGCGGATTGATTCGTTCCCGTAGTGGAATACAGGGGATGCTGTAATCGCGAGGTAACCTAGCTGGAACATGTTCGTCGCGGTTCACGGGACACCGCAAGCGAGCGTACGAAATACCAGGAACAAGGCGATTAATTAAATATCCATTTGTTCGAGCTCGCGTGGCGTTGTACGAGATCTCGATCCGCGTTCTCTCGATCGCGATCTCGATCTCGCCGGTTTAGCGCGCGATCCAAGGCACCCCACCGCGTCGCGACACCGTTCGGCTCGCGAGCCACGAAATTCTGACGCGAGCTTGCGAAACGAGACTCCCGGGGGACTGATAGGCGTGAAAGTATGCTCGACCTCTGGCTGGCATCTCACGACACCTCGAATTACCTATCTCCCCCGCGCGCCGCCTCCTCCCTCGACTTGTCAGGCAACGTTTCGCGTTTTACGGGCGAAATTAGTTCCTGGATTTACGCTCGCGACGCGCAGGAATTTTCTGCCTCCACGCTTGCCCGGCCACGATCGGCCAGGAGATCGTAATTAACGCGTAGATTGAGCGGAGTTTTTAGTTCGCGTTGCTGGTCGGTGTCGAGGTGGAAGCGTGGGATATGATGAAACGCGTTGGAGAAGTCGCGTACACGTTGGTTCCAGGGTTATCGAGGGGGTGGGGACGTATTTACTCGACGTACCCTCGCCGCCTGCGAAACGACCAGATTCGTTGCCAGCGTGAACGTGGTGCTCGTGCGTACTGAAACGCAGGAAAAGACGGTAGACAGGAATATCGTGGCGACGATAAAGGTAACGGGAGACGAAGGTCGACTGTGGCGGCGTGGCAGAGTCAGGTGGTTCCGATGGAGGCTAAATAAAGCACGGTCGCAGTCCGTCCGCGGCTGTGTCCCAATTAAGACCGATTTTCTCCGGTTTCCTTTCCGGTATTAGTGTCACGGTGAGCGCGCAATCTCGGAATCTACGGGTATTGTGTGCCGGCCGTTCGTCCACTTTACAATCCGCTCTGCCATGAATATTACATGGCTTCTTACCCAGCGGAAAGATAATTGTCAAGGAGCTCTAAATACGGCCAGCGATGCCCGGGTGGACAGAGAATGCATAATACATAAACGCGACGAGAGAACGAAAATTTACGACGCGCATGGCCGCTAATCCGACTCCCGGAGGTAACGCCGGCTGAATTAATTTGTCCCAGTTACTAAGTACCCGTTCTGATCGCGTGTCCGCGGTTCCTCGACAGTTCTCGCCCCATTTCGAATAGAACCAAAAACTCGCGTCGAATCGTCGCGAGACACGGAGAAACGGAAAAGAGGAGAAAAAAAAGAGAAAAAAACACAGGAAGGGTACGGGAGCGAACGCTTAAGGGCAATATGGCGGATGAATCCGTGGTACGCGCGGTAACGCAAGAGCGCATTAGCGTCGGCGCACGGGAACCCGCGTAAACGATACGATCTCCGCGAGCGGCCAGATACGGCTATCCTAACCGCTTGGTACTTTTTGCATCCGCGGTGAACACGCGCGCGTCCCCTCGCCGCGGACCCTGTCACAGGTATACCCATACGCTACGGTGATTTATATACAGTTTATGATGTCCGCCCGTGCGGCACGGGGCGCGGCGTCCTCCACTTTCCGGCTACCAGCCTGCTCGCTCTCTAGTAATAGGGGTACGGGGCCGTTTTCTGGCCCCGAAAACCGGCAGTGGATGGCCTAGCCTCGCGGGCACGACCCATTTCCCGGGCATAAATCAACGTTGACACGCCGTACGGGCCTGGCGTCGTTACGGCGTTTTCGAACCCGGCCATTACATCGACGGGACCGCTGTGACCTGTAATTAAGCCGCGATTACGTCCGTTCGATGAGGCCCGCGTTCTCTGACGAGAATCCGAAATTCGATTCGAGGTACGTAGAGGGTAGAACCGACGATACCAGGAGTGTGGCAACGTGAAACGCGAGCAGAAGCGAGAACTTTGGTTACGGGAACTGCGACCAGGCTGGTTGGTTATTCCGTTCGTGCTCCAAGATTGTCGCGGCGTGCTGTAATCAGATAATGCTCGTGACCCTCGGAATTGAATTACAATTTAGAAAGACGCCGCGCAGGTGGACGCGCCGTGACCAGGAGCGTCCTCTCTTTAAACGGGGACGGACTGGAGCGGAACAACCCCTGGCGTAACCTGGCAGGTGTGGGAATTGAAACGTGGCTGGGACGCGTTGCAAATTGCCCATCGTCTAATAACCCGCGTAACGACTCGAGCCTTGTTTTTATCGCGACGCGTGTCTCATTGCGATCCGTCGACGAGTTTCTGTGACCGCAAAATCGATTCGCTTGACGCCGAGCGTGAACGCGATGGTCGATGGTTGTTCGAATCGACGAGATTTCGAGGGAAACACAGTGGAAAGAGTGCGATAAACGAGATTTGCGTCGACGAGCAGGACGAGGAACGTCTGAAATCAGTTCGCGCGGCGGTGGTGCACGGGAATTTCGCCCCGGATAAACTTTTCAATCCCGCGGACCTCCGCGGCGCTGACGAATTGCGAACGGCCTCGCTGTGACAGATGGATCTCCCTGTCGGCCGGCTACGTCCGCCCCTTTTCGCGATCGTTCCCGCCCGGCGAACCGCTAATTTTCTCGGACAACCGCAAAACCGCAAGAATAATAACACCCTCCGGTTCTCGGAGTGGCCGCATTAAAATGCACCAATAACAATCGTTAACCGGGGCGAACCCTGTGATTACACACGGATAAATCTCGCCGCGGTAGTCAACGGAGATCTAGGATCTTCTCTAGGCTGGGTTTAAGTATCTTTTCGACCGTCAGAGGGACCACCGTAGAGACACCCCTTCCCACCTCGTCCTTTCATACATTTTTAATGAACCCTCCTTTTTCGCTGGGTTTCGCGAGCGGATCGCATCGATCAAATCGGTCCCCGTGCGAGACTCCGGATTGAAAGACCAGCCTACGCGCTTCAGCGATTTCAGCGGTGCAAATTGGTCCTCGTGGTCTCTCTCAACCGAGATGACGAGCGAGCAACGCGTACTGGAGGACGTTGCGGAATGTTCGCGACGCGCGAAATGGAAAATCATCGGGAAACCTATGACCCGCGGAAGGACTCGCTCGGCAGCGTCGATTAACCGTCGATTTTTCCGCTCGCATCGAGGAATCGGCCGCGGCAGCGGCGCGTCGTCGTTTATTACTTGAAATTTATGCAGCTATTACGGATCCTCGACGCCAGGTGTCCGTGTGGCAAACGCGTGGCCCGCGAAGCCTCCTTTGACCCTCACGTCCTTCCATCCGAGCTTTTTTTCCAGAACCTTTCTCCGCGGTCCGCTCCTCCGTCCCGACGCGCTGGAGGAGCTGGTTTTTGTCGCGTACGGAAGCGCGTGTCGCCATTACTTAATAAAAGATAGCTTTTATAATTTTAAGTTGCTCGATAATTGCAACTCTTTAACCACAAAGCGTCAACGCGATGGATATCGAGCAATCCTCGAACTCGACGAATTTATCTTCCAGTCGCCTCAAATAGTAACTGAGAGTAGACGGTTCACGCAGAACTTGCGGAAAACGTAGCTTGCATCCAGCGAAAGGAACTCGTGCAACCTAATAACCCGTTATTAATCAATCATCTCCTAATAACCGCGCGCGGGTTCACCAGAGAAAGTTGAGAGAACTGGAAACAGAATGGTGGATCGGATACGGTGTTCCCCGTCACGTGTATCGGTGGAAAAATCGATTTAAGGGTTAAAAAGTGGCTGGAACGGTAATGCCACTGTTGGTAGCTGCAGCGATGGAGTCGAGAGGATGGAAGGCAGAAGAGAACTGGTCCGTTCGCTAACGGACACCCCGGCTGCCAATTTCCAGAGCGCACGCAACCAGCTGGTCATACTTTATTTACGATATAATTGAGACATATCGAAAGCCCAGACACAGGCGTCCAGTTGGAGCGTTCCTACGGAAGCGTCAGAAAATGGCCGATACGCATCCTGGCTCAGCGTGGTAATAACGCGAGAAGTGTTTCGTTCGATGAATTAGACTCGATACGAGTGCGATTTGTAGTAAGTAAACTGTGCGAGTCGCAGCAATTACGAGAACAGAATCGTGTAGCAGAACACGCGAAGCTCGAGTTAAACGGCGTCGTACAGCGGGGCTGAAAATGGAAATCTGGAATATCGCAAATAAACACTTATTCAAGTTTTCAGTAAGCAGCCAATTTAGAAAGCGATTTAAACGGATTGCCGGGGCGCCGCGAGGACTACGACCAAGGCTGGAACGGCGGGAGTACGCGCGGCGAGGGCAATTTCTCCGGGCAATCTGTTGCGTTGTCGGGCGAAACGGAAAGAAAGTAAATTTTCGCGGAGATTTCCGCGCGAGCCCGGGAATAACTCGTCGGAAAGTTAAATTTTAAAAGCGTTTAACGTCCCCCGACCCTCGCCGACTCGTCTCTGTCTGGTTGGCCCCCTCGCGGCCAAGAATACCTGGGGTGCGAAGAATATAACCCACTTCCGAGCGGTCGTCAAATTTTAATATTCCCTGGCATCGATTTTCCATCCTGACGCGGTGATTTTCCAAACGAGGTCCCGCGATAGCTGGAATAAACCACGGTTGCGCCAAACCAAATCCCTTCTACTGCTCTCCTCTTCGAGATTACAATTCCAAGACTCGCAAGCTCAACTCTTATCATATACTCCTTTTACAATTATAAAAAAAAAAAAAAATATGAAACCCTCAGAACTCGATCGATACCTCACTTTCCATTTACGCGACGATTACTCCCCAGGACGAAAATCATCAGGAGGTGATTAACGAGGAATCAACAAAGACCGTGCTAATAGACCAGGAAATAATTAATGTCACCCTCGAAGTAACCCGCGATACCACCAGTGCCGGTTCCCGTGTCCCGTCAACCGGGGGAACAAAGAACATTTTCCTCGATGCTCCGCGGAGGGTTAAGGTTATAAATAGTCCGCCTTCGGGAGGCAGTAAAGAAGAAGCGACTGCGGAGGGCGAAGTTGCTCGGAAGGAAACGAGAGGGGGAGGTTGGGAGAGTTTGTCAGCGCGAGCCAAATGAAATTGTATTAAAGTTTCACCTCGTGCCGGGCTCGGGACGAGTGTGGCGGAGGGGTGGAGAGGATCCACGGCGTGTCTTGGGGTGGCGCGTCGGTGGATAGGGACGGGTGGAACGCCAGGGAACCGAGCGAAACGACCCGGCCAGGATATTAAAGCTTGTCGCTTTAGGACAAAATGAAGGCAAGAGTTCGGCGCGCCCCGGCCTCCGAACAACACTCCCTCGACACTCCGCTTGGAACCCGTCCCTGGAAATATGAGATCCTTCGAAGGATACGCGCCGTAAACTGTTTTTATACCTTAATACGTATTTATGCGCCGCCATCGCCACGCCGCCCCGGATGGGATCCGTCCGTGCTCCTTATTAACGCGTACGAACTTCCTGCGGCATCGCGAGCCGTGCCAACTTTCGGGGTTGCTACGTACCTTGCGGAAATTCGCCGGAATTCCTGCGCGATGCGTTCGAAGGAACGAAACGAGATCGCGACTCGAAGATTGAAAATCTCTCCGTTTCTACTTTTCTCGACCGCCAGTTGTCGTAATTCTGAGAATTAACACCGTCTCTCGCAACGAACTGCTCTCTCACTCTCTCTCTCTCTTTCTTTCTCATCGCTAAAAAGGAACGGTTCCACGCTCGCGACGAGAGGCAGGGAAAAAAAGCGGGACGATTCCGGGCCCGATGAATAATGCACGCGGAGCGCGCTGTGCAGCCGCGAGCGACATTATTCCCGGCGTTTCCCGAAGGAAATTAGGAAACACGGAGCAAACGCAACTCTGTATACCTGTATCGCGGCGAGGCCAGTCACAAATGTAATATTCACGGAATAATACAACCGTCGACGAGGCATCCGCTCCTCTTTCCCCTTTTTACGCTCCCGTTTCCCGTCTCTGGACGTTTTAATAGAAACCGCGGCCCAAATACCGTCGCGGAATTAAACTATGGACGTCCAGGGGGTGCGCGACGCTTCCTGCGATTTTTTTTCACCTCTCATGCAAATGGACCGGTGCACGCACCGAGGATATTATACCCACGAAGCTTTTTACACCACAATTTCTTTCATTCCAACAATCGTATCCGTCGATAATTTGCATTGGTTACGTATTTCTACTTGGTTGCTTGAATCTAGGCTGTCCAATTCAAATCGAGGATCGAACGTCGTTTCCGCCACTGTCGAAGGTACGAAGAAAATGGTCGCTCGTGGAGCAACACGTTGGTTCGAGCCGGCCCGTAGCCGATTTGTCCCTGCCCGCGATGGGGATCAGCCGGACACACGCGAGCACGCATCCTGCGCGAATATGCGCGCGCGGCTCGTTAATATGCGCTGGTATACGGGTCTGATTACGCGTAAGCTTTCTCAAGCCCAGCCCTATCTGGGCTCATCGGAGCCGGGAGAACCTGATACGGCCGCGACGGTTATGTATATCCGTGCAGAAGTTCACAAAGACGCGAACCGACGTCTCAATTTTTTTCCGTCGCAGATAAGATTGTCCCGGGTCGCCAGGACGACCGGACGTTACCCTTGCCGCGAGTCGATCCACCAACCGTCGCTGCCTCTACATGCAAACCTGCAGAAACGCTTCGTCCTGCAACGCGTGGACCATTTTGGCAGCCGTTTCTGCGTTTCGAAGGATAATCACGAACGAGGAAGAATCACTGACACATGGATGACACTCGAGTGACACTGGTGACATACGAATAGACTGCAGAAATCTTGTAAAGGGTGGCGTACGTGATTCTGAGATCAGTTTCTAACTTCGATTCGAAACTGGACCGATAATCGATTTAGATTAACTTCGAGATCTCTCGATCGCGCGGAAAATAATGAACTCTCGTAGCGGAAGCACCACCCCCGATAACTCGATCCCAAAGTCCACCACCGCGGTAGTCGACGCTCGGTTCCGTCATCGAAGAATTCCCGGGCAATTTATTTTTTGCTCGCAAATCATTTTGCCCATTAGTCGGACAGAGGTAGAGGAGGGAAGAAAGGGCGGCCGCGAGGGGCAGCTGTCGGGGCGAGCGGGAGGTGGCAGGCAAGGAGACGCTGGAACGAAGGGTAATCCTTCTGCTGATGTGTGTTACGAGGTCCACCCGCCCGCGCACTTATCATCACCGAGATAATGGAGTGGGCGGTACACACGGAGGAGAGATGCTGGACGGTTCCCTGGGCCCGGACGAGCGATTCCCGCAACAAAAACCGCCACTCAACGACCCTGGACCGACTCGCACGACCATAAAATCATCCTAGTTCTCCGCCACCCCGCCCCCTTCGCTCTCTTTCCCTTCCTCTGGCTCTTCTTCTGTCCTCGCGCGCGAACGCGCACCTACGTAACAGTGGTCGTCGATCGAACGAATGTTCCCACACGAGCAGACCTCGCGTTCCTCGGCTTAACTCACCGCAGTTACGATCTAATATTGTCCAGCTGTTCCCGTAATTGCAGACGTTCGATAGATATTCGCGAACAAGGGTAAAGCGTCGACGCGAACGCGAATACGAACGAGCGTCGGATCGCGTGCAGGACTCTTGCCTCCTGATCTTCAGCGATGACAAGCCCAGGAGGACTCCTCCTCCTTCTCCTCTCGCTTCGCTCTTTCGTTCTCGAGTCCCTTTGATTCCGCCTCGGCACTTTCGGCCTCGTTATCTTCGCATCTGATAATCGCCTTTCTGTCGTGCTCGATTCAACGCGAGTCGACGGGGTGGTTGGGCTTGAGCGTCGGTTCCGTGACCCGTCTTCCTCGACCGTCGCGATCAGGTGGAGTAGACAGTGATTTCTAGTAATACGAACGCCATCGTAGAATGTTATGTTTATATGTACAAACGAAGAATTTTGAGCCTTGTCTTAAGGATGGGTTCTTAATGTTCGTCACGTGCGCAAATTTCACAGATGGCAGCACTATACCGTGTCGCTTGCGCCTTTTTTACATTACAAGAAACATAGATTTCAATTTGCTTCAGCGACATCAAGAATTCGTTGGTTCAAATTATATAAAAACTCTTCTATTATATTCTCGAGCAGTTTCATTCGTTCCCTCGATCAAGCACACGGTACATCCCTCCTTGGTTGCGAGGGAAGCACGTCCTCGGAGGGCACAGGGCTTGCCGTTCGATCCGTGGATGTTCATTGGCTCGAAAATTTTAATAACCCGAGCAACGATAGGTCGAAAGAGTACGCATGTCCAGTAGAGTGTCACCAGCGTGGCGACACGCGCCCCTGGTGACACAGCGTCCCTCCATCCCTCCCTAGCGCTACACCCCCTGGCTGTGTCGCTCGATTCATCGTGTCACAGAACAGGGAGGACCTAGCCGGAGTCCCGTCGAGGCTCCCGCGCAGGCGCTCTGCCCTCCAAGAAGTCCAGAGACACCCGTTGCTCTCTTTTTCCTTCGAAAAACGTTCTCCAACTACCCTCGAAGCATCAAGGACGCGTGCACCATCGCTAATTAAAATAAGTTCGATCGAAGTACGCGAACGCGTTCGACGTTGTCATCGAAAATGCACTCGTCGTACGCTGTATCGATGGACGACGATTGTTTCGCGTTGCAAAATTAAATACGAACGGATCTGGTGAAATTTTGATAGCTATCGCGTCGTTCACCACGCGCCACGGAGGATGCAAGAAATCGCTGAGGAAGGATCCAAAGACGTTCATCTAGCGCGGCAACGGAAGAATGGAAACAAGTAGTCTACCATAAATTGGAGAGGAACGGTAGCATAAAGTAGCGCTGGCGGCGGCGGCGGCAGAGGGGGTGGAAAAGGTGGAAGACGAAGATCCGTTGGAGGACGGATGAGGTGACCCGGGAGAGAGAGGTACTCGACGGAGTCCAACGTAGTCTCTTGGATCGATACGAACGGCGCGCGCTGTGTCCCCGTCTGCCATTGGTCATAGCAAAACCTAGACGTGCCCGGTTTTCTCCTTTCCTCCCGCCCTCCCCCTTGTCCTCTTCGCCCTCTTCCGGTCAACCACCCCTTGGACTCTACAGTAGCACTCCATTTATCCGAGCCCCGTTTATTCCAATGAAATTTTACTACCGTAAACCGTCTCTCGTTTGTGACACGCGTGCAGTTTCTTTTTCCTTCATCCACTTCGTTCGAATAGATTTATGGAATTTATTACTGAAAAATTTACCATTCTTCCATTTGTAACATTTTTTCTCTTTCTGTATCGTCTAGTCTAGAGTCACTTCGGTTAATAGTTCATCAGCGTTCGATATTAGATTATTTATAGACTAGATATTTGTCGTCTAACAGTTCGCAGAGTTGTGTCAAGATGATGGACAACCTTAAATCCAACGTTACTCTGAGTTTTCTTTAAATGTACTTTGTAATTAAATTATTTTGCTTGTCACTAATGTATCACCTGTAATATTAATGATCCGAGTGTTTCACATAACTACATTGTCCCTCGACGTGTTCGAGTAAATGGAGCTCTACTGTATCTATATCTAGTCGACCTGGAAAAGCTCGACGAACCTTCCCCCTTTAACTCGTGTCTGCTTTATCCTCGCTCTCGGAATACAGAACACTGTTCTCCAGCATTTGTGCCTCTCTGTTTGTCAAATACGCTCTTGGCTGTTTCTATCCGCGTTCTTTTTTTTTTTCATTTTTAACGCACCACAGTCAGATTGGTCTGTCAATAGTTATCGTACACCTTGTACGCGGTCGACGATAGAAAGTCGAGAGACGAAATCGAGGCGATCGAGTTGAAAGTAGATTAACAAACGAATGAAGATCGAACGGATCTTCTTTCGCGAGGAACGAGCAGAGTAGAAACAGGTCGGGTCTGGATAGATAGAAGTCGATGATGAACAACGTTACGTTACAGTAGATGGAGTACGATCTTTAAACGAGTCGAGAGTCCATCTTTCGATGCAACATCGCGTTACCAACGGAAGCTGAACACGAGTCCTTCAAGGCATTGAATAACGCGATACTACCAGGCTCGCAAAAAATACGCGAACGATAAGTCGCGAACAGAATCTTTATCCTTTGATGAATAGAATTTCCGTTATGTTGATAATCTTCGTTACCAAGAAGCTAACAACACGTCTAATTACGCGTCGAGTTACTGTTGCGTAACAAACTTTGCAGCGAGTCATCGTAACGACGACCATTCGTCAAAGTGACGCGCGTGAGACCACGGGAGGAATTGTCAATCTAACAATCTAGAAGCGGGGAACGCGTGTAACCTTCGAGTCGGCCGATTCAATAATGGAGTGCCTTCGTCTGACGACGGGTCGTCCACGATTTTAAACTAATTCTCATTTGAAATCTTCCATCGACTATTCGTATGTTTTTGAAACGCTGATTAAGCTACATAAATAGCCGCGGCAGCTTGACATCTGGCAACGTTATTGATCAGACACGGCTGTCAACGAGCAGCCTCGAAAGGCTTGGAACGTCGTACGAGGACATTCGGGGACGACTTTGGCCGCGATGGCGGCGTGTGTGCACCTCCGCTCGGAAACGGCCGTTGAATATGGATGAGTCCGAGTCTCATGCTCGCTACGCGGAGACATAATTGCCTTAATTAACGCTAATATGTTAAGTCGCGCTGGCTTCTTTTGTTCATCGCCATACTGCGAGTCGGCGGGGACGCTCGTTCACCGGTTAGATCACCGGTGTACGCGGCTGCACGTGATTCCTGCTGATAACTAGGCTATCCGTATGAAATATCGACGTTTGCGTCCGAGATACCAAGATAAGGCTGGATGCCTCCGATGTTTAATTGCTGGAGAAGCCGCGATCGCTTATAGGCGGTAATTGCCGGTGTCGTGTGTAACACCGTTCACCGGATCGTAGGAAAGAGCTCGCTGGTTTCGCTCAGGGAGAATAAAATATGAACGCCACGTACGCAACGGTATCGCTATCCGATGCGTCGATTAGGGACACTGATTTTAGGAGGATACAATTCAACGAATTTAAATGCGAAATTTTATATCCATCGCTATTCGCAACAGTCTGCGCTTAAAACCTGCACTGCGTACGACTTTACTGTTACAAACGAGCCACGTAGCTTTCCTCCGATTACACGCAATTAATTTTTATAGCCTCTTGCATTATTTATGATCAATTGAAAATTACGTTGCAACGAAAAAGAGCGATAAAGTGATCGATAAAAAAAGGAAAGAAGCTTCGCTCGTCGGCATTTTCCTGGTTAGGAGAAGTAACGATGATTCGTCGACGAAACGCGATCCCCGACGGATCTGGCCTGTTCCTCTCCCATCTTCGGTTCGTCTGCGACGCGAGAGAGTTTATCGAACTTTCGGCCGGGGCAGACGTTAGTCGCGGCGCGACTCGAGGCTGCGCTCGCTCGCGTTTTCTTTTACGAAACGAACGGAATGCATAAGTATTTCCGGCGGTGTCGGGGCCCGCGCAGGGAGGATTCCCCGATGCGACTTCCGGCTGCGAGGCGAGCTAGTGTCCCTAATTACCGTGTCGGTTCATGAATACGATTGCCGCGCGACGCGGCTCGCCGCGGCACGGAAGCTAGCGTGGCGTCACCGGTTGTTACTCCGCTCATGAATTTATGTATCTGCATTCTCGAACGCGGTTCGAGGCGAACCCGAGCCAGAGGAGGACGTCGGACGACGTCGGTGAAGAAGAAGGATCGTCCTCGCTCCCGGTCCCTGCCCGCTTCCTTTTACCCTTTGGCACGCCTCGGTGCCCCCGGAACGGTGTCGCGGATTCGTGCCGACCGGATGGACGCGACGGTTGCGCGGTACTTTATGTACGATGGTCCACGTCGCTGGAATTGTTGGCACGCCAAGGAAAAATTCTCTTCTTTCCCCCCAAGGAGCCACCTCAGCGAGTGTAAATATTCAGGAAGGTTCACCACGTCGATTAGATTGTAAAAAATATTTCTATTTTAATTTTCAACACTGGCTGAATTTTTTACTAAAAGTTAACTACTCTGCTGATTTCATACTGCGAGCTAACTTCACTTGCCAAGTCCATTTTTGCGGAACTTCAGTTTAACTTCAACTTAAAGCGGACGAAGAATTCGAGCGGCGACCAAGAGTCGCCCTCACGAGCGACCAAGGGTCGATCCGTCGCTTTCGCATACGTCTCGCCATCGCGTACGAGGTGTTAGCGAGGAGAGAATCTTTTAATTTACCGAGGAATCGAATGATCGGAAAGGTGAGATCGTGGGTCGGGCGCGCGTGCACAGCTCAGACGCTGCAGAGTGTATTATATGGGTGGAAGCCAATTATTCGTGCGGCTGACCCTGAAGGCAATGATAACTGCGGGCGGCGCATAATTTTGAGCACCACGAGCCTGCCGCGGCAGTACGTAACTCTGCCGGACTTGTAATGAAGATATAACCGAGCCGACTGCCGAGACATCTTTACGTCCGAGAATGCCTGGCTTGTTACTCGCTTATGATGTCGAGGACTGCGATACGCGGCTCTTCCTGTCCTCCTTCGGTACGTTCGACGTCCCCGTGGTTCGCCAACGGCGATCCCTGGCGGCGATTTCTTCCCTTGTACCCCTGTGTCGAGACAGTCTTCGCGCGTCGTATTCAAATTATCGAAACGGTGGACAGAGGAAGAGAGAAGCCCCGCACGTCGATAGCGTTTCCGGTAAATTTTCTGGGGAACGTGGAGAGATTAACAGCGTACACCGTACGACTGGCGAGGTATGGCGTGCGATGGTATTGAGACGTCGGATGAAATTGGAATTGTTGTCTGGGGAGTATAAAATCGGAATGGCGCCGTTTGTGGCGTCGTTTGATGGACAGTTGTGGTTTACGATTTTCTAAGCATTTAAACTGCTCGTGATTTATCGAGACACTTACGGTGGAGTGGACACGTTTAGTATAGACGAGTCGTTCTAAGTTCGCGCCGCGCTCCAAGCGGATTTCATAATTCACGCGTGTGTATTAAGAGCGGCTCGAAATAGAAATGGCCAATTTTTTTCCATTCGCCCTCGTTTTCATCGAGGCCTCCGCGTTCTACAGCGACGAACGTCACTGCGAGGGTATTCAATTTTTCCCCCCCATTTACAAACTGAACGTCAACGCGAATTCGCGGCTGAATCGCGTTCGTTTTTCATTATCCGGTACCCACCGCTGTCGTCGCGGGTGGGACGCGAATTATCGCAGGCACGCGACGGGAGGGATGATTAACGGTTACGCGAGCTCAGTTTTCCGAAGACAATTATTTAACTCGTCAATATTGAGCAACGTTCAATTAGAGGGAAATCGAAATGAACACCGCGCCGTACACAGTTTCGTCCCGACGCTGATACAGCGATACCCGCGTCGGTTTTAAATCCCCATACACGACGTCCGCCGGTACGCAAATGGAAATCTGTCGACGCGACGCGCTGGATATCGAATAACATTTATACGTCCGTAGGGACATCCGCGTTGAAAACCACGAGGGCTGCTTTTTTTCACCAAGATCGTCGAAACGCAACCTGAACTTGCTTAGCCATCACCAGCATCGATATACATTACTAAATACAATTTACTCTTGTCGCTAAAGTGTACATTCTACTCGAAGAATGTACATATGTGGTCGTGGAAACGTAATTCGAGGGTTAAATCCTCGTTAAAGAAGACTTATCTCGCCGCAGAGTGAACTTTCGCACAGTCGCGTGTTTCCTGCGTCCCCTTGCCCCAACCACAGCGTCATTTCCCTCCTCCCTTTCATCCCTCGGCCCGGTTGCGATGGCCAACAACCTGGGCCTGACGGCTGCGCGTAAAATTGGCCGGAACGCATTTTTCCATTAGGCCGGGTACCCGAGCCACATTATAAATTATAGGTGTACTCTTTATTGGAGAGCACGATGAAACGAGGGAACCGATACGCTCTCGCCGTTTTCCTCTCCACCGTGGAGGCTGTTCATGGGTCACGTTCGCGATCGTCGCGCCGATGGCCATCCCTGAAAAAGAAAACGGCTGACGCCGTACGGATTTCTGATGGGACGAAAGCAAATTTTCTTTTTCAAACTTACAGAGTAAAATTATTAGCCACCATTTGCGTCTACGATCTCAAGCATTGGATGCTTATAGACAGCATTTACGCAAACGTGTTAACATTTCAAACGTTATCCATTTTTCACGCGAGAAATGACAGGTGTTCATAGAGTTGTTTTAATTAACTCTCACGCAGAAGCAATGCTCGCGTGTTCTGACGCAACCTGTACAAATAGTATCGGCGATCCCGTAGGAAACACGGGCAGGATTGAATTAGACGACGCGCAATCCGTCAGGGATGCAATGGAATCACTTAGGGACGGCGTAAATGTCGCCGTTAAATTACGGTTAATGCCGCGGTGGACGTCACGAATCGTGGCGCTCGGTAATCGATGAACAAGCGAGCCCCGTCGGATTCCGTGGAAAACCGGCAAATGTGATTTTAATGCCAAGCGACTCGCGAGAGCCTCGTATTTTCCACGGGCGTGTCTCTAACGACCCGGCTCTCTCGATCGCCCGCGGCTACTTTTACCATTTTGTTACGTTACGTTAGGTTACGTTACGTTCAGTTCGCGGTTCACTGGTACACCGTGGCACATCTATTATGAACGCGAAGCGACTCGGGGCCACTTCGACCGGGAATTGTTGCAGCGGCTCTGTAAACCCGCCACGAGTGAAGCGTACGAAATTACGACTCGGATTTCGTCGAAACACGACGAATAAATCAGGAATCTTAAACAATTGGAGATCTTGAAAATTCGCAGACTTCGCGATCGATCGAAAATTGACTCCCTTCCACCCCCCCCCCCCCCCCCCCTCGTAATCTATCCCCTAACCGCGTCCCCTCGAACATAAAATTCCAAAGACGCTCCACTTTTTTACCTTTTTACGATTAGTAAACCACCCCCAAACGCAATTTTTCGTTTTATACCCTCGGTGGAGGAAAGAAAAAGGAAAAGAATGAACGCGCAACGGCTAATCCGTTAATGACCGGCAAATGAAAATATGAATATTTCCAGGGCGAGCTTTAAGAGGCGAGAGCCAAGGTACATCGCGTGGCACCGATTCCAGAGGGACTCCTCTCGTCGCATTAAAACGTTAACGATCCCAGGGGCTGATTCTCGCTCGGACGAAATACGAGACGCGTCGTTAGGGGGCTCCCGGTCGCGTTAATGACGAAATCTTTCCGTCCCCTTTTTTCCTCCGCGAGTCCCTCTCCCTTTCCGATGGAACTTCTTGCAACGCGGCTAAAAGGATTCGACAATAAACAACGCCTCTAAATTAACCTCGGCGTCGCGGTCAGAACGATTCCTAGTCGCCTAAAATCCAATCCATTTCAACCCCTCTTTCTAACGTATCCTCGTCTCTCTCTCTCTCTCTCTCTCTCTCTCTCTCTCTCTCTCTCTCTCTCTCTCTCTCTCTCTCTCTCTCTCTCTCTCTTAATTCTTCGATGTTCGCAAGAAAAATGAAGCTAAAAAATGACAGACACCCTTATTCTTGCAGAGCATCGAGAGACAGACAGTGGATCGGGAGCAGACCGCCCTACAGTCGCCCATCGACGCTCAAGGAACGCGGCTTATCGCAGGTTAGTGTACCTAATTACCCGTGCCGTTTCACGTCAACGATTTGCGGTGATTTACGGCGAAATTGTGGCGGCGACCTTCGTCCAGCCGGCGCTGGTTCCGGGACAGAAGGGAGATAGGGTTGGGTGGAAGGTAGGGACGCGCTCGGGAGGGGACAGAGGAACGAATCAGCTAAGCGGTCCGCGGGTAAAAAAAAAAAAAAGAAAAAGAAGAAACGCTAAAGGATTCGGTCATTTATCACGGCGTTGCTGCCCCCGAGGCAAAACGTGGAACGAGAAGGGGAGGAATATAATCCGTTGGACAGACTAATCGCGGACTAACTATCCGCGTATTATCTACAATAATTTCATGGTACCGGGTCGTACAGGGTGGGGGGTCCTGTATCTACGTCGATAATGGGCGAAATCTGCTTCGAAAAGCTCGCGGAAATGACGAATAGCTGACGAGTGCATGGGATTTGGAGGCGGTACGTTGCCGACTATTCACGTATTATCTACAATAATTTCATGGTGCACGGTTGAGGAATTACGGGGTCCTATGGTTGCAACGTTAACGGGCGAAATGTACGTCGAAAAACAGTGGAATGACGAATAGCTAACGAATAGAGGAACCTTTGAGCCGATGAGATAGCAACCATGCAGATGGTATCTGCAATAATGTTATGGTACAGGGGTCTATATGTCTGCGCCACGAATGGGCAGAGAGTGCGCATCGAAAAAAATGCTGGGATGACGAATAGGTAAGGGATACGTGCAACTTCGATATAGTTAGGGTACCAGTTCTATCCACGTTAATCGCAACAATGTTGCGACGTTAAGTTAGAGAACGATCGAGTCCAATATCTGCATCGATAATGGCTAAATGTAATTGAGATCGTTATTCTGTAACGTTCATTGGAATTGATCGAGGATCGTCGACTCGGAACGTGAACGTTTCGAAGAAGGTAATCGAATTGCCAAGTCCAAGCGGATTTCTTGACTATCGACTTGAAAATACCCGAAAGATAACGAGGCAACGTTAACGCTTTAGAAGACCGGAAGCAGCAGTAAACCCACAGAGTGCGGCGCAACGGAAATCGGTGTTTTGCTCGGTTTTTTTTTTTTTTTGTACTCCGTTTCGAAATAAAGAAAACCCCGGATATTTCGGCCATCGATCCGGGCTGGGATCAATTTACAGAGTGTACGCGGGTGTTTTGGTCAGCGAAACGCCCTCGGTCCCAATCCGTGGCCAGCTATTTTTGCACGTTGCGGTCTGCGCGCTCCTACCTGACCGCGTAAATATACCAGCCGGCCGTGCCGCTGCAATTTTGAGGCCTGTCACGCGTAAATAAAGTGAACTCGAGCGTGGAAATTAATTAGTGTACCGACCATCGGGGTAAAGTATAGGGAAAATCCACCGGCATTTAATTGACAAACAAATTTCATTAGCCCCGTTCGCGTTACACGCGTAAGCCCTGCCGTCTAATTATTACGCGTTTATTAAACTCCCAATCGCTCGATCGCCTCGTTCTTGTTACGATTCCAGTTAACGAGTTTCTTTTTTTCTTTCTGCTGAATTGTATATAATTCACGCGGATTTATTTCGTTGCGTGACGCATGGTTATAAATCATTAGTGTACGAAATTGAAAATGTAAAAAAAAAAAAGGAACCAACAACACACGGAGTTCCCAAGCGGTCACCCATCTAAGTACTATCCGTGCCTAACGCAGCTTAACTTCAGTGATCGGACGAGAACTGGTGTACACCTGCGTAGTATGATCGTTGGTTAAGACTGTAAGTTTCGTAACTGGTATATAACGAGCATAAAAGTGTCAAAAATGAAGAAATAATTTAGATAATAATTTAGCTATAGTTCGACGGTATCATAACGTGACTAATAACAATATAATTGCGGATATTGGTTAAAAGATACAAGGTGCCCAAACCACTGACTACGGAATAAAAAAATCGCTCCATCTAGTGTCATCTAGAGACATCCGCGGAAAGTATTTTCTACTCGATCGCTGTCGCGGTCCCTTTTATCTTCGTAGGTACGCGAAATGGAGAAATTGCGCGCGATTCAAAGAGTTACCATGCCACGCTACATTTGCGGATCAATGAGCGTAAAATGATTAAAAGAGGCAGGACAATCGGGGACATATGGAGGATCGTTGGGTGAGGTATACGCGTCGGGGTGCACATGTAACGCCTTCAAATTACAGAGTGGCCAGGGTCCATCCATCACGAGTGGGCCCCATGGGACGGTCCCTGCGCGCCGCCCCAACGTTTAAGTCGTTAGCAATTTCCTGCACGGGACTATTTTCGGACCCAAATTCCATATGGTCCGATAATATCCGATAATACAGCCGAGCAGCAGATTGGATAAAGGATGTTCGTTTTATTTCGTCGATAGTCGATGTCCGCTCGATCGGATTATCCGTTCGAGACCTGGTCTTTTGTAGAAATTTCGCGAACCTCCGGACTATAACTCGTGGATACGCCTCGATCTTCTTTGATCGAGAACCGCAAGATGATTTCGATAACAGTAATCTTCACAGAAAATGGTTTTGCCTAAGTAATTCGCTTTTAGGAGCTGTCCTAAGTTATAAGCTTCCCTCTGCAGATACGCTTTGGATCTAATTTCCAATCGTTCCCACTCGAGACTTTGCAAATCTAAAATACGAAGGCATCGGAACTCTACAATTTTAAAATTTCAAATCACTCAGGTTCTAAAACCGCGTAACTTTAAAATTATAAGATTCCTGAACACTCTGAACAATTTTATAGCTCTGGAGAGTTGAAGCTCTTTAAATTCTAATACTTTACACATTTGAAAATGAAGAGCATTAATTTTTACAACAGTAACTTAACATTACATATGTAATTCTAATTTTGCAAGGCCCTAAAACCCTATTCGCTCTATCTTCATCGACAGAAAGCTAGTTTACCAACGCAGGACGCGAATCGTTCGAAAGACTGATCACATCAGATAGCAGCACCACACGGAAGTCACAGACGTAACTCATTCGATAACACTTCCGGAGATTTAAAAAATTCGATCGATTAAACGAACCGTGCTTTTGCTTACTTTCTTAAGCTCGCTACTTAATGATGCACACGCAACGTAAACACCTTTTAGATAAAAAACCTGAAACGAAAACGATTTCTACGCAAACTACTATCGAAGCAGTCCACTCGAAAGAAAAAACTGTGCGAGACAGCAACGTAGAGACTGACGCGAATCACTTTGTGCCATCGTTCGCCTTCGAACGAAAAAAATTGCCGACGTATTGGGGTGTCGACGAGGATCCCGCTCCTCAATGGTTGATCGAGGAAGCCCTTGCCAGAGAAATTAATCTACCCAAGGAGTATGTATATCAAATTATTACAAAACTCGAAAAAGCCCTAAATAAGTTCAGCATTGTGCCTCCACACGCATCTATACTCGACACAATCCCCTTTAAGATATAAAAAACGAATAGTACAATCCCCATTTTCTACACGAAACAAAGGACAACTTTTTCACAACGACAGGTACAGCCAATCAGGTGAACTAACGCAAAATTTTCCTTTTTCACGCGCAACGAAATACGCACGTCGAATCGAATCAGCGCAGGGAGCAACGGACAAAAGGAAACGTATCATCGAACAAGGAGGTCCAGTGAGTTTGTGTAGAGTGTACATAAAAAGCGAGACGATTTTTAATTGAGAAAATCCAGCAATGTTTCTCTAGCCCGCTGAAAATTTTCGGGGAACATTCAACGGTATAGAAATGCGCCAGAATTAACGTAGCTGTGGGTTAATAAAATTTTTCTACGAACTTCTGTCTATACAGTAGAGCAGAGGGTAGGGGAGGAATAAATGGAAGTAGAACTAGGTATTCGATAAAATTCCGACACATAATTGTAACATACTGCCTGAGGGCTGGTGTAGCCATTTTGGTGAAAAATTTGGAACCCATTGAGCGCATTTCGCGTATCAAACTTTATTGAAATATTCTATTGAATAGCATTGCATTTATCAGAGTATTTCGATGGTATACTATTACAGATACGAAACGATCGTGTCAGAATTGGAGGCGAAGCTTGCTAAGACAAGAGAGGACCTCGAAGAAGCTTTAGAAGCAAAGTCAATCGTGAGAGAGAAATATAGAAAGTAATACATAAATGATAATAACTATAACTGAAGGGATATGCAGGGCGATTCACTACACGTGTGAGAAATTTTCACAGCTGAAAAGCAACAAAAAGTTCATATAAACCTAGGTCCGATTTGCAAAAATGGCAAAGAAAATCGAGATTTTTATCATGGAGCGCAGAAAAATTCACAAAAACTTCTTCATTCTCATCTTAATCTCTCATCCTAATTACAAAATTTTAGAATACTGCTAATTAAATAAAAAAATTCTTTAATTTTCATTGAGTAGAAAGAGTCAGATACATTATATCTCCCGCTTTGGACGTAAGAGAGAGAAAGATATATAAGTAAGCTATACGAAAGAGTGAAACAGATTTTGGTGACCCTACTCTAGAACCCCTGGTGCCATCTCTGTAAAAAGTGCTCAAACTGGTCGCACACAATTATCGACAGTCTTGAGGAGTTCACTTCGCTGTCGATAATGCTGAGCGACCAGTTTGAGCACTTTTCACAGAGATGGCGCCAGGGGTTTCAGAGTAGGGTAGGTAACATCTGTCTCACTCTTTCTTATAGCTTTCTTATATATCTTTCTCTCTCTTACCTTTAAAGCGGGAAATATACAAGAAATCGCAATAAAACTACTGAGATATAAAAAAAAGTATAATAAAACTACTAAAATATACAGAAAATTGAAATAAAACTACTGTAATATACAAAAAATTACAATAAAGCTATTGAAATATTCAAGAAATTACAATACCGATGGTCTCGTTTTGAAAATCGATCTACTGTAATGAGGTTTACGAAGTTCTGTTCTAAATCAATTTAAATAAAACTAATCTATGGCAGCCATTGGCTTCTAATTATTTATTCAATAATTGTTAATTGTATCATATCACTATATGATGCAATTAATAATTATATTTTAAATAAGTAGAACCCGGGTCTCACCACGTGGAGGTTGCTGCGAATGGAGACCCACCCTAACCGCGTCCCATCCACCCTCCTTTTATACAAGATGTTATTAAATAAAACCTCCTTTCAATGTACATTTGCAACAGGTTCGATGTTTAATCCTTATGCAAACGCACAGTGGAAGGAGTTTCATAAAGAATTATCGCGAGAAAGAATTGTTACAAATGAAAGGGAGCACAAATACCCTGCCTAGCCAATAATTGTTTCAATTTCAAGCCAATCAACCTAACTAGGAATATATGTCAACTTCAAAGAAGTGATTCCTACCTATCAATACGTCTAAGAATGTTTCACCCTACGTATGCAAAGATCTAACAGAACACAGTACATGAAGAACTTTGTATTCATCTCGTTTGTATTCAACTCGAAGTGTTTGCAAAAGCAAACAATAGAAAAGAAATTCTGAAGCAACAGAGGAAGAATATAACAGAAGATTTTGCACAGATGAACAGAGGCGATCGAATTTACAAAATGTAAGACAACATATGAGTGATCACAAAAGATGACAGAATTGAAAGCGCTGGAAACACTGGAACACCTAAAGTAAAACTGAAGACACTGGAACACCTAAAATAAAACTGGAAACACTGGAACACCTAAAGTAAAACTGGAAACACTGGAACACCTAAAATAAAACTGAAAACACTGCAATATCTAGAACAGAGATATACAACATACGAAACCATAACACAAATTAATAGATTACACAAGAAATATATCCAAAAAGATAGATATAATTAAAAGTACATATAACAATAATAAAATAATAAATAGGACAGGAAACGCTGCAATATCTAAAACAGAAATGTACAACAGGCAAAATATACATATATACACACACATGCACATATAAAGAAATGACATAGATGAACATTTATACAATAAATATGATATTTACCACTCAAATATTATTTTATAATATTTATACCTCCTTTTCGTATATCCTTTTCGTTGTTCATCTTTTTTGATTCATTATATGACCATACCTTCATCTTCGTAGCACCATTTAAAATATGTACATCTTGATGTCATATCACTTCAGTAAAACTGTAAGCTGCAACAAACTTATACTTTGGATTAGTAACAACTTATAAAAATTTGAGGAACAAACAGTATATATAAAATAAAGAAGGAAAAATATTGTTTTATCGAGATAGCATTATAAAAATGATGTATGTAATATGTAATAAGAATAATGTGTTTGGTTATAATGTACATTGATGTATTAAAAATAAAAATTTATATTCCATTCTATCTTGTTTCTTGTTAATTTTCATTAAATTAATTAAATTTTAATCTAATATACTTGTACTACATTTAATATACTTTGCGATTTTTGAAGCTTATGCATTCTGATATACAAAACACGCAATGGAATGTTTAAACATCAATCATAAATTAACATTAAATGAAAAGTTGTAAAAACCAGGAAATATCTATTCGTAGAAAATAATTACATCGTTTTGTAATATTTTATGACAAACACTCGATCAGTAGAGATATGAAATAGAGAAGACAAAGGCAAACCGTCTCTCATTATTATAATTATTAAGTATCGTGAATGAGGTATTCTTTCTTTTCGGTATCAATTTATTAAACGCGAAACAAAGAATACTTCATAATCAATCGCGATAAATGTGTTTCAACACATGTATTTCCAATAATAATATATTGAAACAGAAATTAGTAAAATTAATCGCGATAGCAGCCATGTTCGCAACTCTAATTCATTAAATATCAACTAGAGAACATTTAAAAAATCTAATCGCGGGGTGTGTCAGAAAAAAGCAATTCGCGAGCAGCCACCTCAAGGCGCTTTACTTAATTCGCAAACACTAATTTATACACCCATCATTTAAGCACGCAACGCTAATAAAAGAGATTTTTAAACAGTGATCTGCATAGGTGCAAGGTCACCACGGTGCAATGTAGCCCTTTGGCTACTGTGGTGACTCTATGCAAGATTACACTTCCATAGCGCAAATGGAAGATTTCATAAGATGCGATATCGCACCCTGGTGCGACGTAGCTCCTTTGGCTACGGTGGTGATCATGTTTCCACAGAATAAGTGGAAGATTTGGGCTTCATTACTTCGCAACACTATCGATAGACGAAAAACGCGTCATTCATTAACGCAACTCTAAATGGACTTAGAGACTTAACAATCGAAGACTATTACTTCTATAGAAAACAAGAAGATGCAATTACTCGCGACATGTGTAAATCGTAACACTATAAAACCAATTGAAAACCATTGGTACACATATTAAAATAGCAAAAAGAATTGAATCTTATTCGCGAGACAAATATTAGCAAACAATAATTATATATTCAACAAACAATCGCGATCTCATGATTCGCAACGCTAAAAGAGCAACACGATTATTATTTTTACGCAACTCTAATTCAAAGCGCGATATATTAATTAATACGCAACTGTAAGAAAAATCGCGATCTGGAGGTAATCGCAACTCTAATAACAATCGCGATCTGGATTTATTCGCAACTCTAATAAAAATCACGACCTAAAGTTAATCGCAACGCTAAAAAAATCGCGATTTGGATTTACTCGCAACTCTAATTGGAACCGTAATTAATCATTCGCAACACTACAATGGAAACCGCGATTTGCCCAACATATGATGGGCCAGCATTCTGCTGGCTAAAATATACTACTACACAAATACGAGCATAGTGACAAAGTAGTAACAAAGAATGACTTTGCATTCAGAGAGTTACTTCCAAATGCATAGTCATTAGTAGTTGCCCTCTTCTCCGGGCCTCTTCGGCATATAGCCTCTTCTTTCTTCGGGCATGAAGCCCAGAATCCTGAAACTTATATCTAAGCTCGAGATTCTCTGATCGCAAACCAAAAAATAACATACAAAGGTGAAATAAACATATAAATCGCGAAAGTTCTCAACACACGCGGACAAGCAACGATTATAAAGAATCGTTGCTCATACAGACGTGGCAAACCTCGAGCAGAAAAGTACGTTCGTTTCGTCAAATCGCGACCGCGACCGCGGGTCGATTCGAATGATGGATCGAGTAAAGCCAGTGGCGAACGGCAACCCCCTTTCGCGCCAGCTATACCGTCGATCATTCAAATCTAATTCCCTGAAACAGGTTGAACCACGCGAAAAACGCGCCTGCCCGATCGGAGACTGTGGTCAACCTGCCCGGCCCTACCTACTTATTATTAACAGACAAACATACCAGAAGTAAACTACCTGCCTACCTAGCGCTATATTTAAAGTGGCAAAAGATTCACACCAACACATTCATGCACCCCCGGAATTTCTCTCATTCAAACACTCGGGCGCAAAAATCCTACACTAGAGAGAACGCCCCGGGACGCCTCCGACACCCGAGCTTGGCATACACCTCGCACACTCTAAGGGTACGTACCACTGCTGTAATCGACTGACGAATTCTAGCGATCATTGCGTACAACGCTAGTAATGCGTTTTTATTTACATTTGACAGTTTAATATGAAATTTGAAACATCGAACAAATCTGTATTTTTCGTGAAATACATAAGTTCTATCAGTGATACGAATGTTATTGCAATTGGTACCGTTTTCGTAATTCAGAATAAATCTGGTACCATTTATGAGTAATATTAAATTGTTTCTATGGAAACGACGCACTTCCAAGGCCTAACCACACACACACACACAACGTGGAAGATACGTCGTGCACGATACACTAGCACGTCAGTCGCGAAAAAACACACATAATTAGTTATATACAATCATCGTGTCCATCGCCTTTTCCCCACCCAAGTAGCACCTGGGCACGTGAGTGAGGTCCTGGCGATGAACACGGAAGGGGTTAAATCTGAAAATCCTGATCTAAATATAATTATTAGTGAACTCTACTATTCTCTCAATTGAAAAGTTAATCATTGATAGTTATTACGTTGCATAGAGCTATAAAGAATTCTACTTTAAATCCTAACGCAAACAAGATCTGGAGATGATCTTAGAAATGATCAAATGATTGTTACTACAGCCACCAGCGTGGTTGTCGCATTTTCGCGTCCGCGGAAATAGTTAACGTGACCAGAATGTCATCGAGTAACATTCCAGACACGGCCTCCCATGAGACAGGAATTGAGATACGCTCAATTAGCGTGCCACGAACCCCTAAGCGAGATCCGCAGCTACCAATACCCTTGGTGAGGGTGGCGGGCTCCCCCGTCTGCCCTTCGGAATAGCCGAGGGCCTTACGGACGGGGCAGGGCGCCCATACTGGGACGCTATAGCGACGACTATCAAACTAACCGGATATGAAGCTAAAAATCCTCCATGCAGTCGAATAACTACCAATTATTAAATACTACTCGAGAAATGAGAAAGGAGATTAACAGTTCATTTTAATATTACAATGTGTAGAATAGAGTTAAAGGCACGGCGCGACGCGAACAAAATGAAGAATTCTTCGCCATAAAAAATTATCGACATCCTTTGGGATGTATCCCTTCCGTCCAAGCGAACCCCCCCTCAATCTAATTTCAAAAATAATCAAAGCAAACCCATAGGTTACTACTACAGCCACCAGTACCAGTTGACGTATTTTCACGTCCGCGAAATGTTTAACGTGACCAGGTGCCTACGGTGACACCCAGGCACGACCTCTCCTTGAGGCAGGGATTGGGATACGCCCAATCAGCCGGCAGTGAACCCAGTGCAGTAATCTAGTACGCAGTCCACCACTACCGAAGCCCTCGGTGGGGGTGGCGGACTACCCCGTCTGCCTTTTGGAATAACCAAGGGCCTTACGCAACGGGATAGCGGCCAATACTGGGACGCTGTAGTGGTAACACTTTGCTACTCGACCATGAACTCAAGTTCATCTATTTATTGACAAGAATAATTAAATTTAAATTCAAAGTTATATTTCAAATTCAAGTTAAATTTTAAATTAAAAGTATATTTGAAGTTAAAGTTAAACTTCAAATTACAATTAAATTCAAAATCAAAGTTATGACAATATTACAATGAAATTCGAAATTAAAATTAAATTTAAAATCAATTATTTTATATTCCGTACATTGGAATGGTAGAAAGAACTGGTAAGCTTCTCTCTCATTGTCTCCAATAATATTCAATTTAACTATAGAATGATTAGGTACTAATTCTATAATAAATGTACTATTTTCGAGCGATCTCGTCATCGAAGCACTTATTCTAAAATATGGGAATACTATTCAAGTCAGATGCTTCGATTTCGAAATATACACGTCGCGAAATGTCCTCTTGCACATGTAATATGACATTGTTTCGGCAACCAAGCAAACAGACTTTAATTACAACGAAAGCTATATTATATATTTACAATCTATTCCATATATATGATATTTATCATATATATGATTTATTTTATACATTCAATTTGCAATATCCACACCAACATCATTATACAATAATTATAATTATTACAGATACGAAGTCGGAGGGTATCCGACTTCACCACTATACACTGCTACAACAAAGCAGTTTTAATATGTACAAATTAGTTACTTAATTATATTTGTTTATATTAGTTACTTAATTATAGTACTTAGTTACTTAATGATATTTGTACTGTTATATTATGACATTTAAGAACGCGAAGTGCAAGAAAACCTAGCCTGATCTAATAAATAATACACAAAATAAATGTTACTACTCGTGGATATAATTTTATATCCACGGTCACTATGCTCGTCAAGGAAATTCTACGTAATTACAACCAGTCACCCGTGCCGATTTGGACCTTTTATCCTACGACATGATTGGGTGACCAGAGGAACTTAAAGGCATGCGACTCACCGACCATAGATTGATGATACCGTTGGTGCTGCAGGAAGTCATCGAGGATGCTGCTGATGTGTGGAGGAACTGCTGCTGCTGCTATTGCCTCAGTGATGTTATCAACGATATAGCAAATGCCTGAAGAAAGTCACATTATGAATTAAAATTCATGTTACCACACAATCAGTCAGTAAAGGATTAAGATTAAAAAATGTTGCTTACCTCTAGGAGGACATCATGAACGTTGTCGTCAGGGTAGAAGCGGTAGATGAATCGATCGTAGAAGTAGCTAAAAATTTTAAACAGAAACCATATTATTATAATTTGGCCTTTTAAAGCTCTTGTTAATATTTTCAATTATTAATTTACTTCATTGCGATTAATTTTGTGGTTGCTTATAATAAATTAACGACAATTATGTTAATTTAATGATTAAAAAGATTAGAAGTTTAACAAATTTGGAATTGTAAATAAAGTACAAAAGATACTTACATTTTTGGCTTTTGAAGCACAGCAAGATCCTTTAGGTAGACAGCAATGAAGCTAATACCGAGGCAGCAGATATTTAAAAAAAAAGTAAGAATAAAAAAATATATAAATAAAAGACTACAATACTATTTGCCATTTACGAAGCAAACACTGACTCTACTCTTTCGCGTATGAATATTATAAAAAAAAATGTAATTAAAATTAGAGCAGCTGTGCTCTAAGAAATATTAAAACTATCGCAACAAGCACTGACTCTACCGACCACATTGCGCGCGGTCACCAAAATTTTCTGAAAGAAAACATTGTTAGTAGGGGAACAAAGGGTGTAAATAAAACAACACACAATTTACTTCGTATTATTCTTCATCTTTTCCTGATCGAGTGTTTGTTCGAGAAAATATTACTTTCGTTTTAAATAATTGAAGTATGTAAAAATATGTATATATAAATAACATAGATTATAAAGTTTGAATATATTGTAAAATATATCCAAATATTACAAACTATATATGAACACATTAAGAAATGATTGATCTATGAAAATTCTATTACGATTATTTGTTATCAGAATTTAAAGCTATATTACATATTATAAATATTCAAAATTGCTTGCGAGAATAATTGTTAAACAAATAACTCATTACTTATTACATACATCATGTTTTGCTATCAATTATATATCAAATATTATCAAATGATTAATAAAGAGGTAATATAAATTGAAACAATACGTTGAACATTCTTACAGTCTTTACGTGACACCTCTTTCAATAATAATTATAATATTACCAAATTTCCATGAATGATACCATTGGCCTTTGTTATATTAATGATTATGATGTCCATTACCCCTTATCCATTGTTTGGGAAGATATAATCGACTAAAAATCTGTAACAAAACGAAACAGAACAATTAAGATAAATATACAGAGTAATAATTAGTTGTATTAAGATTTTATAATAAACGAGTTCATGAATCATGTTTTCAAAAGTCTATGGACAACTATGAACAATGAAACGCATAATAGAAGAAAAAGAAGAATGAAAATTCAAAGATAAATTCGTATTTATAATGATAATGTTCAATAAATAGTTAATCGAGTATGCAATGATTAAACAAAGTTTATAATATAGAACTAAAGTGTAATAGAATATTAATTAAGAATACTATGTAGTCGATAAGCAAGCTTGTGAACGTACCTCGAAAAGTTTTATCGACTACAGAGGACGACACGTCTTACTCGCAGCCAACGACGACAGGAACTGGTTGCCGTTGCCACTCACCGCACGCCCCGGAAGCGACGAACGAGCGCGAAGACGTTCGAACGAGACCGAAAGCGCTCGAACGTAGTTCTCGAACTACGTTTTTACGTTTCATTTCGTGGCCTTGGTATTTCGCTATCTGCTTCAACTGTAAACAAACCAGCTAATTGAAAATCTACTACAAGAGACACGTCTCGAAAATACGAGTTCCAGGAAAATTCTCGTGCGTATTTTTCTGAGAAAAGTGCGCACTGTTGTGTTATGGTATACATTGCCTTAGAGAATTTGCACAGAAAAATTTGTACTGTCCAGAAATATATATCTACGTGTATAACACGTATAACATGTATAATATTTCACTCTCTATATTATGTACAATACATTATGTACTAAAATACTCGAATTCTTGTCGTAAGAACAAAAATCGAATCTAGAATTATATGAACTTTTTTATTGCGTTCGAGGTGTAGTATCAGCTGTAAAAATTTGTCACACGAGTAGTAAATCACCCTGTATATGTATGTTTCAATAAGATTTGTGCTTATTTAGATCTTTGGAAAATCTGAAAATAGAAGCTCGTAAGGAGAGAGAAGTATTACAAGAGAGGATCGTACAGATTTGTACTTCCGTTTTTGAAAATTTCGGTCCCCGTTCGATGGACGGCAGAAGAAGCTGTGGTTACCAAGTGAAATCTCGCAAAAAATTAAAATATCACGAGAGAATTACGAGAAAGTTGCGTAGAAAGGTAGAAACGACAACTTTTCATGATATTATACACGTATTGTCAGATATAATTTTATTTTACAAAATCGTACGTAAAATCGAGGATGGACGACGAACGTCGTCGATTCTCGATCGAAAGAACAGGGTGGAGGGTTCGTTTTATCGGTTTCGTTCTTGTCAGCTACAGATGGCTGTGGCGAGGTCGAACAAATTGAAACTGGAATTGATGGCGGCTCGCAAAACGCTGAAACAGAAATCTGAAGAGTACGAATCGATTAGAACGTGTTTCGACCAGCTGAAACGAGAAATGGACGCCACCGAAACGAACCTGAACGATCTGATCGCCGAGAATCTCTCGCTGAGAAGAAAGATGGATGACACGAGGGACTGGTTGCGGAACACGGTTGGAAAGGAACGGGACGCGCTCAAGAATAGAGAGCTGACGAACCTAAAGAAAAAAGTTGAAGAGGACTCGAACACTATCTCACAGCTTAAAGACAAGTATATTGAAATTTATTTTATGGTAGCAAATTCTTGGTGAATTAGTAAAATTTCATTATTCAGGCTAGTGAGAACGGAATCAACGAACGCCAACAAAGGGTTTCTATTGAACAGTTACAAGAGTCAGCTGAAGGAATTATCTAAAGAAAAGGATCAATTATTGTCAAAAATAAATAGTTTGGAGACGGAAATTAGCAATGTTCGAAGCAGCAATTCGCAATTGAAAGCAAAAGTAGATGTTCTTCTGAAAATTATTAAATAGAGTTCATATTTCATGTCGCGAACGGACTTTATTATCGATCGATATAATTTTGATTAAACAGATTTCGATCTTGAACTGCGAGAAAGATAAATTACACTCGGACAACGAAAAATCGAAAACGAGCATAACTGGAAAGGTGAGGGTGAACATCTCAAATCGGACAGGTGTAATAGAATGTTTGTTAGGTGTCCTATTTTTAGATGGAGACGCGATTAGCGAAAAAATGCGAGGAAACAGTACAACAGGAAACCGAAGCCATTAAGGCTAAATACGACGAGACCGTCAAGTCTATGAAGACAACAGTACAGCAGGAAACAGAAGCTATTAAAGCTAAATACGACGAGTCTATCAGGTCCATAAAGATAAAGTTGACGGCAGCTAAAAATCTAAGTACCGAATATGCAAATGCCATCAAGGTATGGGATGATAAGTTACTAAGATTCAATTTACTGATAACGTACATATTCAACTAGAAAATACTATTTTTAAGTATAATACGGCGTAAAGATCAACGAGTATAGGATGGATTAATTGGACGAGCAATCATACATTTTATTCTACCTTCTATATCTTAGAACGAAATATTTAGGAATTCAATTCAATATGGAAGTTGATAAAGTCGCATGAAGTTTCTTGTGAGCCTTGTAGTTTAATTCCAGAATCGAGATTCTCTTGTAAAATGTCCAAGCCCTGAAATATATCTACAAAATTTAAAGTAGATCACAAATGACTTAAATCTAGTACGTAGTCCTTAGCATGATACCGTTTTGGAGAGAACCGAACTCTCGAAAACGTTACCAAGTACCCAGGTCCACCAACGAGGAGGTGACTACGCAGGGACCCAGCCCTATGGCCCTAATCCCATCCACCCTCCATTACATCTGTGTGTTCTCGGCACAGAAGGTGCCGAGGACTGACTCTACTTGTGAATTTAAAACCGGAATCCATAATACATTCTCCAAAAATCTATATTAGATTTTGGAGATTGTAGTATGGACTTTACGAAAAAAACGATGACAAGAAATGCCATTCTCTTACCCAAAGCGAAATTTGTAAAGTGAATCTACTTGCACTTTAGAAAGATTAAAGTGTTCTACGGTACGTTATTTAATTATTAAATTAAAGTTAAGAAAAGAAACTAATTTTAACTAAGAATTGAGATAAAATTCGCGGCGCGATCAAAACGAACAAGTATCGATAAACCAGCGTTAGATTCTCCCGAGAGCATTCTAACCCGATGGTTCAGCACTAGTCATTAGGCGAACCATACCCGACGCGAATCGCGAACAAGTTGTGCCACGTCTTACGTCGAAACAATTGATACCACGCTCTCCCCAATGGTGAATGCGGGTACCATCAAGAATTCAGCGAGACTTAGCAGTAGGACGCATTGCCCAACGACAAGAACGAACTCCGTAGACCGCCCCAAGTCGTCTTACAGCAGGTCCGAAGACCCCAGCGACACGGGGTAGGAGCTACTCGGAACGAACCCGCGTGAGCGCGTCCAATGTACTAAGCCTATACCCAAGTCGAGTACCCAACGGGCGTACCAATCGACAAGGGCTGCGAAATCTCAATGGGCACCGAAAACCACATCAGTTTGATTGAGTATCGACTATTTCGCTGCGTGACTGTAGAAGACGAAATTTTGAGCGAATAGAAAAGAAAAGAAAAGCTACGTGAAGCGATTTCACGCAGTAGAAACTTAGAATGCTCAAGGGAGTACGTAACGCATGTTTATCAGTACTGACTACACGCGATTATAGAAATGGCTATTTCTCACTTCGGATAGGAAAATGGATTTCTTTACAATTTTGTTACAATTCAGTTACAATTAAATTACTTAAATCTAAGTGCTTATAACTAAGGACGCACGCATCCTACGGCGATCTAGCGGTGATTCAGCGGTGATCCAGTGTCGAACGTAGATGTTGAAATGAAAAAAGAATGAAATGTATTTCCAACCATCATTGGAAAGAATTTTTGGAAAGAATTTCATTGGAAGGAATCTTAGAAAAGGTGGAATCCTAACGCTGTATTCACAGGAAATACCATATCCTCATTTCCAAATATAAAGAGAATGATACTGCTTAACGATTATAGAATACAAAATTGTTATTCAACGCCCCGATGATTGCAAGCGAGTTCTAGCCCATATAGAAATTTAAAAATGCAGAAATTAAAATACAGTAGAGACTAACTCGATTTATAACATATACCACCATATACACAAAGATATAACAAACACCACAGAGAGATAGAAACTAATACAGATTATGCAGGATTGTTTTAAATGTTCCTAGTTCCAATCAATGGTATTTATGAAAAAATAATAAGAATAATACCCAATGAAGTGATTAACATCCACCATAATTATGCTCAATTGAGATAAATTCGGGAAGTCAGGATAGAAAGGATTCAGGTTACACAGTTATAAAATTATATTATATAAATGTACAGATATGTTCACTAAAATTAACTTAAACTATTTGCAATGCAACTTAAACTTTCAAAGTCCTGAAAAGGACTTGAGAGATTTAAATTGTACTGCAAAAGACTCGATACTAAAAGTACCAGTGATTAATTTATTCTAATCTACTACAAAGTTAATGAAATAATAGTTGGGTAATGAAATAAATGAATGAAATAATGATAGTAAGTCCATGAAAACTTTATACAAGACAGAAGTTGTAATTCGTAATCTATTAACTCTATTCTGGTACTTTTAATATTGAGTTTACAACTATACTTATGTCTAAGTGCGTAGTCCTTAGCTTGATACCGTTTTCGAGAGACCGGTCTTTCGAAAACGTTACCAAGGGCCCAGGTCCACCCCGTGGAGGTGACTACGCAGGGACCCATCCCTAATTTCCCTAATCCCATCCACCCTCCATTACATCTGTGTGTTCTCGGTACAGAAGGTACCGAGGACTGACTCTACTTGTCCATTAAAAACGCGGAATCCATAATACATTCTCTAAAATCTAACATAGATTTTAAAGATTGCAGTATGGACTTAACGAAAGGGATGATAAAAAATGCCATTCTCTTACCCAAAGCGAAATTTCTAAGATGACTTTACTGACACTTTAGAAAAATTAAAGTGTTTTACGGTACGATATTTAAGATGAAATTAAGGTAAAGTTAAGAAAAGTAACTAATTTGAAGCAAGATGAAATTCGCGATGCGATCAAAACGAACAAGTATCGATAAACCTGCGTTAGATTCTCGCGAGAGCATTCTAACCCGATGGTTCAGCACTAGTCACTAGGTGAACCGTTCCCGACGCAAATCGCGAACAAGTTATGCCACGTCTTACGACGAAACAGCTGATACCACGCTCTCCCCAATGGTGAATGCGGGTACCATCAAGAATTCAGCGAAACTTAGCAGTAGGACGCATTGCCCAACGACAAGAACGAACTCCGTAGACCGCCCCAAGTCGTCTTACAGCAGGTCCGAAGACCCCAGCGACACGGGGTAGGAGCTACTCGGAACGAACCCGCGTGAGCGCGTCCAATGTACTAAGCCTATACCCAAGTCGAGTACCCAACGGGCGTACCAATCGACAAGGGCTGCGAAATCTCAATGGGCACCGAAAACCACATCAGTTTGATTGAGTATCGACTATTTCGCTGCGTGACTGTAGAAGACGAAATCTCGAGAGAATAGAAAAGAAAAGAAAAGAAGAGAAGCTACGTGAAGCGATTTCACGCAGTAGAAACTCAGAATGCTCAAGGGAGTATGTAACTCATGTTTATCGGTACTAACTACACGCGATTATATCAATGGCTATTTCTCACTTCGGATAGGAAAATGGATTTCTTTACAATTTTAATACAATTGAGTTACAATTAAATTACTTAAATCTAAGTGCTTATAACTAAGGACGCACGCATCCTACGGCGATCTAGCGGTGATTCAGCGGTGATCCAGTGTCGAACGTAGATGTTGAAATGAAAAAAGAATGAAATGGATTTCTAACCATCATTGGAAAGAATTTTTGGAAAGAATTTCATTGGAAGGAATCTTAGAAAAGGTGGAATCCTAACGCTGTATTCACAGGAAATACCATATCCTCATTTCCAAATATAAAGAGAATGATACTGCTTAACGATTATAGAATACAAAATTGTTATTCAACGCCCCGATGATTGCAAGCGAGTTCTAGCCCATGTAGAAATTTAAAAATGCAAAAATTAAAATACAGTAGAGACTAACTCGATTTATAACATATACCACCATATACAGAAAGATATAACAAACACCACAGAGAGATAGAAATTAATACAAATTATGCAGGATTGTTTTAAATGCCCCTAGTTCCGATCAATGGTGTTTATGAAAAAATAATGAGAATAATACCCAATGAAGTGATTATCGTCGACCATAATTATGCTCGATTAAGATAAATTAGGGAAGTCAGGATAGAAGGGATTCAGGTTACACAGTTATAAAATTATATTATATAAATGTACAGATATGTTCACTAAAATTAACTTAAACTATTTGCAATCCAACTTAAACTTTCAAAGTCCTGAAAAGGACTCGAGAGATTTAAATTGTACTGCAAAAGACTCGATACTAAAGGTACCAATTATTAAATTATTCTAATCTATTGCAAAGTTAATGAAATAATAGTTGGGTAATGAAATAAATAAATGAAGTAATGATAGTTAGTCCATGAAACCTTTATAGAAGACAGAAGTTGTAAATCATAATCTTTTAACTCTATTCTGGTACTTTTAGTATCGAGTTTACAACTATACTTATGGCTAAGTGCGTAGTCCTTAGCTTGATACCGTTTTCGAGAGACCGGTCTCTCGAAAACGCTACCAAGGGCCCAGGCCCACCCCGTGGAGGTGACTACGCAGGGACCCAATATTGTTCACTTACCAAACAGTAAGTAGTTAACGAGAGTAATTGTCCAACGTCCATCATCCTCTCCATCCTCCACCACCACTGGAGAAGCCTACTGGCGCCTCCACCCCATCTCCAAATCAGAACATCAGTAGAGCGCTGCTTTGCATCCTCCTCAACCCCTGACACCTCCACCGTTAGCGCCTCCACCGATGGGAACCCCCCCGCTTCCCTATTCCCTGGACACCATGTCGTACGCGACCCCCCTGGTGCAAGGACAGCGCGACACTAACAGGACTCGCGGCGCGGCTCATGCTCTAATGCACAGGGTCCCCACCCTCGCGGTTCATGCTCTGATGCACTGGGCCCCCACCCGCGCGGCTTATGCTCTGATGCACTGGGCCCCCACCCGCGCGGCTTACGCTCTGATGCACAGAGTCCCCACCCGCGCGCATCACGCTTCATTGCCTCCGAGGTGCCTCGGATTTATGCTATCATACTTTTCGACTGTAATATCTTATAATTAATTAATTTTCGCATTTCTATTATAAATTTCTGTTCTTAATGATTTATAACAGTAGCATATACAAGTATTTATAGATCTGACACAAATTGAAGCTACATTTATGCATCTATAAGGTAATTAATATTCGTTAATTGTCGTATTTTAATGGGAAAAGTATTGTTCGATTTAATTCTTATAATAATTGAATTAATATAGATTATGCCAAATTTTCTTAATATCATATTAGTGAAATATATGTTATAGTAGGTATTGATTATACGGTGTGCTTATTGCAATCATTGCTATTAGTTCAATTTTAGTTCTAATCTTTTTGCAATGAATCGACACATTGCGAGTGCTATTATGTATTCCATCCTATACATCGTCCCATACATCGTAATGTGATTTAATCAGTCTATATTATTGGAAACGATAATTCCTTCGTCTTATTAAGTGTTGTAAAATATATATGAAAGAATTTGGAAATGTTGTTTTAAATTAGGAATTTTTACGAAAACTCTATGAGCATGAGGAGGATCACGAGTCGCAGAAAAGTTCAAACGAAACTGAGGCGAGTGAAAGGGAAGCTCAGGAAACGGCGTGCACTATTTTAAACATGACACCGGAGGAACTGTGTGGTTTTATTAACGGGAAAACTAAAAATTCGGTAACTTACAACTAATAATCAATTCTTAACTATTTTGAATAGAACTATAATAACTTTTTATGTAGACTAACCCTTGGATAGTCGAATTAAGCCGAATAACCGCAAGAAGTAACTTCTCCAAAGAGCTATCGAAGTTTTTATTGAAAAAGGCAACGAAGAAGACCAAGACGTAACGTGGAGGATTAATAGAAAAATGGGCTACCGTACATTCAATTCAAAATCGTTTCTTTGTATATTAATAAACAATTGTATATTAATAAACAAAACCATTTATGCGAATCCCCATAAAAACTCGATAGAAAAAGACCATAGTACATCAGAACGAACGTTATCCGATATCTTTTGCAAGATCCACTACGAGATTCTAAGAAAAGAAGTGTTCCGCGTTCAATTATCGCTCTGTAGCTCGCTGGACCCAGTAGCATCCGGTGCCTTCTGCAGCTGGGCATTCTGGAACCTCTCGTACCCATTGCTCTCTCCAAAGATCTTCCTCCCAGGAATCCTCTCGTCGTCCTTCACGCTGACTTCCGTCTGAATCTGCACCGGCCAGGGCACCTTCCCCTCGTTCCTCACTGAGACCTGGTTAGCCAGCTTCCTGTCGTTGTTCTGATCGAACGGATCGTTGTTCCGAATACTCTCCAGCGTCACTTTGCGACGACTCTCCTCAGCTGGATACGGATAGGGTCTGTCCAGAAAACTCGATCTCTTCGAATAATTATCGTAACCATCGTAGAGGTGTCTATAACGATATCTACTGGGATCGACGTTTCCAGGTATGCGTTTATACGTGCCGTCCCTTGAAACTGGTGTCCTGGGCGCCTCGTAGGGTCTAGGATAGTTTCTTAGATCCACAGGCTTTCTGACTACCTCCGGAAGGGTGGCGTAGTAGATGATCCTCTTGGGTTTAGGCGTGGGTCTGCTGCGTCCGTAGAGATCCAAGTCCTCGTCCCTGTATCGATCGTAGTAATAGGAATAATCGTTGGGTACACGCATATAGTAGTCTCGTTCCATCCTGTACCTATCAGGATAATAGTAACTATAACCACGACGATACGTCATGGGGTCGTAGTCTCGATCCCTGATGGCGTTCCGGTACCATGGGAAATCGTAGTCGTCGTAACCTCTGGTAACAGGCATATCTCGAGCTTCTCGGTGCTCGTAGCTCCTCCTGTGCTGGCTAGTCACGAAGTCCGCTCGTGGCGCATGGTAACTCCTCGAGCTTGGCAGCTCTTCATCGTCCATTGTCTGCTGGATCATCTGATCCATGCCGCTTCTGTGAGGGAACTCTATGGACAACGGCTGGGCAGACCAGGTCTCCGGAGAACTCAAACGAACCTCTCGAACGTTTTTCACCGTCGACATCTGCTCCAATTTCGTCTCGTTTTCTGTGTCGCGTCGAACCCTCGACGCAGCTTCCTTTGCCTCGTTCGTGGCTACTTTAGACGACTCGTCGTCGTCACCTTCTTGACGTAGAACGGCCATTATAAGTCCTGTTTTAAGAATTTTGTCTTCGATTTCTATATCGTCCGCATGTTGGTTTCCCTGCTTTTTGTATTGGTCATAGGAAGAATCGTCGAAGATTGATTCGTATTTATCGAGGAACTTCTGGTTGAGCATGGAAGGTTTAGATACGAGGATGGCGTTGTGGTTCATGGATTTTGGTTGATCCAGGTTTAGGAGATTCCTTTGAGTGGTTGCCTGAGGCTTCAGATGACCCACGCCGCTCACACTGCGGACTTCGAACGCGGAAGTGTCGAGCCGCGGCCACGATGGGTGATCCCAATAATCTGTCGCGTGTGGGAGTACCTGCCATGCCTTGCCTACTCCCGCTGCGCTGATTTCCATCAGTAGAAGTAGCAACGGGCATATCTTGAGCAAAACCAGCGGCATGTCCATGTACCTGGAATAAAATAATGATAAATCCCCAGAACACGATTCACATGAAGTACCGTGTATTTTTTAACTGAGTATCGTAAAGAAGAAATTTACAAATTCCCAAAACTCCTACGAAATTGAGCGCGCGAAGATAATCGACAGTATAAATTAACCGTAACTGTCTATCGAAATGACTTTCACCAAAACGCCACGCACTGGCTCGAAAGCTCGACGCGACAGACGTTTAATGACCGCCGCTTCCGGTAAATCCGCGCGGTCAGATGAGATCGTGTCCTCGGCCGCACCACCGATTCCCCATAGCAAATATAATTTCCCGGCCGTTTCCGCGGCATTATGCGCCTAGTTCCGGACAACACGTAGATCCGGTCGCGTGATTGTTCACTCGACTACATTTACCGTGGCATCCTCCCCGCGAAATCGAACCAGAAATTCGACTGGTCGACACGCGGTTTGAATACGGGCACGTTGGCGCGTGCGTCCGTATACACGCGGAGAGTTCAACGCACCAACGTAGCGTCATCGGGTGATTCCGCCTGCGAAATGTTCGCCGACATTAGAAGCTGCCAAAAAATCCGCAGGATAAAAATATTTAATTGAATGCTTTCGTCTCATCAAGAGCTCGTTACAAATAATTTGTCATAAATTGTAGTATCAATGCACGCTTCACTCGTGATTGCCCATTTCTGTAGTCCCAAGATCGATCGTTCTCTGTATCAACATCATCGCTAATTGAAGAAAAATGAGAACAAAGTCCTACTTTCAAATTACAAGAAATCAGATTATCTTTTCAGCTTGTTAGACTACGGACCATATCGTGGAGAGTGTTACTTGCGTACGAACCGCGACAGATTTTTATCCGGATTGTTACACGGTTACAAACATAAGAGGTTGCATTATAACAGTAACGAGAAGGGAAAAAGAAGACACGTCGAGGATGTAAAGGATACTATTTAGCCCGGATGTTGCACGGTTAAGAACACGACGGGTTGCATTGTAGCAGCGATAAAAAGAAAGGAAAAGAAGGGAAAGGATGGGTCGTCTCGGTATAGCGGAACGAATCTTCAGCAAGAGGATCTCCTCCGTTACCAGCGAGTCTGCACAGTTATGCTCAGCGTTTTACAGTTAGACACTCGCGGACCGCTTTATTTTGCAACCATGTTTCGGACGTCTCTTAATTACCAGTCTCGCCGAGTTTAGATTTCGACGAATCAATTGGATAACCGACAAGCGATGAGCCGAAAGAACAGGTACACTTGGTCGCGACTCATCATATAACTGTGACGTCTATTTTACACGCTGTAATTTATGCGTTGGCACTGAGGAAATGAATTACTTAATTAGCAGTTGAGAATCCAGTTATCCAATTAAGTTTGCTACATCGAAATCATGTTGGAACGAAATTGTATTGTAAAAGTAACATATTATGTGAGAGGTGTCTGTTATTAGGGGAACATAAAATTTTTAACCGTATTTAATGTTAATAATTGGTAATTAGCAACTATATCTCTATCTTCATGAAACGAGAAGCGATTAGAAAGCGCGGAAACTTAATTGCAATTCAAATGGTTAAATATTTGAACTCTCGACACAGCAAATAAATTTCAGAAATTTAGTTTATTAGACGCAAAGTTATGCTTTAATACTTGTATGAAGCACATTTATAAAAATCGACTATCCTTTCATTTAAAGTAAAGAAGAAAGATATAGATTTACCTTTGGATTCCAGGTGGCCGGCTTCGAAATGTCGTTGACTGTCCAATGTTACCGCGATTACTACGGTCCGCGAACTACGGCTTCCCGGTTTACCCCAGCTACGTATCTGCATACCGTGTGCTGTTGTCGCTGCTAAAACACGCTCACCCCTCTCTGCTCGCGGGCTTAACTACCGTTCTCAATTGGTCGTCGTTTTTAACTGTAGTTCTTGTACCGAAAGATACATAGGTAAAGGCTTCCACCGCAGCAACAGGATCGAAGACGGGCGTTTAGCAAAACTTATCGGAATGAGCACGCTAACGCATCAGCGTGGATACTGTTCCACGAGTAATAAACAGTAAAAGTTGTTAAGCGCCTACGCTTGTAACTGGACCATGGTTTACATCCCTCGATTCTTTAAAAATTAACAAAATTAACAAAGCTAAAAATTCAAAAGTAACATTTTCTATAATCTTGTTCGGGTAAAAGCCCTGAAAATTGTTTTTCAGGGGAACGCAGAGTAACGATGGATGTATAATTGATGTTTTTCAATTTTTTTAACGATTGTACGCGATTCAATTTTGAGTTCATCACTTTCATGAAACAGACAATGAGTCAAAGTTCGACGAGTGATCGTTTTCACTACGTATCTCTACGCATTCTAATTGTAGAGTACAAAAAAAGCGGAATAGAGAGTGCCGCCTGAAAATAGAATGGTCGTGAATAAATTGTAAAAGACATAATAGATAATGGCACTGTCATGCGCTGCGGTGCATAAACTGGGGTAAAAACAAACGCGCGTAAGCATAATGATCGTTAAAAAATGAAAATCCATGATGGTATCACAGTCTGAAATGATTGCTAGACCTTTAAAAAAAAGAATAAAAGCTTGTGAATAAAATAATCGTACACATTAAACTATTTTACATCGAATTAGAAATATTACTTACAGCAGAGAATTAATTACATGATTGCTACGAGGAGAAAATATTTCTCTTTTATTTGTTTCTTCACAAGCTATAACTTTTCATATTCGCATAAAGTAAATTAATATTATTAATCATAAATCATAGTAAAAATTGAGCTCTATCCTTTATTTTAGAATAGATATGTATATACATGCACTCGAATGAATTATCAGTCAAATTTTTAACAAACAAACATTTTAAACTTAGTTCACCGTGCTTGATATATTGTAAACGCTCCGTTAGAAAATGTAACCTATCAGAATGCAGCTACATTGGAAATGTGCGCTTCGGTTACTTTCATGTGAACGCGTAGTATCGATCTGTCGCGAATAAACGACTACTAACAAAAGTACTGCTAAAATATATCACACATACGTAAATACTTTGTGTTACTACACGTATTGTAGGTTAGTGAGTTTTTACAGCGGACGTCGCTTTGTAATAGACGTTTGAAGTGCTGTTTGTAACGATGTCCGAATAACTAGCGACTTTCTCGAAATCGATTAATGAAACATGGTGTTAAGTTCGTATAAATAGTTTAAGCGGATTATTATTTATACTTTATGTATATTAATCACCGCGTCAGTGCTATAATATCGAAAAAATGGCAGAAGAGGGAAAGAAGATATCGTTTGGTTTCGCGAAATCTATTAAGAAACCTGTGTTAAAGAATACGGTACCGCAAGAGGAGAAGAAAGTAGATTATATCGAGTGTCTTGACGAGAAAGGTATCAAAGTAATAGGGTAAGTTAAGAATGAAAGCAATTTTTCATAAATACATAACCTCAATCTAACCTATAAAAGTCTGTAATATCTTTCGGATTTTAGAGAGGAAGAAAAGAAAGACGAGCCTCTCGTTATCCCATTGCTGGGTTCGAGAACCTGGCTTGATAGAATACTTAATAAAATTGATGCAGACGTGTTCGAACCTAAAACAGATAAAGGGAAAACAGAAGAACCTAGTGCCAATGAAGAATCAAAATCAAAATTGTCTAATGGAAATACATTGCCGGAAGCAACAATAAAGGAATTGAAAGTAGTAGAAAGTAATGAAAATAAAGCTGTTAGTTTGGAAGAACAAGCAGTTAAAGAAATCATCGAGGAAGTTAAATCCAAAGGAGAAGAGGACATCAAATTGAACGATCTAACTTTACCTTTGGTAGATCAGTCATTACGGGGAAAAGAAGAGGTACATTATCACTATACTATTTGAAAATGAACCTATATAGTGTCTGGGTAACCAATCGGATGTTTGTAATTATATATGAACATTTGTTTTATTTTCCAGTCTACATTAGAAGATTATGAAAAAGTACCTATTGATGCATTTGGATTAGCAATGTTACGAGGAATGGGTTGGCAGCCTGGTAAAGGGATTGGAAAGAATGAAAAGTACGAGTCTTATTTTGTACAGTTTTAATACTGTGCATTTGGTATGTTAAAAGGTGAACTCAAAAAATGTTATATTTCAGTTCTTTTTTATTATCACAGAATTGTGTCAGCTGTTATACCAGAACTACGACCAAAAGGTATGGGCCTTGGTGCGGATAAAGTAACACTACAGAAGAAGAATGTAATTTCCAAGAAGCAGGAGGAAGAGCTGAAGATTGAGAAAGGAACATTTGTAAAAATCATAGCTGGGAAACAGTGTAATAATTATGGTCAAATAGAAGGATTCGATGATGATGCAGGAAGGCTTATAATAAAACTAGCTCTTGGTGGAAATGTAATATCTGTGAATGAATTTATGGTACAGCCAGTGACTAAATCGGAATATTCGAAAAATTCGAAAGTTCTAAGTTAGTATGAATAAATAGTTTCTCATGAAGGGACTTTTAAAAAATAAAAATTTAAACTGATGAACCCGCAGAAACGGGATGTTTAAGTACAAATGAGTCGGGAACATGTTTCAATGATAACTGCTGTGTATCATATCTAATTTTTTAAAGGTTCCTCCAATTTGTATAAGAATCACGGTAAATATATAGATTTTAGCCTTTAGTGTTTTATGGGATTAATTTCAGATGCGAAAAAATATGAAGAATATAGAGACAAAGATTCTAAAGAAGCAAAGCCAAAGTTGGAGATAAAAAGATCAAATTCGGATTATTCTGGACATTCCGACGATGATAATAAAAACAATGTCGATGAAAAGAAGAAGAAAGATACGACGCATGAGAAGAGCAAGCACAATAAAACAGATGATAAAAAATCAAAAAGACGGAAAAGACATTCAGAGTCTGACAGTGATAATGATAGCGATCATACGAAAAGGAAAAGAAGAGGAAGAAGTAGTTCCAATTGCAGCGATACTTACAAAGCAAAGAAATCGAAGAAATCAAAAAAACATAAGAAACACGATAATTCGCCGGAAAAGTCGAGTAAAAAACATAAGAAGAAAGATAAAGAAAGAGAAAAAACTAGAGATAAGAAATCGAGAGATTATACAGAGAGGCGGAAACATAAGAAACAAGCAAGATCAAGATCCCGATCCTCTAGTAGACGGTAACACTTTTTGGGAACGTGATTCGTCATTTTACTTTCGTGACAAATTGTACAATTTTGTTTATACACATTTTGTAATAAAACGTATTTTTTACAAAAGATCCCTTACCCTATACTGCTAAGATTCGCCAATACTTAATTAGCTTCTTAAGTTATTATAGGCGAATTACTTGTACATGTAAGGCTACTTTACGCTATCGAAATGTAAATATTTTCAGTACCATGTATTACAAATCATTTGAAATTCACGCGACTTGTTTACGTAACGATATACGACACAACCAGTGTACATAACCTCAAGAAAACGTTATGCTACTTACGAGCATCGCTAAACAAGTAGTGCGAACGATGTCAAGTAAGTGTATTTAGTGTTCACTATTCACAAGATGTCAGACAAAGTACGATATGTGTACGTACATGTACACATATGTAATACGTTTAATTCATCCAATATTCGTTTCAGCGTTTCGTTTGGCGTTAGTACAACTTGAAGTCAATGAAGTTAAAGCGAAGAACATCGAACGAGCAGTTTCCTACATTTCGAACGCGAAAAAGCAAAAGGCTGACATAATCGCTCTTCCCGAATGCTTCAATTCGCCATACGGAATACGTAATACTTTATTCATTTCTTTTAACAATTTACTATTTCTTTATATACACATACAGGTGCACACTAACCTTTTTAAGAGAAGAGGAGAAACAGCACAAGGCAAACAACGTTATCATCTGTATTTTTATGGAAGTTGCTTATGTTGAAAACATATTGGCCTTCCTAATTTTCCGTTATTTCAATTGTATTGCAATTGTTTCACTTCGTTCTTTTTTAACCATATATAAAATTAACGTTAAGTATGTATTACGTGCAATCAGTTTACATCGAAAAGTTTATTCGAATTTGTTAAGAACGCGAGTTGTTTCAAAAAGTACTACTGAAGTCGTTGAAGTATGTGCCGCGTCTCCCGTGTTAAGTATGCGCAACATTCAAATATTTGATTCGAATGCACAGTATTCCATAAATGATGTAGGACACATTTGACAATTGTCTAAAACTGTATTTCATTCGTTAAACCTGACTTTATCTGATATATTTAGTGCGATTTCAATTTTTTACCGATTTAAATGTTGCAATCTAGAATACTTTCCGAAATATGCTGAAAGTATACCCAACGGGGAAACAAGCGCCGCGTTATCGAAAGCAGCTAAAGAGAATAGCATTTATGTGGTCGGTGGTACGATACCTGAAAGAGACGGTGATAAATTGTACAATACCTGCACTATTTGGGGTCCCGACGGAGCTCTCATAGCGAAACACCGGAAGGTAAGCAATACGTGCTTTTGTATCAGCGAAATTGGAAACAACAGAATAAAACATAATTCTCCTATACTCGTGGAATATGTTCCAGAACTGATGCAGTAGTATCAGTGTCCAACGAACGATATACATTTTTATTCATTTTAATTTACATTAGAGACAAATATATAGTATGTTTATATCTATAAAAGTATACTATAATTATGTTGGTAGGTACACTTATTTGATATCGACATTCCTAATAAGATGACATTCCGTGAAAGTGATTCGCTCAGTCCTGGTGACACTTTAACGATGTTCGAGGTAAAAGGCTGTAAAATAGGTATTGGCATTTGCTATGATATTAGGTTTGAGGAAATGGCACGCATTTATCGAAACAAAGGTAACTTAATTAAATTACTTTACAATAATTTTACTTTCTATCTCAAATTGTCGTTCTCTTTCGAAAAATCGTTTCCAAAACGGTATTCCTGTTCAGTTGAGACGACTGAAAGACAAGGATAAGCTTGCTTTCGATGTATCCGTAAATGATGGAACGGCAGTCGAGCCGATTACGGAATTAACTGGTATTTCCGTGGCTTCATAATTCCCGTTTCTCCTGGTCAGGTTGCCAAATGCTGGTATATCCGGCGGCATTCAATCTAACCACCGGACCACTGCACTGGTCGTTGCTTCAGCGTTCCAGAGCGAATGACAATCAATTATACGTCGCGTGCATATCGCCTGCACGTGTCCCTTCGGCTAGTTATGTCGCCTGGGGCCATACACAGTTGACTAGCCCATGGGGAGAGGTTCTTCACGATCTGGAAACTGAGGAGAGCATGGTGGTTGCCGATATTGGTAATTGCCACTTTAAAATGCAGGACGAGAGTCGAAGAAAACCATTTCATTTTTACTACCACTGATCAATTGATATACTTATTTTGCTTCCCTCTTCTTTTTCATTCGTTTAATTAATTTATTTTTTTCTCTTTTAGATCTGAAAGCTGTGGAGGAAGTGAGATCACAGATACCTACGTTCTCTCAGAGGCGTATCGACTTGTACGACACAATCTGGAAGAAAGATTAACTTTATACTGAAACAAAAAAATATTCATTATAACGTTTGTAACATTTACAATTGTACAAATGTATCTTAGTTTTTTACAACCCACTCTGCATCAAATAAATAATGGGAGATGGGGAATATGATCATAATCACCAAGCACAATATATCGTTTTAAATATCTTTAATGTCGATCAAATAAATTATTATAATCTGTACGGGATTTACAATGATTACTCATACATAAAAGGCTCATCGATGATCAAACGACATAATCTCGCGATCAAAAAGTAGTTTATATATAACGTAGCAATATTAAATCTGTAAATCTAAGTATTTACATTCAGATAGACGAATAACTCTCTTTACATGTAAATTTTAATACGAAGTTACAAGCTTAGAGAAATTGGTCGATTAATGTCGATTAATATAATGTCGCTTGTCTCGACGATGGAAGGTCGAAGAGCAAAAACATCGCAATGACGCTAAGAAAAGGAAAGAAGAGAGATAAAGTTTAGAAAAATGATACTCCACGGCTGTTCGCCAGCTGAAAAGGGCAAGAGAAACGCAGACGATCGTCCCTTCTTGCTTTTGCTTTTGCTCCACCTTCTTCCAGAACCATACCAGGTTGCACCAAAATGGGAGAGCGCCAAGTGTACGCCAAACTTGGCGACTGAACGTTGAGAAATTGCGTTCCCTCGTTCCTTTGTCTATAGACTTCGTATATCGCGCTCGTTTGCCAAAGAAATTCCTTCGGAAAAAAGGAGGAGAGGAGACCGTGCGATCGATTGGACAGTAACAATGTCCTCGAACGACACAGCGCATCCAAAAAGTCTGATGGCCCAGAATTCAATGATATTGTATTGTCACGTTGAAACAAAAATGTACTTCCTTTCACCCGCGTGACTTTTTCCAGCTTTTCAATAATTGTATGGATATAACAAATAATTCTAATTTTTTCCGTTTTTTGTTTCAACATATTCCAGATCATCCACGCTAAGAATGTACATGGGTATTGGTTTTAGTCATATTTAACGTTGATTTTAACATTGTTCTTATTTCAGGATACAGAACTGACCTAAAATGTTGGAACTTGAAGATCTTCGATAATCTATCCACTAGTGGACGTCGAAGCTTTACGAACAAAAACTGACCAGCTCCCTCAGAAGCCTCATGCATACCGTACCTCTCATCGATGCCTTTACTTTAAATCTGCAATGCGTCTATTTACAATTTAAATTCAACCGGACCATCCGATGAATCGGCAGCCCTTTATAAATAAGTAATGGAATGCAGAACGTGCTGGGTATCGTGCAGCGCGTCGCATCCACCGACGTTCGCAACGGAAACTCTGTGCCCGTCAATTTGTCACGCGCGGTCGTCGATTCCTCCAAGGCATCGCAATTTATGGTGGCTATCCGGACGCTATCGATGCTATTCTGCATTCACGTTCATGAAGTAAAAGAAGATCAATTTTTTTTAGATATATCGTTAACCAAATAAAAGATTTAGCGCGTGTAGTAACGTTTGCAATCAAGTTACACTTTCGACCAAGCTGAATCAATAAAAATCGCAATATTTTCATTTTAATTCGAGATATAATAAACGACGCCTGCAAAGAATCGAGGATCACAAGTGCTCAACATATTCTTCGATCAATATTAATCCAATTTTTTTTTTATTTACATTGGTTGCTCTGTTCGTGAACCAACGATAAGCGAAGTGATAAATATTTGTACAGGGACTATTGTCGTGGGCTAATTCACGTTTGACTTTAAGCTCGAAGTGGTCTCGGACGCAGGTTTGTCGTAAATGACTAATTACATAATACCCTGTACGACGAGCAGAGGATCTTAAATTAACAATTCCTTCGACGTAATTCAATTTTTCTGAACAGCATGTAAGGATCAATTATATTAGCGACTCGGTATCTCAATAAATTTCCATAGGAACGCGATTACGTGTAAGAAACTAATCGGCACTAGCTTGGAAGGAATAGGTACGTCAAATTTTGTATCACACAAATTGCGTTAAGTGCTCGTCGTTTCAGATGGTTTCGAAACTTTCGTCGTCGATAACGCGACTAGTTAAAAGGTTCTGATTACCGTTCTGCTATAGTTTAAAATGCCATTGGTAAAAGTTGTATCGTTAAAACCTTATTGTTTTTAGAGAAAAGTTGAATACACGGTTAAATTCCCATAGAAGAGGACCAACGAGTAAGAAAGTAGTTGAGTAAAAATATCGTTAAATACAGTGTTGGATACAATCGATGCTCTCGGCATTTTTCACGTTGGTGCGCAAAATTAATTCCTAAAAATCTTGAAAAATACACGTCGACGCGTGATATTGTTCATTTTAATATACATTTGGATACACTGTGGGACACAGCAATTTATATCGGTTACGCGTTTAATTAACCCTTGTGCAGCTTTGCTCGAGTCAATTTGAGCCAGAATGAACATTTATTACTCGACAATTTCTTATAAAAATATTCAATGCGCATGAAATTCATCTTAAAAGACATATTATTATCTAAATACCCTAAAATACACGCTTTTCTATCTGTTCAAATCGTTGGACAAGCAATTTTTATCGAGACAGCAAGATTTATTGAGATAGCACGTGCACAAGGGTTAGAAAGACTTCTCAGGATCGAGTTATTAATGTTCCACTGTAATCTTGGCTTACGAAGATTTACAACAATTCGTTGTTCAAGTAACATTGCGTTAACTATATTATATATGTAAATTTCCACAATAACAAGTATTAAGTAATTCTTCCACCAATAATTTCTGCGGAAATGAATTTCAAACTCTCGATATCTTTTTGTAAAACACAATTAGAGTACATCTAGCTATAAAAGTGACATGTTCGACTCATATTAAAAGTACTAAAAATGTCTAAAGATAACGAAAAACGGCTAACGTAAATGTATCTGTAACATTTGCCCTAAGCGCTACGATCTATTTTCACATCTATCATATTTTAATAATACATCGTATTTTGCTCGCGGAAAATTCCGTGCGGCCATTCTTTCTACCCCGTAAATGATACTATTCGATTCAGAAATGGTCCGTTTCCATCGAAGTGGATGCCACCGTAATGTACTTGTTAACATCTTACTCGAACCGAACCAATAGAAAATACTCGCATGAAGGGTTTTGTGCCAATTGAATATGGCATAGAGGATGAATTGCTTTGACCGTTTGCAATCTCAACAGTGCTCGCGTCCATCTGATTATTAGCAACAGAGGCATCTAAAATCCATCGTTTACGCAACAATCCGATAATAACCACGATATTATCGAGCAACGCGTCAAATAGGATTCTCTCTGTCCAGTGGACAGAACAAATATCGACTACAAGCTACTTATTTACCACAGACATTTGCGTGTAAGTAAAAGTGACGTGAGTAAACTTATGCAAAACTTAAAAAGTTCCTTGGGATTTTCAATTTCAAAATGCAAATATTTCGATGAACATTGTACAATTTTCACAAGCAAGAAACAGCTGGTAATGTAGCGCAAAATGAAATGTTAACGAAAAGAAACAAAAGCTGGAATATAATGACTTTTCTGTCCGCTTCATCTACATGTGAGCAACTATACGAATATTTTTATAATGTCACGTTTCGTTCCATGCAAAGAGACAATTTAATATAACAACGCAATAAAATGGATTCTTCTTTATAGACACGACGGACCCAATCGACAACGTTAACGTTGTTGCCAGCAATGTAGCAGTTTTCGCAGAGTACTTCTCGCTCGATTGGAAATAAGAGGATTGCCAGTTTTCAATCAATTTGCTGATCTCCAATCAATCTACGTTGGGTAAGTTGAAAAAAAATATCGTTTAGTTTTCCATTTCGATTGCCTACTTTTTTTTGCTCAAGCCGTGAGAAAATCGTGGCGTCAACCCATGGCCTTGTTTCTCATCTCGTGGCGAGGTGTGAATACGTTAAAACCGCTGTGTACCAAGTGTCGGGAACGGTGCTCGACGGGCGTAGGTGTGGAAATAGCGAGCTTCTCGCAGGCACAAAAAATTAAATTGCGCGCGAAAAAGTCAAGAGACCAGCGGAATCATGCACGCGCGTTTTACGCTCGTTAATTCAGCGATCTTGCGCGTGAAAACGAAATTATTCCCTTGTGTCTCGACTCTAACGATACACGCGCTGCCTCAAATTTTGAACGAATTAAGAAGAGAAGCGAAAACCCACTCGTGGAAATATATTGACAAACGATGAACAAGCGAAAAAATTTGAGAGAGGGAATATTCCGTAACCGTCGAGCACAAAAAGGGACTCGTTTTAATAACTCGATAGAGAAACGTGTTCGCCTGTGAGAGAAAAAAAAGTTCATGTCCCTATCGATATTTCAGACAAAAGTTACGCTTTTGCTTCCGGCTGCTCTGCAATTCAAATGGGACAGCGAATATACATACACGCCGAAAGAAATGGAAATTGGACGATTTAAAGGGACCAATTACTCTCGTGTCGACGTCCCTCTAAAACGGTTTACGCTGTCAGGCTATTCATGAAAGGAGATTCGTTGTCCGTTGAACGGATTCGCAGAGGCGGCGTCCCGTCTTCTTGTTTTAATATGATTTGAGCAGACGAGTTTAAATTAAGCACGCTTACATAAATAACATGGAAAATACGTAGGCAGGTCTTCCGCGGTTCTCCTTTAACCGGCTGCTTTAATTCGCGTGGGAAATTCTGTGCGTAATGAATGGATGGTGCGCTTGATAATGGGCGAAAAATAAAAGTGAAAAAATAGAAGAAAGAGAGGATAAATATGGAATGATCCGATTAATCACAGGAGACTTCGGATGCGTACTAATATTTCGTAAAAATAACCAACCTTTTATATTAATTCAATTTCATTTTCCTTCAGCCGGTTCTGTGAATATTCTACGCTCTCGAAACTTTATTGCGTTATACGAAATAACGATTATCAGCTAGTTCGATATGTTACGAAACGATGTTAAATAATTTATGCTGACGTTGCAATGCCGCGGCTACAATTTGGTCAATCAATCGTCCCGTATAAACTAATACGCGGGAATTCACATGCAACTTGTATTGCGGTGCATAATAATTGAATTACACTTGTTTCCCGCAGTTGGATCGTTAGTGGTCCATATTATAACACAGCTCATAAACTTTAACCGAAATTGCGCACCCGCTTTTACTATATTTATCATCGCGATACGATAACTTTCGGTTCCAAGCATTTTCATAAATCTTCCATCGCTTCCTTACAATTGACCCTTTTTACTCTTCACCAGGGCAAAGCAAACGCGTTCTCTTCGCGTCGTAGCTTTGAAGACAATGGATACAACTCGACCATACTTAGCACGTACGTCACGTGTTAACAATCCAGCCACGGCACGACTTTAAGTATTATCCGCCCTCCTCGCAATCAGTGCGTGCGAACTATTATAATTTCCAAACGCGTCATCCACGATTGACCATGATTGCGGCGACGACCATTAACATGAATGAAGCCTAACGATTGTTGAAAAGAACCGCTGAAAACTGGCGCGATAATGGTTCACGCTTCCACCTACCGCGCTCGTAAAATGGAAAACGTGGTAGTACCGTCAGGAGATCGTCTCAGCCACTTATCAACGACCTTATTACGTCAAACGTAGAGAAGGAGAAAGGAGATCAGTGTTAGGTTGTCGGTGAGCGCTGTGCTCAACGTATAAGCGTGATATGTTAAAATTGAGTCCGCTGCAACCCTCGCGTCGCTTAAAATTCTACGTATATGAATACATATAGTACGTCTATGAGGGTGGTCCGCAAACACTTGTTCCGGGTTAGTGGAACGAGTCACGGGTCTCTTCTTTTATTCTTCTTCGTGACTTGTTCCAGTCGCGCGTGCCACCCTACGCGTTCAATTCGCTGTTAACATCGGATCCGTTCGAGCACGAGCCTGTACTCGATCGGCGAACCATTTCGCGCTCGGTAAATAATACTCTGTGCAATACCCTTGCACTTTGCTCGTTTTCTTACTTTCTCTTCGATAGATAAATATCTTTTTCTCTGGATATATTCTGTGTTCCACGGATATGTACATATACAGTATATACGCGTTAATTAATATACACTTTTGTACACGTAGAAAATACGTAACGTTCTTGATAACGATGGCTCTGAATACGCCAAGGCGTTCCTCCACTGTGCCTGCACAGCGAATTACCATTAGCAATATATATTTGGATTTACCTTCGAGAAGTTAGAGATTTCGTTTGAACGAGCGCGGAATTATGCGCCATTAAGTATCCACGATTTTTTCGCGGCTCTCATGAGAATTTTAGAGATCATATTTTTATTTCAAAAACGTGCACGATTTAATGCTTTAGGAATTCATTTCATCTAAGTAACGTAAGTTTGCAATATCAAAGGGATATTCCACGCTAAAAAGCTTTAAAAAAAGTTTATGCAAAACTTGTCCGAATTCACAGGATTAACGAAAAAGATTAATATCAATTTTCCATCGAAGCGTGTTCTTCCTAACCTCAGAAGATTAATTTCTAAAGTTCCCATAAACCATCATAGCACCATCTACGTCATTCGTGGATCTATAAGCCTCTCGTTATCGTCCCGAAGCATGAGTTCTCTGTCGCATTCGCCAGCCTCTCGGAAATGATATGTTCGGCCGTCGGAAACGCGTAGGCCGTCGTACGAGAATGGATGGATTTGATCGGAATTAATTAAACGATCCCAGTTCCGCAGCCTTGGAGGCTGAACGAGTTTTCCTTCCGAGCGATTCGCCCGCGTCGAGTGGCGCGAATTTCGACGAGTGGTTGCGCACTTCCGATTGGATTCTGGAAAATGGACGAAGCGGAGAACGGCTTGCGAAGCGGGCCCAGTTCTACGGCGTCCCTTTGAAAACGCAATTCATCGATAATCAGGCAAAGCTTTCGTCGAAAATTGTGGGTACTTCCATCTGACAAAATAAGCCTTCCATTCACAACGATTCTTGACCGGAAAAGTGTGAAGGATTCCCAACTATTTTTCAATCAATGAGTAGATGCCTCGTATGTGTCTGCGCGTGTAGAATTGAGGACGACTACTGCGAAGGGAGCTCAATTAATTGCGTGATACGAATACTTTCATGATATTGCAAGAGCCATCGTCTGCATTCTCTGGTACGATCGGAACCGAGAAGACCCATCGATTCTCGCGTGCACCTCATGCATGAGTAAATAAAGGTCCCTCGCAATAGAAAAATTCCGGACGAAATAAAGTATGCGAGATATTCGATCGATATGAGGAATGATTAGGAAGTTGTTCGCTTAATTATCAGACGCGATAAAAGTCTGGATGAAAATCTTTGCCTTATCAGCAAACCGTGTCGCTAAATCGAGCGTCGCGGTTCAATTAGAAAATTGAAACAGCGTCCAACAGCCACGGTCAGCAGAATCTTACGGACACGTCGGAGATTAGAAGGTTTCATTTGCTCGACAGGAGGCGGGGATTAACTCGTTACTTCACCGGACCACGCGTTTATCTTCATTCTCGCCGGTACAAAAAGGCAATCCCAGATGTCACAGGTTCAACCGGATATCGTTTTTAACCCAACGAAAGTCGGCTCCTCATTTGTTTCGTCTATTTTATAACGGTGAGATATAAATGTAATTCTCTGTGATCATTTTCGAACGGTCCTATCATTCCTCTATTTATAACGCTAAAAGGTTCAGGGACAATTATTTGCCGACAAAGGACCAGCTCGCAAAGAGGCTAACCTACCAGCTCGATTACCATAAAAGAATAAAACCCTTGGCAAGCATACCGTGCGCATCGAGCAAAAAAAAATGCAGAAAGGGTTTTCCAAAAGGGTCCGTCCGCCGCTCGTGGCCGACAAACTTGAAAAGAGGCGGGGCGATGAAGCGTCAAAGTCGATATTCGGCCAAGCCGTCGGGCTCTTCCATCCGATAATCCCAGTCGAAATTCGAACGGACCACTCGACAGGACGACCGATCACCCCTGCAGAGGCTGTACGAGGCGTCCCTCGACGAGCAGAGTTGGGCAGTAAATCAATTATTTCCCGATGACTTCGATAATTAATCGATTATCAGACGCGATCGTGATGGTCAGGAAGTAATCGTGCATAACGTTCCTAATCATAGATCGTGCAAATTTCAAAATTCGACCATTCCGATGCCATAATCGTAGATCCATCATCCATAGTCATTCGATGAATAATTAATTTGCTCATATCACAATCGCATCACCATATTAATATATTAGCAAGCAAGTGGACGAATTTAAGCAAGTTTAGTTAATCAGTCCTTCAGACTGTTAACCAAATGATAAACCTTGCCCAACACCACGTCGTCGAAGAATGACCAACGTTCCTCTTTTCGTGCTTTTTTTATCACAATGTTGGTAATTATGTGGCGACTAAAAAAATAGGTGGTTGTACGCGTAAACTCCGCAGTCGTTCTCCGGAAGTCCTCAACGCCACGCTCTTGATGGCGACGCGCGCACGCGTGCTCGTCTACCGAAATACGTGGAATTCTCGTACGAAAAACAATATTTTCCAGGGAACGAGCGATACCTCGTTATCTCGATCGAGATCGCTGATTTAATTTGTCCGATATCGTTTCACCTGGCCTGAATTGGTTCTGTGGGCTCTTATCATTGTGGGAACTGGAGTCGCTCTGTGGCTTTCGCAGCCATTGCTTTTTAACCGCAGATAGACATTGAAGTTGCGTATATCTTTATGCTGCTGTTTAAATTTATGGAATTACAGTAATTTGAATTATTGCAATTAAAATCGATAAAATTGTATCGTTTTTTCTTTCGTAGATTTGCTGTAATTATTCTTTTACATACTTATATGATAAAGATTATGGTCTGATAGATTAAAACGGTATACACGACTCGTATTCGTGCGATAAAATATCGTTTCACCCTCGATCTTAACTTTTACGGTTGAAGATAATGTTTTATCGTTTATAATAGCGATGGATTAAGTTTGAAACGTTTATTAAGGAAGTAAAATTTGAAGTTAGAAAGTGATATCGTAGAGACAACGTAAATTAATTGGTAAGCAGTTCCTTTCTATACCATCTCGTAAGTTATTTGCCAATCGTATAGATACGACAATTGTAACAGTTACTCTACTTTCTTATTTTACAATTATTTCTTTACCATTTCTTTATACCGTTATTATGTACGTTTAAAATACTCGTAAACAAAATAGCCACGCTCATCGATTTCTTGTTGAAAATAGAATTTTGTCATACACGTGTTAACAACTTCTCCTCTTCGCAAACTACTATTGCTATCACCACGGAGAGGTACGAACTTCTCACACTTTCATCCTCAACTCAGGTCGGTGGCAGGAAATTAAAAGCATTTGGATTCGCGATGTCTCGCTCGGAAAATCAGCAAATGCGAGTGTGTATCATTAAACGACATCTTAAAAAAAAAAAAAAGAAATAGTATTCTACTGTAACATAGGAGAAAGTAATAACAAGTTATGTTTCCCCGCGCGCCATCGATTTACCATCACCGCTTTCCACTCGCTATCACAAAGTTGCGGATTTTATGCAGATGCACATCTTCATATATAGTAAATAATATCGCCGTTTTCTTATTTCGATATGGTCTCATACTCTTTCGCCTCGTCCCACAACTGACCCGCACTCCTGCATAAAAACCGCAGTAAAATTATTGCGCAGAAGCAGTTGAACCAAATCTAACCGAGTCCGGAAGGCCGTCCGACCGATTAATAAATTGGTACCGACGCACAATGGACGTGACGAGAAGCCGAAAGAAATGTGGGAAAAGTGCACATAACGATCCTCGTTCCATTAACGAAGCGGTAGGCTACGATCGTACCTTCCCCTATCCCTGGTGGCCCGTCTTCGTCGCCGAGGTCGCCAACCGGTTGGACCACGTCGACGACGTTCCCTGGATTCGCTGTCAGATAACTACAGCGCTGTCAGTAGCGCTGTCAAGCCCAACAGCCAGAATACACCTTGGTCCTGGATCCTGGTGGAACCAGCGGTGATTATCAGATCAGGTCCGGTCCAGTTCTCGTTCGTGTTGTCCAAGCACTCGAACTCGCAGCACCGTTCGCCAACGCGGAACGTCTTGCATCTCTGCGAACGAAGAATCGATCGATTACGGACCAGCGAACAGGATTGAAACGATTCGAACCGTGGCTCGGCTAACGATGAGTGGTAGCGAAAGTTTGTGAGAGGAAGTTTGGAGCCGCAAAGTGGAAAATAGAGATACGCGTGGATACGCGCGATGAAAGCTTCGCTTCTAGATGGTCGAAGGATACAAATGGGATCATAATTCCTGCGTTTTTCGGCTTTGTTGATACAAAGAAATAGTAATAGCCATGCGATAAGATATAGTAGCGACAAATAGAGACATTTGCAACTTAATGGCCGCGCCACGCATTTGGGGGTGAAAATTTATAGCTGGAATTTATATTATACATGTTTAGACTGAAAAAATTTGGGAAAATTAATAGCAGAGAATATCAATTTTATTCGCAACTGAAATTCGAATGAAATAATTAAATACTCGGTCTTAGGGTAAACACCTTTATTCGCAATATCCTGTTTTCCTTCATTATTACCCCCATGTCTATTTCTGCGTACTGTACTTTCCAATCGCCATCCAATTGCTTGAGAATCCAGGCCACGATTGGAAATAGAATGGAGAGGCCAGGGAAAAATGTTGTGCATGCACCGAGGGGATGAGGATAGGATCGAATGAATGAACGAGATGTTGGGGACAACTGACGGCGGATTCTTCAGTGAAGAGTTGCATGTTTCTGAATGGATCGCTTTCGAGGCTAGACGGATAGAGTTTGAAGCGTTCGCGAGTGACTATACAGAACGTATTTTCGGTAAGTGGACAGTTGGTAGTATTATGCTATCGACAATAGCTTTGTACATGCCTTTGACTAGAAGGATTATCCGGGACAATTCGACCAAAGCGAAGAAGGAGTACAACAATAATTTCCTCTGAAAGTATTCATGCATCTGTTTCACGAACTCTTCTCCAGTGACCAATTTCTCCTAACAAATCTCTCAATTGATTCAAATCCCTGGATTCACCCTCGAGAGGCCACACTCCCATTACCTTTTTCTACCCCGTACGATACTTGGCTCGAAGCCTGCTACCCTTAGCGCCGCATTCGGGCGTCCCTGGATACCAGACGATTGTTCAGAGGGGAAATAAGAGAGCGTACATACGTATAAGAAAAAAAAGAGGACCACGAAACCGATCTTCGAATTCCAGCGACGCGGCGTTCACCACGCGGTCAGCTTGGAAGGGGACTGGCAGTTTTCATTTTTCCGCAGTTCGCGCGATTCGCCTGCAGTGGCCTCGCGTATCTCACAGTGCGTTTCATAGCGACCAACTGAGCGTAATTACTCGCGAACCAATTCTGCACCACGAACTACGATTATCGTTGCCAACGTGGAACGCGACAAAGCGTGGAAACTGGACGCGGACAAAGGAGCGCAGGGGTGGAAGCGGTTTTCACGCGCAAACATGGAAGTGGATCGGCGGTGTACGAGTTATAGGTGTTATATACCTGCCTCTTTTTGTACCTTCTCTCATTTCTTTTTGCTTTATTTCCGCTATCGCTTTTTTCAAGGTTGGCACACGCACGCGTAACCGTGTTGTACACCTCGAGAACAACCGCACGCTGCAATGCGCAGTGGAGCTCGAAGGTTAATTGGATCTCGTGAATTTTGTGGTTTAAAGTTACGATTTCAACGTTGGATGCAAAATTATATACTAACGTGCAGGATGGCCTTTGAGATATGTGACTAGTTCGTGTAAACTTAATGCAGTCCGAGTAGTTTGTTGTTCGAAACTGTGATTAGCAGTGAATTAGGTATAGAGGGTCACGTTTTGATCAGCTGAAATGAGATCAAAGTTGTAACTGTACAAGGAGAACTGAGTCAGAGATAAAACGAGAGATAAAGTCTGTCACGTTTACGGTTTACTGAAAACGATAAAGCTTAATATACGACGCACTTGAAACGCTTCTTCCCACGGGAAGACCGTTGCATTCACTGAATCTTGTCAAATGGGAACGTAGTTCCCAGCGAAAAGCTGAGTAGTTCGCTTTTTCTCAATCGTCAAAGAGACGCATACTTCCCTTGGGTCATCTCGCTGTAACCTCGCCAGGTGTCTGGAATCCTTCGCAATTCACGACGAAACACCACGTTTCGTGTGTTCTATTTTCGTTGGGAAATTCGCACGAACGATGGAACAACGGTTCAGCGAAATCAACGGGGGTTGCGCTGTCGTGCGGCTATCAGCGGGTCTTGCGTCGAGAAGCACGCAACAGCCAAGGCCCAGGTCGTCTCTCGTAAACGGGAGAAGGATATTGTAATCGACCGTGATTAGCATGAGACCGGTCGCATGCGACCAGCTGGCCTGAATGCCGGGAAAACGAGAACAGAGTACGTACCACGTTATTCGAAACGTTTAAGCGGGAGCTAATGATTATTGTTGAAGCTGCAGGATATGCAACATCGCGTTGCTCGACCACCCCTTTCAACTGCTCCTTGTCATTTATTTTTTACAGTATTTGCATAACGATAACTTCGATTGATATTACATGAGTAATGGTATTGCTGAAGGGGAATTAGACATACCTCGTGTGCAATGAATTCTTCCGGCCGCTGTATTTAGACGGAAAACCAACACGAGGCGAACGGACAAACTGGTATATTTGCAGTACGGTATTAACAAAAAAAAAGTCGCGCGCGTGCACACGCGATATTGATTTTGCGCGTTCGTCACGTAAACAAAGGGAATTGCGGCTTAAAATTGAATTTGCGCCGCGGCGTCGACGCTTTGCCGGTAATCATTTAACAAAACGCCGCGGAGTCACGGAGATCCTAGGGTGATCCTAACAGAAGCGAGAATGACCGATTGTTTCATTGGAAATGAGATTAGGCCCCGGTTGGAAGCAGCGAAGATCCCATCCCCGTGCCTTCGCACTCGATATCATTTAAAACGATTCCGCGATCTTTCCTGGGTTCGATATCGGCCAACTTTTTCAGTGAAATATTGGGTATGATAGTTCCTGGCTTTGAATAGGTCAATTGTTCCCATAGAAATAGAGTGAGAACGTAGAACGAAGTCCATTGTTCACAGATTTGCTTCCCGTTTCGTGAGAAATTAATTTTTGTACGGAAGTGGACAGTTTTCCAGTGCGTTCGTTGACGGTTTCAATTTCAACGGTTGATTTCAGTTGTGCAAATTTCTCGATGTTTACTTTAGAAATAATAACGATGAAGGGTCGGATAAACAGACCGAACCGCGGTCAAATATTCGTAACATTTACTTAGAACTCCGCCGCTGATGCGTACCTCTGATACACTAAAATTCTGTACCGTGCAACAATACCAATTAACAAGCCTAGTCAAGAACAGACACGCTTCGAGCCCGTAGATTCGAATCGATACTCCCTCAAACAAAGCTTCGTTCTCCGTTCCCAATTTATTTTCGCACAAAGAATCAATTCATCGGCTACCATCGCCGCATCCGATATCAAACCGAGTCCAACATCTCCACCGAGAAGTTACTGTATTTTAACGAGACTCGTTAACCTTTCTAAATTTACAATTTCCCAGCTTCCACAGGAGAGGAGAAAATTAATCTCTTAATTGGAACAGGTTTTAATTAAAACAACATCTTGACTTTACATTTGGAAAATAACAAAATCGAAGTGCATAAGAAACAGTGAAGGACCCATCGTGTTGAAGAAAACAAGTTGAACATTAATTATTTCGTTAATTGTGTTGTTGTGAAAACGTCCAGCAATGCTTTGCGTAGAAATTTAGAAAGGAAAACTGATTCTGCGAGCCAAAATGAAAGTTTGCCCGTTTACACGTCTTACGTGTCCTCTCGGAATATGCACAGGTCTCGAGAACACGGTCCCACGAGGAGAAAAATCTCATTAGACGCTTGGCGATGTCACATTAATTAGTAATAGTATTACCAGCGGCAATCGGGTTACGGGAATTCGTAAATAAGTTAGTTTTCTATTTACGGAAATGTCGCGAGCAACGCCATCGCCTTCCCGGCTGTTCGTCGCGACAGCGCCATTAATTGGTCCCCGAGGAGAAAAAGTCTGCGCGACCGATGGCTTCTCTCTGTTGTCGAACCCAGTAATTTTCGCTTCTCAGTTAGAATCCTTCTCGCTCCGTGAATTTGTCGAGTGTCCTCAAGCGATGCTTTTAATTAATACGATCGCAAACAACGACTGGTGTTTTGCTCGATTTAATACGGTAATTAGCGTCCCAGTTACATTCTGGCGCTACGAAAACTCGTACAAGAAACGAGTTCCTTCCCCTCTTCTGGGGAATTATTATCAATGATAATCAATCCACGGTAAAGAATTGCCAACTTTCATCGAAGCTTCGCGAACTTTCCAACTTTTAAACTTCGTTCCCCGCTTTAGCTTTTAACTCTTGTATCTGAATGCCTTGCACCCGGCAGGGATTGAAAGAAGTGCTTAATAATCTTACCCTTAAAATGCGTCGAGGGTCGGCAGAACGCCTCGAAAGAGCGTCGCGTGCTTTAGAAAAAAAAATCACCGTGCGGAAGAAGCGGATATTCCGGTTGTGACATTCGGGAAATTAGAAAACTTGGGATCCGCGCGAGATCCGAGGAGCCCGTTTGCAAATCACCATGATGAAAAGCTCGAGTCGCGGTAATTCGAAGACCCCACGGTTGATAAGGTGCCCTGCCAATAGCAAACGATATGTAAAACGCGTATCGTCTTCCTGGCGATTAATGAAAAGCATCTCGCGCGAAAAGGCTTCGAAGGTAGGGAAAACAGACGATGGCCTGCATCGGGGCACCAGGTTTCGTAGCTAATATTCATTACTCTGTCCGTTCGTTCGTTCTTTGTCGCATCACGGACGTCCATAGGAGATAACTCGCGGAACGGGTGCATAAATCTTGCATCGCAGGGGCTGACCTTTCCCGATGGAAAAATAACCATTAGCCCGGGATCGCGCTTCGCTAATTACGAACTTCTGCCTTTTGAACGCGTTGCTCTACCTCCATTGAGGGAACTGTGCAGGAAGAGGAGGAAGTATGCTGGCGCATAATTGGCCGCCATTGAATAAGGTCGGATGACCAACCTTCCGTCAGTTTTGATTCAGTTTGCGCTATGATAGGACCCTGACTGTACGCGTGTGGAAACGCGGACAATTGTTCCGATGGGACTTCAATAAATTACAACCTGTGAATAATTAATTGGAACTAAATTCACCTTTTTTTTTTTTATAAAACTTCGAATGAATGCGTTCCCAGCTTTTCTATCTGAATATTGCTGGCATTAAGTTTGGCAGTTCTTTCGAAAGCATCTGTCGATCTATTTTTTCAATAAAAGCTGTCTTCTTTCAGACCAGAGACCTACATCCACGATTAGATCAACCAATCACCCTTCCAAGGTGTGTATTAGAGCTTGAGCGAAACTTCCTTAAGTGCGTCCTCCGCAAGGCAACTATAGCACGAAATGGTCTGTCGACCGAAACGATGATAGTGAAAGGAACTCTTAATCGCCACTTAATTAAATTATCTGGCAATTTCACGAGTCGTGGGATCCAGAAGTGCAGAACGTTGAAAAGAAAGACAGAAAAGCTTCTTACTCTTCGTTTCCTCTTTTAATTTCACCGACGAGTAATTGACCCGTTAACCCGACGATGGTTCCCTAAAGCCCGATCCGCGCGTTCGACGTTCAATGCAGCAATGTACGAGGGATAACCGCAAGTACAACAAAGACACCGATTTCATTATTTCAACACTTTGCACCCGTGGACAAAAGGTTGAAAACCCTTGCTATACAGGGTACGTCACGTAATTGGAACAGGTTGCTTATATCGCTCGCTATACAGTGCAATTTGCACAACCAAGTTATAATCTAACGTGGTTGATATTGGTTACAGGTTACAAAGAATTTAGTTCTTAAACGTTGTAGCGCACACTCAAAAGCAAACCCAAAGAATCTACTCAAAGTAGTGCAATTTTTTTTAGCAACCTTAAAAATGTACGAAGTAATTAAGACGGGTGAGATTATTGGGTCACCGTATTTTCCAGACGACAGCTTCGTTTAACGAACCGTAGAAATCACTGTCCAAACGTGTCACGAGTGTGAATTCGGCTTAAAAGCCGAAACTTTGCACGTAAAAACGGGCTCGTTAAAATCGTTTACACCGGTCGCATCCGTGTCGCTTAATCGATTTCGTCACGCTACGAATACGACGCCTTTTTGCGCGTTTCCCCACCGACTGTATTTATTGTTCCGAGCTGGAACTGGGGACGAATATGCACGAAATCGCAGATAGAAGGACTCGGTTTATCGATTTATATGAGCTATAAATTTTCGTCAAAGAGAGTTACTTCTTTTTTGGTTCTTTAAGAACTTGTACAATTAACCAAACCTTGAAATAATCAAAGAAGCAGAGATGTCGAAAGGGTGTCGAATCCATAAGTTGAAAGTTAAAAATTCTTAGTCGACGCGGTACGTGTTCCTGTCATTAATTTTTATATGCATAAATAAATAAAAAAGTAAATAGCAGCAGAAAAAACATCTTATGCGAAGTATCCTTCACCAGATTCAACCGTCTTTGCCACAGCACCCTTCAAGGAGCTTCTCTCGAGTTTCCCAGCTTTCCTCGCGTTTTCTCGCATTTGGAAAACCACGGAAAAATCGAGCAGTCACTTTGTGAATTTTTCTCGTCTCTAGATTTACTCTTACATGCAAGACATTACAATTAACTTCAATTTATCTAACAGATATTAAAACGCAATCGATTTTGTGATCATAAAAAAATGCCATTCGTATTTAAGGTTTGTATGTCACATTTTAGTCGAATAATTTAAGTCGAAGCGCGAAAGGTTCTGTGTAAAGAAAAAGAGAAAAATTGTAAAGTTCGGAATTTAAAGAAGGTAAGAGCGAATAATAAATGGTTAACCTAGTTCCAGCAAAAGGCATACATACATACATATGTATGACTGATCCTCTTAATAGCTTCGACACTCCAATTATTATAAAATATTCTCTCAGGTAGTTTCCTGCACGAACGAAGATACTTTCGCGCGTGCAAATGAATAATTGGAACGTAACTTTTAATCTAGGTGACGGACATAAAAACATTTTCATCTGCCACGAATATTCTGTAGCACCCAACCGGGAGGATGTATTGTCTCTTTTTGCAATGAAATATCTTACTCACATTCGTCGTATTCGCAAATGTACACGAGCGCGATTAATTTTTCTGCGATGATCAGACTTCTCGCTTTGATAAAGTGTACGACGAATAATGGAAAAGTTCTCGAGAAGTGGTAGAACTAATGTTAGGTCAGACGTGGGCAGCTCGCGTTTGATCACGGAAAACCGCTACACGCCACGAAGGTAATTACATTTTCTAACATAATAATACATAACTAACACTCACAGTCATTTGTGTTCCACAAATAAAATAATGAATGACACAAAATCGTAGACTGTGCATTAAAACGAAAAACTTAGAATACTCCAAATTGTTTGTATCTGATTTCAGTAGTACAACCCTACGTTGTATCGTACTACGACTGCAGCGTGCACGCGAACGCAATTACAGCTCGCAAAGGTGACTTTCCCACGCTTCTATTAAGGTTTTGTCTTTAAACGGCTACACATGTACTTACGTAGGGTGGGGTGCAGAAGATGGCTTGGCACCACATTGGTTCCGAATGATAGCAGACGCAAAGGCTGCAAACCGCAGGTCCCGGCACATAGAGCAGCCCGTGTCGAACGATGGCACCTTGGAAGTCTGTGCAATTCTCCTCCAAGGCAGCTGAAAACGATCCCCAACGTGAACACCGGCGATGGCACGCGCGTTGCGTTCCCGCTGTAATCGCGGAAGCCACCGCACGCGACAACTTCCGTCCGACGCATCCGCATTGCAGTTGCAACGGTACCGCGTTCTTTTGACGGAGCGATCGTCGATGCAATTAAAGAACCGTAACGCGTTTCGTTAGAAGAAAGTTTTCCCACAAAATTGGAAATTAAACTGCAAGATATCGGAGTCTTTGTGCTTTCAACGTATTATTTTATAGCTTAGAGCGCGACATCTAGAATATTTAATGATCTATAAATGCTCGTGACCGAATTATAAATGTGATCCAGTTCGAGAGAGAGGAAAAAATTAAGAGGAAGGCTCAAGTTTATTTTCGTTCAAAGCCAACGACGTCAGATTAATTAACACACGTATAAATGGCTTCCACCGTTCAATCGCGTCCCGACTTGCGAACACGATTCAGCAATTGACGCGAGAATTATTAAATCCCTGTCTCCACGTACTTCATCATTCAGATTGGGACCAGGTTTAATCGCTACGATACCCGCCGCACGATTAATTAAATTTCATTCTATAGTATCTGAACGAATTTTCCGAACGCCGAGTAAGGTTCAAATATTCCCGTACTTCTTCGAAAAAAGCTTTTTCTACGAAATTTTCGAGTGTAGAGAACTCAAACGCTCCTTTCGCCGTTCAAATGAAACCGCGATTCAACTACTCCACTCAGAGGAACATAAAAATTTGTTGCGCTTCTTTCAAAGCAAAGCCTCGCGTGTAGAAACTTTATTTCGCGCTTTCGATTCAGTTTTACGCGAGGAATCACCCGTTGCCCGGTTACACCACCGTATAACTAGCTCACTACACTATTATCAGCCGAAAGGAATCGTTCAGACATTCACGAGCGATAACGTGCGCTCGTATTGTATCGGTTTTCCAAGCCTTCGAGTAGTATCAACTCACCAGTCCTCGAGGGAAGGAAGAGTAGAAGAACAACAAGCAGACTGAGCGTCGACGCGAGTATCCTCGAGTGGCGGTTCGAAGTTCTCATCATGATCCTCGATCGTTGATCGCAGATGGTCGATGGGTGGTGAACGTCTCGCGGTTGTTGTCGACCGCGGTGAATCGAGACAGATCGGCTATTCCGACGATCGGCGTGCATGCGCTGCAGCAGCCAGGAGCATGTTATCTGCAATAGAAATCAGGACGAACGTGTATTTATGTGGTTGTATCAATTTCGCGTGGGACTCTACTGATTGGTCCTAACGCGAGATGATTGCGGCTCGTGACCTTAACCGGCCGCCTCGTTGGCTGCAAATGACTCGAGTCGTCGTTGAGATTCGAGTTAGCTTGTTTTTTGCGCTCGATTACCAACAACGTCCCTTTCTAACCCTTTGCTAGCGAGTTTACTCTGATGGTATCGTTTGAGGAGGGACTGGTACCTCGTGGAAAATTTAATCATTTTTAAATCAATTTCATTCGCTCGTTTTAATTTTATACGTATTCTGTGCAGATCTAGGCTTACGCAATATCTCATCCCCTAATCGCGTCACGTAACATTTTAATTTAGCTAACGCTTTTCGTTTGATCATCATCAACTTCCGTTTTTATAGTTTTCTGGGTCGTTAAGGAATGCAGGACGACAGGAACATTTCTGCGTTACACTTATTGATTTGGTAATTCACGTTTAACCCTCCCTTTTTCTATTCATCGGAATAGATTATCCTCGCGCGTGTAACGAATTTACAACAGGTAATCTGTTTCCAACGAAGGATACCTCACTTTCTGTTCCTCCGGAAGCTCTGCTTTCAATCGATACATATTAACAAGTCTGAGAAAACGTTCTGCGAATATTAGTCGAGTAAAAAAAGAAGCGTACGAAGATTACAAAATTCCTTGAAACGTGAACAAACGATTCGAAAAATGATCGAAAAGCTTGAATCGTTCTGTGGTTTTTCGAAACCCCTAGTTTTTGAGCACACGTTTCGTCTCAGACGTGTCTGTTATCTCGCACGATTCAGAATGCTGTCTACATACATCCACGGCAACTTCGTTACCTAACGGAAGCCCACCCTTGGACGGAAACTTTTCACCGTTCCACGATCGTAAGCCCCCTGGAAGAGGAGCATCGGCAACGGCATTCCATTTCAACCGTTCCGTCGATACACCACGAAGTTCTCGACGTTCCACCACGTTGCGATTCGGTATTTGTTTTTTTACAATGCCACGTCCTGTTCCATACGCGACGCATAGTAACCGTGTGTACACTCTAAATAATTCAGTGGGTAATGGTCGATCGATGCGATCCATCACTGGATAGAACCAACTACCGATTTAAATGGAATACTCGAGGAGTTCTAGGTGAACGTCCAATATTAGTCCGTTTCCATTATTTTTAGAACGAGATGGCCCCATTACGATAGGGGTTAAATAAACGACGTTAGCCTTTTCTTATTCAACGGGTTGTAATCGATTGTCATCGCACACGACAGAAGTATACTCGCTGCTTGAGAACTATGGCTCTTTTGAGGAGCTCTCGCGACGGTTTTAAACGAGCTCTTCTATTATTTTTAATTATCTCAAGGGTCTGCTTTTGTTTGGGAATTTGAGCGAGTTAACGCGATACCTTTCGTCCGTGGTATCGATCGAAATTGGTGTTCTGAATCCTGAAGAAATTCTTCTACTTTGTTGAAAGGATGGTCCTAAATCAATTTCAATTTCCCGGCGGTTCTTAAACCGCAGCAGGGGGCGGGAACTTAAATCTTAACTGGAGATTGGAATATTACAACTCCTAGGAAGCACGTAAACTAATATTAGTTGAAAATTATTTAGATTAGTTAGCTGGTCTGATTGGTACACCTTTCACCTTCACGAGTTTATCCAAGTGGAAACCAAAGGGTAGTTAATCACCCCCACGATGAAACTTTTGTGAAAGTATTTACGTCTTGATGGAAACTTCTAATTTTCGATGAAATTAAAAATGCATCATAAAGTAACTACTAACGATTCCGTTATGAGAATATTAAAAAATTCTCACTTGGAACGGTGCGCCATTATATCTCCACTTGTTCGAAACCACCCCCGGAAATGATCCTTGCGATTAAGTTTTTCTTACTTTCATCGCACTCGCGTTTAACTCTGCGAAGTCAGCGGCCACTTTTCAACACGTGTCGCTCGCAGAGGGAGGAAAAGATCTCGAAAACGAGTAGTCGGGACGCAGAACGAGTCTTGTCGTGGCAGCCCAAGCGGTGCCGGCTTTTTAAAAATCTGCTCTGGTCCCCTTTCTCCTTTTTTCTTTTTTTTTTTACTTAACGAGTAAAACCGTTTCCGGAACGACGAGAGCGCGGAAATGGCGCAACGGCAATTCTGTATCGCGGTGACACGAGCGGGCCTCTTTCAGAGAATCAAACTCGTTACCAAGCTTCCCTTCCACGTTTCTTCCCTTGCTCCGGCTGTTTCTCCGTCCATTCTTCAGAGGCAGGGAGAAAATTCGAAACGATAAAAACTGAAATGGGCACGCGAGCGAATACCACTTGAAAATGTTATTTCGTTCGCTCGATACTCTGTATCATACGCCAAGAGTACTTTTTAACGTTTACGCTCGCGTTGATGTTCGTTTTTCATTAAAACGAGAATCAACTGCTTCGACAACTGCTTTTTATTTTTCTCGTTTCCTCATTTTTTTCTGTTAATTTTAATTAGTATCGTATTTTCTATCGGAATTTTGCGCCGCGCGTCGAGAGAGATAAAAAAAATATATTTCTACCATTTTAATTGCACGGGCAGAGCGCGCTTGTCGAGGATTCGAAAATGGATGGAAACCTTGAACGCTGAAATAATCACGTATCGTCCATCGACTATTGTTCCACGGTTTCAAGGACGCGTGGAAATGTCGATATTAATTCGCAACGGTTGCACCGGGAAATCTGTGAATTATTGGGGAAGACAAGCAATCGTTCGTATGCGATCAACCGTATATCGTTTCTACAAGCTAGATATACGTATCGAGCTCGCGACAGAACGTATCGCAAGATATAAATTTCTGCACAATTTTTAAAGTCAAGCATTTCTCGTGACTTTTTTACAAATCAAATACGTTTCGATTAGGATGACGGACTGGAACAACGCGTTTCGAAACAACTTATGGATCGAACGTGCCTCGCGGAAGTACCAAGAAGAAACATTCCTTCGTGTTATTGAAAATACAAGTGCCAGAACGACGCGATCGTGTTTTTCTTCTTCAGCACTTGATATTGCCAGGCACTCTGATAAGACTGCAGGCTGAACTCTCATAAGAATGGCACAGCAACGATAACGCAAGATTCTCCACTGATAAGTAAAAGACCAGCGCCATCGTGATGTTTGGAACTTACGAGGCGTAGAAATTGTTGAAGCGTCGTCGCGCTCTATGGCACTTTTCGACTGGATTTCTCGAAAAGCCCGTGGCACTCAAACGGTTAAGGCGACTAAAAGATAAATGGAATTACTTCACACTTGAACGCTGGTTGACGTATAACGTGTTACAGGTACGCGCTTAAGCTAAGGTACTGGTGTCGCTTTGACTTATGCCCCGCGACACGCGGTCTTGTCCAATGTTGCGAGAGGTAGGGTGCAGAAATATTAGACGCGACGCGTTATATTGCGTTTGCACGGGCACACGTACGAGCGCACACGTATTTCAAGAACAAGCAAAGAACAATCGAGTGCCGCGGTAAGAACAAGACACGCCTCGTGGAAAGTTTCTCGTTAAGCTGGAAACATGTCGTGATAAAGTGGAAAGTTGAAAGGGCTTCGACGCCCTTCACGAGTCCCCGCGATGTAAGGTTACCTATGACGTAAGAACGTATTTACATGAACCGGGTTTTTGCTAAAGCACGATATGTAATCTCGGGATCTCCGTGTAAATGGTCTGTAAACCACCTACGTGACAAGTACCAACGTTTTATCTCGTTCCTCATAGTCTAACCTAAGCAGAAGTATATTTTACCCTTCCTTTATAGTTGAGACGAGTTATAATAGACTTGTATAATCGTCTGACTAATTAAGAGTTCTCGAAGAGCAATATGCCAGGTATTCGCCGTTAAGATGCCACGTATATACGTATAATAGATCGTGATGTTCCACATCCACGTAATTTTGCTGGTTCTACGGAAAACTCTAGCATATTGTGCACTTTGCAATCCTCAAGGGTGGCGGAGATCCGCATGCGATGTACGCCCATGTCTACTTCAATCAATCACCCATTAATCCACCTCTCCCACGATTCTTTACACTACTTCCTCGAAGGAAAATGTTTTCGAGAACAAGAAGACATCGAAAACGCTGTTTAATCGTTTCTCGTCCCCTAGAATGGAAATTTGTTATATTAGATATAAATTCATCGATGTCACGTTGGTAAAAATGTTTCAAGCGCAATAAAGTAATTTTCTCGATCGCTGCACAGCCTTGTCCCTTTCAGGCGGACGACTCGAAGCCGTGGAAATTTTCAGGACGATCCAATATTCCGTAACAGGATTAATCTCCCTCAAACGTTCCTTTGCTTTCCGACTCTTGCTACCTCGATTTACCCAGCTGACGATGGTCGATCAGGGATCTCAATTTATTTTCGTATCGGCGAATAGATCGCAGAGGGGGACCCTCGAAAGGCAATGCAATATTGATAACGTTCAGTTATTTATGGGCGCATTGTGTAGGGGTTAAGGCGGTTTCCTGATGAATTATCGAGTTTCTGGAATTTGCAGAATGGCGAACGGAATTGCGGCTATCAGCGGTACACCGATGCGTATGGCTACCTCTGATTAGAGACGAGCCTACGGTAATTTACTCTCGCGACGGGATACACTTTTCGATCACCCATCGTAATTTGCGGTTTTCCTTTTGTTCGACCCGAGAATTCGATGAATATAGAGTTCGATCGCTGCATTTCTACTCGAGAAACAACGGCTATGAAAATCACTGATTAAAGTGACTGCATCTGCATGTAATTACGATTAAGAACACGTATGTAAATGCAAGCGATCCAAGCAACCTTTGAGGGTGTTAGCCAAACAGTGGCAGTACATGGTGCAAAGGATCCGAATTCTCTCAAAAACAGTGTCTGACATTTAACCCAGAAATTTGCAGACATTTCAATTATTCAGAAATTGTCAAAGAACGTATTCACGACCCTGCGCATGCATACAACGACGAAAGTTTCACCGATCTTGAGCAACCAGTCAATTCGAAACAGGCTTTAAATGAACATATAACTCTCTTACGCGTAACAAGATACCAGTTAACGTTCTTATACTTGACAAAGGCAAAACAAGGGAAGCTCTAAGCACCGACACTCGGCTTTGACGACATTGGCTAAGAGAAATGACCATCGAGCTACCCTGCTGCTTCCGTATCCACCTCTCTTTCTCCCTGTTGACATCGGTGATTTTAAACGCGGTTAAAACTCCGCTTCCTCGGTAATTAATGTTCACAGTAATCAATACCACTTAGCGAGAGCCAATGTACAGCGAATAATGTCTCCACGTAGCTGGTTCAAGTTTCACTCTGTCATTCAAAGGGTTCGCGTAACAAAGCCAACGGGACCAAAATGGAGTACCGACCCTTCTGTAGAGCTCTTCTGTTTATTTTTGTATTCTGTAAAACCGCTGACGGGAAATAAAGTTTGCTGAAGTAGATTTGTTCTTGAATGCGAAATATCGGGTATATATGTATACCCGTGACACTGAATTCACGTCCTACAGGTATAGCAAAGTTTATTAAAAAATATCGACTCCAATTTGCCCTTCGGAATACTTCCTCACGATTCCTCCTTGGTGAAATTGTTCTCGAAAAAGCCACGGTTGCATCCGGTACGCTCGTGGGCGTACAATTTGTCGGCGGCGCGGCGTTCGAAACGTCCACGAGAGCACGATCCATCGGTTGATTAAAAAGAGAAAAATGGAAACGGAACAAGCTCGACTGGCCGGCCTTTGAACTTTCCACGGTGCTTACGGTCGAGAGGTGTACGCGTCATGTCAGCTGCAACTAGCGCTTGCGTGATTACCGGCATGTAGTCTATTATTCACGCGTTACACATTCGCCAGGCAAACGCGTCCACCGTTGACATTGTTTCCCTGCCGAGTTCGAACGCGATTACATTGACTCGGGTAATGAGCTCGCGTCAATCTCCTCGCGACAGCTGAGCCCTGCTAATGGAATTTTTGGTTCACCGTGAGAACTGCTGCAGCTGGTTCACTCGCGTTCCGTTCAACGCAACATTAGAGAAAGAGAGGACAGAGAGCCTGCATCGTATAAATATTACTTAAATTTTTCTACTCGAGCGTCTTCGCGACCACCAAATGGGGGTTGAAAACGATTCCTGGAATTTAATTACGTTTAGATACTGCATTATTTTTGAAAGAAAATTCTTCCAAATGTCGCGTTTCTATTTGAAACCTATAAAATAATACTCATCTAAATCATACCTGTCACGCGATAACGTGCAGCGGATGTACGCCCCCGTGCAAAAGTGTAGCTTGGAGAACGGTTTTAATAAACGTTTATTATATGACGTAAATTCTTTCTAATATTCTTCGACAATTTTGTAGAAATAAATTGCTTATCGTTCGCGATAAAAGTCTGCATTAAATAAAAGTGGATACACATATTTTGGAGCTGTAGCTCAATTTTTGTACTCTCCGCTCGATTACAACAAATAGTCCATAGAAATGGGATCTTTTTTATTTGCAACCATCGAGCAAAGTGTACTTATACCACGAAGAAGCATTGTAATCTCGTCGAATAAAATAGATGGTGGCAATAGACGTCGATCTTTATTTAGTTTCGCGACAGTGCGATCAGTTCCAAGGTTGCCAGAAATAGCGACCATGTTTCGGCCTCGAGAAGTAAAGCCAACGATACAAATGTTGCAGAAAAATCGTCCCGTTTTAAACTGTTTATACGCCAGACTTCGAGCTTCAAAAATCGCGTGAAAGCAAATAAAATGAAACGAGGCGCATAAAAAAGGAACCAAGGCGTACTTACACGACTTGGGAAATAAATTCTTAACCCAAATACCTGGCGTCGATACTCGAGAAATTTTGAGAGCCTGACGTCAACAGCGATACAGTCGTTATATTATCGTTTCATGTTCAACCAGTGTTAATTGCACTTCTGTTCTATGAAATTAATTGAAATCGTGGCCGCGTGCAGAACGACAGCAAGGGGACGTTTCTGTCTGACTTTTTGCGACACCCGGGGATGCAGTTATTAATTTAACAATGCGCTTGAATTTAATTATTAACGACTTTTCAAGTAGCAAGGCGAGCCCTGTTCGATATCGAACGTCGAACGATGCGGAAAATACTTGTACAAGCTATTTTGGATATTAATTAATCCTGGGCATTAATGGTTAATTAAACAACCGACGTGTTGTACTAATTGATCGTTTCAAGGGACAAAGTTCAGCTCGCGTCTAACCAATAAACGTTCATTTATCAATGTCAATTTGTGTGTTTTAAATTTGTCGACTGTTTGTTTCGCGAGAAGTTAAAAAGTTCTAATTAAATTATTTGTAAATAATTGAAATAGGCTAAAGTGAAACGTAAGGCGTACGTGTTGTTCTATAGATTTCGCCTTGAACGTCAGTTAAACGTTGCCATTGAGAACGTTCACAATGGACGTCTTAGAAGCGCTTACAATGTATCGCCGTACGTAAGGCTTTATCACTGAATCGCGGCTGCCATTTAGTGATTAAGGTCAATCACTGAGCGGCGCTAACCTGGCGCGAACGACGCTCAACGACGAATCGCAATCTTGTCAGAATTATAATCGCACTTAAATCCAATTGATATACACGAATATTCGCGAACCATTCAGATAATTCCAATCAACGAGTTCGCGTACTGGTTAACTTGATAATTTACAAATGTCATCGATGCGTAGAAACTGAACCTTGCAAATAAAACACTCTCTGCTGTCTGTCACGTAACTGAGAATACAATTACCGGCTTTAAACGTTTATTCTTTTTCGTACCATGATCACAGTCGCCCGCCAGCAATATAACGTAATTGAGGTTACAGTCTCTTTGGTTTCTTTCCGGACTGTGATCACTGTCTCCCGCTTGCAATGTGTTAACAAAACATTATTCATGCTTCCTATAAATGTTTAGTTTAACAAGAATGAAAAATTCAAAATGAGACGTACGCTGAAAAGTTTACCGGAACATTTACAAAGTTTATTAATTCAGAAGCGTGTTGTGCAAGATGGAGGAATTGAAACAGAAGAGGAGTTTCTTCGTTCTGTTCGCGTATCGCGATAAAGATGGTATATAAACGGATGCAACGTGAACGTTTTTTGTTGGTCCACGTTCCTCGTTATATCCTCTATCAGATTTCGTAGCGTGCCCAAAAACATACGGCAAGAAAGCCTGCATCGAACATCTCCGCAGCGACTCTCCGGTAACTTTCATCGCAGATGTCCCAAATTGGGCTACGGTTTGAGTCGGCGCGGGTTTCAACGAAATATCGCTCGCGCGTGTACGGGACAAATTGAAAATTGCGCTAGAAGATACTGGTGTGCATCAGAGTTGTTTAAACTTTCAATCGCTTTTGCAAAAATATATGAATTTCAATTAAATTTTGCAACTCTTAATTTCATAACAGAAACGATGTTATTTATCGCTATTTTAATACAAATTTTAATGAAACCTTATGATACAACATTAAATACTTTTATTACTAAAATTTTATCGTGGTGATATATTTATTATTTTAAACGAGTAGTATATAAAAATATTAATCGATTTCATTTTGTTTATATGACTTTAAGAGTTTGAAAAATTCCCTCCAACTTCCTCCAATAATAAATCACTTAGACACAAATTTCTTCCACGGTCTATCGTCTCCTTTTATCGCGTGCAAATATAACAAATGAAACCGTTTCCTCCGTATTCATTAATGCGAGAAAGTTAATGGACTTCGTCCGAAAAAGTTGCTCAAAGTTCCCAAGAGCGATTTACTTTTGAAAGAAAAACACCGGAACGCGAACGGAAAGTCTCTCCGTTTAAATCGAACCAGTGATTTCCTCCATAAAAATTCGCGAAAGCAATGTTTCCTTACCTCGAAAGTGCATCACGCTGATGCCTCGATCGTCCCTCGTGTCACGCAGTCCATGTGTTCGAACGATCGGTTCCCTCCAAACGGCGACGAACTCAACGACGAGGACCTCCGGTTGGACGAGACGGAAAAAAGGGAAAGGGAGAGGCTTAAGACGAGGAAACGAGGGTGAGGATCGCGCGATGGAAGCTGAGCGACGTTGTAGGCCGGATGCCACGGGGGTTGGTCTCCGCGAGGCAGATCAGAGAGGAGAATATAATCGCGGAGCGACTGGACGCGGTCGACGAGCGAACAGCGACTGACTGAGGTGAACTCTGTCGCAGGTGTGAGCACGGGCTCCGCGTTCGCGGGTCGATCGAACACGTTTTGCCGCCTCCCCTCGGCAGCCGCCGTCAAAGCCACCCCCGACGGCCGCAATGCACCGGTGCAGCCGATGCACCTACGACAGCAGCCGCTGATATCCACTCGGGATGCAGGATCAAGTTCAATGCGTATATACAGGCTGTTCACCCACGTTACAAACTTTCACCGTTGATTCTCGTCGGATCACTCTAACGCATCAGCGAAAAGATGAAATAACGAATCTCGTTCTTAAGAAATACGATCCTGGAAATAATGAAAAAAACCCATGGTTCGATCGAGCGATTCGTTTTTGTTATAAACACGCGGAGGGAGAAGGATGAAACTGGTACAAGATTGTACGGACTTTTAAAGAGAGATTTTCTGATGGATACACGTCTCCTTTGTTAAATATGAAAGAATGGCTCGCTGCTCCAGGATATGTCACACTCGCTGACGTTGTCCAGTTTACAAGTGCCACGTGTATGCGCAATGGTGTAGACCGGAGAAGCCGTGGAGCCCACGTTGGGTCGAACAGTGAAGTGTATCCGGAAGCTAGTTACTTGTACGAACAAAGAGTCTGATAAAGAGTAAGGTCGCGGAAGAACTCGAGGAACGGGTACGAAAACGGAATCGTTCTTCAGCGATAAATCTAATTTTTCAAGAGTTTCATTGTAATGCATTGCAATTGCTAAAAATTGTTCACAAGCTATACGTGCATATGTCATTTACGCATACAGTTTGCATGGCCCTTCGTGACCCTTCTATTTCCCCACTCTTAGCAACAACCCAAAAGGAACCGCAGAGCGAACGTTGTCCTGGCAACGAGTCGTTCGTCAACTATTTCAAACAAATCGTCGGAAAGCGTAGCACGGATAATAAAACCAGTAGTGGACGGTTCAGTTAGCGTTTTCTGGGTTCGTTTCAAGCAATAAACAAATCGTGTTCGTGAATCCGTCGCGATGAACCAGAATTTGTCGATGGAAGGTATTGCGAGTCAATTGTCCCACACGGTGCTAAAGAAGGTAAGAGAAAGGGCGAAACTTCCACGCGATCGACCTCCACGTGTTTCATTATCGCACTACAAATAAAACTTGCTTCTTTATTAAGATTTACTTTACTTTTGCTTCGCACGAATAATATTTTTTTATTTATTCACGTGTAAATTTAACATGTAATTGAAATTAAAGCACGTGTTGTCGATAGAAACGATACATACTAATGAAACAGGCCGCGTTACCAATGGAAGATGTTAATGTTGAATTAGGAGGCCAAACGTATGCGAAAACGCCGCCAGGCTATTTTATACCTCATATTAAATTTTCTCAATAAGCATAAGTAAGTATATTTGTATTCGACGCTGTTAAATGAAAAGAATTATTTCAATTAACGAACAAGCGTATCCGCAGTTATCAGGATACTTACAATGCGCTGATGGAGGAAGCCGATCTCTCCACAGACATTCAAATTTGCGACAACATAGATCTGGAAATGATTCTTACGGAGTACGATAGTTATTATCAGCTAAGATTTAATACATATCCTATGTTATGTAAAGAAGTTAAAAGTACAACGTAAGAATTGAAATTATTTCCGTTTTATATATGAAACTAGCGTACAATTGTTCAAGGAAGATCACTTTTTTGTAATCAATTTTTTATAGAGAATGTACAAAGAAAAAAGAGTGCGCAAATAATATGAACAAAAGAATGGAACCTGTGAAAAAGAAAAGCGCGGAACAGACGACGAACGACGATTCCGCGGAGGATGTTACCCTAGCGATGACAGTAACACCGGTTTTTCCCAGTGAGAACGAACACAGATCCGCGTCGAAGACAGACGATTGTTCGAAGGAACAGTCCATACAGTCAAAGATATCGAGATGTATCGAGAAACTCTATCCGGCCGATTCGGAATTGCGAAAAATCGCCGAAGATATATCCAGAGCAAGTTGCCCTTTAACCATACTCTTTTCATCATCCCCTACTCGATTAATTAACCCTTTGCACTCGGCTCCTTCGCAGACGTTAGTAATAGAAGTTATTGCTTGCGTCTACCAGTAATAAAAAATTAGCAATAGAAACTATTGCTATTTCAGCAGGAACTTCTATTGCTAACGTCTCTCAGCGATAGAAAATTTCCATTTCAATAGAAAACTTCAGAGCAACGTGCATTTCCCAAAAAGCTCCGATGGAACAAGTTCACACTTTGCAATCATGATCCCCTTCAGAGGGGATCGAATGCAAAAGGTTAATAATTTTGTAATAAATGGTTGCTTCTTTTATCGTAGGAAATCGTGTCGACCAACTTAAACGTACATTGGAATGATGTGAAAGGTTTGGGCGTTTGCAAAACGGCTATCGAAGAAGCCGTAGTGTACCCTCTCAAGTACCCTACTTTCTTTAACGCAGTGTTCTCACCGTGGAAGGGCATTTTACTATATGGACCACCTGGGACAGGTACGATACACGCGTTTTTTCCTCGTTCTGAAATCGTTCATCGAGAATAATGTAACAGGTAAAACGATGCTGGCGAAGGCAACCGCGACAGAGTGCAACAGCACCTTCTTCAATATAACGGCCAGCTCGTTGGTCAGTAAATGGCGAGGGGATTCCGAAAAATATATACGCGTAAGTCATTTTTGTACTCTTATCCTTATGTTCGACGAGTCGGAATAAAAAAAGGAACATTGTTCAGATTGTTTAAAAACGTTTGTTTGTGATATCACCAAACAATCGTCGACAATCAGTCTGAATAGAAGGAATTAACTTGACGAATTCTTTTAAACCGAACAGGTTCTATTCGACCTCGCCTACAGTCATTCGCCGACAATTATATTCATTGACGAAATTGATTGGATAGCAACAAGTACAGAAGCAAATTCATTGTCAGAGCCCGCAAAAAGATTCAGATCGGAATTGCTTGCTAGAATGGATGGTCTAGTGTCGACCGAAAACTCGAACATTGTTCTCCTAGCTGCAACTAATGCTCCCTGGTATGCAGAAGTGATGATTTAAAATGCTTTACAAATCGACTCTGTTTACAAATGTAGAAAATTATTTTCTACATGCATTCTTCGGAACGATCAAATAATTTGTAAAATTTGTTTGTTGCCAGGTCCATCGATGCAGCTTTACTTAGACGACTCGAAAAACGAATATACGTAACGTTACCAGATGAAGATACTAGACTCAACATATTTAGTTTATATCTTAGCAAACGATTATTGAACTCTGAATCGAAGATGATTTCTATACTGCAGAGAACTATGAACTACTCTCCTGCGGATATAAAGTTAATATGCAAGCAAGCATGGATGATGGAAATAGCCCAGATTTGGAAGAAGCTTGAAAAGGATAAAATAACAATAGATCTGGTTTATGCGCTGACAGACTTCCAGATTTTAGAACAAGCGATCTCCTTAATATCACCTACAAATACCTCTCTAAATAAATACAACGAATGGTCGAAATCATATAAAAATTAGACCTGTGTTAGATTCGATAGATCTGATAGATTTAACTGCTATGTTATTTGAAATCACGAAGAACCAGTTGTTCGAGATGTTTCTATCGATAAGAGGTGAATTATATTTTATTTTTGCTTTATTCATTCATACAGTAAACTTAAATAAACTACTTGAATAGTGATAACAAATATATGTAATATATAATATAATAATATCCATCGAGAACGTGCGTGAACTGTGAAACGTGTACAATACCGTGTTTCATCGAACACGTATATTTAATTATCAAAAATTCGCACAACGCGCGTATACTTTTGCAGTTCACGCTTTTCACACAAATCAGTCCTCGCACACACTAACGTTTAATCCTAAAATCAGACCAAGTACCACGATCGGTGAATAATTAACATGAATTTTTCAGTTTTTTTTTCTTTCTAAACGCGAAGTAAAGTAATGCAATGCTATTACAATAATACTGGCGAAATTAGTACTACGTAACAGTGTTCCATAATACAGTTATATCCGTATTAATCGATAACAAAAATTATTAGTAATTATAATTAAAGGAAACGTAATTATTTACACAGAAAAGTTTTCATATACAAATTCCTATAAAATAGTATTTCTTATTCAAAAATCGCGTTCGATCCGTGTGTTTCATTAGAAAAATTTTAGTAACATGGATAAAACGAATGAAATTAGATTAATTAAAATAATTGGTAAATCTTAAAGGTAAATAGAAAACAAATTTGCCAGGGAAACGCACGAATCCAACTTAAATAAATCGCGCAGAGTAACTACGAACTACACAATAGTAAAATACAAAGTTTCCTACATTTCACTCCCATTTTTCTAACATTCTACGCTCCATATTTCCACATCTATAATATCTCAAAGAAACACCATCTCTCAAACAAAATTAACAACGACATCAAGAAAGTATCGATGTAGTTACCTTAAATATCCGTGCTCTTAAAACTTAAATCGATAAAAACCGATCCTACTTCTTCTTTCACTAGCTAGCATCGAAAGTATGTCCAACTTCCGTCCGAAGGATCTACTCGTCCGATCCAGATTCGTATTGAGTGTCCTCGGACCAGTAACCAGCCCTCAACGATCCAGAACTGAATGCAGATCTATCGGAATATCCTGAATCGATCACGACAGTCTTGTCCAACCTAAACAGATTCCTAAATACAGGATTACTTATGCTATAAGTAGCTTCCCAGCCTGCATTCTGCACGTTCTCCACGTCACTTTCGCTGTTGATCGCACTAACGCACGGAGACTGATAATTAGCAGAAAACTTGGACACCGTGCTCAATAGGGAGCTGGTCCTGGGCAGTCTGCACCTGGATACAGGTATCCAAAACACGGAATCGTCTTCTTGAGAGGGTTCCTGCTCGATCCGTGAAATCCTCCTTGACGCCAGCCTTCCGCGATTGAATCGTTGCTCGTCGTTCCTTCTAGGGCTACACGATCTTCGATCGGAATCGCTACCGCTTTCCGTGTCCTTGGCCGAGGCTGACGTCACGCAGGACTTCAATTCCGAGTCGCTCGAGCTGTACCCTTCAGCAGTGGAAATCCTTGGCGAGGAATTGTCGGCGCTGGAAAGGGCCAAGTTCTCCAGAGCGTTCACCAACTGCTTCACAAAGCTGCGGTTGACATCGTCGCGCTGGTTCCGGCTAGGTAAAGCGGGCTTTTTGTCTCCTTGCGTCAACGATTTAATGATCCTCTGGACCAGATTCTTTTCGCGTCCCGGTTGCGTGCTCTTCACTATTCTCTCCAGATCCGTCGACTTCTTCTTCGAAAGTATGAACCTGGTGCATGGAGACTGGAACTCCGAACTCGCCTTTCTCTCCTGAAGAAGAGCTGCTTGGGTCCTCTTGTACTCAGGGATTCGTTTCGTTTTCTTCTCCTGGACGTCGATCGAATCGTTCTGCATCTGGTGGCTGGATCTGGCCGCTGGTGTCCTGGGCGAATTCCTGGACCCGCCGATAGATTTCCTCTCCGATGCGCGAAAACTGTTTTCAGCAACTTCCAGCTTCTTCACTGTGTCTCGAACCGACAAGATCGTTTTAGGCCAGGTGTCGTCTTCTTCGAACGAAACTGAGTCAACGGATCGGATGTTCCTCTCTAATAGCCAATTTCGTGGGCTCGCCTTCGTCCATGAGTCTTCGAAGGACTGGTAAGAATCCTGGGTTCTCGAACTGTTCTCGAAGATGTACGTCTTCTCCAACAGACTTGGAGACATTCTCCTGGGCCTCGTGGTGTTCCCAAATTTCCGCGCGAAACTGCTGGACTGACTCTTCAACGTGGAACTGTCCTCAAAGATGGACGACTTGTTCAAAATGTTCTGCGAGGGTTGCCTCTTCACTATCGGAGTCTCCTCGATGACAGTGGACGAGAAGATGTTGGCTGGACTGAACCTCGGTGTGGAAGTCGCTCGGGTCCTGAATGGCACCCTCCCGTTCGGCGTTCTAAATGGAGTTGACACGATTTCTGACGGTCGAATGTTGTCTGTAATTTTTGAAGGGGTTACGTCGTTCTTCGGCAAGCCTCCGTCATTTCTTCTGTCACCTACAGACGGTTGTTTCTTGCTAATAAAAGTTCTCTGCTTGGAATCGTTGGGAGTCGTGTCGGTTTTCAGGTCCTTGGAAACTTCGATCTTCGGTCCAGGCGAGAGAACAAGGTTTATGTTCTGGATCTTCCTGGACGGCGACATTCTGGGCAACGTGTGGCTCCTGTTGCCGCAGAACGTCACCAACGGAATGGTCGTGTCGAATTCTTCGTACTTGGGAGAGGAAGATTTCGTTGGAGATACTTTGAATGTGGTTTTCAGAAGTTTTTGCTCCTGCGAGATTTCATCGAACGCTGTTGTCCCCGTCGCTGTCGTTGTTACGCCCTCGTTGGTCGTTGCTTGACTCGATCGTTGAGTAGGATGCGTGTCTAAAATTAAAAATTGAAACGATTATTACAAATTGCATTTTATTTAAATCAAACAATCGATATGAATTTGTACTTTCATTTTCATCGAATCGTTATACGAGTATTAATAAGTACCTGATGGAATAGATATCGCCGAATTCAGCGTGGTGACTCTGGAGAACGGAGATTTCTTCCATGATGGCGGACGATACCCAAGCGGAGTGATATTCATTATCTTCTGTTGATTGGGACGTTTGTTCGAACGCCAATCCGGTACCGAAAGCTTCTGAGTAGGTTTCAATTCTACTTCCGTGAATTGCCTTCCCTGTCGAATGAAAACAGTAATCCGATTTAAGGATGAATCCGCATAATTACCATTATCGTATTTATTCTGACTGGTGTAAGAAATCCTTTTAATGTTGTGTGTATAAGTAAAAGGGATATTTTGGTGTTGCTCGAATCGACTTAGAACGAATATTATCGTGCTATTGCTAATCGTTCTAATAAAACTGGTACTTTAAACTATAATATGAATCATTACATTTGTTGTGTCATATACGTAAAATATTCTCCTCGAAATGAAACAAACAGACTAAATATTATCCTACGCAATTAATCTCTACGCACAATGTCTGTTTCTTCTAATTTTCTACTAATTATACAACCTACCACACGTTAGATAATTTGCAATAAGTAAATATTTTACATATACAATTGGCTGAATATTAAATACAAAAAGGGTTTTCATTAAATGCAATTTGCAACCACTGAATTAATTAATATCAAATGAAGCAACTCACATAATTGTTATTGGAGAACAGCATGTTGTTCCTGATCCACATCACAGATACAGCCATTTCCGGTCACTAAACCCACTACTCCGTAGACGATAAGTAAAAAGGGATCACAAAGTAAAAAGAATAAACGCGAGATCTTTAATCTCTCTAATTAACTCGTACAATTTTAGTTGTCGAAACTTAAACGGACACTTTTGCTTAATCGCGTGTTTATAAATAGTCTAGTCATACCAACACTGTCGTGTCTGGAACGTAAATGAGCTACGACTCGTATCGGCAATTAATATAGACGCTAGCTATTCCGGAAACAGTTTGTCGCAAAATGACCTGTCGACTCCTGCGAACCTTTTAATATATCCGCGGTTGAAGCATCCCCATTTCCACTCTTCGGTTGAGAGGGGGAGGGTACCTGCGTTTCACAAGGGAAACCACCCCTAACTAGCGCATCGCTAAATGTTAATTGAAAATTTTAAATAAGCATATAACAAATGCGAAATAATCTATTTTATTACATAAACATGTGACTTTATTTATAATAATTTCTTTTAGCTAAGCTAGTTAATTATTGTGACCCCTTTTATAAAAATTAACTAGCTACTAATAATTAACTAATAAGTAGATTTCTCAATCGATATTTCTACTGAAAGATACATGTTCTTAAACTGTTTAACGTGTAAAAACTTTAATAATTATTCAGTAGATCGCGTTAATCGTTTCACCCTCTATATTAAATTATTTACCATGGGGACGAGGTGCCAGGGCTTGAATACCTGCAACCAGGGACTCTTGATTTTCCAGGATTACGATACTTTCTTAAGAAAGGGGATTCGATTGTTCCACGAGGTGGATTATTGGCCAATTTCGTTTAAGCCGTGTACCTTTACCTGCATTTATTGAGGTACATCGGTGCTCTTAACGTCCAGGGTTGGATTTGGCAGTACTTATTTTAAATAGTGTCCGGGGTCCCATATTCCTTCGAATCGTTGGAAAGTAGAAAGAGGCAATAAATGAACAGTTATAGCGTCTGCAACCTAGAATTTCATTTTTATAATTGGGGACACTTGGAGACGCGAAAGACGAAGTTTCAAATTTCCTAAAAGACTGCAAAAACCCCAACGACGCGTAAAGTATACATTTAACATTATTTAAAATTTGTGCATCCACGATTTTCTATACAATATTGACATTTTAAATTCACCCATTCGCAAATCGAATTCACCCGTTTTTATAATACATAATTCTTTCACGTTTGTCATTGCCAGATGGTAAATATAATGATGGAACACCGGTGTAATTTGAGTGGTTCTTAATATTCCTACGTCGATATCCTATTTCTAATTGCCTACATAGTCAAATGAGGATACTAATGAATTTATCGCTTATCAGTCCATAAGAAGGTACGGCTAGTACACGAACAGCGTACGATTCGATCTTCTAAAATAGATTCCAAAATTACGGACACAACCTAACTGTGCTTTTATTAGCCGCTTCTATATTGAAACTATTCAAAGGAACCTAGGACCGTCGTCGATATTAAAGTAAACGCCAATAAATCCGACCGTCTGTTACGAGCTGCTATCCCTAATAAATGCAGGTAAGAGCCGCTGCATAAATGAAATTCGCCGTTAATCCACTCCGTGGAACAATTGCACCCTCGTTCTTCAAGGGACAATTGCGATCCTTCGCGCTAGTTCGCAGGAATCCCCGCCAGCAGGTATAGGGGTGCCCTACAGCACCTCAGCTATGGCCAGCAATTTCATATACAGGGTGAAACGAGTAACAAGCACAGCCAAGTAATTGCAAGAGCGCAATTATTCTGGAAAAATCTGTAGCAGGATGTACATAGACAGAAGTAAATGAAAAATATTTGCAAACGAGGAAGTAGTATTAAAAAAAATTAGGATTGGAAGTATCGCAGTGTAACAAAGTTTCTCTTTATTCCCTTTATTTAATAACATATTAATCATCGATTAATAAAGTAGAAAGTAGAACTTTTACGTTAGTTAAAGTAAAAGAACGGTGTACTTATTTGTACCATAGAAAAAGGAATGTTTGACACGTTATGATTAAAAGAAAAGCTTACATAAAAGAAGTTTGTATTAGTTAATTAAATGTTGATTAAAAATGAAATTTAAATAATAGCTTCCTTTCTAAATTAGAAACACAATTAGGAATTCCTGTTCGAGGTAGCCCCACTCTGAAACCATGAGTAGGGATGGGGGATGCTCCGACAACGGGTATATTAAAAGGTCCGTGGGGCTCGACAAGTCATTTGCAACAAATTACTTCGAACAGGTTTTCGACTGTACCGATATCATTGCAAGTCGTAACTCATTTACGTTTCAAGTGCTTCCTTAAATCTTTACGTACAAGTATTTCCTTTAATTCTTTTATTCGGTGGTTTGCCATTATTTATTGAATATACAGTAGTGGGATTGTTCATCGAAAATGCCAGTGCCGACTACGTGCACTAGGAGCAACCCGTTCTCTAGTGGCAAACATGTAAGTGGCTTAACTAATTCCGTAAATGGGAATTATAATTTTATTCCGAGTAGTAACTCTTTTATTTTAAACACCTGCGTGGAAGGTACATTTGTCATTGACATTAAGCAAATTTATTGGAACAGGAAAGACAGCTCACGGAAGCTGAACTGAGAGTGCAACGATCTCTTCAGAAGCTTTCGATTCCGGATTGGTACGTAAACAAACGTTCGAGTCCACCGAGGATAATTAACGTTACGCCGATTGAGTTTCGTCCGCCATCCTGGAGGAAATCCCTGCCCTCGAAGAACGCTACGTTAAATTCAACGATCTCCAATTTATCAGGTATTTATCGATATCCGATCACTCGATTATCTCTGTCAATTATTTCGACGTTGAGTAACTCGATTATCAACTTCAGCTGTAGATTCGCCAGTCGACCAGCAACCGAATCAGACAGTCAACGACGATGGCATCAAACCAACGACGACGATTAACGATAAAACGTCGCACGAGCAGAAATCTTCTGAAAGCAGATGCAAAAGATCTCCGTTGAAATCTTCTCCAGAGAAGCAAGCGTTCGACACGACCATTCCGTTAGTGAAGTTCTCCAGGGACATCAGCAAGACGTTCCCCAAAATGTCGCCTTCTAGAAGACTCCAGAATATAAATATCGTTTTACCACCAGGACCTCGAATTGAGATTTCTAATGATCTCGAATTCGACACGGTAACTAGCGATTTCGCGAACAAAACGTTCGTTTGTAAAAAGCAGCCAGTTGCTGTTGGTAGGAAAAATAACAATGACTCAAATAAAAGCGATTGGAGTCCTCAGAAAATGGTAGATAACAAAGACAGTTTCAATGTATCGGAAATCCTGGCTTCATCAAGGACGCCGAATGCGAAGATGCCATTCGAAATTCGTGCTTCGACACCGAAATTCAGCCCGGCTAACATCTTTTCATCTACCATGATCGAGGAGACTCCAAAAGTGAAGAAGAACATCTCTCACGAGATCTTAGAAAAGTGTTCCATCTTTGAAAACAGTTCAGCGTCGAAGAACCCGTCAAACAATTTTGCGTCCAAGCCCGAGAACACGATCAGACCCAGGAAATTGTCTTCGAATCTCTTGGAGAAGACGTACATCTTCAAGAAGACTTCTGGAACCAAGAATTCTGTTCCAACTGGTGCAGAAACATCGGTGCGAGCAAGCAAGCCAAATTGGATGTCAGAGAAGAACACCCAGAAGGACGATTCCTGGCCTAAGTCCTTTTTCTTGGTCCGAGACATGGTGAGGAAGCTGGAAGGTAGTAAAAATGATTCTCACACTTCAGAGAAGAAGTTTAATAGAGCGTCCACGAATTCGACTAATGTATTCTCGCCCGGAACACCAGCGATTGTTGCCAATAATCATTCGACTGTTATCCAAAAGAACAGAACGAATTTGGATAAGCAGCAACAAGCCCTCCTTCGGAAGAAAAAGACGAACTCGGAGTCGCAGTCACCGTACCTCGGATCCGTAAATTTGAAGAAGAAGTCCACGGATTCAGAAAGAACAGCGAAAAGCAAGCAGTCGGTACGCGAGAAGAGCCTGGTCCAGGAAATAATAGAATCACTGTCAGAAAGGATAAACGAGTCTGCTCAGCCTCATCAAAATCGGAAGGTCGACGTGAATCACAACTTCGTAAGACAGCTGGTGGACGCCCTGGAAAAGTCGGACATTCGACGAATGGAAAACCTGGCACGAGAAAGATACTGTACAACCGAAGAGGACAGCTCGAGCGAATCAGAAACGAAACATCGCGATGCTTCGCCTTTCCCCAGGGAAACGGACAGCAGCAGCGATTCCGATCGAAGATCCAGCAGCCCGAGAAGGAACGACGAGCAACGATTCAATCGCGGAAGGCTGGCGTCGAGGAGGATTCCAGAGTTCGCGGAGGAGATTTCCCAGGAAGAAGATTCCGTCTTCTGGATACCTGTATCCAGATGTAAGTTGCCCAGAACAAGTTCCCTATTGAGCATGAGATCCAATTTGTCCAGCCAGTCTCTGTGTCTCAGTCCCATCAATAGCGAGAGCGAAACGTCCAATTATAGAAAGTGCAGTGTTGCTATATCTAACAAGTTGTTTAGAATCGACGAGACTATAATCATTGATTCGGGGTATTCTGATAGATCTGATAGGTCCGCAGCCAGTCCTGAGTCCTTTAGAGTGAACGACTGGTCCGATAATGTTCAGTACGAGACTGGGTCAGAAACTAGATCTTCCAGGTTGAGGAGATCCTGCAGACGGAAGTCGAACCTTGGGCATACTTTTAGTATTCACTAGCCAAGAAATCATAGGGTCGGTTTTTATTGATTGAATTTTAAGAGTGAGGAGCTCAGAATTCGATTCTATATTAATTGCGAGACTACTTGGATTCTAATGTATCGTTGACCAATTTGTTATTGTATATATTACATATTTAATTTTATTATATATTATATGTATTTATTATATGTTTAAGTAATTTACTTAACTTTATATCTAGGAATGCATTAAGAAGATGTAAAATATATAATTCACCTCTTATCGATAGGAACATTTGAAATAACTCTCTTCAATTTGATTAGGAGCGTCATGGTAATTCCAGGTCCCTGGTTCTTTGCGATTATCATACATCACAGCAGTGTAATCTATCGTAGATCTCCTGCAACACAGACGTCGTTCTTTTTGTAAATCATTAGTATACGTTGCCACAAGATTCCACTGGTTTCCATCCAGCAAACATAAAACAGTAGAAAGTAGAATGTTGTTCCTAGTTTGAAGGCATTGTCGCAGCAAATCGTTCATTAACACGCTGTGCCCTTCTGTATACAATGATAATGATTACTTTTCCAGTTTAATCGAAAAGAATTGAACAGTCTTTTGTAAATCTTTATCAATATTATTCGGGAGAGTTAGGAATCTTACGTTTGTAAAATCTTAAATAAATAAGTACAATAATTACTGGTAATTATATTACTGTTTTATTAATATCTTATAAAAATTGCGTTTCATGTGAAAAAAATGTATACTTAACAATTCTTTCTTTTATCTTGATTATTTCTCGCCTGTTTTAAACCGTGATAATAACCTGTAACGAAGACAACACGATGCATCAAATACGAAAGCAGCACACGAGAAATAATTACCTGTGTGAAAACCACTGATGTACCACGACATCAACATACTCGAAAGCGCGTCTGCATCATTGTCCGGTAATCTAAAATATTTTAATTAAAAGAATCAATATCTTTTTCGACTGCCACCATTGCCATTAGACAAGAGCTTGTATTAACTACAAATCGAGTTTACTTGGCCATCAATTGCGGTGGTAAAGGAGGTGCGGGTGGTATATCAGTCGCGTTAAACGATGGCCCAGGCATAAATGGTTGCCTGTATGGTTTCTGTTCTTCAGATTCGCAATCCATTTTCTCGCCATTATACTTTTTCGAATTCGAATACGTGGAACAATTAGTTTCATCGGTCTCGACGCTCTCATCATTCAAGTCCTCTGCCAAAGCTTCCTTTTGCTGGGCTATCTGACTCTGCAAACCTTTTGATTCTGAAAGAGAGCTCAACTCCACTTTCTCCGTATTGCCATACCCTAAAGGCATTAAAAAGGACCACGTTAATTGCTAGTTACAGAGACTCGATTCATGCATCATAACAAATTGAATGTATATACTTTTCGATCGAGCTTTGTCTATCGACGCATTAGAAACTGATCAAATTAAAAGTATTACCTACAAATTTCACAATACAAGTTCCACTGTTCTCATATACTTTTGTTACTATAGCTTCGTAACTTTCTCCATCTTCCGAATATACTGCACGACATGGTGCCCCTACGGTCCACTTCTATGCAGATAAATGAAAGCACTTTAAATTACAATCTTTCGCAATACATATTTTCCAACTATGGTACATGTTAGATTGATAATATTAGTATCAGCTTGTGACCTTATAAGGTTTATTTGTATGCCAAGATTGTTTAAAATTTGGTGGCTTCTGCTTGGATTGACCCGAATTTTGAACCTCCACGCCCATTCGCTTAGCTACTTCTTCCTTCGCTACATTTATCGCTTTATCGTACGCTTTTATCAATGCACTGTCGTCCCAAACATCTTCGTCATCTGCGCTTGTCATCTTTTAAACATAATAACATGTCATAACATAAGAAATACAAATCAGTTTCCACTAATCATACAATTGTTGCAAAAATACTAGATACTATAGCGTATACAACTTCTTCCCTTCTTTCATTAAATACATTATTGTTAAATGACAGTCATAGAAATGAAGTTCAAACAATAACCTGGGTTGTCATTCTACCATACTCCAATTTTACTTTAACTAATCATATCCTAAACGTAATATCAAACGCAGTCACGTACGTTTCCATTTCCTCGTATAAAAAGGACATTATCATCTGCCATTTTGTTCAAGCAATTTCATTTAAGTAAAGTATGCGTCTTTGAAAAATTAAGCTGTTACATCTCTTCAACTTTAACAGACTGTAAACAATGATAATCGCTACAAGGACTACCAACAAGTACAGCAAAAGTTCCTCTAATTTATCCCTAGCTATACATTTTTTGGTTCTCTAACTCTTCCCGAGGAAAAGTTCTTTTCTTTCTGTAAGATTTATAACGAAAAAAGAAATGTTTAGTTAATTAGTATGGCATTGTATGAAAAATATCCTCCTCGAAGAAAACTCTATTTATCTTCCTCATTCTTACATTTTCACACATTCTCCCTCCCTCTCTTCCAGGTGGCGCCATCTCTTGGAGAAACGCTGAAACTGGTCAAGCATTAGTTTCACTACTTACCACAGAGATGGCGCGACTAGTTAGCTGAGTTCACTTCGCTGTCGATAACGCTGAGCGACCAGTTTGAGCACTTTTCACAGAGATGGCGCCAGGGGTTCTACAGAAGAGACGGTATCATCTGTCTCGCTCTTTCTTATAGCTTACTTATATATCTTTCTCTCTCTTATCTCCAAAGAGAAATATATAATAAATTACAATGAAACTACTAAAATACATAAGAAATTATAATAAAACTAGTGAAATATATAAGAAATTATAATAAGACTATTGAAATATACAAGAAATAACAACAAAACTATTAAAATATACAAGAAATTACAACAAAACTAATAATATGTACAATAAATTATAATATATTAATTTTATTCTACTTAATTATAATTTATTGTACATATTATTAGTTCTGTTGTAATTTCTTGTATATTTCACTAGTTTTATTATAATCTCTTATATATTTCAGTAGTTTTATTGTAATTTATTCTACATTTCTCGCATTAGAGGTAAGAGAGAGAAAGATATATAAGAAAGCTATAAGAAAGAGTAAGACAGATATTACCGACTCTGCTTTAGACCCCGTGGCGCCATCTCTCAGCGGAGTATTGGTACTAATCAGCGAAAAGGTTCAGCACTTTTCTAAGAGATGGCGCCACGGGTACTAAAAAAATATTTTCAATAGCGCAATAGTTAAGGTAACAGGAATTAAATTACGCGAGCTCTGCAAATCGGTGCTGAAAAATGAATTACATATAAAGAAATATCCATCATTTCTTTAACTTCGTTTCGAATTTTCTCCGCTATAGGCTAAGAATTCACGTATTTAGATTACCGGCGCCACATTTCAATCGCAACCCCACTGTACACGTCACTTAGCGTTGGGGACTATTTCATAACCTGTCGCTCGAGGGAACGTAGGCAGTATTGTATCGGAAGGATGCCGTGAAAGTTGTTGCACGAGGTACAATTCAATTCTAGACGGTGGCGTTCCGCGAGGGTGTATTCTACTTATCAGAAGTGGAATGGCGTTAGTAAATCAATTTCAAAGGTTCTCCAGATCCATCCTTGGGATCGCCTCCAGTTATTCGAAGCGCACGCGAAACGGAGCGTTGCCTTTTTTGCAGGCGACGATGCGAACTTTGACCACGGAACCGCTATCGGAGAAACAGGAGTAAGTCACGCGACTACCCGTCGCCTCCCCGTCGTTTTTCTGACGCACTGTCAACGTTTAATACTTGGGGTTGAATCCTTCTGAATAGTTGCATATAAAACTTAGAGTGTAAAGAGTAACGAATGTTAAATACTAACAGTAATTGGTAAACGTTTCAGAGATATTAATAGAGTGACATTGACAATGAACGATGCTAAAAATACTCCAAACAGTAACATAAAGATAGAAATCTTGGCTTGTATCTAATATTGATTAGTTGCTTTTATTTCCAGAGTTAATATAACGTTTGTTAGAGCAAGCGGAGAAAGGATCAAGGCGAAAGGAAAAGTTGGTGATACTATACTAGACATAGTTGTAAACAATGAGATCGATTTAGATGGATATGGTATGTTAAAGGATTTTCCTCTTGTTTTAATTGTCATTTAGCTTATTGCTAGATTATAATTTTGAAGCAATATAGTGAAATTCATGTTTGCATAGGTGCTTGCGAAGGAACATTAACTTGCAGTACATGCCATTTAATATTTCCAAAAGAGGTTTATGACGCATTACCTGACAAACCAACAGACGAAGAGCTAGATATGTTGGATTTAGCATACGAATTAACAGACACGTAAGTTAATGATCATTTAATTTTTTTACAGTATATACAGTACACACTGACAGTTTCATTGATTCTGGTCATCCTTGTAACACTAAACGAACTAATGCAACCAACGAATGAGAAATGATATAACTAGATAATCTCCTCTCATTGGACGATTTCCGCCATTCTTGTCTATCAGCTTGCACAAAAGTAGTATTATTAATATTTCATAAGCCAAAGTTCCACACTTAACGTTATTACCAAATCCCATAGCATTATCTTAGGATCAAACATTTCAAACTGTTCAACATACAATTCCAACTTATCTTTCTTGAATTCTATGCGGAACCAGAATCACAGATGCGAATAAATTTTCATAGTTTTATTTTATTTATGAGCTTGCCTTTCCCTTTTTCTCCTAGATTTAAAGACTTAAGTTGATATATGTACATTATCGATTCTCTTTAAATTTTCATAAACAATGAAATTAGGTCGTACAATAATTACAAAGTTTCAGGAGAAATCTGTTTCAAGGATAGGGAAATTTCATAACAGTTCATAAATTCGTTTACGTAATATTTAATTACAGGTCGCGTCTGGGTTGTCAGATAGTAATGACTAAAGAACTCGATGGAATTGAGGTGAGAGTTCCTGCTACGATTAATGACGCGAGAGCGTAACCAATACTGGATCTAGAGAATTTTATTAAAATTGTTAAATAATTGGGATTAAAAATGCAAAATAAAGAATTTTGCTTCTCTGAACGTGAAGCGATTATACATATATTGTACTATAACTGGAATATTATATATATATATAGCAATAAGATTGTATAAGATAAAGTTACTTGCTACAATTGTGATATCTGTACATTACCATTGTAAAGAGCCTGCACAATAATAGCTGAAATATACTCTACGTTTTTAGTACATTTACAATATAAAATACCTTATTTTTAATGTTTTGTAGTTTCTTTGTAAATAAATACATCTCAAACTGTTAACATTGTAAATAAAATCACATAATGAAAATATAATAACTCTACATGTATAAATCAAATATATCGATTATATTACCTTATCTATCTGATTAAAATTCAGTTATATTGAAGAATCTTGTTTATTCAGTTTTTGTACATTATTCTATATGTTTTACCTCGAATAATAAAACAAAAGATTGAATACTTTTTTTAAACAAACTGAAATCGTAACTACGTTTGATTTCTTAAGCATACTTGAAACTTTTGGCCATTTGAAAATATTTATACTATGAAACATTTATTACTGAATCTGAATCACGATTATCTGTTCAGAATAATTTATTTTTGTCTTAACTAGGTACATATCAGATACATCTATTAAGTTTTGTATTTCCTCTGTAAGTACCAGTACATAAAGCTAAAACACTTTTGTACTATGCATGTTATACATGAAACCTAACAAATAATTTAACTTGTGTATTGTCGTTTGTATATTCCATTAGGTGTAAAGTATTCTATTGCTACACTACTTACAAATTCGATATAAAGTGCACATTATATCGTGAAATTTACATACTTTTCAATCGCTTACCCTGCCCGATTTGAATACAATTCAGAAAGTATGCGGTGTACTTGTATATTCTTGCGTGTTTTACATATTATGTACACTGATCCGATCTATATAACGATGAACTTAACGATACAAAATGAAATTTTTATTAGAAATTTACGAACTTGTATCTTACAAAGATTACTTATACATTCTTTCTAGCACGTTTCAACAACTATTAAATGACCATAGCAAAAAATGAAATGCTTTTCTTATTTTGTTGCAGGCTTATCATTACTATACAAATGTACAATAATGTTTCGAAGGATGTTCAGTCTTCAAAAGTAGCAGTTCATTTATTAGTTTCTACTGATTTACTGGTGGCATGTTTTGTTAAGTCTCGTGAAAATATCTGAATAATTTCAACGAAATTATTGAGATTAACACCCCTCGAAGCCTTACTATATTTTGTAATAAATGCAATAACAGTAAACATTATATAAACATTTAATGCGTTCGGTAACAGTTTTCCAAAAGTCTTAAACTGGAATCAAAAAGTTTACTTTAAAGCAGCGATATATATTTTGCCACCTTTGTTTTCGGTCCATATATACTTTGTTTATCGAATTTTTCTTCTGCTTGATTCTCTTTCCATTTCGCACCAAACTACAAAGAAGAATTATAAATATGTTTCCTGTAAAATTAGCATTGAATATCTCGAGATATTCGAAAGTAACCTAAGAGAAAAAGATACATGCTATTATTCCCGTTTAAAAGTATTCGTTCTGTACACACAGGCAGTCGGCATTTCGTATGAACATTAGACAGTACGGAGTCAATAGTTTTTTTATCCTTTAATCGCAGTTTTAAATACTTCTGAAGTTTTAAGTTTAAACTCGTCCAGATCTTCGACTTATTAGCCGAGTTTATTGGAAATAATTAAGCTACAGTCCTGCGCACAATAGAAGAAGGAACAAACACGTATATAGTATACACGCTTAGATGATAATATTAAAATGATTTACCTTCAATGTGAACTCCGATCAAAGTTCCAATCTCGAATTATAGAGCTCTTTTAAAGTCTTGTTTTTTGTTAGATGGCGTGGTCTTATTTATTCTTTTATCATTTTTATAATCATCGCCTAATATCATACCTCAGCTTCCTATATTTCAAGATTCAAACTTCGAGAACTTTTTGATTGCGCTACGCATGCGCAACTGGCAACATATAATAACACGCGGCAGTTATGAATTCGGGAACCTTATCCTTTCGTGAGAGCGAAAGTAACCTAGGACTAGAGGTTTCGTAATATTAATAATAGTAATGATAATCGTAGTAATAGTAATAATAATAGTAGAAGTAATAGTAACAATATTAATAATATTAACAATAATATTAATATATATTAATAATATTAATAACAATAATATTAATAATAAGCGATAATATTAAAACTAATGTAATCAAGTAATACTAACAGTACTAATAATAATAGTAATAGTATGGTAATGGCAAGATACACGCGGGTATAAATTAGCTGCCCCTTTCTCAGTATTTCTCAACATTTCCAACGTCTTTCAGACGCCTCATAGGAATTACTTCATTTCTGGTCAATATCAATTAACGAGCAACTTTAACATCTTTACCACTATTCATAACGATCCGTGCCCTTTTTCACTTTCTTAAAGTATTAAGCTCGTTAGGGGATCACTAAGAATGCATTTTTTCCCCTTTGTAACAAATTTCGCTGTTCCTTACAGACGGAAACGATGGAATTCGTTCTTTGAAAACAATTACTGTACGTTAAGGATTGCTTTTTACAAGGCAAGACTTTATCGTCAGACCAAAGCTTGATTTGTAAATAAACGTAAAGTCAATCGTAAAACCAAGAATCGGTCTTTGAACTAAATAAAAATCAATTTGTAGATTATTAAATTTCAAGATAAAAGAAGTTTGAATGCTTGTTTAGAAGATTTAGTTTTTAGAAAGACTCAACCAGTCAACAAAAGGACAGTGAACTCTTAAACCTGAAATCAATTTTTAAACCAAGTCTTGAGATCTACAGGTCTAAGCTCGATTTAGTAACTAATAGCGCATTTCTAAACGAAGAGCTACTTTCCACATCAAAATTTAGTCTTTCACCCTTTGAGTACCGTTGCTGTATAGCTGCGTTATATCAGCGCAAAATGGCATAATTTCCACTTTCGTACACTAAATGCTACTGTCACGTAACTATATGCAACATAAAAGGTCCACAAATTTGTACTTATACATTTTTCAAGTAGAACTGTGGAAATCTGCGCGCGCGTTTATAACAACTGTCTAACGAATTTAGCTCGCTACATTTAAAAAGATACTGTGGTCTAAAGGTAACAGAAAAATTCAGTCTGCAGGTTTATTTTCGTGCGTTGAAAGTCTCGGTACCGAAAGGGTTAAACCAAAATCTTATCCATTTAGACCAAAACGCAATCCTAACACTAGAACTACCGACATTTAATGCGTATCTGTATAAAACCCACTGTACCTATAGTATAGATCAGCGTTGGAGAAACTAAACATAAATTAGCGTGCGCACAATCATTTCTTGGTCCCAACGAAACCGGATATAAATTTTACCGAAGCTAGCTTCACGTTTTGTATAATTCTAAAAAAAGAAAAGAAAAGTTTTCCGTCATTTCGACGGGTTTGGTAGTTCCAGTGTATCGAAACCAAACCCTCTAAACCAATGTGGACAGCTCGTGCGGGCTGTTAGTGGTCGCAGCGCTACTCAGGTCTAAAGTAGCGGCCGGAAGTCCGGGGCTGACGCTGCCCGACGCTTCCCGCGGCAGATGCTGCGACCTGTTTAGCTTGTTTCCAGGACTCGGTGGCGACCTGTCCGCCGGCGTGTCTGGCGGCGTGACCACGTTCCTGTGTCCGCTCGCGTTCAGGTGATTGTGCGTCGCCGCGATTGGAGCTGGCGATGAGAGCGACAGGGGCGGCGGGGACATGGACACGTGTCGATGATGATGATGGTGATGATAGTGCTGGTACTGTGCCGCACGGCCGTGGGTCGCGTGGCTGGCGCTTGGCTGGCTGGTCACGGAGGCGACTTTCGTTGGGCAGCCAGCGTGGTGGATGGTCAACGGACCGCGTAGCTGCTGTTGTTGTTGCTGTTGCAGCTGCGGCTGGCTCTGATGCTGTTGCAGCTGCTGTTGCCGTTGTAGTTGTACCGCTGCCTCGCACTGCTCGCGCGCTAACGCCTTCACGGCATTCGTCTTCTCCTGGAAAGTGTTAAGTAGAAAGAAAAGGGTCAGACAGCTGTTTTAATCATCCTATTGCCGTTCTTGGGCACGGCTAGAATCTTTTGATAGGTGATAAGAACGACGCGTTGACTTGTCTTGATAATTCTATTAGTTACAATGCAACGTTACTTAACAATTGCTAATGGTAATCAGATCTTCGAGGGTTATTCAAAAACAGAAATTTCACTAACTATTTCCTCTTTGATTATTTCCGTAACGCTTGTTATTTACCAGAAAGACATAATTACGCGAACACCTCAAATGTACCAATCTACAAGTCGGGCGGGAATAGAGCGGAGTACGAAAATACACTGGATATTACGCGTCTGGTTATTTATAAACCCGGTTTCGCTTTGAAACGGTCGCAAGCGCAGCAAAACGCATAAACAAACGATCGACAATATTGACCGGTCGATATGCTAATAAGTCGGTAACGCCATCTCGTGGAACGATATCTCTTTCGGCGAAATTATGCAAACGTAACCTCAAATGGGAATCCACGGGAACTGGCAAGCTCGTATCTTGCGACTCTGCTCAGTCCGCTGTAAAGTATATAATTTATAAACAGCTTCGTGCATCGGGGTTGATATTAATGCGTGCTGGACATGGTAGGGGGTGAATTTTGCATATGAATGAAGTAAAAGGTAAAGATATAGCGTGAAAGGAGAAATTGTTGCACTGGAGTGTGGTTCTACGGTGCTTGTTTATGTAGTGCAAGGTTGAAGGGAGAGGATTCGATGAAAGTAGTAAGGAAAGGTTGAAATGTTTTGAGATTAAACATAGACAAGGGTGTGAGAGAGGGCAAACGATTTCCATGTTTTCCGTTAATTAGAACCAGTTAAACACTTTAACACCAGGTATATCGATGATTCCTACGAAGCCCCCTAACTAGTACCGTTTCTAAATAATTTTACTAGGTTTAAGTTAGATAGTAATACAGAAAATGTTCTACCTCTTTAACAAAAGCAAGTTTTATCTCTTCTGCTGTTTTAAAATGTTAATTTTAAGAATAAAATGAAATCCTTACCCTCTGCCACACGAAGACGTTATGGACCATTGCGCATCCACAAAATACGATGCCAAGTCCTATGAATACCGACGTGACGATTGCCGGTGTCGAATGAAACTGGATGAATGTGTACAGTATCATACCTGAAAGCATTGTCAGACATATTATGATACGCGTGTCATAATAAGTGGGACAAAAGCCAATGCAAACGTCCATTATCAATTCTTGTCGTTTCTTAACTTGTAATCTACGTACAATATGTAATAAAAGTTTATAAACTCGAGAATGTTTTTCGAAGCACGTATATAGTTCATAATTAAAACATTATATTCTGTTTTCTTACTTTTATCAGCCAAACTTTCTTGTTAGAACTTTAAAAACGGTCTCGTACCGAACAGAGCCGTAATGTTTACGGATCGAGTTCACAAGCTTTACGATCGATTGAATGAAAGGTGGCTGTGTAAACTCGCAGACTGTACGTACGTATATACGTAAGTCTTTAGATTAGATCTCGATTTACCCACCAACTGTGTCAACGACACGAGTATGCAGTTTAAATTCGACAGAATCGAAGGGATTGGCTCTTACCAGTTAGAAAGACGGGAATGCTAATGAAAAAGCCTCCAACGGCGCATATCCGGCTGATGGACGATTTTTGCAGGTACTTGTTACTCCTGGAACAAAGAAAAAAAATCGAAGGGAATGCGAGTTTCACGATTCTCCGATAATTGAGCGAAATATAAGGGAAACGGGTTTTCTGTCGAACAGATTCGAATATAACAAAATGAAAATTGCCTCGGAAACTTTCAACGTAAAGGCAATATTTTTAGAAATTTTTTTCCTCAGTGACTTGTATGTCTGCGATAAATCTTAGAACGTATTTTCTACGTATACGGTAGCGCTATTATGCGCTGTACACAATTTCCTCCGTCTTTTTCAACTCCATTTGCTTTCTCCAGTTCTCCTGCTCTTTTACCCCTGAAATTCTCCACGCGTTGCAATAAATAAACGCGTTTAATCCCTGAAACGACAAAGGGAACGGTGCTCCGTATAATTCTTCGCTCACGCTCGTCAATCGGCCCGGCCGCAAACGATACTGCTAATTTCCAGTGGCCACAAACGATTTCACCGCAATTGCCGCGTACGCGGCGGCTGTCGCGCGCTTCCTTTTCGAGAAATTCACCAATCAGCGCGCAGATCGGTTGATAATGGACGTCAGATCGTCGGACGATCCACTCACGGCCCGAGTGGATTTACGAACGCGACTGAAAACACGGGTCGATGGACGTTTCCTGGTCGCGACTAACCTCCGCGCGTTAAACCCAACATTGGCACACCGGAGTCTTTCGTGACCCTACCAGGATACTGGTTTTCGTCACTGTTTCCTGGAGTAATCGCAACCATGGAGCCTTTTAAAACGTATTTTCAATATTTTTACTTCAATGTCTCAAACTGGATGTTTTTTTCTACTATCGACAGTGTTTTTAATGATATTATTCATGTTTATGGTTTGCAGATTGTTGCGCGAGCAGAAACGCGCTACTACGTTAAATCATATTCTCCCTTCTATACACATACATACTCGGTATAGGAATGCTAAGCCATATCGAACAGTGAATAAATGAAAGAATAGGACTTTCGCAATGTAACATCAGCAGTGCGACTAACAAAGGGGAAAACATTTGCCTCCGAATTTATTTGACCGGTACTGTACCTAAATGGAATTCGGTTCGAGTGTTCGTCATTCCCGCGCAAAAACAGACGAATCCACTTGGTTACGTGCTGATTTTAAAACAAGCTCGACCCGAACGGGGCACAACGAGGAATTCCCACGATATGCCGTTGCGTCCAACCCCCTTTCGAGGTTGCCGACCTCTTTGGATACGTTTCAAGAGCACTGTACCAATGAAATGCCGTCTCCTAGACTAATTTCTTCGTCGGCCTCCTGCGTGCGCGCGCGTAAATTTAACCTTCCGCGTTTCTGTATCCCGAGCACGATCCCATTTTCCGCTTTCGCCCGTCCACGCGGGCGAAACTGTCCCGCAAAATTGATGGGACAACGCCGCGACATGGCAGCAAAGAAGAGTAGCTGCTATGTACCATAATTTGTAGCCTAATTCGCATAACATTCCCTTTGAGTCGCTCTGTGAACGTTGCCTGCCGGGTGGCGCTTAAGGTAGGCGGTTCTGGTCGCTGCAAATGCAATGCCAGGATAATAATACAATTATTAACGACGAAACATTTTAATGGCATAATTTACAGAAATGACGACACATCCTACACTCCTCCGATTAATGGGGCAAAGTAGGCACTTAAATGATTTTTATTTCATAGTCGATCGTTCAACTTGAATAGGGCCACAATTTCTTAAGTGGTTTAATAAACCCTCTTGGTACAATTTAAAACTACTTATGGCCATACGACATACTACACATTTTCCCATGGGAATTATACACGTTCTTAAACGGAACTTAAAAGGTTACGTACCATATGAAAAACACTTGAGGCTAAACAAGTTCAGGTACTTTAAGATTTCTTTCTCTTAAACTGACGCTATATTCAAGATTATCAAAACGAGATACTTTCAGTTGCTGTACACCGAAAATAAATAAAACTAGTAAGTAAAATCAATATAACAATATGTTCGTAAGTATTAAACATTGTAATACGTTCCAAAAGCTTATAGCTATCCAAGTATCCAGAACACACAAATTTGATCAATCCGCTACCTGTACGCTACGATTGCTATAAATTTTCATTGCAACATTCCACACTCCTTCGCCGCACCTTAAACTCCCCGCAAGATTTATTTCACCTCAAAACGCCACGTAACTCCTACGACACTGAACAAACCACCAACTTCACCAAATTCCAAACTACTCGTGCTCCTTGGGGACATTTTATATTCTATTTAATTACATACCCTATAGCGGCGTGTTACAATAAATTGCGAGTTCGTCGCGCGTTTATTTAAAATAAGACCTACATTCTGAGTTAATTCAAATGGTAATGTGCACGGGGACATTTTTGTGACCGACTGTACATACGCCGCCGAACATCATACACCGCGAAATCGACTCCTGTTCACCGACGAAACCGCTGGCATGCGAGTCAATTTCTCCGCGCGAGCCAGTTGAATAGGGAAGAAGGTCGAGAGCGGCAGAGTCGAGAAGCACAGTTCGCAAAGAATCGCGTGCTGCACCGCCATTAAGATCAGGCCCCGTGATCCGAACAATAAATATTAGGCGGTTCTCTGACCTGCATTCTCGCGTGCAGCCCGAAACGATCCAGAAACGCGTGAATTTCTCATGAACTGAGTCAAATGCTCGCGATTTACCTCATTTAGCTTATACCAGAGATGTTCATAGGTGGAGCCACTCGCATGGGTCTTCACCCTCCCCTCTACAGTTTAACAGTGACGAAGAGATTGCAAATCTCTCTTTTCTCTTTATTTAAGGATGCATATACCTTGATGAAGTTTAAAAAGTCGATTCCTAATTCAGCTAAAACTTGCAATAAGAGTTCCTCTTCTTAAAAACCGTACGATTTCTTCTTAAATTAAGCCCCAAGGGATTAATGACAAAAATCGAGCGATGGAAGCTTACTTAGATAATAGTGGCTGGCTCGTGTGACTTTTTGTGACTCCAAAGAGTAACACGGGAACGATGGTCGAGAAGGTAAGGTCTCCCATTCAACGAGATCTCGTTGATCTCGCCTAAGCAGGAAGAGTCTCTCGGCCCTTTGATTTCGTAGGAGCCTTTCTCCATTCACGATCGCACTAGCCGGCTATGTATGACGACAGGGGACCCCTGACAAAACTGTCTGAGCCTATTCAACGCGACGTCAAATAGTTTCGTCGGGAGAGATGAATGAAGATAAGGATCGGTAGAGCAACTCTGCTACGGTGACAATGATATTTGGTAAATCCTCTTCTTGTTTCCCGTTGAGAAAGGAGGCGGTGGTAGGGAGCGCTACCGGATCGTGAAAGGAAGTCGCGAGATCCGTGTTATGTAACTTTACGTGTGATTTATTTGGAGATACAGTCGGATGCCGGTTCACGCGGTACTATTTTTTATTCTTGTAATAAATAATTCTTTCCATTGCGATTCTATATGATGGATCGACAGAAACGATGACCGGTGTATCGTATGAAATCTAAACTCATAGTGATTTCTAGGAAGACGCAGAGATCCAGGAAGTACAAAGAGAGCGGAAGGCGGTCGAAATCCGTGGAAACATTGACCCAACCTCAGCCCATACAGTCGACCAACTAAAATATCTTTCTAGCTTTTCTATATTTACGAGCTGGCTGTATCATTAATTGAGCCTAACGACTGTACCGCACACGAGTCACTGACCGACGATGCTTTTAACGGATATGCGGAAAATCACGAGTTCCAGGGATGTACAAGGTAGTTGTTTTCATTTCCGGGGAACACGTACAGCTCGTGCGTATATGTATATCAATCCAGTTGAAGGATAGACGATCGCTGGGATTGCTGACCACACGTGTGGTCAGTGATTGCTGTGAGTTAAAATAGAAAATTCTGATTCCTATTTTGAACGTTTGAATGTTTGAGAAATTGTAAATCTGATGGACATTTTTATTCCATATTACCATGCGATGTCCGACGTTTCTCTGTCGCGTTTTATTCGGACGAAGTATCGTCATGGGATTGCAGTTGGAGGAAATGCACGCAATCAGTTGCGAAACGGTTTAGTGTACAAAGACAAGCCCACGAGCAACGCCCGATCGAAACTCGATGCGAAGCAGCAGGAAACGAGACACCTAAGATCAATTATATAGAAATCCCTATCCAATGATCTAATTGAAATTTTCAATGGGTTTAGAAAAACCTTCCAGCTCATTCTTCCATTGAATAAACTCGTTAAATGTTAGGATATAATTAAGATTTCTCATCACGTGGAGAGTGTGAATCACAATGTAGAACAGTCTTATATTAATTAATTAATCTTGCGCAGAAAGCAGAAGTATCCGCTGGATACACACTATTTATTGTATCATTAATATATAAACCGATTCTCCGTTTCATCCTCGAGGTGTTTGCGGCCGATCGTAACGCAATCTAACCGCGTTTGCGTGGCTGCACTTCCGGCCAGAAGCCACGTGCTTTGATCGCGAGTCTTCAATTTCCGTATCGGAAGCGTTCATCGCAATACCAGCCGCATCGATTTCCGAAAGAATCATTAAACATTGAGAACAGAAAAGAAAGGAAACAATAAAACAACAGGAAGTCGATCGAGACTACATCGATACCGTAGAAACGAGGATGAACATTCTTTTTTTTAATAGGAGAAACATCGATGCTTATCGAATGTACTGAACCTTGAATCCGTCTATTGTTGGATTGTTTTAACTATTTCTTCCATGTCCTTTTCGTATTTAATTCACTTTTGAGGTTGGGTCCTCTTAAACTATTGTTAGTTCACTCTTGAATTTTATTATACACGAAATTGTAATTATAAAAAGAAAAGTAAAGGTATTCGAGAGTATCCTTGGAAAGCATCTATCCCAGCTGGATTATGCAAATCCCATGAATTATTGTTAAATCGTGCGAACGATCGATTCGAACTGGATTATGCAAATGGTTATAAATCGTACACGAAACGAAGTACCACGAGAAATCTATTCAACGGTTTATTTATCGACGTCCAGCTTAATTATCTATTATTTACGAGTGACTTCTATGGAAACCGGTGGATTATTTAATTGTTCGCGTGTAAGTAGGCTTAGAGTTGAGAATGTCGGGATTTACGGTGAAATCTTAACACGACAAATATTTAATTATTTGTGTAGATGAAGAAACGAGAGAATTTCCATTAAGATTTGTGTTTTCAAGTCTTGGTACCCCTTCACTGAACTTGAAATTATTTTATAAAAAAAAAAAAATTAGAAAAATATATATAAAACGTGAAGCAGAACCTTCTTATGACAGCGAGCCCTTCGATTACCGACAGCTATTACCTACATTATCGACAGATCGAGCCGACATAGAAAGATGTACGTACCACAAAGATATCAATCTCCCTTTCTCCTAACTGCGCAAAAGTTCTAGACGAACGATAATACAATGAATCGGCCAGAAACATCGCATTCTCTACGCTCCCAGCTACGGCGAGAAAAACGAAGATGCCTGTAAACGATGGAAACGTTTCACGGCGTTGTTCGAAGGCGAGCCATCGCCGGCGCTCGAAAATAGCATCGCGGATTGGCATTTCCACGGTGAGGATCGTAAGACGGTTCGGTTCGGATGATGGATCATGCGCGTGGACTGTACCGACTACCGTGGATGATGCATCATGTTCATGCTCGCTCTTGGCTCCTCCGATGATCCCTGTAACAGCTGCCGCGACCGTGTCATTCCAATTACGAAAAATTCGAATCCTACTTCAAGCTTTAATGAATTTTTACAAGACGATAGTACACGGTAGAACCTCGATTATCCAAACAACGAATAATCGAAGAAAATTACAAAATCTTTTTAATCAGTTCTTTTTTATCTATTCAATTTATAACTTTATAAATTGCAGCGTATTAAATGGATTGAATTTCTTTCTCGCTAAGGGAACAAAAGTGAACGTAGGAAGCAGGGAACACGGCGCTGTAACACTTGCAATCTCCACTTGTACACGGCCGGGAAAGTTCACGAACCTCATAGGTAACGAAGTTCAAGAACCACAGAATGAAAGGAGAATTAAATTGATATACAATGTTACAAACGAAAGATTTACAGCTCATGGCCAATTACCTCTTGGATTATATCCTCGGACACGTGTAGGCCGAACTTCATGATATATGAACACAAGGTATAGGAAGAAACGCTATCGATACCTCAGCGCAAAGGAAACGATGCCCGCATGCCTTGGAACTTCATACTTTAACATGTTAAAAAACCGGCTGCCGAAGTTCGGGGAACCACATGCATACATGATAGCAGAGAAAAGCGTTCTTATAGAGGGCTCGCGCTTTTTTTTCAACCAAACTACTTTTTTCAGTGTAACAATAAATTTAAATAATAAATTACGCCCAGATACGCGCAGCTCGAAAATGGCGGGTCGCTCGCGGTACTTTCTTTTTTTCTCTTTTTTTTTTAACGAACCTTTCTTACGCGTCGTGAATCATTATTGTTGAAATGCGTTTACTGTCGCATTTTATTGCACGTGTATACAGGGTGTCTGGTAACTGGTCGTGCAACCGGGCGGACGGCGATTCTATATGTAAAAATACGTCGAGGGAAAAAGAAAAGGGCAAGTTTCTCGTTCGCGCCTTCGTTTTCGAAGAAGTGAGGTTCGAGGATTCGACGAGAGCACTTGGCTAACTTGGCTGTTTCTGCACTACCAATGAATGAATGGACAAGCGCCTTCTTCTAGTCCTACATACCCTCGAAACAATAGAGAATCGCATAAATTCTGGAAAACACTTTAGGTCGACCGAACAAAGAAAGAAGCGTGCCAGCTGGTAAGAACACGCTACCTTCGGAATTTTCCTCGCTTCTAAATGACTCCAGGAAGAAGAAAGGGAGGTTTAATGGCGCCGAAACTGAAGGGTGGCAACGGGTCGTACGAAAGGGATCGTGGCAACCGTTACGACCGAGTTACACCTGTTCTTCCTCCTAGCATGCTGCGACCCAACCATTGTACGCTTTTACGAATGTTCCAGGATCGTTTCCACGACATTTACTCGCCCTCTCGTCGAAGGACTGATCGGTAGTTCATTTTTCATCCTCGAGGAATTCGTAAACCAGGTGACAACGGTGGGTCGAGGTCGAAATATCAGCCCCTCGTAAAACAGATCTACTTTGTTGGCTTAACCCTGTGCAACGTTGGATAAGCTTAAGACCATCGTTCGATTTATTTGAACGATAATGTAGATCAATCGACAGAATTATGCACACGGTATGAACAGAATAAATTATACTATTTAAAGAGAATTTTAAATGCGCAGATGTTTTGGGTCCGTTCTTATGGGACTTCTTCTTGACAGATCATCTGCAAAGCAAATCTTGCTATAACCGGCTGCAGACTCATCCTACTTGAACAAATAAATCAACATTCTGTGCCAAGTTATAAATAAAATCTGACTTCACGAGCTGTTGATCCTCCATAAAGAAGTCTTTCACATTTTGGAGACGAGTTCTAATTGGACAACCATTTCGAGGTCACCTTCCCCCTTAATGCATTGAACTATTAAGATATCAATCATGGGAGCACGTGATAAACGTAGGAAACAGCTAACAGCTTGTAAATTTAAACTGCGCATCTGCATATACGAATATCATTAAACGGTCAACTAATAAGTTAACTAAAACAGCTCTTTTTATATTAAGAATCAATAGTTCATTAAGCTTGCATTTATATTGAAACGAAATTAGAATACTGCGCGGCGTGTAAGATTAAATGATATAAAGGAAAAACAGAAAATGTCGAAAAACATAAAAATGCCAAAAAAAGATCTTGTGTATCTACCAATTGACGCCAAACAACCCGACCCACCAATCCAATTGATCAAAACAAGACTGAATCACGCAAATTCCACTGTCTGTCCACTCGACCGATTCATCATCGGCTGAAAGCATCGAAGCTAGTAGCTGGCGATCAGGGATTAATGGTTAAACGTAGCTGCTTTTCAACGCAACTATCTCGAGTAACCATTTTCTGAAGCCCTGCAAAATTTACTCCCTTTCCCCGGGTATCCCGGTGCCGGGCGAAAAAAATTCCAGACGCTGGATTCGGAGGCGTGGAATGCCAACAGCCGCGAGTGCCTCTCCTCTCTCGCTCCTGTAAGGGAAGACGAACACGGGCGCACGCGTGTGCTCGGCCCGCTCTGACGCACGGAGAACCGCCCGTGAACAGAAACCAGACACGCGTGTAACGTTAAACCGGGGCCGTCGATGAAAAACGAACGACCCGACTGTCCGCGACCGATGATCTTTTTCAATGACAGATCGAAGCGCCAAGTTTCGTCGATTATTCTAAATCCTGACACGCCATCCCATTGTACTACGAACGCACGCGTATAGAAAACTTTTCTCTTGACCACGCTTGAGCTGGTCTTTGGAGGAAAACCAATTTTGTATCATCAAACAATAGCAGATACGCTACGTACAGAAACTATTGACGTAACCGTACAAAAAGTTGGGCTTTAATCAAACAATACTATAGTATCCCAATTCCATATCTAATTCCATGACACAAGAGAATACAGACTCAACGTTGGACCTGTCGGGTCGTCAAAAGCCATTCAAACAGCCTCAACAATCCCATTCACCGGGTGTACCCAATGCTCTCCCCCAAATTACCAACAAATACCCAACCTAACTTCCCCACCTAGCTCCCTCCTTTCATCCGTTATCCAGTACACGTTCCCCACCTTCGATTCTCAAACAATCCGACCAAGCAACCTACTACTACCGTTTCCCTAAACAAGACAAGCCTAGGAATCCGGTCGAATTATGAAAAACGATTGGAGCGTAAAATTCTGAGCAAATAAACGCGCTTCTTCAGAGGGCAGGCTTCTTTCGGTAAAAGAAATTTCGCCAGGTTTCTCTGTTTAAGAAGACCGCTCTTTTGTAACGATCGGGAATGATTCGAACGCAAATGACCGCGCGTTTGAGACACGCGTCGCCAACGGAGGACAAAAGGGAATTTCGCAAGACAGCAGCCACTCTGGTCAAAAGTGGCTCCGTTCGAAAAGTCTGCTGTTCGAGCGAGTTCGCGCGAACAGCACCAGAGATCCCTTACCACGGACCATTTAAGTAATGAGCCGGCACTTAGCAGCGCCGCTTGTCTTTCATTCTTCCCGCGTGTCCCTGTGATCGTCGACGTCGTCGTCGACGCCGCCGTTGGACCAGCGCGCCTCTCTTGTGTCACGGTTTTTTTTCGCCCCCCCCAGTCTCGCGCTCGGTGGTGTCGCGAGGGGCGAACGAGCACCGAGGCTTCGAGTGACAATGAGCGAGCGAAAGAGGAACGACCGGCTACATACTAGTAGTAGGACCCGCCGTTAAACCTCGTGCTTCTTTCGGAACACGTCTGCACACCCCAGGGCTCTCCCTTCCCTCTCCTAACAATGCCACTTCGCAGACTTCGCAGTTACCTTTAGTCGGATGATCTCCTTCGGCCGAGGCTAGACGCCTGGCGTGCACAGAAGAGACGTTGACCGAGGACCCTTTTGATTTTAGCCTCCCGTTGCCAGTTCACTCTCACGGAGGTCATTCCTCGAGGGAGAGACAGTGGCAGCTCGATTCTTAAAGTACAACGATTTTCAAAACAATCCTGAAAGCTTATCGTCCCAAATAAAAATAAGAATTCTGAAAAGAAATGGACAAAAGTATATCCACAACTTTGTAGACTTTCATCGACGCTCGGGTATCCCATCGGCGTAAAAATCAGACAAATTCCAGCTGAGAGATCCGGGAGAGTGTAGAATTGTATGAAAATCGCCTCGAGCAAACCAAAGGGAACAACGATCGAGAGAAAACAAAAAGAGGAAAAGGTGGAGAGGAAGAACTCGACGAAACAATCGCACAGAGTACGATTTTAATCGTGCCACGGTATCTCTTCGGGGCACACCACCGGTGATACGCACGCCGACAGCATTTCGTAGGCAGCTGTGAACACCAGTCGTGTTGGCGATAACTAAGCTTCAAAAGTAACTGTGTCATCGGTACGATCGATAAATTGTGAGCTATCAGAACCCTAATCTAGGATTAGTGTATAAAAAGGGGATGATAAAGGAGGGAAAAAAGAATAGAAAAACCACGGAGAAGAGTATGCGCAGGATGTTCGACGACCTTAAGGAACCATATGCGTAGAGTAGAGAGAACGAAGATACATTTCTACTCTTTGGAAAAAAAAATTCTTCTCGAATTCTTTTGGACGCGCATGTAACTTCTTGACTAACGAGTTACAGAGCGCAAGCATGTGACGAATTTTTCTTCGGAACTGTTGAATTCTCTAGATAGGAGGTGAAGATGAAAACCGTGTACCAAAGCAAAAAAGAGATAAAGTAAGACTATCTGTTACCCTAACGATAACAGGAAAATCGAACGATATATCCTCTTTGACTCTCCTCGAATATTCATCCTTCGGACTGAAAGTATAATAGTTCCAATTGTACATACTTTTTATAATTGTTAAGATTTTTATAGAAATTTATCCAAGCCGCGCTGTTCATACAAAATCGAAAAGTGTCGTATCGTTTAAAAATATTCCTGAAAGAACCAATCCTTAATCCACATGCATGTACAAGAGCAGAAAGTTCTCTCTCTCCGTTCCCAAATCTCATTCTATGCTAATTTTATTATCTGAAATCGCAGTGCACGACTTCTTTGAAGATCGAAAGCTAATTTCGCTCGCGTCCAACCTTCATTACTTTCATCCTGTCTGTTATTTGTTCTCGAAACAAAACGTTACGTGAACGTCCCTGCGGTTGCATACATTACAATGCCAACCGTTCGTTCCGCGAACATCCTGAAGAGCTTGAACAAACTCCGCTTTAATGCCCTGTCAATCAACCTAGCTGTACAATAACACGAACTAAATGCGGGACGATTTAACGTCTCCGTTATTAGAATTCTAATAACAGTCTCGGTTATTACTGTAATTCTTTTCTCGTTCAAAATAATGGTCCATCCATTTTTCATGTTTCGGATTAAGTTTTAGATTACAGATAAAAGTGTTTAAAAAGAAAGCCAAAGATGAACTCTGTTCGGTGCAACAGGATCCGCGCGGAAAGAATCGCGCGTCGCTCGCAAGAAGCACAGTCACACGCTTACACACGCAAGAAACTTCAATATAACCAATTGTAAGCAATCATACAACGCTCGGGTGCAACAAGAAACTTAGATCTTTCCATCAGCCGAAGAGGATGACAGTTTCCCACGCGAATCAACCTGCTACGCGATAAAGGACCAGCGGACGCGCGGGAGAAAACGAAACGGCAAAGGAAACGGAATTAAACTGTCGGAGGGAAAACTCGAAACGTAGCGTCCGGTGAGAGTAATCACAGCGATCCCGCCAAAGATTTTGGCCAATCTACATTATTTCACGCGCCTTTCCATTCGCTGGTAATTAAAGCCGGTAATGCTTTATCTCGGTCGGCAACGAAAAACATCGATCGACCGCCGATAAGAAGACCCGCGAGCAGGACCTCAAAGATCGAATCTCGCGAGTACACGCATATGTATCCTCTTTAACGAGCCTTATTTTCACTTTCTAGTTGCGTATCACGGAAGACGGGCATACGTGTATATCGCGTACGATTCAGAACTTTAATTCTGTACCGACAAACACAAACGCGCGGAGCTGTCCAACAAGAAATGGCTTGATCTGATCCTATCATCCCTCACCGAGGGTCATCATTCTGGCATTAATTATTCTCTCGAATAGGCTCGGAACATATTCAGTTGGTCGTGCAAAATATATCTCGAATGTCTTACGGCACGTGTTCGCAGTACCCGAAGCATAAACGAATTACTTGCTTCTGTAGCCAAAGTGCTCGTTACAAAACCCAAATGAAATTGTATTACGGATCGCAGACGCGTGTTTCGTCGGTAAAAACGGGACACGCGGTCGATGAATGCGAACGCGTCCGCTACAGGACGTGGATTTTTGCGTTTCGTCCTCCGGACCGCGTGAGAAGAAACACTAGACAGGCCTCTGATATATCGCACGGGATACGGGACACCGCGTTTGTTCCAGACGTGCACGTATAGGCCACGCATGGACGAATGGGAACTCATATTCCGGCACAAGGATAATCTTGATTGAGGACGTCGCTAGGAGGACGCGAGATTATAGAAATTAATGGTAATCGCCGTTCGCTGGGCGGTGTACTTGGCCTTTTCTTTGGTCTGTCAGGAAAATGACGGTGCTACCGCGTTACATAATCGATTCCAATGGAATTTTGACGATTGATCCCTTCTAACTGTTCTGAAACCATCGCTAAATAAAAACCAGTACTCACCAGTGTCCCTGATACGAAGTCTTGACGAGCTTCACGGTGAAGAGGAACTGTATAGCGCAGACGAGAAGACAGCAGAGGTTCAGGGAGAGGGCGAGAGCGCACAGCGCGAGCGTCACTTCGTACACAATCGTGTACTCCTCAGGACTGATCAGACTACTCGGCGTCACCGTCAACGGCGAGATCTTCAGCAAGAAGATCAACGAAAGTAACGCCAGTAGCAACGACACCAGGCATAACAAACCCAAACTGGTTAACGTCTCTCTCGCTCCGGCCTCGTAGTCCTTGTGATTCCTCGAGAGGGACGAGGACCAGGAAGCGTTCAACGGGAACGCGGTAGAACCGCCGCCACCAGTCAGCTGTACCCCAACAGTGGTCCCTTGAATGGCGGGCGCGGGCGAAGGGGTTGTTTGGCTTGGTAACCTGGACAATCTCGAGATATCGAAGCCACCGTTCGCCTTAGGCCTGCTGTCCTGATGCAAGGGGAGCTGCGACACCACGGTATGGCCCAGAGCCGTCGAGACATTGTTATTATTGTTATTGTTCCCGCCAGCGACAGGACTAACGCTGTTCACCGAATGCTTCGAAGTGGACAACGTGGACAAGTTGAGGGCATGCGAATGATTCAATCGCTGGGACAAATTGTTCACGCTCAATTGCGAGTGATTCAAGGGATGCCTGTGTGTCGACGAGGGCGTCGTGGCGGCCTGATGCACGTTGGGCCTTTGGTGGACCACCGAGTCGTACACGTCGACCCCGCGCCCCTGGCTACTCGGCCCGCGAACGTTGCTGCTTTGGTTGTAGTGATGTAGCTGGTCCTGTTGGTGATGGTGGTGATGGTGGCCGCCGTGCAACGAGCCCGAGCTCGCCTGATAGTCATTGTGCTGGTGCCTGGAGCCCGCTGACGACGGTTGCCCCGTCAGGATGTGCTTCAGCATCACTCGACGCTGGTTTGCCCGCAGGAAGACTGCGTTACCTCCTGCTACTCTACATGGCGCCACGCGGAACTCGCTTACGGGGACACTTTCGACGTTCAGAGGCTTATTTTGTTGGAATGGCAAATTTTTAACTTCGTCCTTCCCTCTTTGCGAAAATCCACGGCCTTTCGAATTTTTTTTCCCCTTTCCTTTTTTTCCTCGCCTTTTACGATACGCGAATTTTTATGAGATGCGAGATTAGGTACCTGGGCTTAGGGAGTTGCTGCACGCCAGCTCCACCATGGCGACGGCATTTGGTGGGCAGCCTACATAGCCACCTTTCCGCTTACGCTTCGGGAGAGTTCTCCGGGTGAGATTCTTCGTGACGAGCAGCGAGAATCGAGAGCATCATCTGCGCAGGCATGATTGTTCTATTCCTCACTTCCACGAGCACCCTTTCACTTCGATTTATTTTATTGATTTGCGATCAGACGTGGCGTTACACTTGGTCAAGTATTCGACTTTATTTTGGCAGTCCAATTGATACGATTAATTTATTATCATATTGCTGAAGTACTCTGTTTACCTGAGTTGCGTTCTTCCAGTACTTGATCCCAAAAACCAATACGTGCCGGTCCCTTTATTAACGTTACAAGCCTGTTGCTCCCACGAATACTTTTCCATTCGATTTCTTTCTTTCCCCGTCAAATAGCAACTGAAAAAAGCTTTCAACTTGGGTCACCGCTTGATCCAAAGAACCAGTTCCCTCCTGGCCCTTCGATTTAATTAAGGATTCATAAATATTCCCCGATAATATTCTTCCCACTTACTACCATCGACATTCCAGTTATCTCATTAACACGTCCGCCGCGCCAGCTTCCATCAGTCGTTCACAAAAACCGATACCGACGTTCTTCAGAAGGAACGCGCAGGAAGCGGCATCGGTACGCGGATAATTACACCCAGTGTCCAGGTGCTTCCCTCGATTTTCCACCGGCACACGTCTCCGCTCGTCCAGAGTTCGTTTATTCCTTCGCAGAGGTGAAATACCGCGCGAAATACCATTAGCGGGAGCAATTAGAACCAATTTCGCCTAGGTATTTCCCCCTTCGTGGACGAGGATCGACGAATCACCCACAGTTGCACGTCTGCCTCGAATGTTTGGCAATTTTTTTGCTCGTACGGGATTTCGGTTTCCTGGGAACGTTTTGATTTAGTGGTTCACGTTGTTAGAAGCTGAAGGGACGAGGGTACGGGAAGCGTGGTCGGCGTGAGCATGATTAGATCCGGTCCGAACCGATGACCTTGCCAGTGAGAATAGCGGTTCGTTAAGGTGGTTGCAGCCTTGGTCTGCTTCTGTGTCGATTTCCAGAGAACTCGTCAGCCGGCATGGCTTCCGAGATGCTCCCCCTGGAACAGGTCCAAGTGAAATAATTAATGGGCTGGTCTCGGCTATGCAGCCGGATGGGCCGTAAAAAGAATAGACAGATACGATTAGGAGGTATCATCTATGAATACCTTCTATTAGGTCGTAGAGTATGAAATGTTCATTTTCTACAATCGTAATGTACGCGCGTCTGTTATTAATTAATCTGTTAAGGACAACCCAGTGCTTTTCAGTTTTTTTTTAATGCAGATTCCCAGATGGAGATAAGAAAGTAACACTTTCGAATATTTAATGAATTCATCGGTTGCAATTACGCTAAAGTCGCCGCGAACGTATTCAAGTGTGCAAATTTCTATTGTTGCAATTACATTTATAGCTTCTCGAGACCTTTGCGTGGCATTTGCGACCGATTGCGCGCGTTTTCGCGGCTGTGCCCGCCCCTTTAAAAATCCTGCCACGATATTCCCATTCGTCAGAGCCGAAGAGTCAATAAACAGCTGTCAAATAACAAGGCAGTGCCACACCACAATAGAGTTACGAGGATGAGAAGCTGCGCGGCCGAATTATAGCGTCGCGGGAATACAAAAGACCCGCTCACAGGCTACTTCCTCGAGTAGTCCGCCGGTATATTTTCCGGTCGTTAACTTCCACGTAAACGGGGTATTAAAGAGCCTCGGACACAACGTTGCAATTTTTCAACCGTTCATTATCAAATTACGCGACGCGGATCGTCCCGACGACAAAATTGTAACAATTCGTGCCTCTGGCTCTGGCATTAACCGTGGTAAACACCGACTTATTCATGCTATTCGCTTCCTCGTTACGGAAACCAGGAAAAGAATCGCACAATACAAGTATACCCCCATAACTGTTTCTTGCAATACTTTCTTCCTGCAAAATTATTCATACACCATGTTTCTTTCTCTTTTTCTCACGACGATGAACGACTACTATAACTTTTCTCCATTACACACGGGAAGTTCCGTTTATAGGAAACGATACGACTGCGATCATAAGAAAATTGTATGAACGCATCTTTTTTCGTCTTGTGAACAATAACAAAATCGCTATAAATTTTCTTCTGGCAAAAGCGAAAGTTTCATAGAAAATGAAGAAAGTCCAGGAAAAATTGGCCAGGTTCCAAAGGGTGAAAGGTTCTCGCGGCAGGTTGCACACGCATCAAGTATCCTCCCTCTCTCTCTTACTCCCCTCTGCCCTTTCTCTTTCTATTCCTCGAGTGAGCGGGAACGCGCAAAACGCGCGGATCACGCGAGCGGCCGCTTCACGATCTGCGAAACATCACGTGAAAATCACCGATCCGATCTCTTGTGTGCGCGGCCGCACCATGGGGGGGTACTTACCGATTAAATCGACAGGATATACTTTATTGGCTATTCCGTTATTACAGGCCGTAGCTGCGGGGGAATAGTCATTATGGATCGATGAACTCGATTGTAACGACGCGCCATCGGATCGCGCACGAGAAACGCTTCTGTGCTGCGTCCTGCGATACAACCTGTTGTCCTCCGTTGGCGCCAAAACGATTGGCCGCGAGATCCGTTCGCTTTGGCCCAAGATATTCTCCCTAATTCGATTCATTTAAGGTTTCTGTTGAACTATAATGGACTAATATGTAGATTTACTACCGTTCTACACAAGAGAATACAGTTATGGAATTCAGATCTCCTCAATTAAGATAGAAAAAAGTTATAATAATGTAATTACATGTAGCTACACGCTTATAATCCCGGCTTGACAATTTGAAGGATATCCAAGTTTTTCTCTCTGGGTTTCTCTACATTTTGTTTAGTGTATAACGAAACAGTTACTTTCACGAGGAGGAGTATGATGCGTGTGCAAACACAATGAAACTGGCCAAGCGGAGGTAAAAACCGCCGAAAGACAAAGGATTTTATATTGTAGCTTTTTCCACTGCAGGCGAAATAATTCTGGACCCCAACTCTTGTATCTTTGTAATCCCAACTTTAAAATTAGCTAACCCGTCAACTCAGCGTTCAGAAGGATACTGTAGGAATTGTAAAATGGGGCTTGGAAGAAGCAGTTAGAGGATTAGCAGCGGGGTTGCCGTGGTAATCGCGCGTAACCCCAGTAAAAACCATAAACTGAAGGCTGGCTGAACGCGACTTTTATAACCTGTTGTTTGTCCTATACATTCTCTAATTCTTCGACCAGTTTTTTCCTTGGTACTAATCATCTCTCTCTCTCTCTCTCTCTCTAATTAGGAATGTCCGAAATTTATCACTTTATTCTATAAAAATTTATAACGATTTGACAACAATTTGTCGAGATAAATGCACGGAAGAAATAATTTTTTTTAACAAATAAAAACAGCCTGCAAGAGAAAGTAAAATGAATACAGTTTTCGTGGTAAACGGGTCACTGGTAACAGATACTATTGATCTAGCAATAAGTACGTTTTCTCGGAAATACGTTCTATTGTCCAATCGATATAGTCTTGCATTTGAAAACCTCTGACCAAAGAGACCAACTGACAATTATCAGAAGCCTCTTTTCACTCCTACAAATTTTGCGCTAAAGGATCTTCCCACTTTCGAGTCCTCCGTTCGCTCCAGTTATTCCGTTCTTAGAGGTCCCAGCAATCCGTCCAAGGGTTAGGACACAGTACCAACGAGTGGTTCTCCTCAATACCGTTACTAGTTCCCCGGTCGGAAGCTCGCAACGCTCGAGTTGAGACGCGTCTCGGTCGTACAAGTCGGAAGATCGACGTTATTTTCTCGTCTAAGATCGATCAATGGAAACGCTGCACGCGAAGACACGCGAATCCTGATGAAATATTAATGCTCTCCCGGAGCCATCGCGCAATAACGTAACAGCCGGTTCTGTTACTCGTTCTCGGGCTGATGGACTTCTCTTCTTCCACCTGAAGGTATTTACCTCTTGTACACGCGGTGATTCGATGATAACGTTCAAGAAATTCGTAAGCTGCGCTGTACGCTTCGGAATAATGGAAGAAGAACTCTCGCAACTTCTCGTAACTTAGCGGTTAAGTCAATGACATTAACTATTAACCGCAGATTATTGAGTTATCTTATGGATACATACTGGATCAGCTTGTTAGGTTATGAGTAATGACCATTCGCAAGTGACAATTGAATATTCAATAGTGGCTATCGATTATTAATTACTGACTATAAACTGTCAATTACAATTGTCTATCTACCATCGAGTACTATTCATATGCGTTATCGATTACCTAGTATCGACTGTCAACTATGATATATTGTCTGTCGACGATCAAATACGAAATATCGATTACTGACATAACTTCAAAGACGTTACGTTACTGGAGTGAAACCCTAGAGCAAGCGTCCATGCTAGATTTCAATTACTAAAATCGAATTTAACTAGGCGATAATATATAGTGTACGTTCTTCTATCAGCATGTTTCTTCGATGAACAGGCCTCAAATTACAATTCCTTCTTTAGTCACGCGACAGAAATTGAAAACACGACACTTATTACTCGGGTAAAACGATTATACTGGAAATACGTGCGAAAGAGATAACACGTTCGATGCTCAAGCACCGGACATCGTTATCACGACTAGAAAAATAAGAACGGTTCAAGTTGACTGAAAATTGCTTTCGAGTGATTATTCGTGATTTGCATCCGGAGATCGTGGAGCTTGTTATAGTTGTAGGGTTTTTACTTTACTGAACGCTCGAGTGCGCTTGATAATACATAGGGAATTAATAAGTAATATAGTAAATGGACATGATAATGAGAAAGTGGGTTATTTAATTAAATGGAGCAGTAGTAGATAGACGAACGCGATTATAGCTGTAAGAAGTTATATTTGGAAACTACGATAAAGTTTCCTGTACTATATATTCAACAACGTCGACTGCAACGGTACATTTGATTGATTCCTTAGTAATTCCCATATTAATTAATCTAATGATTACCTGAGAATATACGTAACAACTTAAAAACGTTCCTACTACAACTTTACCGCCCTCGGCTAATACAACTAACCTAAACATCCACCCACTCCATTGCCGCCACAACTGTAATTATCCATACTTCAATTCAACTTCGTGTCTCAATGAAGTATATCAAACCTACGCAATAAAATCGCTGCGTGAGTTAATGTAATAGATATTAATAAACGCTATACAACAAGATAATAGAAAATGAAGTAAAACAAATTCTCTTTGCGGTTTGAATTATCTACGTGTATGGTCAATAATGAATATACAACGAGTGATCCTTCTCTGTGGCACAAAACGTGATCCAATTCATTGCACAACGATCCCCCAAGCTTCCAAAAGCTTAATAAAAACCGACCACGTAAATGTACAGGTCTCTTAGAACTTCCTCTAACCTATAAACTCTGTGTTGGCTCGTTAACGCGTAGAATATTACTCGAGGCATCCTCTCGTCATCGTAGTCCTGCGACGGTTTTGAATTTTCACGCGGTAACATGACTCGTCTCATCCCCCCCGCCATTACCCCTCTGCGCGTTCAACACCGCGTTGTTCCAGATCACGTGGCACGATCCTGAACCGCGCAGGATCAAGCCAGGCAGAGGCGGCACACACGGAGAGAGGATCTACAGTAGAGGAGGAACAAGCAGGGCAGACAGAGAGAGAAAGAGATAGACGGAGGAGAGGCCGTTGTCAATAGCCAGACTTGACTCATAGAAACGGGTTCCGCTCGCATTCCGGACGTCCAGCCTCCGCTGGTCACGCTGCCTTCCTTCGTCCAAGCACTCCAACTTCCACGACACATTCTCTTCTTCTTCTGTTTACACGTAGATATCGATATGTATCTGTCTGTGTGCCTGAACCGTATACCCGTGTACTGTATGAACATAAAAGAGCGTAGAAGCTCGAGCACGCGCGCAACCGTGGCGCGAATCGCGCCGATTCCACGCTTTTACTCGATACCGATGGAACACACCTGTGTTGTGCGCCGACTCCGTGGGAGCGCCGAGGAGGATCCGGCGCGTATTTACGAACTGAGCGAGGTTACAGTATTTGGGCAACCGAATAGTTTTCGATTTAAGGTACCATGTACTACTTCTTAACGGTTTAAACGAGAACCTGTCTTTGTTTAAAAATTAGTCGACTCACTGCGTTTACTGTACATAACGATTTCGTCAAATGATAAGATTCGAATTGAACTTTTCTCCAGGCGTCCACTACAATTTTATTAAGCGGATACTTTTCAGCGGCAGTGTACGCAAAGGATCATTGAATGTATCGAAGGTACATTCCAGAGAGTTAAAATTATCGTGTTTCACGACGCGGTCACGAGCAACGAGTAACAGCTCTGTCGTCGTTTGCCATTTTAACGTGAAAATGATGTATGACTCTTGTTTGCGGCCGATGCACGTGCAGACACTTCTACAGTGTGTCCGGTGAAACCTGGCACGTGTCATTCGCTGATAGCGGCTGTTACATCTCCGACATACTCGCGTAACTGTTCTTCAACCGCATACTGCGAAAATTATTCCGCGTGCCAAACTGACACGTGTTCTACCGAATACAAAATAATATATTCGTTCGTTTACTTGATCGTTCATTAATTTAATAATGTAAATTTTAGATTTGTACAATTATATTAATGATCTACACGTATACGATTAATTCTGTGACAAGAGGAAAGAAAAGACTTCGACACGTGCCGCAACAGGTGTTCCAATGGATAAGGAAGGAAAGAATGTCAGACAGTTGTTGGCTATTCTTTAGAAACCACTTCTCCTGCTTTAGGAACACTTAATCGAAGTAAGAGATGGATAAATAGAAAGTTAAACGAAGACTCTAACTCGACTGCTATCGTTAATGACCGCTCTCGATTTCAATCAAATTTATTTCCATTCGTGGCTTGTAAATGCGAACGTTGTCAGTGTGTAGCAAAAAGTAATTAAATGGTTTACACGATTACATGTTTTTTCAGTTAACCGAAGATATCGTATTTGCAGGAAGTTCTTCTAAGACAATAAGACAATATGCGAATGTAGGTCTCGGATATAGATATACTCACATGCAGCAACATTTACTCCCACACAAATATTTACCGACACTTCATTCGAAGCTGACATTCAGTCACTTTGATTTACGCGCGTACTCAACACCTTATTTTCTACTCATTATATTTCCCGGCCATTGTTTGAAAATACTTGACACGTGTCAAGTATATATTTAAAAATAGAATCTAATAATAGATAACTACAACGTATTGCACATATCCAGTGGTATACGCATGCAATGCTTACAAGCACGATCGACCACCCCTAAAGAAAATTTCAAGAAGCCAAAATACGACAAGAATCATAACTAACAAATTGCATTTTCACAAGTAAACTGGATACAGTCCATAATTTAGTTTAACGGGGATGCACCCACCAAAAAGTAAAAAGATTTTTAGAAAAAACTTTCCTCCACCAGTTACGTGTATTCGATCATTATTGGTGTAATCATTTTCGCAGAGGTCACCGTCAGGGTTTCGGTGCCGAACACCCTGTATACGCCTGAAATGTTCACCGAGGAACAATGGCGCCGGCATTGAATCTTTGTGCGCGTCCAAGCCGCGTGATTTACACCGGTTCCTGGGCCACGCATCGGACGCCAACGGCTGGAATTAAATTACTTTCCACGTGGGGCGTTCGCCTTTTGTGAAATCGACGCGATCCCTTAACAACGGCAATCTTATTATCAACGATACGCGCCGGACGTCCGTTTCATCAAGCGGCGCGTAAGAACCCGACGCGGGCACAATGCGGGCCTATTTCGAAGATGGTCGGGGCAATAATTAAGCGTAATTAATGTCTCGGGTAATTGGACTGGGAGGATGCTGGCCAAAGGAGGTTCCCAAAATCAGGGTAAAACGCCCCCATCTGGTTCGAAGCATGTGGAATTAATCGGCTAGTTAGCCGAGCGTAAGTCCACGTTGATCAGACGATGTGAACGAAGCCAGCGTGGAACACGATAAGTTATTCGTTTCTTTCATAAAAAATGATTCTCCGCTGGTTCTTGTCTTTTAAGATTGTGTCACAGTCGTTTATATAACTCACAGGCATAGATACAACGCGTTACCATTTCGTTTCTCTGCGAGCTACGCACATTGCACGAAAAAAAAATCACTCACCACTGTCCTCCCACGGAACATCAGAAATTCCAGTACGGCTAAGTCACTTTGTACAAGAAGCAATCATTTCTCTATCCGTCTCTATCAATACCCACACATCGTGTCACAGTCCTGTGCATGGAAGTGCAGAGAAAGGTGTGGGAGGTGGGGGTAGCGCGCGACGGAAACCACAGCGCAAGACGGTGAATTTGTGAAATTGGATGAAACTAGCTCGGATAGGACTTCACCCGTCATCGAAGAAACCCCGCGTAGCTCCTAAGCTCGCTAATAATTTTAGTTACGGTCCGTTCGTGTATCCAGAAAAGCAGCTCTCGTGTAACTCGAGCTGCCTTTTGTTGATTTCTATTACACCCCACCAGTCGTAGAAACCCGTTTCTGATCCCTGTCGTTCGTTCTAACTTCTGTTTACGAGTTCGCGATCTCAAGTTTAAACAATTACTTCAATTCGATATTTGCAGTCTGACTATTTAATACAAAGCATGTTTTTAGTGAAACTTGATAACTTTATAATGTTAGAAAAATTCTCTCTCTCTCTCTCTCTCTCTCTCTCTCTCTCTCTCTTGAAATGTAGCAAGTATTTTTTAATAAACCAGAATTAATGAAATGATGCAACCTACGTGGATTTGAAATTTAATGGAATGAAATGTAACGTTAACGTTGGAAACAGCAATTAGAAACTAACTAGCTGGTAATTAAGAGGCATACCGCTTTAATTCCACTTGATGGTGCACAATTTGCAAGTTGCATTTTTTATAACGTGTATCTGAAACCGTTTCATCGTTCGAGATGTGCACGTCTGTTTCACCAGGAGGGTGTTAACGAATTACGTAACATTTCTTTCATTGCGGGGAAGTGTTTTCATTTTACACGAGCCACGTGACTGATGAATGGTCACGGGACACGTGTTATTCACGTGACTAACACCGTGTGTCGCAGATTGTTTCTTTTCAAATTAAAATTATCCATCTTTTAATAGTAGATAATACAATTTTTCAATTTTTGGTTTAAAATAACATCAAGATGTATTATAAACGAGCAAAGGATCCGATCTTATTTGTATAAGAGACACGCGTACATAGTCGATTGAATAAGTGATTGCGAAACGGCTCGATAGTGAAATTTTTTTATCTTCGAATGCCTCAAATAACTTATACTACTCGAATCGTTTCGCCCGAGGGAAGTACACGTTTCAAAGACGGTAATAACACGTTTCGTTTCAAGGTCGCCGCGGCTCTATGGCATCCCGGCCCGCCAAGAGAAGTGAAAAAAATCTCTGTAACGCAGGAAATTTAAACTTCGAAACCCGAGACCCTCGATCCGTGCGCATCCCGGCTCTGTACTTAATGTAATGCGCTAATTAACTTTTCAATTTCCGCTTCGTCCCGTTCCGCGATAAACTTCCTTTCCTTTTGTGCCTCTACGGTTCCCTTTCGATTCGATTCGATATTCTTTTACCTACTTTCCCCTTTTTAAAATAAATTAACGAGTGAGAGAGAGAGAGAGAGAGAGAGAGAGAGAAGTAAACATATAAAATTGAATTTTCTTTAGGGTAAATTGAAGTCTTTGCCCGATTTGTACATACGCACTGTGAGCGTGCAAGACATACACGTGTACCAAAAATGACCAATAAGTATTAGACGTAATTTACCACGCCATCGCCCATCTTCCAAGAGCTTTCCCGCCTACAACGAAATACTCTATTCCTTATATTTCTAAGACTAGGCACTCGTATGAAAGTAAAACTATCGCGAGTTGTCATCGAGAGTCGTATCTACTCTCAGCTGGACATACATGTAAAATACCTTCACCGTCGTGACAGCATGATTCGTAATGATCATAGAAATCGCCTTATATTTACCGTCGCATAAAAACGAACCTTCGTTTCACGTTCTCCGTAGAAAGAGAGACGCGACGCAGCAGAACCCCTCGGAATCTCTCAAAGGTAACCCGTCTACCGCAACGCGCAGATCCTCCATTAGAATACTTGCACACGAGCACAAGAAACAAAGGAAATAGCCTTTTCTAATCTCAATTTTCCTCTCTCCGCGGAAAGAGAAATGTACGTACATGTATACCACGATGGAACCTCGCAGAGCCTATCAGAAGTAGAGCATCTACCACGGTAAAAGATCCTTTACAACACGCTACCCGCAGACACGCCTAAGAACAAAGGGAAAAAGCATTTTCCAACCGGAATTGTACACTGTCTATAGAAGAAGCGATGTACCGCTGCGGAAACTTCCCACTGTCAGATGTAGAACGTTCACCGGCGGTACTTAAGACAGACGGCTAAGATGCCAAGGAAAAAAGCGTTTTCCAACCACCCGGTTCCCACTTCCCCGTAACGGGCAACGAACGACGTAATAGGAACTGGAGGAATCCAGCGACGACGCTAGATCAACTGCAAGGTCAATGATTTTCCGAGCGGACCGATGAACTTAGGTTGCGCGCACGTATACCGTAGAGTAACCACCGCCGTCGGAGAGGAACCGAAGGAATAAAGAGGAACAGAGAGGGGAAGAGCAACAGAGAAGGCAAGGTCGTTGCCTAGATAACAGTTGCAAGGTACAGTTGGCTCGCATGCCTGGTACCATGCGACCAGACGCGATCATAGAACGAGGGAAAGGATTCCTGGGCCTCCATTAGCAGCAAATAGATATTTATTGTTCGCCAATTCGGTTAGTCAATTTCCCCAGGCTCGGTTGATGCACGTGCACGCTCGCTTTCGCGGAACAGGTTGTAGATATTCGCTGGGACCCAGGCTCGGGGAGAGCCGACTCGATGAAGAGGATATCCAGCGCTGGGAAGGGTAGAGGAAAAAATGGTGGATAACGTGTCCACCGTTTTACCGTTCAACGTAGCAGGATGTTACATTTCAATCGAGCCACGCGACTGAATGTGTAACTATCCTGGTTGTCTTGGGGACGAGTCGCACAATCGGGCGGGAGGAATTATTCAACGCGCAAACGTAAGTCAAGAATGTTGAATAAAATTGTTTCATTGAAGGAACTAATCGTACACCGTGTACGCGAGCGTATGTAACGGAGGCTTTTCATAAAGCTACTATAGTTATTGGTTTTCATTTAGTGCTCGAATTAATTTTTCTTTGAGCAATTTTTGCCTTTATACGTCATGTTGTAAAATTGCGTCGTTGCGTTAAAAAAGAATCGCAAGAAGTAGATGTTTCTAAATATTCAAATATTTAATCGGCATACGTACACGAATGCAGCACAACCTTGTCTCTACAGTAGCAGAGACTTCTTCCGGCAACAGTGCTTACAATGGCGTTGAAGCGCGTAGGAATCACCTTCCAGCATATTTCCCCAATGGATTTCGCATAGTCATTCCAACAATGTGGTTACTCGCATCAATAACCCCGTCTTCCTCTGTTTTTGCCAACGTTTACACTCATTATACTGATTCGCAGGTCCACTTATCCCATGGCCGCATAACAAATGTCCACCGAGTCTCCCACAAGCATCGGTTCCTTCACTTCCTCGTATTTGTTTCCACGAATGCCTCGAGCGCGACAACGCGATATCGATCACTGGATACCTAAATACCTTTTTTCTTGTTTGCTGCCTTTTTCTACACGATTCAAATATCGATGGAATTTCCAGATACTCTTTGAACGTCTAAATGAACGTTAACGTCGTCCACGTATTGTAACGCAACGGTAATACGATAGAGGAACACACGGCAAAGTGGTTGCCCATTTTTCTACATACCCCAATGTACCCCAATTTCCACCGTCTCTTTGAGATCCCGCATTTCAAATCTCTCTCGGCGCAGCGTAAGCGAGTAAGCGGGAACGAAACGGAGCGGCAGAACGTAACAATTTGAATCGGGCAGCGCGAGAGAATCGGACAGAAAAAGACCTTAACTCGAACGAAGAGGAGGCGAAGGTTACATTATCGGCGTGATATCTCGGCTTATTTTCTTTGGTCCGGTCCGGACACACGGTCGGGAAGGACGAGACGGGCAACGAGTGATGTAAGAGAGATGTACCTACAGGGCGCCTCTTCTTCCTTCTCCTCTTCCATCCCTGTCCTACACGCCGGTTCTTCGTCCTCCTCTACCCCTTTCGACCGGACCGAACGCCTCTCCTCCCTTCAACTTTCACGGAACGGTTCTCGCTTTCTTTCTGTTACAGGCACGCTGGGCCCGTTCGAGGGGAGCACCTATCCAGCCGTGGCCCGGTTGAATTTAACGTGGCAGGTGCCTGCTGAATGGACATTGGGCCCCGGTTCTCTTCGTTTCTTCTCCCTCTTCGCATCTCCCGCTCCTACGTCTCTCCCTCGACGATGCTCACGATGTCTCTCTTCATCGTTCGCGATCTTGCCGCTGCTTCTCTATCTGCCGAGTCTATGCCAGCGTTTCCCAACCGTTCGTCTCAACGGGCTCGTTACGTACACCGCCGGTATCGTTTCTGGAGTTTTCTCAAGCCAACATTCGGGTGCTCGGGACGACTTACCGGGACGAGGAATAGTTCGTTGACTTGCCACTGAAACTAATTGAATCGGTGGCTCGCGGAAGGGGACAAGATTGGCCGTTTTTGAATAACCGAATACTTAAATGTATCGCGTGTACAAGTATTGTACCGTACAAAAGTGGCTTGGCCCACTTGTAATATTTGACAATTTCTGCACAACTCGAACACTGTGCCATCCAAACAGACATTACTCTTAACTCTTCCCAGTGATTAGCGAAAAAGGTCTTGACTCGCAATAAAGGAACCTCTGACTGTGTAACAGAACAACTTTTGACTGTCCAGCTGTCGTCAAGCTGTGCCCTCTCGTGCGTCCCGTGTGGCTACAGCAATTCCAGTTTACTGCTTAAATATCATTTCAATTGACAACTGGTGTTACCATCCCTGAGACATATTCCATCGACTGACCGCCATAAAATTCTAACGGTCGGCTTGATTGACAATCTGCAGAGAGGAGAATTAGCTTCTACTAACCAGATGTCTTGCACGACAACTTTCCCTGCAGATGCGAATGATTTATTCGACGTTACACTCTTCTGAGGAGGCACAAGGGAAAACCTGAACCGAAGTCCAACTGTCTATTCATAAATCTTCTATTATTGGATTATACCATTCTAGGATTAAAAAAACATCTCATGTATCCGTATAATTTTGCAAAAAAAATTATGTATTGTACGTACGATTTTATAAATATTTATATACGTGTGTACTACAGCAATCCAGAGGGAAATATACAGGCCAGGCGTAATAGAAAGTTCAAAGGAGGAAACGTCCGAATAATGGAAGTTCCCCTGTGAAACGAAAGTATCGAGGATGCGACCGCTCGTATTTATTTGTCTGCATTCATCCCTGCGCGAAGCCGTACCCTACATGCTTCCCCAATTGCAAATGAATCCCGATGCCCCCCGGTCTAACTGCCTCGTTCAGTGGGAAAAATTAAGAAGAACAGCCCGTGCGACCGGTGGGGCTAGCGGACACGCCGGTTTCGCAAGCCGCCGCGGCTCGAAAAGGCAAGAAGTAAGAAGAACTGTCCGGCGGCGTGCTCCTGATCATTTACAGAGAGAGTCACTCTCGTTGACGAGCCTTCGCGTTACTTCTTTTTCTGCCCCGGCGACCTTCCATATCCCGTCCTCCCATCGAGAAGTCAACGCGCGTACGCGCGTACCATGGCGACCGGAGGCTGGTCTCCGTGCGCGCCAGCAAATTTGACGTGACGCCGGCCTTTTGTTCGCCTGTACGAAGCAAATTAACGCTGAAAACGTAAGGCCGCACGGGGAAAACCTGACTGTAACCGTTCTCATCGATTTTCTAATTTTCACGCCACCGGATAACTAAAAGGGTGAAGACAGACTTTGCATTTTTTAAAAGAAAGCGTGTACTATTAAATCTTTCTGTTTTTTTGAAATAATTACATCATTTTTGAAGATGTGACTGAGTGTCCTTCATAAAGAAAGGGTTAAGGAGTTATGCATACCTAGCCAGGGATAAGATAATGCGCTTGCGAGAAGGTGCAATGAAAGAACGGCGGGAAAAAGGAAAATTACAAAATAGCCGCGAAGCGACCGCACAAGTCGACAAGGCGACGAGGCGAGTATCGCATTGGCTTGTAACCCGACGTTTTGCTGGCATTTGCGCCTCTTAATGCGATCACTTTTCACTTTGCTTCCGTTTCTATTGCGCTCGTGTTCTCCTGATCCCTTGCTTCGCTCCCATCACATCCGTTTTATCGCATTCCATTTGGAATTTTATCTTTAGAATCGTGTGCTACAGAAGAAAACAATGTACATGAAAACTTTAATCGTTTAAAAAGAAACACGATACGTACACTAAAGTTCGCAGAGAGATATATTTCTTAAGGCAATGGTATTTCCCACATTGGTGCTTTGTTGATTGAAGGTTAATTAATAAATTACGACGACGCGTTAGTTCGTCATTCGTCGCAAACTAGTTAGTCAGCAACAGTTCAAGGTCGAGGGCGATTGCTCGATTCAAGGCCAGATCCCAGTTTCCTCGATTTTTCAACGTCTTATTGGTAACACGAGATGAGCGCGCGCAACCAGCGTGTACCTCATAAATTCGAAACCATTACCCCTCTAGCTTCGCGTTCCTCTCACCAAATTACGGGATTATTACAAAAGAAGCAGATAGTTGTGGAAATACTGGAGATATTAAGATACGTCTCAAACTGGGTCGTATATAAGGACACATTTCCAACGTTTTATTATTGCAACTCGAATATTCAACGAGCTCACCCTCTTAAAGTGAAAATATACGGCACGCTTCAGCTGGAATTGAGAGCAAACAGGAAAATAAGAATGACCGTTTCTTTAGGACCACATACGCCATCTCTGGGTCGCATACTAAGATCAATGAATAAATGACAATCGCGATGGAAAAGAGAAAAAAGGAGATGCACGTCTGCATTGCTTCAGTACCACGCGATTATCGCGCCGCAATACTGTCGTTTGGGAACCATTGGTGTGAAACCATCTAATAATCCACTTGTATCGTATTTATCCAGAATGTACGTTATATCGACGTTCGTATACAATAAATTAAGTGTACATCAGAGATCCTGTCGCACAGTCAATTCCTCTCTAACAACACACAGCACCATTAAAATGCAATTTACGTTCACACCATTTTCATTTGCTTTCAATTGTACAGATTCTTTCCAAGAACAAGAATGTGGCTGTAATTTATAACCGTAGCAACTATATCATCAATTTTTTTTCAAAATTGACTTCCACGCATCTTTCGAAATAAACGGGCCGTACAATATCGAACGCTAATGCGCGCTATTCAGCCGCGAGCTGAAGTCGAGCCGAACATAACCTCGCTGGGCGTTCAGCACTCTCATTAACGTTTGTTTTTCTCGACGACTAATTGCAAAATGTCGTGCGCCATCAACCGGCGCGGTAACGAGATACTTGGACGGAATTTAGCGTGCGCTCATGATTCACTAACGACCGACATTCAGTGACTCCGTTGTTAAAGAAAAGAAGAGGATATATATCACTTTGCGATGAAATATGGGATGCGCTTTCTCGCTGGACGCTGGCTCGAATGAACTGATGCTAGTTTTAAAAGGGATGAAAGAGCAGCTCGTAAACTAGAACACGGCGGGGAAAAAAATTGAAGATGGCGGTGAGTAGTTTCCTTTTTCTACAATGTTGCAAAGGGAGATAATTGAAGTGAATGTTTCAATCTCTTTAATAGTAATGATTCTCGATATTCTTCTATTTTAACTGGTTTTGGATTTCCACTTTTCATTTAGTACGTGTACGTATCTGTATATAATCGCGGCAAAGAGGTAACACGTGATTGTCGCAAGTGAAGTTCGTCTCCCCTGACTTTTCGCTGTTTTCACTATTTCCTAACTCCAACTTTGTGCTACAAACACGACAAGTCGCTCTTCGTGACGACGACGTGCGTAAACCCGTCGATGTGCTTTAGCCTCTTAATAGTCCGACCTTGAGCCAGAACTAAGGAGTGCCTTTGCTACAGGCACAACCTTCGTATACCTTCATCAGCAGGGCTCAGCCAACGGCTGACGGAACGTATTTTTGTTTCCTCGCGTTCTACGCTAATTGAATCGCGGAATTCTCCTTACCCACGTCCACCACATTTCGCTCTTGTCGGTCGTGTCGCTTTACGGATGTTTTCGTTTCGATCGCAATCGAGGATGCCGATCTCGAGACGAATTTTCAACAATATATCGATCCTTCGCAACAGACAATTATTTTTACAATCTACTACGTATTCATCTACGATAACTAATAGAAGATTCATGCATTCGAAGGACCATCACACTCGTAGAAATAGAAAATCAATTTCTGCAGGTCGATCATTTTTTCAAACAGTCTACGCGGCACCAATAGCCATTCATGCTTTCAATCAGGTGACAAGATAAAGGCGCGAGAACGGATACCTGTTGTGCATTGTGTGTAGCCTAACACAGAGCTGTGGAAGCTCCTTTTCCACCTTGAAAACTTTACCGATTGCGCAATTGACTCTTTGAAGAAGCGATAATATAACGTTCAATCTTTAAAATGGATTATCGTGGCTGCCAGACAAGGCCAACAACTGTGTAATACCGTAACACATGCTGTATAAACATTCTACGCTATGTGCCTCTAACAACACGTCGGAAAAAGAGAAGAAGAATATAACGTACAGATAACGCTGATTAAATATTACACAAATTTACGAAAGCAGCGATACAAATTAATCTGAAGAACAGTTCCACATGGATGAGAACAGTAATCTGTGTGAATTTGCTTTAATAGTCTATGCATTGTACTCGAAAACTTCAATCATTTGAGGCTTCTGCAATTCTTTTACGTTTCTGTAATTCTAAAGCTATGTTAGACTAAAACCGTGCTATAATCAACGTTATCATAAAATCAAATTATCGACGCACAACAAGAGAAAAATTCTCGGTCGATAAAACGTCACGGGGAACGCGGAAAATGTAAATGGAGTATTATGGGGCATGGTAGAATCGCGTTCCATCGGAAACAACAGAAGCGGCGTGTCTTCGCACGCAACTAACGCTCAAACGTCCGAAGACAAATTAATCTTCGCAACGATTCAATAGCGTGAGATGGAACACGTTCGAAGGAGTAACGGGTACAGATCAGAGTCGACGTGTCTACGAAATTACAGGGGATCGTCAATCTCGACTTTTCCGACATCTTTTGAGCGAACATGTATTCACATTGCTACGTAGATGCCAGAACAGTACGCCTCAAGATATTGTGTATATAAACGTATGTGGCGGAAGTTTGCAAGAAGTATTTCGGGTAAACACCTGTAGAGGGTGCAGTGTATACTGGAAGGATAATTCCGTGAATTTAAAAAGAATAGGCGCACTGCCACGCGTGCATGTATTTCATTCGTCCAATTGTCTTTAATTTAATCAAGAATGTAAAAGAATCATAATCTATACGCCTGTATACTCGTTAAAAGGAAAGAAATAGGTCAATTAAGAATTTAACACAGATATGAAATGCAACAAAGAGAATAAAGTTATGGCCATGACGTAAGGAACATACTAATCTCATACGTGACCCCATTATTTATGCCAACTGTGAACCATTTGCCTGATACTACGTCTGCTCACCGCATAACTGGAATTCTTTGACCCTTTCTGATTTCCATCTTTCTAACACGATTAATCGATTATTCTCTCGCGTACTACGATAATTTATTCGGTCTGTTTGATTCATGGCTAGCATATAAATGTGATATACAGATTTATTCGAGAAATTAAATAAAATAATTATTTTTTTATTTTATAAAGCCTATAACATCTTAACTGAATTATTTCGAATCGATTTGAGGATTGTGATATATATAGAGAATAATTAACTATTTTTAAGAGCCAAAAGTCGCTAACGTTTAAACAGCGCCATATGGTGCAGGATAAAGTAAATCATTGTTTAAATCCGTATGTAAACACGTAGAGATAGTATTTTTAGCACCGTTAAACGCTGGCTTGATTTAGTAGTTCACAGTTTGTGGTTTCAACTAATAAAACCAATCTGGCTCCTAATTATATACAAGTATGTTTTCTTGAATTTTAAATAACCGCGCTAATTTTTAGCGCAAGTAGATAGGAATATTTTAGTAACGCTCGTAAATCTTCATGAATTACCTGATTTTTGTAAAACGGATATATGAAGCATGTTTTGCATCGATAATGCATTTTACATAACGTATCATTCAACTTATATTCTCTTACGATAAGAAATGAAAAAAAACTAAACAGTTAGCGACAGATATAATTAAACATTAAATAAGTGACGACAAATTGAAAATAAATCTGTAAATCATATCAACTATATTAATATACTTATTAAATAATAATGATAGAGTATTATATCACTTAAAACGGTCTTATAGTTTCAACTATAAAAACATTGATGCATATACTGTTCTGCGAGAATAACGAGGCAGCTCGAAGGCGCACCATCTTTTTAAGTTTTTCGTTGAACAGTTGGCGCGTAACGTATTTATCGATCGTATCCGGCTGAAAAAATCGTTACAGCGATGATACGTTTGAAACAAAACTTGTTTACAGTTACCAGCCGTACGCCTCGGTACACAATAACAAATGAACTACTAAGAATCGGTGAAGACCTCACAAGTCAAGAATCGCGAAATCGATCGGTATTTCAAAAAGGCGAGAGCAACTATAAACCTATCGACAATTTGATCGCATGGCTCGTCGAACAACCGATCGTTCGAAAAGCAATCACGCGTCGACATTACTCGTGAAGCCGACAAAATCAGCCCTAAAACACGTTATGTCACACGCGCGGTTACAGACTCCGAATGTAACAACAGGTTGTATCGTAACTAACTTTGGCTGGCCAAAGCGAGCACCGCGACAGACATACCGCGACCGGCGAATTTTCTCAAACAGTACACCCATACGTACCCTTTCGAATCGGCCCGCAAAATTGGCCACTTTAACAGGCAGAAAAGATTCGCACGGGCGAGAAGGGTTTAACATAGAAGGAGCCGCGAAACGGCGAGAAAGAAGAGGAAAAGGGCCCGTCCAGATCCGTCCCTGGCCTCGGCGAAACCGGGCGGGCTGCTAACTCACCTCGTGCCACATTCCGCTGGCTCTGCCAACGTTTTCGAAGACGAGAGAATGCACCGAGCCGCGGGCCTGGCCACCGCCACCTTTTGCACCGAACAAAACCACACCTGCACCACCACCCGTTCCGCACTCGTCTCGTTTTTCTCCCGACGAAAATTCAAACGGCACACGTGAGAGTTTCAGCGGGCTCGCATGCCCGCGCGACGCGATTCGTCCGCGCTGCCCGCGCGCAGACTCCGAAACGAGGCTACCTCACACTACGAAGGAAACGTCAATCCGACGGATCGTCACGCGTTTCGCGGTACAACCGAATTCGTTACGAAGCCGGCGTTTACGCACTCCGCCGCGGGACGTCACACCTTAAACGTAGACCGTGCGAGCGATCAACACAGACTGAACCGCCGCCGCGCCAACCGACCGGCCGTGGTATACAGTGCAGTTCGTCGTTACGACGCGGTAGTGGGGATGCGCAGATCGCCCGTTTGTATTGGATTACCCCCACTAAGAAATTTGAAATTCGAGAACTGTTAAACAGTCGATGCCGCAATACTTAAATGTTTAATATCATTTAGTATCATTGTAAAAGAATAATGCAATAATTATATTTTTCATTTAAGTATAGATAATATATAAATTTTACGTGAAACATTTCTTCTAATGATCGATTGAAATTACTTTGTACTCCTTAACTGATCAAATCAATTTTTCTATTTGCATTTCTGTTGTATCGTATTGTCATGCCCGGCTTTTTACACGACGCAATAATATGAAAAAGAAACTGTATGTAGTTTTTGTAGAAAAGTGTTAAAACATCCACTCTGAAAAAAACTTTCCGCTGTAACAACACATTCTTAGTTGAACTCGTATCGAGATTTCATTAGAAACATTTTATCGCCTACTAGAAATAGCTTAAATATGGCGACCCACATAGGTATAGACCATTCTGTATAAGTTGACTAAGTTAAAATTAAAGTCATACACGTATATGATAATACGAAGTAACAGCCATATGTTGAAACCTATGTAGCAGTAAAAACGCAAACCTCATCGAAATTATAAGTACGTCGAAAGTAACGTTGAGATATATTTAATAAAATTTTAATTCATCATTATTAAGATAGGGAGATGTAAATAAGTAAATTGTGTATGTCAATTTATTTTTTGCCCATAATTCTGACTGTTATCATCTATATGTATATAATATATTTACGTATAAAAGTGCGTCTATAGTTGATATAATTCTAGCATTGAAATAATGATTATACAGATATAAGGATACGAATCATTATATAACATTCTAATAAAGTATATATTAATGTACGTTCTAAATATCTTGATATTTTATTGAAGATAGCAAATATATTGCGTTTCTGGGAAAGGATTTTACTGAACACATTAATTCGATTTAAAATGTATATTTTACATAGGTTCCAGTCTATGTTATTCCTAAACATATTTTTTATGTTCGCATATCATCCACTCAAGAGTGTATTGCTAAAGTAATCCAATATTACCTCAAGATGTATCATCGTATCTGAAAGCCGGTTGATATGAGTCAAACACAAATTTATTTTGTGATATAATCACTTGTACAGAATATCACGTTTAGTGAAGATTTACTGAATACACATAAAAGTTTAATCATAATGCGCATAGGTACTTTTATGCAATCGTATATTAATAAAAATTAGTAAAATAATAACCACGTTTCCTCATTTATCTTCCTTTCAATAAAGATCATTTACAACGTCTGCCGTTTCGTTTTTCGTCCCTCTCGCTTGTCCTAAACCTAACCGACGATTACATTCCCAAATTAACACATTTACATGTAATATTCTTTTCGTTTATAATCAATCTTTTTCTCGCGTGTTTTTCTATAAACAACCTACACCATAAAATTCTCAATCATCACACTACAAATCTCTAAATTTGTATTTTAAAGACATATAGTGCATAGTACTTTTTTATACTTTTCTTCATATATATATATATGTATATATATATTTTTTCAGTAACGTAAAAACTAAAGGAAAAAAGACAAAGGAATGAAGAGGGGAGGAAAACAATGTGCGTCGGGATAAAGAAATGAAAATAAAAATGTTCCGCTCTTATCGCCGTAGATACAAAACTTACATGGAAAACACTAATGGATTACCGGACACTTTCTCCTTTTTCAAGCAAAAAACAAATTCTATTCGCAATTTATTCGACTTGGTGACCGCGATTTTTCAATTCTTGACGAGTCGTTTATTTCTCCGTACATCGAACGTCATTTAGCACTAAAAATTATTACCCCCGTACCCACTTCTGATGTTCGTGTAAGGAACAAGCCTGTATATGACAAGATACCGATCTCTGTATATGGCAAACATATGAACGTTTTCATGCAATACATTTATTCTAATATAATTATTACGTAGTACACTCAAGCAAATGAAATAATCGTTTTTTCTTTTTTTCCCATGATAATTTATAATGACTGATTAAGCCAGAAGCATATTTATTTTAACGGCAATCTATTTTCCATGCAGGTTCCACATTTCTAAGAAACATCATAAATGTACAATATAACAAAGAAGGGTAGGTATCCTTCGTATATACCATCTACTATTATTCTTTTTCTCTTCATCTTTCTCTCCCTTTCTCTCTTTCTCTTTCGCTCACTCTGGCATTCTCTCTTTCTCTCTCTCTCTCTCCCTTTCATACACTTTCTTTCTATTTCATGTGCACTATCTCTCCCTTGAATATGCGATAAACAAATTTACACCGACGAAATACATTAACAGAGCTATCTAGTACTTAGAGCACATCGAGAAATACAGAATACAGAATAAAACTAGAAAATTTCAAGATTGAAGTATATCGCGTAACAAGTTTAAACATTTAGATTACCAGGGTACTTGTATTATCGAGGCGCGATAAAAAAAGTACCGATCCGAAATAAAAAAATGCATATTGAACAAGTCAGTAGCGTGTATTCTGTCAAGAGTTGGAGTAAAAGTTTATAATTATGTGTGTGTATGTGTGATTTCTTTCATTTTACTTTTCTGACAGTCAGTTACCTCAGATATCTCTCACCACACCTGTTGTAAGAGGTAAATAAGGAAAAAATTAGAAATTGTAATGGAATAACAGTATTGCATATTGGTGGTTAGCTCATAGGAACTTGTCCGTTAGAGAGTAGCCGTTCAACAGCAGCATTTATATCTCCAAATGTGGCGATTAGAGCTGAAAATTAGGTTAAAATATATATGAATAATTAACGATACATATCAGTGCACTCAATACACAAATTACAAGTAAAGTATAAATTAATTAGCCTAATAAGAATCAAATGATTCAATTTTATCTTTTATAATTTATACAATTAAAATTACTGCGAGCATTTCTATTATAAAATACAATGAAATGAGAATTACAGCAAAAAATGAGTTTGATTTGGTATTTCAAAGTGACGATGGCAAAAATTACAACAGAAATAATGCGCGCCGTTACCTTGTAAATTAGCCTCTCTATTAAGAAAGCCCATGGCTGTAAGTTGTTCTAATTGCGCTCTGTAACGTTCTTCCGGTGGCGGGACAGGTTGACCATCGACTTCTACACCCTGGTTTAATGCCATTGCCGACACCTGGCCAAATATAAAATTAATAGTTCGATTTTTTCATATGTAAGTCTTAACTATTAAAGAAATTTACCATGCGCGCCATAAATTGAGAGAATGCGTCTTGCTGGTTCGTGTCCGATGATTCTGTTGTTGGCGGTGTTGGAGTTGTCGCAGCTGCATTTGGTGTTGTAGTTGTAGGCGGTACTGTCAGTCCCATACTGAAAATTTTATATTATATAAATGCTGACACATAATGCTGAAATGAACGTATCGATATGTTCGCAACAACTTACTTTTCCACAAGGTCCGGAGCAACAGTACGTAACTGTTCCATTCCCTGCTGGATTTGCATAATAGCGGCCAAAGCATCCGGATTGGTGACGACATTCTGAATCTGTGGATTTTGCATCTGTTGAATAAATGCAGGCATCATAGCTCTCATCTGTTCCTGCATCTGCGGATTTCCACGAAGGAAAGGATTAGCAGAGATCATTCTGTTCGCCATAGCTGGATCTGCTGCTAGAGCTTCCAACATAGATCTCGTATACGGAGCGTTTAACATGTTTCTTATCAACTGTGGATTCTCCATCATTTGAGCTGCAAGACTTTGCATTCCTGGTGAATTTAGTAGACCTCTTCCTGGTTGTTGTTGCTGCTGTTGCTGTTGTTGTTGTTGTTGCTGCTGCTGCTGTTGCTGTGGCTGTTGGTTCGGAGAATCACTCTGATTCTGGGACCAGGGATTCGGCAATGGATCTCTATTTTCTTGACCTTGTTGTGGATTATTCTGACCGTCCTCACCGCTGTTATTTTGCACCAAAGCAGCAAATGGATTATTCTCATTGACTGCCGCCGCAAACATGGGCTCCTGAATATCACGATACATGCGACGAAGTGCACTATAACCACCAGGAATACTTTCTAGATTAGATATAGCTCTATCGTGAGAACGCATTAGTTCTTGAAGCATCGATGGATTACGTGCCAATTCTATAGTTTGTCTAAAACACAGAAGAAGATAATCAATGTAAAATTTATACCTTAAACTTATTTATTGTACTTCAAATCACTTTATGCTTACCTTAGCAACTCAGGATTATTTAACATATGACTAATTTCTGGATTACTCTGCATCAGTTCTCGCATTTGTGGATTAGCTGCAACCAAGCTACGCATGCTCTCTGTATCGTTCATCAAACTTTGCACCAAAGGATGGTTAAGTACTTGACGTAATGCCTCTGGATTTAACAACAACTCGCGTTGCATACGCTGTTGCAAATCTATAAAGCTAGTGGACCCTGAACCAAGAGATGCCAGTCCTACAAGCCCCCCTAAACTTCCTAATCCAAAAGGGCTCGCATTTATGTCAGCTATAAAATGTAAAATAAGATTTAAATTCGAATGTTATACTAAAACTAATATTTAGTAATATTTTTAAGTGTACATCTAATATAAATAGAAACTTATAGCAATAGATTAGTATTCACAATAATTGTCTTAACATTTCTTCATATGTACATAACATTTATTAAAAAAAGAATCTAAGTATCTAGAAACGTTTGACACATATTGATATACCTTGTGATCTTTGAGGTGTGGAATCTTGACTCTGATTAGTGGGGGTGCGTGGTGCTTTGATAACCAGATGCACCGTCAAACCATCTTTAACATTATGCGTACTTAAAGTTTCATGATCTTTCATGATCTTCCCAGCAAATATTAAGCATAATTGCTCCGTCTGGGCGTTGAACTTCTTCGAGATTGCTTCTTTGAACTACAAGTAAATATTAAAGAAACCAATTACCAGAGCTAACCCAACAATGACAAGTTCCTGTTATTTAGCTGAAAATTCGCAATATCCGGTGATATTTAAAAATACAGAACAAGGAAGCTTACGTCCTTGATACTAGCATCCTCCTCGATCTCGATACTTTGTTTCTCTTTCGGCGTTTTGACATTAACAGTAATTTTCTTTCGAGTATCCTGGCCTTCTGCCATCTTGAATCGGTAGATGACTCGTTACTTTCGACGCTTTCGATTCTCCCTCGTCGAGGGCCAATTGCGCACCGCTTTCCTCCGGATACTCGAATCCTCACTTTTTTTTTCCACCGAGAGGAATTTTCGTTCGCGAACCGATTCCCCGTAAGAAACTACGCTAAATTTTGTTAACAAGTTATTCCAAAGAACTATAAAGATCACATAGAAGGATCAACTTGCGCGACTATTCTATACTAAGCCATAATGTATAAAACGATGAAAAATACACGATATGTCAAGCCCCCGTAATATAGTTTCGTTTGGACATCAATAATGTACCGCGGTTAATGTAATAATAATCCTATTGTATTTATGAATAATTGCTACCTAAATGCGTGGATGATGAAGCAATAATCTTACTGAGAAAGTACTTGGTCTTATTTACAAAAAACCACGAATCGTTGCATTAAGAGGTTATGTCGCGCTGCCACTACCGTAACATTAAAATACTACCTCGACCAATAATCACACGTCACACGTTAAACATGTATCCAGGCACAGACCGTATCATTAGGATATGATGTATTTTATGAAGAAATTGTGAAATCTACGAATAATCATATTCTAAAATCGGCATACGAAAATTTATATTCAATGACTAATGTTTTAAACTATTTCCTTTTTTTTTTTAATTATCCAAAATAAAATGATTACTAATCGTTTCGAATCACAGATGTATTCCTGTATTCCATAGCAGAGTAGATACGTGTATTCCGATAAGTTCGATAACGTATTACCATGTTTCGATTTACCATATTATTCCCTTAAAAAATGTGGCTACCATTAGACAATTACGAACGATAAATATCTAAACCTTCCTGTTTTTTAATAAACGGTGAGAAATTGCGAAGGTAAGTTTATTTTTATTGAAAAATGTTTACCTAAAAATACATAATTCTTTTTAACACAAAAGACAATACGAGTGATTAAAAGGAAACCATTTTATTCTTTAGAATTCGTTCACGGAGGGGGGGGGGGGGGGGGGGAGATATTAATTCACTGGTCGTGTTTCAGGAGAACCGTCGATTTTTCTTTCTGGGTTTCCAGCCCTCTCTGACTCGCCCGCTCAGCTGATGTGCCGTAGCATCGCCTTGTTCGTAGCTCTTAAGAAGGGCCAAGTTTTTTATACCTTTCATTTCAGTACAAGGAAGCAGCAGATGATCATCTCCGTTAACCCAATGGGTTCAACCGTGACTTTTACTCGACGCCTTCCACTTTGTGTGAAATGATTCAATATATTCGATATTGACACCTGCAATCGAATAAATTGAGTTTAATTATTCGCGCGCAAAGTGCCTCCCAAAAATTACCTGTATAATATGTTATAATTAAAACTACCTGCACTCTTCGCCAAACCCTCGGGACTAAAAGTGAGGGTTCTTTTATCATCTGGGCTGCATCCGGTCAATAATGTCACTACTGGTGTTTCGGCATCGTTCGTCATGCCAACTTTCGTCTGTTGAGTAAGATAGTGACAGCATTCTATAATTTGAAAGAACAACCATGCTTCTTTATCCTTTGGTCTCGGCCCTTTAATATACGGTAGCGCCAAACACTCGTGAGGTCTTTGGGCTCTTAAAAATCTTGATCCACGTTTTAATTGAGCTTCCAACCAACGTGTTGCTTCTCGCGCTCGACCACTAATACGTTTCACCTCGTCCAATGCAGAAACAACTAGAAAAAAAAGAAATACTTGCGTTTAGCTAAACGATAATTAAGAAAGCATACCGTGTATAAAAATGAATCGATAAGTTGTACGCGTTCAAAATGAAAAATAATAAAATAGTTACATACCAACACTAGGGATCACAACGATAAACTTTTTAGCATACACTAAGCGCTTTAGCGCAGGTGTATGCTTGGCTAGAGCCTCATGATCGGGTACCAAATAGGGAGACATAAATCTAGATCTCAAACGAGTCTCTAAAGCACAGACTTCAGCTTTCAACCACAATTTTCCCATATGCCTCATTAATTTTCCACGAGAGTGCTCCACTTCCCAATCTTTACCGTTACCCTTCACATTTGAAGTATTTACATCAATTGTTATGAATAACCGTTTCGTTTCTTCATATTTTACTCCAGCGTCTTCGACGGAGCTAAGAAAATGGCCGAATTCAATTAATTTAAGTGCTCTCAATAAAGTCTCTTCTCGCTTGTTCATTCTATGTTTATGTAATATCTTCCAGTTCAAAGATTTTTGAGCATCTTCTAAAAGATTAAATCCTTTCAAATCAATATCTTCTGGTAACGGAATAATTTTTACGCATTCTTTCAATTTATCCACACTCGATAAAATCATACTGTCATCCTTACAATTTTTCAACAATGATTCCGCGTTTATGTTAATTAAATTTAATAGAATCGTAATGCGTTTCAATAAAATCCGTGAACTTTTCCCGCATATTCGTATAATGTCCGGATTGCTTCTTAACCAATCGCAGCATATCTTGATAGATGCCAGTACCTCTTTTCCAACTAAAATATTCAATACATCTTCCGATTTCAAATTTTGTTTTTTCAATTGAGCGATATATGTCACCCTATCCGAGGATGAGCTATTTTCATCGAATGTATCATTTGAATTAGTTGTGACAGTACTTCCGGAATTTGTTACTGAATCTTTATCGGTGACTTTTTTCTCCACTTGATCTTCAGGCGTTTTCTCGCCATTTTGCGAACAAATATGATCATTGGCCATATCGGATGTTTCACTTTTCACTTCAGTCTCTTGTCCGTTCATCTTTATCGTTTCAGAATTGTTGGCATTCTCCTGATTCGCTTGCTCAGACACAGCTTCGTCATCCGTAACGTCTTCAGACAATGCGTTTTCTTCGCTTAACACATCATCTTCCGTTTCAGATACGTCAGAAATGATCTCATCGCTAGAAGAGCCCATAGCTGTTGGATCAATGTCGCTTGCATCTGAATCGCTGCTATTTCTTCGTTTTCGCCGTCGAAGTTTTGTTAATAAACTTTTTGCTTTGTCACGAGTTTTTCGAACACCATTATGCATATCTCCATTGTTTCTCTCTGAAGATGTTCTATCATTTACTACCTTACATTCGTTATTCTCATCCGAATTTGTCTGTTTCACAACGTTAGCTTTTTCATCGTCCATAGCTTCATAATTGCAAACGTTATCTTTCGACTTTGATAATTCTAAATCAGGTAGAGGTAAATCTATGAAACATTCCTGGAATCTTGTTATTGTAAATTGTATTATTTGAGATAATATTGCCAATGTTATAGCAACAACACCTTGCACCTCACTCGATTCTTTGCTTTTCAATCTTGAGATGGACATTAGACAAATAGCTATTAATTTGAATATCATATCGTCGGTTAAATAATTCGTTTGTTCATTTTTGCAATTTTGAAGATATATTTCCAAATTGCTCTCCTGCTCATTGATAGCTGTATTATTTGGCTCAGGTTGTTCTGCACTTAAGCAGTTTTCAATACTAGTTAGAAGATCCTACAGAAGGTATAGAGTAAATAGAGATTAATTTTTACAAGAGTGGATTTAGAAATAACAATAGAGCACATATAAAACATTGATTCCCATTTTCTAAAAGGTAGTAAAATGTAGAGCCATCACTATACTGTCTAATCTGGTATAAACTAAAATTTGTATCAATTTGTTTACCTGACATTCTTGATTTATTCGATCAGAATTTGGTGTGTCATAATCCCACAATTGTAACAGGGAAAACAATTTAGATACACACATGTATGTAGGACATTTTTCATCAGTACAAATAGAGTGTGTAACAATGGCTCTCTTCAGGTTTCCTTCTGCTCCTTCAAACGGTTCATTGCATAAAACGCTATAAAATAATAGCTGTTATTAACTTATGCAACCATATTTAAAAAATATGAGATATTTGTTAAGTTAAAAAAAAGCATCATTTTTAAATTTTATCAAAAATTATAATAGGGCACTTTACAGGTCATGATTTTTTTTACATGAGTTTTTTATACCATACTTTCTGAAAATTATAATGTGTAAGTTCTTATACATTATAGTTAATAGGAAAGATGAAAATCTTGTGCTTCCATTCGATACATAAAATAAAAAGGTATTCTAACCATCTCATGTAGTGGTACACCGCATCTAGTCCATAATTTTTATTGCCTGCTATAGTACCCAATTGATTATGCGGCATTCCGATATTTGGATCGATCGCTATAGCCATTTTATAATACCTCTTTGATATCATTGGATCCCAATATGGATCTAATTCTAATTTATATCTAGCTAAATCCCCGAGGCATACCAAACTTCTATGAATCAAGCGCATAACACACTGTTTCACTTCTTCAGTATGATGTTTCGACTGATTTGTTTTACCCTTTACCTTATACAATATAGGGAAATAAAAGACTAGATTAGTTTTATTCTATCACGTCAATTCTTCTTCTTGTGTCCTACATGTACACTGTGTACATTTAAAAATAAAATATTGACATTTCCAGAAAGACTTACACTTGACAATCCCGTTACATTTTGTGTAAATGCAAAATCAATAGTACCAACTAGATCTAAGGCATATTCTAGTTGTAGTTTTAAAATCAGGTGATGGTAAAATCCAACCCCTACTGCCAAATGGACAGACAACAGTGCTTTCTCTGTTTCAGTCCATGTATTACCCTAAAATGAAATCTTACTGTAATCTCCATTGAGATATTAAGAATATCATGCTGTAACATTATAAACAGACTATGGTTGTTTATGCAATTGCACATTTAACATGTACTGCATACATTTTTTAATAAACATTAAATACCTTCCGTAATTTTTTTAATGCATAAACGATATCATAAAATGCTTTTCTCCATAGTAACTCCTCTGTTTTACGTGCATACCCAACAGGATCTTTAGTTATTAACCTTACACAATAATCTTTAAGCTTCACCCGCAATGTTTCCCCTGAAGGGGTAAATAAGTCTGTTATTACTAATGCACGGCTCTTTTGTTCGTCTAATCTTTTTGCGATGTCTGTTATACCCCTGTTAATTGAATGCATTTGTTACAAAATTCCACAATATCATATTGCTCTTAATAACATTACATGCAAATTTTGGTATCAGTTTGACGATACCTATATCTTTGAAATATACAAATTCGTTTTATACTTATAGTTAAGTTACATTAAATATTCATATAATAATGAAATTTTAGCAGGGTACATAGAAATTGATAGAGTAATCCCTTATAAGCAATATTTTCTAACAAATAGTATTAAGCTGCGCATAAAAGCGCGCCAATGTAACATGATGGTGTTACGGGTATAGGTTATGTTAGCGCAAGGTGAATTACGGATATTCTAGCAATATCGAAAAAATTTCGTAAAAGTGTAATGGACGAAAAATAAGCCTAATGAAAAAAGAATACTGTCGGTATAGTAGCTAGATATTACTTGTGCAAACGTCTCGTTTGTTCGAGGCAATCAGTCGTACGGACATCTGCTGCAGTGTTGTACGCCCTCCTCATTTTGCTTCGATCATTTTTCACTTTCTGACCGCTTCGTCATTATTCATTTTCCCGCGGTCTCCTGACACGCGCATCTCCGTCCTACGGTGAAAAAATTCGACATTCGCCCTCGTCTAACTCCAAAAACCTCCCACGAACTACAGAGCTTATCACAATTACACTGTACGCACACGTTCATATGGTTCGCTTATAATCGTCGCAAGGAAGTCATCTGGGATACCTATGTGGCAGTGTTGCCAAATAGAATATTTAGAAACTATACGCTGAACAATTGGAAGAATTTATCGCGAGAAATTTAAAGCACAAATTTTTATGTCTCCCATCGATTCAATAGATATCGAATCGTTCGAAACTCTATTCCAGCTGAATAGAATATTGTGCTTTAATATCATTTATATAATTGCTGACAAGATACATCATTGATTAGAAAAACTTGTCCATCTCACTCTTGTTCCTCGGGGGACGGAACGAGCAACGCTATTGCCATCTATGTATACGATGTGCGATTCTATGCCACTATGCGGCAGATTACAATACGCATGCCTACATGGTTGTTCTGGATTAATCGACTCGTTTGAATTTCTGACTTATGATGTAACTAAATTTTGCCGATTTTAACACTCTACAAAAATAATAGAACAAGAGATTTACTGTTTAGTTGTACATTAATTCTAATTTTAGACTTACTTTGCTTTAAATATTATTTAAAAAATTTTTTATACATATAAAATGTTGTCATTAAAAATTAACCTTGTTTCTACTTTATAACTTCTAAATAAAAGAATTTACATTATTTTAACAATTGATTATCCTGTATCCTCTGTGCTTCAATCTTTATAATGAACTTTATTATATGAATCCAAGAAGCTTAGAATGCTGTAATTAAATTCGAAAAATCTTAATTCGTTAAATGAAAATTGTTGCTTTATATTTTAAAGAACAGATTTACATTGAGAAAGGATTGCTATAAAGGTACGTTGAGAAATTGATGTGAATGAAAATTATATTATATATAATTTATTATTCAGATTTTGTGTTTCGTGACAATGAAACTATGGACGTCACAACTCCAACTCCTCAAGATCTGCAAAGGAAGCTGTATTTTTTAGTGGAACAACTCCAGCACATGGCTGGCGAACTTCCGCCGAAATATCAAATGCGCCTTCCTTATGAGTTATTATCAGGTCTAGCTAATTCTTTGTTAAATGACACAATATTTGAGATTGTTAAGGGACTAATGGAAATTCAGCATGTTACGGAAAAACATTTGTTTCAACAACGCCTTCAACTTTTAAATCAGCAGAAAATTGAAATGCAAGAATCTGTAACTTCAACGTCTACAGATGATGAAAGAACTGCAATAAAAGCAGCTTTACTTAAGAAACATAAGGAGGAACTAAAGCAAATGGATATGAAGTTGGTTCTGCAATTGGATCAAAAAGTAGCAGACCAACAAAGCATTTTAGAAAAGGCTGGTGTGCCTGGATTTTATGTTACAAATAATCCAATAGAAATTCAAGTACAAATGAGACTTTGTGACTTCATTATCAGACTGAGTAAAATGGAAGTACCAAGCTAAAAAGAGAAGAAAAAATATATTTTAATCATACAAGACACGAAGGAGGAATGTACATAAAGTAATTGCTTATCAATTTATTTATTTTAATAAATATTTTCTACTGTTTAATGCAACAGCATTATTGCATATTGCAAATATATTAATAAATCAATGTACAAAATAAAAAAATGATAAAAATTCCAATTTTAATTATTTATTTTAATTAACAAATTGTACAATAGTTGGATTAACGCAGTTTTTTATTGTTTATTTTTAGTTTGGTAGCACTTTTTAAAAAACTGGTATAAATAATTTAAAGAGCAGTATAACTGTTCTTATAGAATTTAACAAGGTAATTTTGCTTATAGAATGTAACTGTTCTCATAGAATTTAACAAGATAACTTTGCTTATAGAATGTAACTGTTCTCATAGATTTCTTTAAAGTAAAGGTATTTGCAAGTAACATATTCATAGAAAATATCTTTTTATTAACTATAAATTTGTTTATATAGTTATATACTAACATTTGCTCTAATTTATTTATCTCTAAAGTTGTTCATAAATTATATACATAATATTTATTTATATAGTAAGCAACACTGTACCATGAATAGAAGAAAGATGTGTGCACAAACAATAAGTCTTATTTACATTACATCATAAATATTGATATTTCATTATTCTTATTATTATTATTATTATTATTATTATTATTATTATTATTATTATTATTGAATTATTACAACCATATGCGATAATAACAAAAAATATTTGTTTGTATTTACAACATTTTTCTTTAATAAAATGTTCATAAAAAAGAAATTACACACTGCATCATGATGATAGCGAATGAATATATGAAATGAAAAATAAAATTTTTAATTCCTTCTTCTGGATACAAAGTGATACTATGTAAAACAGTGCGCGAGAAAATAAATCCTTCAATATATCTCGACTCCAATTGTTTTAAGCGGAGAATCATGTACGCGTACAATCATACGATGATTAGTTCTTAAAATGCATAAGTACTTGTTGCTCAAATAATTCAGTTTGTATCTTTACCCAAAAGTGGTGCACTTTGTGGTGGTGAAATATCTATATTTAAGGATTTTTGATCCTGGAAGGTAGTTTCTTGTTCTGGCGCAAAACATATGCGATATACGTCTTCGAAAGTCGAGGCAAAATGAACTTCAAGGCCGTCCGTAATATATTTGGGAAGATCATTGTAATCTTTCTTATTTTCCTCTGGTAAAATAACACAATTTACACCGACTCGTTTAGCCTTAAAATAATAAATGATTAATTACTACTTAGAATATTCTTAAATTACAGATTAATCGAGAGGAATTTAATTTGCTTAATTTTACACTTACGGCAATTGTTTTTTCTTTAATACCACCAACGGGAAGAACTCTACCCATGAGACTAAGTTCTCCGGTCATCGCAACGTTTTGCCTGATCGATTGATTCTTAGCGAGTGAAATTAACGCTATCGCGATAGTGATACCAGCACTAGGACCATCTTTCGGTGTGGCACCTTCAGGTACATGTAAATGCAGATGAGCGTCGTTCAAGAACGTATTTGTCGGATCTACCTGGCTCATAAAGTTTCTTGCTACTGTCATCGCTATACGGATAGACTCCTTCATCACGTCACCCAAATGGCCAGTGAATTCAAGAGTACCTTCAGCTTTCTTCGCGTCTGGAGGTTTTCTTATTCTTGTCTCAATGAACAGAGTAGACCCGCCCATGGCTGTCCATGCAAGACCCATGACTACTCCCGGAGGAGTCACTTCGTACATTCTGTCATGCGTAAACACGGGTTTCCCTACAAACTCGTGTAAATTATCTACGGTCACGTCGACTCTGTCCGTTTCTTTTTTAACAACTTTGAATGCGACTTTCCGATGAACTTTCTCTATGTGTTTCTGAAGACTTCTCACCCCCGATTCTCGGCAATAAGACTTGATTAACAAGTGAAGTGCGTTATCGTCTATAGTGATATGTTCACTAGTGAGGCCTGAATCGTTCATAGCTTGTGGTACTAAATATTGTTTGGCAATTGCCAGCTTCTCTTCCGCTACGTAACCGGACATGTCTATCATTTCCATACGATCTCTTAGCGGTTCTGGAATAGTGTCTATCACATTCGCCGTACAAATGAAAAGCACTTTCGATAAATCTACAGGCACGTCTAGATAATGATCCAAGAAGTTTGCGTTTTGTTCTGGATCTAGCATTTCCAAAAGGGCAGATGCTGGATCACCTTGATGGCCCCTGATTGAAAATAAAAACACCGCTTACATTTTTCTGGCAATATTTTTATAGTGTAACAGAAAAGGGATTAAGTAAAAAGTTAGTCAAAATAAATTTGTTACTACACACTTTCCAATCTTATCGACCTCATCGATGAGAACAAGAGGATTTTCAGTCTTGGTTTTTTTTAAACATTGAATAACTTTGCCAGGCATCGCACCCACGTATGTTCTTCTGTGACCTTTGATCTCTGCAACGTCTGTCATCCCACCGACGCTAAATCTGAAATACTCTCTGTTGAGCGCACGGGAAATTGACTTAGCTATCGATGTTTTCCCCACACCCGGTGGCCCATGAAAACATAGTATTTTTCCCTGTGTTGATCCTTTCAATTGACTAACAGCGATAAATTCTAAAATTTAATAATATGGACAATAAAATGAAATAATATGGACAAGAGGTAGAACATATTCTAGTTGAACGAATCACCTTTTACACGTGTCAATTATCATTTGCATCAAATATTAAATTACCTAAGATTCGTTTTTTTATATCTTCCATCCCGTAATGGTCTTTGTCTAAAATTTCAATTGCCTGTTGAAGATTCAAATTTTCTGTACTAGTTACACCCCATGGCATGGATGTAAGCCAATCCAAATAGTTTCTCGTCACACTGGAAATAAAATTATGCACGTGTTTAATGAGTACTGTTTGCATAGAAATGAAAAATTATTACGCACTTAAATTCACTACTGTGACTCTCCAAGAAATTCAATTTGTTTAATTCCTCTTCTAACACGTCCATCACTGTTTTTGGAACTGTTTTTTGCCTTATACGTTCCCTATATTTTTCTCCTATAGCATCCTTATCATCTTTTTCTAATCCTAATTCCTTTTTTATAACTTTTAGTTGTTCATGAAGTATGTATTTTCTATGTTGCTGTTTAACCTTCTCTTCAACTTCCCTGCCGATTTTCTGTTGAAGTTTACTTAGTTCATATTCCTTTTTTAAAAGCGCGAGTGATAATCGTAATCTTTTTGAAATCTGTAAATAAAATTATTACTTTAGTTGTACGAAATATTAACTTTAAGAATAGGAATATAAACAGCTTACATCCATTTCTTCTAGTACTTGTTGTAATTCTTGCGCATCTGCTCCCGTCAGTGCTGCTCCAAGATCACTCAAGTAAACTGGATTATCTACAACTCTTTGTCCTTGGTGTAACATTTGTTGTAAAGATTCGCGATATAACGGATTCATACTTATTATATCTCGAATTGTTTTAATTAATTCTTGTGTTAGAGCCTGTTGTAAAAAAGGCAACATTTCTTAATAACTAACGTTCTCTCATTCTAAATGTTTTCTACATTTACCTTAATTTCTTCAGTTTGCCTAAATTTTTCGTGGGTAATATTTACAACTTCTGCCATTAACAAAGGTTGAGTGCTGGTTTGAGCGTCACTTTGAGCGCCGGTTTGAGCGCTAGATTGATTATGAAGTGGAGCATTAGATTCTATGCCAGGCTCGGTTACAGATTCCGTTGAAGGATTTATTTTTTCTACAATCTTTTCCGGCGCTTCTCCTGTCACCTTAGTTTCTAATGGATTATCAATTTCTTCAGTTTTCTGAACTTTATCCGGGTCTGGCAATCTGTTTTCCATTTTCTTACGAATTAGCGACCTACGACTCGGTTTGCCACCAGAAACTGAATCGTCTACAGGGACGCGAATTGTGATATTTAATAGAGGAAACGTCAGTTTCATCTCTGTATATTAGCATTTATATACAAGTTATTTGCAATTACATACAAAAATAATTTTTAAGAAATACAATTAAAAAACAATTTTATTCGTTACAATAACTATAAACAATAGAAGATTTAAACATTTAATTGAACCACATTACTTACCATGAGTAGGTTTTGGAAGATCCTCCAGGATTTGACCAACAATTTTAATTCTCCTGTGCGCCATTACAACTAATCTTAATCTGTTCCCTAAATCTTGCACTTCATGTATTTGTGCAAATGTCCCAACCGAGTAAACATCATCTAAACTTTGTACAATTTCCGATTCGTTTCTACCAAAGTAATTAAGTTCAAGTATTAAGAATTATACTCATCCAATTCATCCATAAGAATAACTTTTATATCACTTACTCTTCTGTTTTCTTCAAAAATATCCCGACGTAAGGCTGATTCAATTTTACTTTCCTACGAATTAAATCCATGAGAATCGGATTACTAAGTTCTATAAGCTTTATAAATCTTGGAAACACAGGATTTCTATTAATCGCTATAACAGGAACATGGGGCCATACTTCAGGCACGACAACAGTCGCTGGCAATGAAGCTGGATCTCCGAGATCATCTTCGGTCGTTCCACTAGAAAACAAAATGCGATGCAATTAATGATAACTTCAAATCTCTGGCTAAATAAAAATCTTCTGGTCGATTGTAACTGTACAAGAAAAGTCTCAATGATACGAACATATTCTATCTCAATGATGAGAGAATAGAATTATAAATAGATTTAGAATGAACAGAATTTACTTGGTAGGATCGCTGGGCCGTTTAGTGGCAAACGATCTAATCGAAATGATAGCCGCGGTTTGCCGACGGCTGGAAATATTTCTGCCAAACATCCCATGGTTCTCGTTGAATTTTATCCTCCTGAATTGCGGTCGTGTATGCACTGAGAGCTCTTCGTAATCCGGGCAACGATTTCTGCAGAACGATCGAACGTTCGTCACACGGTGCCGGAATACCGGCAAAATCTTGAAATTCGCCGCTGTCATGAAGCGCATCGTTCCAAATTCACGGTCCCGTTTCGCATAAACGTTTCGTGTCGTAATAAAATTTTTTCCGTCGGCTCGGTGTACTTGAAACTTCGGAGAGGTTATGTATGTTACTCTTTGGTGCGGTACGCTGAGATTCGATCTGATGAAACTTTGCTAACCTAGAAGAAATTATTCGCACGCCGATCAGCTGTTGTGCGCAACATTACGAGTGTATAGAGAACTGGAAGATTATTTGGGACGGTAATCGTGCGTTTCCGCGAGACGATTTACATATTTCACATTTTATGAAATTTTTCGTGAGACAGGCAAGAAGGTGAAAAGAAATTGGTGATATTCGTTTGTTGTGCGAATGTCTAAACAGCGATAGGTATATTCTTTCACGCAAATACGTTATCATTGCTCGTTAATTTACGTGTAACCGTGGACATGTATAACATCGATGCGGATAAAGTTAACATAGAACATTGTAAAAAAAAATATTATTAGTTCAGTTAAGTATTAACGTAACGTTTAATTTTATGTTTACAACATGATTATTAGAAATAATACGATAACAATAGTCATACGGTGACTTTTCATGTTAAAGCGTATAGGAAAATGTAAGACCGTGAATGCAGCGCCGAGACTCGTAGTGCGCACGTCCTCGATTAGAAGTTAGCCGAGTGCATGCGTACGAGAAATTTTCGAACTCGAACCTTTCGAAGAGAAAACCCTGAACGAACAAATTTTGTTTTATTTTTGGCCTTTCTGATTGTTACTACCGTTTACGACACATTCTACATATGTATGTACATAACTATAAATACAACCATTCTAAAATTATATTTTCGAGGATATTATTATACATAATAGTACCACATAGGTATACCAATTAAAAATATTTCGCGTTCGTCTATTCCGAACACGATGCGAACAATTTATTTATAGTATCAATGTCTTTAATAAAACTTCGTTAATGATAATTATATACGTGAAATATAATTGTAAACAGAATAATAGTGAGCAATGGATAGATTTATCTCGATGGACTCGAATAGCTCAGGACCGTCCATGCAGCCCTTAAATAACGTTGCAATAAGTAATAACACATCAGTAAATAAGGAAAATCATATGATGGATTTAAAGAAGCTCTCCTCAAGTAAATAAAACGTTCATTTTAATTAATAAACGTCTATGCTTCGATTTTATTTAACAAGGCAAATTTTTATATTCATACTTGATTATAGGAGTTATATTTTCTGATAATATTACCAGACATAACTTCAGTAGGAAAGCAAGTTTAGACCCACCTTTAATTGCAGATGAAGACGACGATCAGTTCCTTGAAAAGCTAAAATCGAAAATTGATAAGAATTTGTCGTAAGGAAAGCTTTGCACTACCATAATTTTTACCTTTTTAGTTACTAGACTTTAATTATCTGTTAAAAATTTAGACACTGTAAAGAGAATTACAACCCACTTATAAGATATCAAGGTAACAGTATCACGAGGAAAAGGAAGTCTGTAATTGACGAAGCAACCGAGAACGTGATTAAAAGATTTAAATGCGATACAAATCGTTCGAATTCCGTGCAATTATTAAGTAATACAGACATGCAAACTAATACTCTATCTACTTCCGATATTCTAAATACAAATTTCAGGTATTTTTTTATCGACGACGAATATATATTCCTACATAAATTTAGCACGTAAAGTATATATATGTGCATGTATAAAAAAATTGCAGGATCCCTTCTAGTAAATATATATTTGAGGTGACTTCGAAGATGCAAACGAATACTGTAGATGAAACAACCATTTTTCACCAGCAATACGAGGAGTCGTTACTTTATGAAATGATGTTCCTCACACCTCCAGATTGTAATACGATCGAGGATGGTAGTGATTCATAAACTGAACACATGAAACGATATATTGAGATACAAAAATTATTCCGAATAATTTCTTTCATTATAGATACATATATATATTATTTTATGTAGATTTATAGATTGTCGCGTTTCAGTATATGAGAAAAATAAACATAAATGGTAATACTACGTGTTAAAATTAAACAATGTACAAATAATAATGCTCTTTGTAAATTCCAAATGATTATTGATAATATCAATAAAGAAAGGTTTATACGTTTGTCATTGGTCGTTTGACAAATTGGTCAGATTCAATTAATATGTAATTCGAAATAATCTAAAATTTAGTAATCAACATTATAATATTAATGATTTCAAAAGTTGAATTAATGTCTATAAGGAACAATATTCAGAAGATACTAACACTCGTTTGAGTTCAAATATCTAGTGATAATTTCAATTTAATTCACTTTCTGCCGTGTCTGATCTAACCTAACCTAATATATTTCATCTAACCAATTACAGTAATAGGGACGGTAAACAAATATTTCAAATGATTCGACGAATATCTTTGTATTAAACGAATTTAAACATGTTAGTAGCCCTAGCAGTACCGATCGTAACCATAATGATGCAAATGAAATAAACATTTTTTGGGAGTATGTAACGCGTTCGTCAGTTTAAAATAATGAGCGAATTTAAATTACATCATTTAGTGGTTGAATTAATTGGACTACTGGGGTGAGTGAAACTGAAATGTTTTTATACTGTTTTGTTTTTAACAATCTTTCGTTAATATTGACACAAACAAATGTTGATTTTTCCTAGGTTTGTTTGTATACCTAATGTAAATGTATATTGTAAATATGTTGTTATTGTTATTTGAGTTGTCGTTAGATGTTATTTGTTTCGAAAATTAGGTCATCTTCTGCGCCAGAAAAATATGTAGAAAAGATACAAAAGGAAGGCATACCAACGAGTCCAAGTGCTTTAACTATTGTTGCGTCGCAAAGCTCTATTCGTCACTTAGCAAAGAATTCACCAGCTCCTGAACTGTTTCTACAGAAATATGAAGAATTGAAAGCGAAGAAGTTAGTACATCACCATTTATGGATTTAATGTAATAATAGTACTGTAATGTTAATAAATAATCATTTTTTTGTAGGGTTGATTTATTAGGTTTATTTATTCAGGTATTAGAACTTATATCTGAAGATAAAGAATTAAAGAGTTGTTTAGCTAAACAAGCATTAACTTTGACACCGAATGCTACAAGAAATGCTGCTATTACAACAGAGGATTTACCGCAGGTTCCTTGCATTTTTTAAATACTAATTTAATAATCATTTAATCATGTATAATGCAGATTCATCATGTATAACGTATAATGTAGATTTGCAAGAATGTGATTAAAGCTGCTGTGGAAGGAGAGAAGAAATTAAATAAGCAAGTATGTGCAATTACAAAGAAAACAGAACCATCTGTAATAAAACATAACTGGGTACATGAGAGGCCTCGAATGACTTGGGACTTTCACAATGAACCAAATGTGATGCCATGCCAAAGTAAACATTGTTTTGTTATCATTATAGTCTAAAATATTAATGTAATTGGTTAACCAAGTAATGATATACTTGCAGAAGTTGTACCAATAATTTCACAGGAATCTATATTACTGTGGGACATCTTGTATTGCTTGAAAGGTATAGATGGAACTTACATTGTTTCTGAACCTTTAACAAGTCCATTTGCAGTGAAAACATTTAACATATCTTCAGATGTCGGTAAGAAAAAAGTAAACATAAATTTCATACATATACATTAATTACATATAAAACAAATATATTAAATTTTGCATTATTGTTACTTGTGTAGGTATATCATACAAACAAATGACACAACAGATATTACCACTTGCATCTCATTATTCTATGACTGCTAGATTTGTTGAAAAGAAAGTTTTACCTGAAGATGGTCAAGTAAATCATGCATTGAGAGGAGCTATTAAATGTTTACTAAAAGATTACTTAGTACGTATAGCATAAAACAATAAAGTTGCTTTTTGTAATGTAATAAAGTAGCAAGGAGTAAAAAATGAATAATCAGAAAAATATTGCCTTTTTTTTGGAGGGGATGTAAAATTATTCAGTTTATAAAATTTTTCAGTTATTTGTTGTACAATTGGAAATGGAACACGTACGTGGCAAATTAAATTTGCAAAAGTTATGGTTCTATATTCAGCCAACTATGATTGCAATGTCTATACTCTTCCAAATTACATCCACTATATGCAAAGTAAGTTATAATCTTGATTGCGTATTTTATCCTTTTAGCACAATCGATTGATCATGTAAAAGGATATTTTATTTTAGGCTAATGCAAAAGGTGGAAAAGTGCTCAGTCTTCTGCACGAACAAGCCAATAATATTAGTGGAGAAGCAAAGTTTAAAGAATTATGTTTGTTTCTCATACAAACAGCAAGTGTTCCGTACATGCAAATACTAGAAAAGTGGGTGTATAAGGGAGTTATATGTGATCCATATGAAGAGGTAAAAAATAGGATATTTGGTACAATTATTAATTTTTATCATGCATAATAAATACCATTTAAATTCATTCATATTTGTTAGTTTTTCGTAGAAGATAATGAATTAATACACAGAGAAGAACTACCTATAGATTATTCAGCAGATTACTGGGAAAAAAGGTACACTATGAGACCAGAAAGAATACCCATATTTCTTAATGAACATGCACAGACAATTTTAAGAACTGGAAAGTACTTTAATGTAATTAGGCAATGCGGTATGTAATATTGATCATATATCATATATCATAGATGTGAAATCATAAAAGTTTATTATAATTATATATAGGAAAAACAGTACAGTGGGGAAAACAAGAACCTTTAATTTATCAGCACCAGGGGCAAAAATATATAGCTGTCATTGACAGAGCATATTCCGAAGCTGCAAAAACTCTATTAGAAGTTCTTATTCATGAAAATGATTTAATGGGCCGGCTTCGTAGTGTAAAAAATTATTTCCTTCTTGCACAAGGAGATTTTGTGGTAAGCTTCAATTAAATTGTGTTATTAGTAACATATATATTTTTATACAATTACGTATCTCTGTGTTAATTTTAGGTCCAGTTTATGAACCTTTGCGAGGCTGAGTTAAATAAAAATATGTACGACATTTTCATTCACCGATTAGCATCCCTTCTAGAAGTTGCGTTGCGTATGTCTACTGCAGATTCCGATCCATATAAGGATGATCTGAAACCAGAATTGTTACCATATGATCTTCAGTTTCAAATGTTTAGAATACTTTCCATTCAAACCAGAGAAGAAAGAGGTACATATTAAAATATTTATATAGGATGCATTGAAAAATAGGATCAAATAATTTTGTTTTGACATTACATATCACAATGGGATTTTTTGTTTTAGAGTATTGTTTTCAGGCTGACAAAACTTTAACTGGTTTGGAAGCATTTGTATTTAATTACGACGTTAAGTGGCCTGTTTCTTTAATACTCAATCGGAAAGCGATAGCTTGCTATCAAATGCTGTTCAGACACTTATTTTATTGCAAATATATTGAAAGGCGCTTATGCAGGTTGTCCAAAGTTTATATCTACTATTTTTTGTGAAGTGGTACAAGTAATGGCGCGAACTCTTATCGTGTTTTCTCTTCCCTCCCTTTTCATTTCAGAGTCTGGGTGAGCAATAAAATTGCAAAAACCTTTACTCACTACGTAGCAAAGTCGTATAGACAAGCATTTTCGTTGAGACAACGAATGCTTGATTGCATACAACATTTAGCATACTATATGATGATTGAAGTTATAGAACCGAATTGGCTTACTTTTATTAGTAAAATGAATAAGGTATGATGTTGCATATATTTTTGTAAATTTAATTTTTCCAATTTTTTAATTATTATTCTTAATCATATATTTAGGTCAGTAATGTGGACGATGTTTTAAGCGTGCATCAGGATTTGCAAGATAGTTATTTAAAGGAATGCATGTTAACAGATCCTGATCTGCTTGGATGTATAACGGGCATTTCAACTGTCTGTATCGAGTTTTGTAATTTTATGGAGGTAAGCGTTACGATATTAGTATTATAAATCTGTAACTTTACACGAATAGCGACAAATTACTATGTAATTCTGCGTATGGTATACGCATATAATAGGGTTTTTTTATGTAAGGACCCTTACATAAAAAACACCTTGTATGCAAAATACAACTAAAACATTTTGCCTGAGTTGCATTGTTTGCTTTGATTCAGATTCTTTCAAATATCTTTGTTATCCATTAATATTTACGAAAAGGCATGTAGGGGTATAACTGTTACAGATATTTTTGATAAAATTATCTTTATCGAAATAAATAATATTATAGATATAACAGAGATGTTTTATCGTTTAATAACTTTACATTTAACCAATGAAACCTTGTTGACACTGATGTTCTACAGTTTCTCTTTGTATATCATTCAACGTAAATCAGAATTATTATTTTGATGTAAGGTTGAAAATGGTCAAAACCACAAAACCATTCTGCATGATGTGCTGATTAGAATTTCATATTTTTCTTACTAAATTTCGTAACAAACCAATAACTAAAAGACGAGTTTAGTGGTAAAGTGAATTTTAATATTTTACTAATGTTAAGCGTATGAGCCCATACTACATTGACGCCGAATTGACGTCCATGATTGGCGCCTATCAGGATGATGTCTATGATTCTGAGGTATACCCCCAAAATTATAACTTCGCTTCCATGCATCTGTGTAGTATTTTAGTATCATAATGCTTTTCCGTTTTAGTAAACAGTACATCTTCGGTATATCTTCTTTATATCTTCAGTTTATCATCAGTTAAAACAATACCCCGTAGATCATTTCTTGAAAGGTGTATAAAATGTACAAAAATTTTCAGCATGATTTGTATATTTAATATGAATTGAATTGAAATTTACTGCAAACATTTATTTATTTATTTTTATTTGAATTTATTTAGAGATTGATAGATTTTTTTCAGTAAAATATAAAGGAATGACTAGATTTGACTCATTCTTTTTTTTTTTTTAAACATAAACTATGTTTTAATTAGTACATCTAATTACTGACAGTCATGAAGGTATAAGCATGATACTTCACGCTATGAATTACAGTTTTTTAAATCATCGCATCGTATTTACAATGAAAGGTGATGTTCTTGTTTTTCAGCTGCAGGTAAATTAAATTTAAATGATGCAATGCGTTTGTTTGATAAATCATAATCTTGTAATCGTATATTTTATTAATCTGTTTCAGACATTGTTGTGTATGTTTATCTTTTACAATGTATGCTTCTTAATTTTAATTTTACAAAGGGTCTCGAACATTTACTGTGTATTAAATATAAAAGTAATAGTTGTATGTCTCTGTGATCTATTAGGAGGAATATGGAGACACGTCCAAAGAGAATGCCGCAAGTTTTGAAGAAACTATCATATCGTTAGACGAGAAATTTACTCAAGTATTAATTCGTCTTCTAGACAGAATCTGTGATCTAGGACGCGATAACAATAATGAGAAACTTCTTAATGTTTTTTGTAGGTAAGTTAGAGGGAAAAACTTATATATACAGCCCCTGCTTAAAGTTTGCTGGTTCTTATCTCTTTTTAGCATGCTTGTCTCGGACTATATCAAAACAGAGAGAGCAAGCTTTAAGCAGAGACTACTCGTACTTAATATTTGATTGAATCAGGCAACCCTCACACGTTGTAGAAGATAAGCTATACTCTGACATTCTTATATTATGAGAGGGTATTTCATAATGTTTTGTCTCAGAGTATCGTGTAGCAGGAGGATTGCCTATGCAATATTTTTCTGCATGAGTTTAAGAGGGGAAGTTCAACATTGTAATCTTATTTTATTATTTTTTTAATTCAGGCTAGATTTCAATTTATTTTATACCGACATTTTGATACGACGTGGAAAAGAAAAGACAACGCATGAGGATATTTCCGGTTAACCATTAAATACTTCTATTTAATAGAAGTCTGTATCATCGTAGATGTAGCCTTCTGGCTTCTGAATAATTCCAATGTAAAGAGAAATTGTTTTTCTATATAATATTAAAACGATCACAAAAATTAATAATTTAATAATTCTAAAAATTTTATCGACAAAAAATCCAGCTCGATTAGGTACTGAATCATGTTTTCTTGATTTAATTCGCTGGAAGTCGTGTATATTGGTTTATCCTGGTCATTGTGTAAAATTATGAAGATAAAATTATTAAAACGAGTACTGTGTCCATTTTGTACATTAAAAAAATAAAATCTATTTTATAGAAATGTAACATCTACAAAATTCACGTTATAATACTCAGATCACAAATATTTTGTGTAGAATCTTATTTCTGAAACAAAAATGCAACTTATGCTACATTTATAAGTTAATTAACGTTATATAGTTTATAAAAACAGTATTTGATATGCAGTATTTAACAAGTTTTATGCAATAATTAATTAGTCTGTATCATCCTCCTTATGATGAATTTATGAATGTGCAATTCGACGAACAGAGATTTGCACATATTGAACTGAAACTGTAATCAGATAATTCTAGAGATCAGCATTTTTTTAGATGTCTATCTTCCTGATCCAAGAAGTGAACTTACACATTCGTGACTTTGTCATAAAGGGGATAACGTTATAAAATGACCAACAATCAAGAATTTTTGTTTAGAGGCTTCATAATTAATTAATTGTGTTATGACACTATTACTGTATAATTTAATATACTACTTAATTGTACACACATAAATGGGCATTTTTATCGTATACATTGATTATCCCTGTGTACTTGAACATCCAAAATAATTTTGTTGTATTACGGAGTACGAGAGAAAAGTATTAAGTATTAATACTTAATATTAAACTATATTATAGTTAAAGTATTTATATATCAATTAAATAAATTATTATATGTAAATTAATTAAAGTATATTATATATCATATTTATATTTCCCGCTTTAGAGGTAAGAGAGAGAAAGCTATAAGAAGGAGTGAGACAGATGTTACCTACCCTACTTGAGAACCTCTGGCGCCATCTCTGTGAAAAGTGCTCAAACTGGTCGCACAGCGTTATCGACAGCGAAGTAAACTACTTAAGAACTACTAGCGCCATCTCTCAAGGAAGCGGTGAAACTGTTCGGGCATTAGTTTCACTACTTTCCACAGAGATGGCGCCACTAGTTAGCTGAGTTCACTTCGCTGTCGATAACGCTGTGCGACCAGTTTGAGCACTTTTCACAGAGATGACGCCAGAAGTTCTGAAGTAAGGTAGGTAACATCTGTCTCACTCTTTCTTATAGCTTTCTTATATATCTTTTTCTCTCTCTTACCTCTAAAGCGGGAAATATAAAAGTTATTTCCTATTAAAATTGCACGATATGTAGTATTTATTATTTATATTTACATATGTTACTTTACATTCTCACTTGCAACCGGGAAGCGCTGTATCGAGTTAAATTATAAACAATAATAAAAACTGCTGACAAAATTGATGGATGAAGGCCATTGGCAAGCGATGTCAGCAGTGAAACAGCACCGCGTGCTTTTCTGGTGCATTTCAATAGATGTAATCCTAGTGATACCCCTGTGGCGTTACGGAACCTGGGGGCGTCACCGTTATACGCTGGTGCTTTTTGATGTGTCATGCGATTTGCTGTATTGTCTTTGTATCTGTACATTATGTACTCAATTGGTTTATGAAACAAAACATAACACCGATGTCAACGTGATTATACAGTTATATGATAAACTATACTCATTAATCTACTATTTACTAGATAAAACCGTGTTTACTCTTTACTTAACAAAAACGTTCATAATTATAAGCGCGCGAAACAACTATAAAAATACTGTCGTGTGTAAAATAAAGGAATGGAAAGTAATATAAAAATAGAGATCGACTGTACAGGTTTCATTGAGAATCACTGCTCGAGGAAGGGATTTTATCTGTGTTGAAACGTCCGATGCCCTACTAGATACATGAAATACATGTATCCAACGTATAGAACACAGCGGACTGAGCACTTGTACGTTAAAATTCATCGCAATTCATTACGATTGATTTGATCCCCGTGCGTAACAATTACCATCGATTGTAACTGTAACGCAATTACGCACGGGACCTTTGCGGACTATGCAGGAGTGTCCTTACGTATTGTCGGAGTACGAGGAAATAAATCCTCTTCTTTACAAGCCTATTAACTCGACTCAACGTATCAAGGTATCTCTTTAAACGCAGTAAATAATCCTTACGCAATAATGATTCATTGGATACTTTCTATAATAATTGAACGCAAAGGAAAAATAAAAATGTCAAGTCATTAGAAAAGTTCGATTATTCTAATAACTTCTCTTTAAAATTATAGTAACTTGTATTGAACAAATTGCTCTTCTTTTGTTTGTTTCAGTATACATGTTTCAATACGTCTCCCAACTATATTATATTGGGCTCCACCAGTGGCAGCATCTATTTGTTCTCAAGAAAGCCATGCTCCTTCATACAGTTGATACCCTTATCGGTATATAAATTTTTATTAAAAATAAAGAAAAGAAAGAGATATTTAAAGGGCTTTTCCTTTTGTTTCTATGACGACAGGAAGGTGCAGTTTCTTGTGTTCTCATATCACCTGATGAGAAAACAATCGCTTTGACGACAACTCGCGGAGTGGTTTGTCTGGTATCTTTGAAACCAACGCCAAAGTTAATAGCCATATCAACGGAACATATTCATGAACAAATTAACTGCCTCTGTTGGAACGATAATAGCTCTGAAGTATACGTTGGAGATGGAAATGGTAAAGTTTCTGTTATGGTGCTCTCTATTTTTACGGTGAGATCTTATTTTAATATTCAGAATGCTTGTAATCTCTGCGTTTCATTCAAAAAAGAAAGATATAAGTATTAATAGATATTATTCGTTTCACTTATCAATCATTTCCTGCAACAGTGATATAACGTTATTTTTGTAACTTGTAAACCATACTAAATATAATTTTAAATATAAATATAACAGAGTATCGCAAATATTTTTCAGGTTAACGGCATGTTTCAAGCACCAGCGTGTACATTGATGAACTTAGATTCAGCGATCGTGCAACTTGGTTTCTCCTCACCTTTATTGTTAGCTTCAACACTGACGCGTTGTTATATATGTGATACAGTACAAGAACAATACAAGCAAGTAGGGAATAAAGCGCGTAACGGAGAATTTGGTGCTTGTTTTTATAAAATATATCGTACTCCAAATAAAAGTTCTCCGCTTACTCAAAAACAGGAGAAGTTGGTCAATAGAAAAGGTTCCTTTAGTTTCATCACTGAGGGTAACAGTAAGGTACAAGAGGAAAATTTTCCACAAATATTTTGTGCTCGACCGGGCTCCAGACTATGGGAAGTGTCTGCGAATGGTGTAGTGATGAAAACACATCAGTTCAAAGAAGCATTAGCTGTGCCACCCGTTACGATATGTAGACCAAATGTTAGAAAATCAATTAATCAAAAGCAAACAGAACAAACTTGGTTGCCACAGTCAATTAATTTCTCCCATTTATTCGTCATTGCAGAGAAGTATTTATTTTCATATACTTCTATCGGATTGTACATAATTGATCCTGTTACAGCAACCGTAGTACTATGGAATAACGAGTTCTCGAATATAAGTCTCGCGGAAACAATAGAGAACAATATATATCTGATGACTTCTGATGGGGAGTTTCATTGTTTAACATTGTCTTTTCTAGATTCTCTAATTTTACGATTGTATAATAAGAGGAAATATTATGAGTGTTTAGAGATATGTCTCGTGTATAAAATACAATTACAGAAATTAGTGAACGATATTGAAGTCAGTAACGTTTGTGATATAGAAAACAAGTTGCAAATACTTAGAGGTGACGAATTGTCGACATTGTTACATCCTTTAATACTCTTACTGGAATCCAATTCTAAGTTAGTGCCGAAAAAGTTGGAATCTGGTATTGTTGTCGTTAACTGCGGTAATTCCGATCTGAAAGAGGTGGACGATTTCAGATTTCACGCTGTATCGCATTGTTCCTCGCAAAACAACGAGAGCTTCATAGGAATCAAGTTAAAAACGGAAAAAGACAAATTAAGCGATTTGTTAAACGATCCTAGTAACGTAGTAGAAGGAAATAAAGATTCGAATCGTAATGCAGCGGATGAAATAGAAGTTCAGGAGAACACCAAGGAAGAATTGAATTCGAATAAAGGCGTGACGCAAAGAATACAAGCAGATCTAGAAGCGATATACACGTTAATTGATAACATTACTTCTTCGATAGATGAAGAAGAGTTAGAAAAAGTAATTTTAGACGTAGATTGGAGGATGGACGTGATCAAAGACTCGTATGAGAGCTTAACCGAATTAAAAAGTTTCGTGTACGAAGTACTGAGAAGCGTAGAACTGTACTATTTCAATGCCCTGTTAGAAAATGTTCCGATGCAACTAATACAGTTAACGGACAACGAAAATATCATCAAACAAATGACGAATGCTTTCGCTAACGTGAATGCGCAGAGTTGTAGAAGATGTACCTGTGGTAGCACGTACCTAATGAACGAAGTAGTAGAACCAAAGTTCCTGGGGATCGGCAGATCCCTTCTGAAGAAGATGCTAGACGAAAATAAAGAGGAATGCGTGAATTTATGTAATAAAGTACCTTACATGTGGCGAGAGTACTTATCATTGTATACAGAAGGGCACAACGTGTTGATGAATGATTTGCTGCGACAATGCCTTCAAACTAAGGACAATATTCTACTTTCTACTGTTTTGCCTTTGTTGGATGGAAAACAGTGGAATCTTGTGGCAACGTTTACTAACGAGTTACAAGAGGGACGATGTCTGTGTTGCGGGAAATCAACGAAAAAAGGAAACGAGGACGAGTCGATAGATTGGACTGCTGTGATATATGAAATCGCAAAGAACCAGGGACCTGACATTGCCATGACGCTCCTAATCAAATTGGAGAGAGTTATTCCGAATGTTCCTATCGATAAGAGGTAAATTATAGTTATATGAATTGGTATAAATATTCATAGTCTAGCAGTAATATCTAGATTTTAATTTGTTGCAGTATATTTCAGTCATTGATATTTACAAAACTTTTATATCAACATGGAATGAAGTGTGCTATTAATTTCAATAGATGTAATCTGGAATCATCCGAATATAATACAATGTGTTCAACAAAGGTAATTTACGAGAAATATTCATAAAGATGTAACCTATAAGGACACATATTTATGGATACAAACTACAGAAAATGTACAAGTACAAGAATCAATTTTCCATCCCCGCAAGCTAAAGAATATCCCTTCAAATTCTGAATAGCGCAAAATTTTATAAATGTTTCATATCTTTTACAGATTCGAGATCAGTTGGTAGAAGTTCTTGAAAAAGATCTAAGTAAACCGATTAGTAAAAACATTTTTGGGAACGGGGCTCATCATTGGGGAATGCATTATCAGAATAAATTTTCTACGTGCCCGTGTTGCACTTTGTCCCTTCAAACGCCAGTTCTGTTGGGCAATAACGGGATTGCGATATTCAGCTGCGGCCACGCTTATCATGTAAATTGTATGATAGAGAAGAAACTTACAGCTTGCAATCTTCATTCTTAATTGCACATGCACAACAAACAAGTACATTTCGTTAAACAAAGATACAATACTCCGATTTTCGTAAAAATCCTCCGCGCCGATGAGCTTTTAATCTACGGCTCGCTTTCTTACGAAAATCCCAGTGTAATTAGACTACGGACATCTATGCATTCACGGGAAACTTAAATACGTGGAAATGTACAAAATATTTACAATGAAATACACACTGTAGTATTTAAAGGGTGAAACAGATCTTCTTAGCTGCCCCATTTCTCTGGTATTTACAAAAATCTAAATTTGCATACGTCTCCGAAGTCTAATAATAACTCGTAAGCGTATCTCTTGTCATAATGTCTTTCATATAAGGGAAAGTTGCGCATTTTACATTATCTAGTCTTAAAAAAAAAAAAAAAACGATCACGCGTGCACATATAAACGTACATACAAATTTATTGTCGAAATACAAATTGTTATCACAGATATAAATCTCACAGTTTAACAATGAAAATGAATTTGAACTTAAAGATAAATTGTCGGGTACTCTTGCGATATAATTTCAACTGTATCCGATTAGAGTGTTAGCAGTTTTGACAAACAATTTTGTTTGTATAAAAAGTAATGAAAATTATAATAGAAATAGATTGTGTATATAAAGTAGTATACGAATAAAAATTGAATACCAAACGTTCTTATACATTGTTAATGAAATACATTTTTAAAAATTAGTGATGGAGATATTTGAAATTGTTGATAATTGCAATAAAATCAAAATAATTTTCCAAATGAAATAATTCGCTGTTTCTATTGTTGTGTATTTTAAAAAATTTATTCAGATACTTTGTAAGAAGTAATATACTATTTTATATTTATATATGTATCATAATTTGTACTTTTGACGATTAATTATATATGCAATATAGTTAATGAATTCTAGTTTCAGTCCAAACACTTACCTTATTTGTTATACTTATTTAATTTAATAAATAAATTATACAGAATGAGGCATCTAAAAGTGATATATATCAATATGAATTATAAAGATTGAAATAAAAAAACTTGTTAATACATACTGTTCACATTCTAAAACTAACTAGATTAAAAAAAAGTTTCAAAATTGCGAATTATACAAAGATGTATTCCGAAAAATATAAATTAAAAATTAATAAAATATAAATTAACATATACAACAAATATTTAGTTCACACGGAACACTAGATTGAGCAATATTTAATTATTTAAAATATTATTCTAAATACATTTTTCGTATCTAACAGGGAATGCATTAAGAATTCATTTCCTCATATCAGACTGGACACTGCGACCCTTATTGTACATAACCTCGATTTATCAAAGTTATCAAAGACGTAAGCTTCCCTTGCTATATTCTAATCAATGATATACCCCCCAAAAAGATATAAAATGCATCACAACAAGGAGATTGTTCTTTAATTCTACAAACATCGTATCAATTGGACTATTATCAAGATTCGGAAGACACCTAAGATCCTTACATGCTCTATTATATTGATACTACAAAAAAATGAAATTAGAAACATTCAAATGAAAATAACTATTTTCAAAGTATACGAGAACACAAACAATAGACATTCGTATGAGATAATATTTTCGAAATTCTATTTACCGATGCCTCAGTCTGCATGACATCCGATCTAATAATTGTTTACCCTACAGTAACGAGCCAAAATATTGTCAAATACTGCGAATTACAATCAAGGCAGTAATTCGATGCTTATTAACAGGTGAAATAAGTACCTTTCTCTTTTCACGCTGAATTCGTTACGCAAAAATTGCGAGGTTTCTGTTTTCAAATTTGCAAGCACGTTACTTTATATATTTATAAATACGTTATACGTTAATTGATATATCGACAAATACGATATTTAGAATATCGTTTTTTTTCACGAATGGTTGTAATCAACTAGTCGAATAGTAACATTGTCTTGTCACGCAATACTTAAACCTATATATATTAAGGTTACAACTTCTTTCTATAATAATTAATAACTCAGCGTAATGCAAAAGACGATGCAACAAACCGAATGCGAATAAAAATCTTTTTGTTCAGTATTTGCTTACATAAAATATGAATTATTCTCTTCTATTTGTTATATGAAAATTGATTTTATGTAGAATTTATGTAGATATAGAAATATCTGTTTCTTTTTTTCAATGAGTTATAGCGTATTCTAAATACTGCGTGAAGTTTCGCATTTTCTGGTTGTTTCCTTCGAATACAAATAAATTAATTGCATTTTATGCAATTTCATATCTTAATTAACGGACAATCATTACGTTCCTTTTAAATGATTTTATACAAAGAATTCAGTTTTTGCGAGCGCCATTAAAAACAGCTGAATTGTTCGTAACGATTTCTAGAAACTTTAAATACAAAAATTGAGAAATCTGTTCGACCAGATAGGAAGGCACAAGTGACTAGAATTCGTAAAAAATTCGTATCTTGGGAATACAAAATGAAATTGTACAATATTTATAAAATTATCAAGTCCATCATTTGTAAAATGATACTCAAATTTCAATTACTTTACTCGCTCTCATCTCTTCCATTTGATAATTTTGAATTTCGAATTGATTCTACATGAAATTTGAGCATCCGTGAGATCAATTATTTTCGAGAATTCGTAGAAACCAGCATGTTAACTAGGAGGGGATTACAAAAGAAAAATTGCAAATAATGTATAAATATTAGGTCATCCTATAAATAGTGCACTTTACTTAAAAAAAATTAAATAAATGTTTAGAATTATGCACGTTATTAAAACATCTCTCAACTAATTATTGTATTTCCATTTAAATAAATTTTTCTATTTCTTTGCCAAGATTTCTGGATGCTTTTTACGCTTATAAGATGACCCGAGACAGCTGTTCTTGTAATAATTAAATAATATTATTTAAACGAAAAATATTTTGTTCATATTTAATAATTAACATGTTAATGTCTTGAACTCTCGAATTTAATTTCGAATCTATTAAGGCTAATCATTCCTGCTTACACAGTTAAAGCAATTAACTAATTGTACGCTTAATTCAGGATCAGGGTAACATATAAATATCTGAACAAAATTTTAGCTCGTGTATCGTCTGGAAATATATATATGTATGCGTATATATGTATGTATATATATATATATATAAAATTATTCTATCGATAAATGTATAGAAACAAAGTGATCGAGGAGAAAACGATTTTTAAAGCTGTATTCTGTGATATATACACTTACCCCTTAACTCCATACACATTTCTCCAGGCAATTTCTATTTCCGACTTAATAAAATACGAACAGGTTTCAATAGTACATTATACAACAAAATCACATGCTATATGTATATATATATGTATAAATACATATGAAAAAGGAAAAGATTGTAACGAGTAGTTAGTGTGCAAATGGCGCCATGTGCACCATATTCGAGTGTTTTTACACTCTTTCGAACACTGTGTTCATTAAAATTGCGCATTGTAATACATTGTCTATCGAAATTGAATAAATTATAGTAATTAAGAGATGTCTTTCTTCTCTTATTACCTTTTGTGGTAAGAAAACAAATCATTTAAATTCATATAATAATTTTGCTTCTCTTGAAACGTATTTGATTGATAAGAAGACACCGTACACTTTAATATCTGCATAGCTATTGTGCAAAATCACAGAAAAAGATTCGTAGTGTGTACACAGTACTTCGCTTGTTTTTTTTTGTTTTTTCTTCTCTTTTGCAGGATTGCTTACATTTCTCTAGGTACTTTAAAAATGTTATAAATCGTGGTAATGCAAAGGAAATATATATAATTTTGCGAAGATTATAAAAGCTGATCCATTTCAGTGACAGTTTCCAATGCATTGAGAAGATGTTAATTAATTTTGTAATGTAATACGAACACCAAAGCTGTCTTTTCGAGATGTTTACAAATATTTTTGTGAATTGAACGTTTCACAATTTTGTGGTGCTTTCGTCTATTACAGCTAATACTTATTTTTCCCTATGTTCTAGTCTGAATTCTGAGTGGAATGAAAACAATTATGTAATGAAATCGAGAGTTATTAAATACTGAAAACTACGTGTTCCATTGCATAATTCTAAGTATATGCTATTATATATAATACTTACTTACAATAGATGTCAATAGATTTATAATGCTCTCTCGACATTACAAAAGATTTTTGTCGATTTCATTAAGATCATTAAATATTAACAATTGTTCATGTTGTAAAAGTTGAATTTCATATTCTGTTATCTTCACAGGCTTTCCTTGTTAATAATCGCATAGCTTTAATATCGTACCTACCGAACTGTAAATAGTTCATTTTCGATAATACGAAACAGTACAAAGCGCTTGGCGTTTTAAAAATTGAAACTGTTTTCCTTCCTTTCTGTTATTCCCCACTGTATATGCGCGTGTTTCCCTAATCCTACATTTCATTTTGTTACTCAACTTTAGATTTCTATTAACAAAATATGACCTTTATAAATATCGTGTGTCGTTAAATATAAAAATCATTAAAAAATAAAGCTACGGTTAAAATATCTCACAGCTCTTTGTACTTTCGACAAAAACCAAGTATAGAATTGTTCATTTAAACCGCAACCATACTTCTAACGAGAGTTTTCAAATTATGTATGCATTAAACTATTACTTAAGAAAATAATAAAATAAAGTTATTCTTAGAGTTAAAATGTAACTCTTCATGAGTACTCGTACATTTTCTCTAATGAAATACAAAAGTCATGAAAGTAAAAGTATTTGAATGAAGTTCAAATTTCAACACTTTTATCTAAAACTTTAAAAATTGCGCTTTACATGGACAATTCTGATGATTAGCACGCAAAAAATACTTGTCGCATGTTTGGATAACAAGAATGCGATGGCAGTCTTTTCTTTCTGTTTTCAATTTTAAATAAAAGAAAAAAATATGATTATAATTGCTGCGATCATGTAGATGGTCTCAATAGAATTATATTAGCGCCTGTTGGAATGAAATTGAAAGTTCCTCTTTCGTTCCGGCTGGATGAAGCGATGTTCGACGAACAAACTTTCTTGTTAAAAAAAAGAAAATAATAATTTACCGTTCAACGCAACATAAGGATTGACAACAAAATTTCTGAACTATCGTTTAACATTTCTTCTCTGCTCGTTTGTTAGTGAATCGCAATAAAAGTTTGTATATATATGTACAAAAAAGATCGCGCACAAAGTGCTAACAAAACCAGAAGATGCAAGCTTCTGTTGCAAAGTGCGTGAAACTCGAGGAAGTTTTTTTTCTAAGGACTACAGATTTATACATTCGGTTTTCTAAGAGCTCTACTTATAGTCGAATTGTTGATATTGTTCGGGGAAATTTGAACATTGCAAATGGACAATCGATGTGTAACTTTTGCGAATTCTTAGTGTGAGCTTAGATCTTTTTGTGGTCAAAGTGAACCACTTGAAATATTCTTATGTTAATCCTTTGCGATTCTATTTTTTCGTTATCACTTTTGTAACGGTAGTCATATTTAGATTCTAATATAGCTGACAATCAACATATTTTTATTTTAACAAATTGAATCTAAAATTTGTAGGAATTTTGTTTGTATCAATGAAACTAAAAAGACACTTAGACCATACTTTACTGCATCCTTCGAGCATTTAGAGCTACTAAAATAATTCACCAATTGGATAAATTGTATCGCAAAGTTATCAATTTATTCTTTTTTCTGTATTTTGAGCATTATACATCTATAATGCTCAAAGGATCAACATGTTCTGTACCCTATGGTTCATTAATAATAGCAGATAAAAATTTCAGTGGACAAACAAAAATACTTTTTTATAAGGAAATTAGAATTTCCATAACATTATTGTTAACATGTTATATCATATAAGTTATGTGCCATGTGGATCACTAATAATCATTTCAAGTTAGTACGAAAACAAAATTTTCACTAAATGAGAAAAAAAATATTTATCGTTATATTGTTGTACAGTAAGAAACATTCAATTTAATCGTCACTGTAATCGGCAATATATTTGTTGCATTTTGCCAGATTAGCATACAAAGGAAGTTGTACTATCAATGTTAAATAGTGAAATGTTATACGAATCACTTCCACAAAAACCAAACTAACACCTAATAATATGTATACAATTCAATTACTCTAGTTTCTCGAGAAATATGATAAATTACAGTTAATGAGAATAATAATAATGGAAACTGGTATAAAATAAAATGGTCTAAAACTTTGCAAACTGCAAAAGCAACACTGAATCGCAAAGGATTAATCAAAGCGTGAATAAACTTAAACAATTGGACTATGAGTTTTGGTCATGTGCTCATTCCAACAATGTCTCTTATCTCTAGATGCATGTTCGAGTTAATTATAGTACTTTTAAAATGGCACATCGAAAACATAATCGTTCACGAGACACGTACGTGTGTATGTGTATGTAGATGTGAAATGACATGCAAAACAGCTTCGTGTGTTACAAACATAAAAATTTGTCGGGATTCTCCTTTTTCTTTTTGTTGCACGACAGAGGATTAACTATCCTGTACTGTACTCTGTGAGACTTCTTCGTCCTTTTCCTGGTACTTGTTAAAAGGTACCAGACGCTCAGCCCTTAGCGGTCCTCTTCCCTTTTCACTCTCTCTAAAAAATGACGCTTCCGGTTAAAAATATATTCACAAGTAGAATGAAACAAATAAAGATTTGTTATAGAACTTCACGCATATACAATTTATATAATACATTACTAATAATTATATAATAAAGCGATCATTTGATATCATACATGTATAAAAGTGGACCGTAAAGGGTTCAGCTGAAGCAACGAACAACTATGCGATACAATAAGCGGTAGTATGTACAATTTGATCTCACAGAGCAATTATCATCGTTTCTTTTTAATTTATCAGTTAAAAAATCTTCGAAAGGTGAACCGTTCACGCTGTTCCCTAGCTTTTGGCTTTTATCTCCTTTAGAAAGAGAAAATTTATTATGTATATATATATGTATATTATATATGTATGTATATTATTTATCATTTTACTGGATAATTTTCTTAACTCTTTCATGCGCAAGAAGTGTTTGGCAATACTCTTCCTTTTTACATCCTTATAGTATACTTTATAAATAAATCGCAGCAACCGGATAACAGGTTGCTTAAAAAATAATATAGTGAATGATTAAGAGATAAACCCAAAAGTGATATGTTTTCATCTTACATCAGAGTAAGTTCATTAACAAGAAAATTAAATATGTAGAAGGAAAGGAGGTATTAAGCCTTAGAATATCCCATACTGAGCGTAGAAAAATACAGTGATAACGTTCTTTCACAGTCTCAAACATGAAAGAGTATCCTGCTGCTACAAGAATACTGTTTTCTAATCCTTGCACAATCAAAAATAGATATCACCCATAGTATCGCTATTTTTAAGTTGCATACTCTGAAAATATGCACATTATTCCTAATGTTACACCGTATTTATAATATATTTATGTACATTTGCAGTTCTACATTTCGGACTGTAGAAAAATGAGCAAAATCCTGTCGAAGAGGAAACAGAGTTGTGTATCTTACAAATTTTATATTCAACAACATTATGCACGTTACTTACCAGAAACGGTAAGAGATAATTCAACCATATTTGAATTGTTTCTTTTTTGCATCTTCTTCTGTATACTTATATTGCGTCCTTTAATAGGGCATTAAATAGAACAAGATGCAACAAAACCCACAAATCAATCAACGTATCTATTCATAGAGAACGTGCGAATAAAATTTGGTTCCGATATCTCTGATTTTTATTCAAATTGTGCATAAAGTTGGCAAATTTAATATTGGCAAGACAGACCATGCCGTATCCTCTAAAGGATCGTAATTACATGAAGCTTAATTACACGAGGATTAAAGTACACGTTCCCTAAGGGCGTTTAAAAAAAGAAAGAAAATCTCTTTTTGCTTCAGTAAATAATACAGGAACTTTTTGGCGATTTGTAAACTATATAGTTCAGTAAACATGTTGCGCTTTCACAATACTGTGCTTCGATATAAATAACTTTTATAGCCTTTGAACTAAATAGTGAAATGTAAGATGGCACTAACTAGAAACTAATTTTCCAGAACTACCCAGGTCAGCGATCTTAGAACTTCCATACTTATTTACGATTAGTGTAAAATTAACAAAAGTATAGCAATTATCAAATTACAATTATAATAATAGACTACTCTGCCTTAAATATAATACTGGTCATTAAATAAGAAATGAACCTTATTATTACAAAGTTGCTACAATTATGTCAATAATGCATTTAATCATTTTTTATCTTAACTAAAGACTTGGGTATTTTTGATAAACTAGTTATCAAGCACTTGACTATCAGAGCAAGTAATAACTTTGACATTAATCTTTCATAATAACTCTGACATCAATGTCATGGACAAAACTAGTATTATGAAGTAGAATATATGTTGGAACGTATACTGACCATAAAAAGTATTCATAAGTCGTGAACTCCTGACTTATACGAAAAATATCTTTTTCAGAGCAACGTTCAATTAACAATTTATTTGTTTTATAGCAATCAATAATATATTAGTTCTAAACAAAAATGAAGTTAAAGAGTTTGGTTTAGCGTTACACAGAAAAAGATACTGCCAGTAAAAATTAAAAGTCCACGATGTACGATTACTTTTCTCGGTCATCGTAATAATTGCTCATATTACATGTAAAAATATGGTTTAACCCTTGTTATTAACACACTTTCGATCCCTCGTGTAGTGGTTACGATTACACCAGAGATACAGAAACAAATTAATAAGGCAATCGAAAGTGTTTATATTCTGTTTTCTTCCCAATCGGTTCCACCTTTCGAGTATATAGTCTTTGGGGATATATAGTCTTTCGGGGTGTAGCACAAAAAAACAAAAATAACATATTTATCAGGAAGATTGTGTGTGCTGATGAATAAAGTAAAGACATATTTATCACGTATATTTTTTTCTTTTTTTTAAAGCGTATATATGTATTATAGAGTTAAGATACAATCTTGCATCATCGCTGAGGAGCTAGAAGACCGTTGACGAGAATCCAAAGTGTAATCTTCGTTCTTCCCTGAAGACAGCCACCAAAAACAACGCCCCCGTTCAACCAGGAGCGTTCAGGCCTCTTCTTCAGCTTCTCTGTAAATCGCAACTAAACACGTCTTTCGTTGCGCTATCGTCACTTTTCTTTGTTATTTTGTTATCGTTATTATTATTGTTATCATTATTTGCCATTTCTTTTTGATAACAGTTACTCTCCCTTTCTGCCCCCTTCTTCTCTGTCACGAAAACTAAACGAATATACTCTCTGCTTAAATGTTACATAGATATATGTACATATATATGTATATATATGTATACATATGCATATGTGGTGTATGCGGTCTGTCATTCGCCTCTTTTTTCTTCCGTTATCAGTATAAGAATGATATTTTTTCATAATATAGTATACGCGCTGCGTAAAAAGAGAAAAGAAAGGAAAAAAACACTATCGACGCGGCTGGAAAACAAAATTATACGTGAAAATCTCTACAGTCAGCCCGCTCATAACGCATTATTGAGGATAAACCCGTAAGAACCCCATTTCTTAAAAATGATCGTGATATATAAACTCTGCTGAAAGTTCGTACAGAGGCTCGTGAAGTATGTACCGAATATTCATTAGTGCGACACTTTCCTGACAAACATTCCCTATTTTTAGATGCCGTGATAAATAATCCAACTGCATCGAAAAATAGGCTTATGACATTAACATAATTACTTGAGAGAAACAATTGCCACGATCCATCGAGTAAAAGTAAATTATTACAGGGCACTACATAAAAATCTAATTCTTTTACTCTCTTAGGTTCCTACTAAAATTAAATCATTATTAAAAAGTGCTCAAATAAAAAGATACTTGAAATTCTCAAATGGTAAAACAAAACAAAATAAGATACACATCGGTTTTTCACGAACTATGATTAATTTCTGGCTAGTCACGTTTTGTGCCGACTTCTAAGACTCATGACTGGCTCGATCAGTCAAGAAAGTGTCGAGGTACTATGATAATACAGACAAAATACAGGTGATAAACATGTGTCCTCAGAAGAAGATAAAGTTGTGTGTGTATATGTATGTGTGTATCCTCTTGGGTCCGTTTCTCGATGAGGCTTGCAAGAAAATCAACGGCGAGAAACTGCGCGTTAGACCATCTTCTGTTTCATCTTCGTCTTACGTTTTTGGTCTCATTGCTTCCTTGTTCATTTCTGATATTCAGCCGAGAATCCTTCTTTTACCGGACTTTTAATGTCTCGAACGATGTGAAGAGTCTCCACGTTCGTCGCGACGATCTCTTTCCCGTTCACGTTCTCGTTCACGCTCCGGTTCTCGTTCTCTCTCCGATGGTCTCCGGCTCGACTCTCGTTCTCGCTCTCTGTCTCGTTCACGCTCTCTGTAGCGATCGTCATAATACCTACACAAGTCACGTCAGCCAATTATCTTACTTTTCCCGATTTACACTCTGTTATTTTGTGTTTTGTTAATCTTTTATTTTATATAATTCTGCTCTCTTTATTATACACTCATCTCTCAATTTATGCGGAGCACTCTACGTAGTTTCCATTTACGAGATTCGAAATTCTATGACGGGCATAAAATGCAATGATGATGAGAATTCAGAAATCGATTCGAAATTGTTGTCCTCGTCATTAGGAATAAAACAAACCTGTATTGTATAATAATTTCAATACATGTCACAGAAGAATAACCGATCCGCTGTGTAAAGCTGAGATCGCATCTGTAGAAAGTGCCGCGTAAATCGAGGGATGAGCGTATTTACACTTACTCATAGACTGTTTATACGCTACATGTTTCTCTATTTTTTACGCTACCTTTTTCTCATTCCTTTCCATTTTTACAATTTTTTACTTGTTACTCTCTCTGTTCGCATTGCGATTTCTATTTTGCAGTCTGCGTTTTGCTTATCGATTGATCTATAGGAAAAAAAAAGTTACCGAGCATTTGCAAGAGACAATTTACTGCGGAAACAGGTAAAGTTCTATATGAAACGTTTTCGAGCACTTCAGCAATTAAGTAAATACTCTAATCAACAAAGATGAATAATAATGTTACCTAGCTTTTTCAACTATCTGTAATATTAACTCCAATGGTCAGAAAGCACGAAATTCACTGAATTTGTACGACTTTCTGGTACAATTGTTACACTTTTAATACTCTTATGAACTCAAATTAAGTTGAAATATACTGTTTCTTTTTTCTCTATATTTCCCCCTTTTTTCTTTGATTTTGTTTCAATTTTCAGTTGAACCTTGAAGCAGTGTTTCCAAACTTCTTCTGGTTGTGACCCCCTCTTTTCATTACTTTGCATTTCTTCGAACGTTTCTCGTTCTACGTTTGATCAAATTTAAAAACTCCTAAGCGTCCATCTTTCGACGACTTCGATGACTCTAACGAGGGTCTGAGCGGATCATGGGTTACGGAGTCACTGCTTGAAAGTATTCCTATTCGAGGCAACTATTAATATCAAATTGTGATATAATATGTTATAACTGTGATAATTTTATCTTTAATCTGCTGTTACGTATCGAATAAGATAGAACTTTTTTTTTGTTTAAAGAAAATCTACATGCATTCACTTTAATGAAAAAAAAGTGTGAATTACCTAGACGCCTTGGAAGACGAGACGGGTGGCGTCTCTGGCGGTTCTTCTTTTACTCTTGGCCTGGCTGACTGACGTGTCGTACTAATGGAAAATATGCACACTTTGTTATGGTTTATACTGTTACCAGGCTTAGTACTGTTGCTTTAGTTAAAACAAACAATGTTACACAAGAAAACATTCAATTTCTCTCTATGTTCAACTTATTATTATTCGATCGTCAAGGATCTCATTCAATCTGGTAAAATTCAGATGAAATAGTGAACTTAGTCTATAACTTATGGCATACTTAAACGATAGAATTGATTTAGGATATCTGCATCCAAAACTATTGACTAAATTATAAGTATGATAATTATCGATATTTGTATTATTCTACAAATTATTACAAAGTACAATTAGCAGGTACATTTAAATGTAACGCTGGTTTTTGCGTTTCATTTATGCTACATGTGCTTGCTAACATGTATTCGAAGGAGTCTAGGATTCGTCGTTAAACCTGTAACCACATTGGAATTCTCGAAATTAATCTTTGAATTTTGTTTCATTTCATTCCTCTTTTCAATTCCTCTTCAATTTCATAGTTTCAGGATTACGACTATTCCATTATAATAAGATGTGTATACATATATCGTGAGCGTATTAAACTAAGAATAAGAAAGTAGATTTATATCTTTCAGAGGAAACATGAATTTTTCATTACTATCTGTCTCCGACTCTCTTTTTTCCTGAAGTTCTCCTAACAAGTTTTTGCTTGTGCGCCCTCGATATATTTTCTTGATACTAAAATCGGTATTACAATTAATATACAAGAATTAATCGTTTAACTTCGAAACAATTATTTTCACGAATTGTTTACATTACTAATTTGGAAAAAAAAGCTGCTGAAACGTATCGAAAGCTATTTAAAGAATAATTAGCTAATTAAACATATACACAAATTTTAACACTTGAAGTGTAAAACTGCATTTAGTTTACAAATTAAACGATTAAATCTCCACATGTTCTGAACACGTTTAGCAAAAGCTGACGTTTGTTTAGAAAACTTGCACTATCGAAAATAACTAAAGTGCGCATCCTATTTATATAAACGGTTTCTGGTAACAATTGTCGAAACGAAAATTACAACTAAACACGAAGAACGCACACAAAAAGGAAAAATTACGTTTATACGACTTAAAGAAAGAAGTTAACGTATGCTTACAATTGAACGAAATTTCTCGATTATGCAAACAGAAAGACTATTGTTACACGCATTTAACCTTTTATTGATGCAAATGAAATATTATTTAAAAGACATCTTGCAAAATTTTCAATGCACTCGTACATACGCACTTCAAGATGCTACGTGACAAAATAACTTGCTAAGGTATCGTTGGTAGTAAATATAGAAATATATGTACGTGCCAACACATTCTTTTAAATGTCCAGTGCATTTGACAAATGAATAAAAGTACATTATAGTATTCATCATAAATCCGTTAATCATTGGAATTACGAGCAACTCATTTGTCACTTATTATCATCTATCTAGGCTATTTGAAACTCGTGTGATATTTCTATAAAATATTTCAAGAATGACAAACAATTAAATCAGATAAAATTATAGAAATCTCCTCGTTTGCACGGTGAAGTTTACAATAAAAAGCTTCCAACTCGCAAATCAAACAATTTATGTACGTGATGCACAGTTTAATTACATTGTTGTTATAAATTTCCTAAAATAACAGTGTTCGAAAATTGAGAGATCGCATTACTGTAAATTTCATCGAGCATCGTAAAAGATTCTTCTTATACTTTAAAATAATAATTAAAGAGAATCATTGGCAATATTTCATCATCTATCGATGATCTATGTACGATTGGATAAAAGGATTAAAAATATCTGCTATTTCAAATCGAATGCAAGAATATAATCTTTCATCCTATTCTTTGTTATTTAATTTTGCAATGTTCGACAAGTAATAAATGCATAACTATGTCAATTAATTGTCGTTGCCGATAATATAGGCAAGTATCCTTGCTCGACTAGGGTTAACACTCTTTCAATCATTAACTCAGTCGAAATTATTACACGCAATAATTGATGGGCTAAGTGTAAGAAAAACAGTCCAAAACTCCATTACTTGGAAGTAGTAACACTTCTCTTAAAAGTGTTATTATAAAAAAAAAATTAGCTGTCTAATCAACGACATAATTTTTAGATATGAAAGATCATACAAAAAAATGACGAGAGTCCAGTCTCTACTAGAATCCAAAAAGTGAAAAATAATGTTCTACATCGCCTTCGTACAGACAGCACTCATACGAAACTAGTAGAAAAGTCTACTAAATGTAAAATACATTCATATGATGTTCCTTTAAATCGAAACCGTGTTATAAAGATCATTTGTACTCGAATTAGTTTTAAGTACATATTGGTTTCTCTAATCACTTGATCCCATTTAACTCTCATTGTTTGTCACTTAGACTATTCATGTCCAAAATATATTTGGAAAAACTATTGAAGAATCAATAAGACAGTTTGCTTCTTTCTAGATCAATACTATGAAGTTTCAAATAATAGAGTTAATTGTTTTTTCATACTCGGCCCATCAATGGCTAAAGATTCTCTTTGTTAAAAATTATAACATTCTACAGTTACATACACACCTTCGAAATTACGACACGGCAAAGTGGTTAATACCATTCCATATAATTAATAAGGTATATAGCATTATACCTAAATTGTGGGTAAAAATCATGAATCTTACAAATTGTCATTACATGAACCCGTAAAAACTATCTGTAGTCTTTGTCTGTAATTTGATGTACCGTTTTTAAATAATTGATTAATACTACGACTGAATGTATTTCAGAGTCTAAATAGATATAATCATTTTACAATTGAACCGATCCGTATTATAAATCAACGCGTTCTCCGTTTAATATTGATAATTACAATATTGTTGATTTAATTTATGAAGCTTTGAAAATTTTATTGCTATCTTAAATAAGCATTCAGTTCGTACGTTTCGGATGAACTTCATCTGGTAGTATCCTGTATGGCATGATTCGAAAAAATGTTTGAGAAATACGTAATACAATCAATGGAACTTATATTACTTATAATAAATTAATTTCGTTGATATAACGATATATCTATTGTTTAAGAAAAAAAAATTGCTTGTTTTACATGTAAATCATCCTTGAGATACATGATACGCTTTAGCAGATTATATGCTTGCACTTTAGAGGTAAAAAAACATATCTCTAGTCTTTGTTAATACCAAGTTAAAAGTTTGTCTAACGTACCACAAGCAGGAGTGATACAATTTTTCTAATTCTAAAAAATGCATTATATTTTAAAATGCAAGTAAAAGAATATTCATTATTCTCTTCTTCAACAGATTAAGTTAACCCATATACGATAAAATCAGGAACTAATATTACAGTATAGTACTTAGATATGTAAATCTTTATACGATATACAATATACTCTTAGTTGATATATCTAAAAGAAATATACTACTAGTTTCTCTAGTCAAAATGAACACTATTCTGATCAAATATATTATGATAGAGATGTGATATTTTACCCCTTACGTATAGACATATTTAATCGTTTTACTACAATGTAAATATTAGTCTATGTTACGTAATATATAAACATATCGTACTTGTTTCTCTTTTTATTTTATTTTTTTTAATCATACGCATACGCGGCTATACTAATAAACACAATAAATCATAAACCATGACTATCGGTTGATTCTTTCGATTGAAATGGATAAAAAGATATCCGGTAATGACAGTTAAATATAATTATTATGAGAGTTTGAGCTTACCTTTCTTCTCTGCTTCGCTCTCTATATTCCCGATCTCTTTCACGTTCACGATCCCTCTCTCTGCTACGTGATCTCTCCCGTGGATATGGTTCACTGTAATAACGTTCCCTGTCACGATCACGATCCCTCTCCCTTTCACGATCGCGTTCTCTATCACGTCCTCTGTCCCTGTCTCTGCTTCTTTCTCTATATTCCCTATCACGGCTCCTGGATCGTTCGCGTCTTCTTCTGTGGCTGCGTTCTCTGTCGCGTGAACGCGATCGTTCTGAAAATAATGATCGAACCGTCGTTAGTTACAAGTATATCCAATTTTATCAAGTTTTTTCTTATAAAAAAAAATGTAAAACTAAATTTATGTAAAGCTCTTTAAAGGTATATATTTTAAATATAATGGTAGTAAAATTTACCTCTACGTGGGGAACCATAGCTCTTGGTCTCGATACCGCGCAAAGTGTCTTGAAGAGAACTGACTAAAATTTTACATCTGTCATCTGCGGCAACCTTAGATTGTTTAATCAAAGAAATAGCCGTGACCAATGTTTCTACAGCACTTCCGTATTCCCCTGCCGCAGCGTCTGATACTGCTCGAGCGATTGCAGAAGAAGAAACAGTCCTATTTCTACCCATAATTTCCTCGAATTCTTGCTCTGTGAGGGGTGGAGGACCCTCCGGACGGTGATCCGGTCCTGGTGCACCATAAGGTGGCTGCAACATATAAAAGTTTAGCTTATTTTTGTCTTTAATTTTATAATTATTACATTGGATAAAAATAAGGTATAATATGCTATACCTGGGCTGCAGGTGGTCCGTAACCGTGAGGTGGTACATGAGGTGGTCCATGTGGTTGACCATGTGGAGGTCCGTGAGGTGGACCATGAGGTGGACCATGGGGTGGACCATGAGGCGGTCCATGAGGTGGTCCGGGTGGACCCTGTGGATGTTGTCCTGGATGTTGGTGAGGTGGTCCTTGTGGGAAAAATGCTGGATTCACATGAGGCGCTGGTCCTCCAGGAGGACCCTGTGGTGGTCCCTGTGGTGGTCCTCCATGTCCAGGTGGCGGTCCTCCTGGACCTGGTAACATTCCTGATCAATATCTATGTTAGCTTGCAACAAGATATACAGCAAGCTTACAAATTTTCGTGACTACCAAAAAAAATATATATATATATTATTATATTTCACCTGATAAATTAATTTTGCTTTAGGATATGCTTGCACAATGCTACAGATCATGACAAATTGATTTTCATATATTTCTATTCAGAATTAAAAACTACTAATTTTTTCATAATTTTAATTGCTTTAATATATAAGCTATATACTTTAACTTTCAATTTCTATTCTGTGAAATATATTTCTTACAATTGAATTTTTTTCCTTTATAATTAACAGTAATAATAATTTGTAGTTAATATGTCATTTATTTACGTTATTACTTGACTCCCTATATTACATTCATAAAAAACTATGCACTTCTCCATTGACTTTGTAATGTAAAAAAAATATTGTGCAACTTTTGCCTGAAACACCTTGTACCATCATACTCCTAAGCATAAAATTTCCCTCAATATCATGCATTATTGTATGATAAAATGGATGAACATTTTATTTTAATATTCAATGAACATCCTAAATTTCTCACCACCCATAGAACCTGGAGGAGGTCCTCTCTGTGGTGGGCCTTGACCAGGTTGCGGGCCTTGCATATGTTGATGTTGAGGGAAACCTGGTGGTCCCTGAGGCCCGTGATGCATTCCTATGCACATTGAATAATTACATCAGTGAACTTCTTTTAGAATAATTTGATTACATAGTAGTTTGTTACTTAAAGTAGTCTATTAAAGTTTTTTGTTGTATTTCACATTGTAACACTAGTACTTAACGAATACACGCAAAGAAGATAGCATTATCACATATCTATACTATCATGCACGTTATAAGTTATAGAAAAAAAGGAAGGAGAATTTTACCGTGATAGTAACACACGAAAAACAAAGTACATGAGTTCAAGATGTTTCAGTATATAATCTAGGCCTGTCCAAGTAGGGTTCACGCGAGTAACAGCAGAGTGAAGAGCGATAGTCATAAAAATATAAGAAATTTTCAAAATACGATCTTTGAAATGTCGCTTATTTCTTACCGGTTATTATTCTCGAAAGTCACTTGCAAACGACGACTTGGACAGATCTGATCTAATCTATAACGAATTAAGATTTGTTACAAACCTGGTGGTCTATTCCATTCTGGACGTGGCTGAGCACCTCTTGGATCACCTGGAGGTCCACCGGGATGTCCGGGTGGACCACGCGGAGGTCCTTGACCGGGTGGGCCGGGTGGACCACCGTGAAATTGCTAAATGGAGATAAATGAAGATTCTGTTTCAATCTACCATAACTAAATTAAATATCATTTTCTACATTTGTATATATACACATAACATACAATTAGTTAATAATGAAATTAGTTGACAACATATGTTTAAACTGACTTTGTAGAAAAAAGAATGGTAAAACATTAAAATATCAGAGCCAGTTATTAATTTGCCAAAATATTTTCATCGATATCTTATAGAAATTCAAGCAACCATTAAACAGACTAAAAATTAAACTGTTTAATGAATTCCTCAAAGAGCATTAAAGGACAGAGAATTTTAAAGAATGGATAATTTTTACAACGTGAAAAGCGAAAAAATCAACACATTATGTGTTACCTGTGGTATATGGTAACTGGCTTCTGAAAGGTCTCTAGTGCAACTCTGTTTACGCGAAGCGTAAGACATGTAAGTGCAAAAAATATTCTTGTAACTTGTATGGTAATACTATATCAATTCATATGAAATATGCTATAAAATGTTAAAAAAAACAACATTATTAATACTTAAAAAAGCCTCTAATTAATATTTCAAATATTACCTCAAAAGTTACAATACACACTTACATTAAATACAGATTGAATACATAACTACCTTTTATTTGCTTATATATCAGCCGAAAATCTTTGTTATGTAGTTAAATTGTAATTGATTCTACAAACACCTAAAGTAACCGTACACTTTGTTTACTCAGTTGTTTAACCTAATAATTTATACAAAATGGGACACCAAAAAGTTTCAAAAACAATTTCCTTACTCTTGATTGTAGTTCTATTGGTGATATTTAGCTTCTAAAAACACTTCTTATTTGTCTACTTCTAGTCAAACACCCTGTATACATTAGTTTTAATCAATTTATAGACTGTAACACAACACATGTTTACATTCACTTTAAATAAAATCAATACGTTTTATGCAAAATTCAACAAAGAATTGATTATTATTATTAAAAAGGTAAACAATAAACAAATCACTTTTAACAATAAAAATCAAACTGTTCTGTTACATACCATCCCAGGTGGTCGATGTTGACCAGGACCTGGTCCAGGGGGTCCTTGTTGAGGTGGACCACCAGGCCCACTTGGACCTCTTGGTGGTCCAGGTGGACCATTAGGTCTTGGCCCATTCCACGGGCCTTGTTGATAACCAGGAGGTGGTGGACCTTGATTAGGATGTCCGGGCAAAGGATGATGCGGTCCTGGACCGGGACCCATCGGTGGACCATGCATACGCGGTGGGCCTTGTTGACCGGGACCACCTGGACCTGGTGGACCCATGCCTGGTGGTGGCATTCTCTGTGGTCTAACACCTTGTGGTGGTCCCATCATCATCCTAGGACCGTGATTTTGTTGCGAATGCTGAGGATGTTGGGGATGTTGTGGATGCTGTTGATGAGGCGGCATTGGTGGCTGATGTTGATGTGGGTTATGGGGGCGTTGGCTCTGACTTTGCTGAGGAGCTGGAGCTGGACGTGTCTTACACTGAGACTCAAACTGAAAACACATACAGAGTTTTCAAATGTATAGAGTATCAGGTTTTATATCTGCTTAGTAGAGCGATCGAACTTGAGCCACGAAGTTCAGTGCAACCTAGCGATTGATTAATCCAGAAATAGCTATTACATTAATCTTAGAAAGGAAGGAAAATTTTATTGAAAACTATTTGATTAAGTGTTCAATGTTATAGAACAAAAATATATCTCTCAAAGTGTCAATTATTTTTTTCTTGCAAGTAAATATTTCTACATAATGAGGATATCTATACTTACTTGATTCAAAGCTTGTTTAGTTGGAAATGTTACTACTGGATTTTGTCCGTGCAATTCTTTCTTAGGTAATCTTTCCATACATATCCTCATGCTTTGTTCAGAACCCAAAGATATCACGCAGAAACCCTTAGATTGTCCATTAGCTCGATTTTCAAAAAACTTTACTTCAACAAAATCTGATACACCAATACTTTGTACTGCATCTGTTATATCTTGATCGCTTGTCCACTATAAAATAAAATATATTTATGAAGTTAGAGTCACATTAAAACATTTTCTTAGAGATCTGTTCAGTACTTTTTAATGAAATTCAATTTCTTTAAGAGATGAGCATATATGTCCTGTGGATTACTTACCCAAGTCAAGTTGCCAACATAAAGTTGATGACGTCTTCCAATTTGATTCGGCTGAATATTATTCCCAAGTTGATGATAGGGAGCACTACCATTTGTTTCTTCGTTTGGCGAGGTAGTATCACCACCACCGTCACCACTGTTTCCTGTAGAAACACCACCGTTACCGCCAGCAGGGGCTGCTATCACATCATCATATAAATCAACACCGTCGCCAGCAAACTCATCCTGAAACAGATGATTGAAAATGCTCTCTGAATATAATGTATCATCAAAGTTCAAAATCCAATTAAGTATACTATCAAACTACCCTATGATTTCAATGCTTATGAAAAAGAATATAGAACAGTTAATTCATTATTCGATTAAGTGGTACTTATAAAAATTTCATTTATGCAATGAATAAAATGCTTTATTAGTATTTAAAGTTAACAACATTACATGCAGAAAAACATTTATTTAAACTTAAAAAGTGACCAATTTGAAGTAATTGCTAGATCTAATTTCATTGGTAACATATATTTTAAAATTATAAAATATATTAAATTTTAGTTGCTCATTTAAACATATGTATTTTTTGTAATTAATTAAGACATTAATAGAAATTTTAATTCGCGAAGATCAACTTTTTGAAGTTAAAAGAAATGATCCATAAGTAATGCATAACTGTACAGAATGAATATTCTTTTAAGTGAAAACGAATTCATCAATTACTAAAATGAATGTGAGTAGTCTAAAAAAAGTATAAAATATTTACGTTTATATACGATTTAAGAAATCGAAGTAAGAATAAAAAATGGAAAAAAGTGTGAATTTTGTGAAAGAATCGGATCTCATGGACGCTCGCTAAAACCCGCAGAAAAAAAACGTGCAAAGAAAAACTCGCATTACGAATAATCACGAATCGCCTCGCCACAACCTGGCGGACCAAAAAAACATTCACACACAAGACAAGCGAGCGGACGTGAAAATAATAACGCTTGAAGAAGAAAATGGTGTCCCCGCATGCAGCATTAAAAAAGAAAAGAGAAAAAGGTCTGTTGGAACTAAACTGATAAAACGTAGTGGAGTAAATTAAAGTGCTACAACATTTGCCTTACCGCTAACACCATTTTGCTTTTCCTCCCGTGAATCTGTATTACACGTATTCGCTTTTTTTAGTTTCTTTTACCGACGCGAACGAACGTGCACGGTGCACGATAATTATGTAACAGAATACGGAGTGTTTACCGGCCGCAATAATCGAACGCAACAGCTATCCGTCACGAATGAAATTGTTATGTTAGAAACTTGTGTCCCGCCTGGACGAGAATCGGGCACCGTTCTCAGAACAATCGTTACCGTGTCTCTCCACCATGACGCCGAACAACCCCGCTCTACTGTCGCATTTTTCTCACAGTTTCGAACGGTTTTTATAAAGGCAGCCGATCAACAACAACGTTTACCCACCGACTTGTTACTTATTAGCAATGATAAAAACGAATTACCTGCGCGAAATCTTGCTCGAGATCGTCGGCGTACAAATCAATGTCACCGTCCGCCATTTTACGTACACCGACGCTCACTGCATTTGATGAAGGCGCCAAGCCTAAAGGGACGGCGGTATAGGAGAAAACGTGTCGGCGAATTGCGTTACGTTTTCCGACCGAACGGACGTGACGTCACTGCGCCATCTTGTTTCCCCTCGTGATAAACGACCAATTGAACCGGAACTAGAATTAAGGTTGCCAACCTGGATGGACGTTGACGAAATTTGAAAAATTCCGCATTTTCGTCTTTCTTACCACTACTTTTTTTTTCTTTCCTTCGAAGAACAAAGAAACGCTTCCTGAAAACTAGTTCGATGCATATTTAAAGTCTTCCAAAACATTAATAACTTTGAGATATCACAACTACGATATCTGCTTTATCGTTATTTTTCACTTATCTGAACATTTTCGCAGACTTGATACTTTGGAAAAGACTTGAGATACTTTGTTACAGGAATTGTTCTTGTGTGAAGTTCATTTATGAGAAAACTTTAAAAAAATTGTCAAATTATTGCATTTAAAAAAAGCATAAAAATTTATATATTTCCCTTTAATTTGTATCGCTTAATAATTAAGTAAAATTTATTTGACTGTAGGGAAAAGGATGTAGGGAACTTTTTACTCACATGGTGGCAGCTGTTGCTAAGAACAGAAAAGGATAGAAGATGAACTAATTTCGTATTGTGCGCTTTACTACACGAAAGTACCGACACAACGACCGGTTCGTTGTTCGTTCTGTGGTCCGTTTCTTCTTCTGAGAACAGCTTCAATCTTGAAAGGTATGCTTCCTCACGATTTTACCAATTCCATTTCGTCGCTTGAACGTCTCGAAACGATGCGTCCATTTAAAAAGAACCGTGCCTCCATTTCTTCAGTTTTCACGCATATATAACCCCGAAAATTGTTGCTCTTTTCGTCTGTCCCATGTGCACGCTCTTTATGTCTAAAAATTGAACCTTGCGATAGATTCGTGTTTTCTCGAACTTATCGTTGAAACTACGTCGAAAGTATAATTTGAACGTCTAATAAAAACGTGACGTAGCTGGTCCCGTCGAATAGCCGATGAATTAATGCGATTTCCGCTTTTTTCCCACAATCTCTCTTGTGTCCTAGCGAATAACCTTTCCCCGTCACGAATATGGTGACTTTCAAATGTCAGTTTAAACATTGTACAGAAACGAACCGAGATTAAGGAAATTTGTCACGCGTAAATCGTTTCAAGTGAACGTTTGTCGCGTTCGCACGTGCGGATGGACGAGATCCGCACTATTTTCCGTTTGGAATCTCGTAAAAATTATACTGCAACGTACAATTTAGTTTCCGCACGTTCGCAAATTAATAATTTTTGCCACACGATGTAGCTTTTATTCCTGTGTGAAATGAACATTTCATTTTTACGTTTCACTCCCGTTTTTCTAGACGTTCGCACGTTACCTATACAGATTCGATCGCGTACTTCTGTTTCTTTCTCTGTTAAGTCTTCCTTTCTTTGTATGAAAAAAGTAGAGATACGTCGATTACTAATTGATTTAAAAAGTATAATTGAAACACGCTTTTCAATCAAGCAATGTAGAACGGATCTCGCTATTTTTTTGATTCAGTTTCGAAAATAAATAAACGTCTTGTTAAACTTAATAAATGAAGGCTGTTTAGCCACTGCTTGATATTATTCAATAAAATTGCCATTTTAATAACAAGTTCAATAAACTGAAAGTCAAATCATCATGTGTCTCATGTATGCGAATTACATTTTAATTAAAAATTAACTATTTAGTTGTATCTAATAAAATAGATTGAGATTTAAACACTCTCAACTAGGTTTCTTTTGTATATAACAAAGTATCTAAAATAATATGAAATATCATTAAAATTTGTCTGTATATTGAGATAATAGAAACAAACAAGATGTTTGTAATGTACAAAAAGGGAAGAAAGCGCAAAATTTTTAACTTCTGATAAGTTCTGCTCAACTTTTATTCTATTCTATGTTTTATTGCTATCCAAAACACTACCTTTCCCTACCGAATGCAAGTGTTCATTTAGTAAAAAAGAAAAAACAAATATAAATTATAGTACTATGACAACTGATCCAGAGCGTGCTGGCGATAATAGTGAAATGGAATCTGTCGAAGATGAAGATGATAACAAAGCCCCAGAGCTTTTCTCCAAAATTTTAAGTAGGCCAGAGGTGTTAGCTGCTCTACAAGATCGTACTCCCTCAGGATTAGAGGTATTCATAGTTTCACATAGTGAATTACACATTTTTTTAGATCCTATAACAAATATACTCTACACACCTTCAAATACAACGCATCAAAAAAATCCAATTGATCCCTTCATACATTACAACCTAATATTTTAAATTTTGTACTATTGCATAATATGGCTCGTATAGAAGAAGTTCGATTCATCCAAATTACTGTACTAACTATCTAGATGAAGACCCAATTTTTTTTATAGGCTGTGCATTAAACCAAAAGAAACATTAATACATTCTAACAATCTTTAGCATATACGTAAATATCTTGTACAATAATTTACTGTTTCTGATATTAATAGCATTCATTTGTCATACAGTACTGTTAATATTTTGTTACTATTAATACCATGGATTATAGTTTAAGCAGATATATAAATTATTACAAACTGCTTATTTTTTTAACCATTTTAGTTGACCAACAATTTTTTTTTTTATTGAGCTATACCGAGAGACCTTATGCAATTTTTAATCCTCTTTTGTTTACATATGTTATTAAATATACTGCTTCTTTGCTCAGCTAACAGTTTATAGTATCAATTGTGCACTACGATAGATTAGATGTCATATTTATTTGATTAGTTATATATTAAGTTATAAAATTATTAAAAATATAGCAATTTACCTAACTATCCATTTGTGTATGTGTGCATGCGCGCGCGCACGCGCGTGTATGTATGTTTCAGTAAGTATCATAAAATAACAATTTTCTGTGTATGCATATAAGTGATGTCGCAAATAAATTGAGGGATAAGTGTATAAAAGAATTTCTAGGTATTAAATAGCATTGCTTATATTCTCAAAATTAATTTTGTAAGAAACGGTATTCTAAAAGCAACTTTTGATTTTTAGCCAATGCAGAACCTTCCAGCTCCCGTAAAACGTAGAATTAAAGCTCTGAAGCAGTTACAATTAGTTACAACAAATATCGAGGCGAAATTCTACGAGGAGGTACACGCCTTGGAATGTGTATATTACAAAATGTGCGCTCCTCTTTACGAAAAGAGGAGCGAAATAGTATCCGGTGTTTACGAGCCAACAGATGAGCAATGCGTATGGGAGAGTGATGACGAGGAAGAAGGGTTAACTAACGATCTGAAAACAAAAGCGAATCTCGAAGATGATAAATCGAAGATGACAAAGAAAGAAGAGTACGATCATTTTTCTTCCATTAAGGGTGTATTTGCTATTAAGGTGTACAAAAATGTACAATTTTCGTTAATTCTTCTGTTATACATTTAAAAAGTCTTTTATTTCTTTTTATTTTTTAATAATTTTTCTATTAATATTTTAAGAAATATTTGCACTGTAAAAAATTTACTTTTTGCTCTTGTAACAGTATTAATCACATTGTTAATGGATTTAAATAATTTTAGAGTCGAAAATGAAGATATTAAAGGCATCCCAGATTTCTGGCTGACAATATTTAAAAATGTTGAGACATTAGCTGATATGGTTCAAGAACATGATGAACCAATTCTTAAACATTTATATGATATTAAAGTGATATTCCTTGAATCTAATCCAATGGTAAGTTAAGAAATAAAAATCATTAAGGGAAAATTATACTAGTATATTTTCCGAGTAGAAATAAGAAAAAATGATAATAGTAATGCACAAATGGAAAGTATAAGAATAGCGTTAAAGATAATGAGATTTTTTGTAGGGCTTTGTTCTTGAGTTCCATTTCGAGCCAAACGAGTACTTTTCTAATTCAGTTTTAACAAAAGAGTACATTATGAAGTGCACACCCGAGAAAAATGATCCATTTAGTTTTGAGGGTCCGGAAATATACAAATGTAAGGTAAATATTAGCTTTAAATTTATCCATCTTCTTATCTGTATTGATTAAAATTTATTCCTCGTATAAAATTAAATGTACTTCGAAACTAATTTTTTTCATAGGGTTGTGTGATTGATTGGAAGAAAGGAAAAAACGTTACGGTAAAGACCATAAAAAAGAATCAGAAACATAAGTCACGGGGGTCCATACGAACGGTAACGAAAACTGTTCAGAACGATTCGTTCTTCAACTTTTTCAGTCCACCAGTTGGTAAATGCAGCCAACACTTTTCTTGCTTTATATTTTACTTTCATAAAATGGGGTGTATATATTCAATTCCGTTACGCATTATTCTTTCAGTGCCAGAAGACTCTGAAGCAGAGTTAGATGATGAAACTCAAGCTTTGTTAACCAGTGATTTTGAAATCGGCCATTACATTAGAGAACGTATAGTTCCTAGAGCTGTGCTATATTATACAGGTACCATTTTTGTATTCCGAAGAAAACGCACATCACAGAATCAATAGCTTGCTTCTATCTCCTCTTTTAAACTTTGCCTGATCAAACATTAGAAGAATATACGAGTATGAAATCAACAGGAAGTTTTAAGAATAATTAACATTTCAGGAGAAGGTTTGGAAGATGAAGACGAAGATTACGAGGAAGAAGAAGGTGATGAAGATGACCCTGAAGAGGAAGACGAAGACGATGAGGAGTCTTCTCCGAATAATGCACCACCAGGTGGGAAACAACAGGGCACTGATCCTAATGACTGTAAACAACAGTAGAATTACATACAAATTAAGCTAAGAGAAACAAAAATTGTTCGTGCGTACAGTAAACGACAACACACACATATACATACACACGCACACGCAACACACATACTAACGAAATCTGACCGATAACTGCCTAGATATCCCGCACCTTTGGCTCCAACGTAATCCTGTTCGTATCAATCATCTAATCATATCATATCTCCTATTCCAGATCAAGCCTAGACTCTTCGACACACCAGTGACAAAAACAAAAAAAAATTATGCGTACCCTCCCTTTTATCCGACGTTGACGATGAGATAGAAAAATATGGCTCATTAAACAGCCTAAAATCTAAATAATGTCATATAAGTATAAACGAATTGCGCTCTCAGCTCTACATAATCATTGTCATTTTTAATTGCTTCATTTTATACTATTGTTACGTTTATATACCAACAAGAAGAGTTAGTTGAATTTTTTTCGAAACGCACGTTGATCTATGGACAAATTTTTGGGTACTGTTAAAGCATTTTTAATACAAAAAATTGAAAAAAAGCAAACAGCAGATAGCGCTTTGTTTCTTACCATGTGACAAGCATTGCGCCATTTCCCCCTCCCTTGTTTTTTTTCTGTTTACTATTGTTCTTTTTTTCTAGGTTCATAGAATTTTCTTCGGTTATTACCTAAAGTCAAACCCCTTTTTTTAATGCAGTTTTATACTAAATTGTTTTCGCTCCAATTTGTTATGAACTTGAATTATACTGGACTTTGAAAATTACCAAGCTTGTGTGTGTTACCTTCACGATAAGTTGTTCCAAGTTTCTCGTGTGCTGACCTGCATTGTGTGCATTCGATATATGTATTTAAGTTAAATAAGTCCCTGCAATGCCTTGCGCAGTAAGGTAAGTATTGAAAGTATAAATTATTTGACAAAATGTATCTTTAATAATCTATAACAATAAAATAGTTATTAACTATTATGTTACGTGGTTCTAATAATTATATAATTATATAAGTGTTTGCAGTATATGTGCAGTAATAAAGAGAAAAGATTACGTTGCAATTATTACGTTCAGCGACATCTTTGAAGAGCTGTTGCAATGATGAGGTCAATGGTATCTATTATTTAGGCCTTTGTACTTTTACTGAATGATAACTCTTTCTTTCTCGGGACAGATAATTGCTGATAATGCAAGAGATTCGATTGAACCGATAGAGATTTCTTATTAGCAAAGATATTCGCATATTCGACGCGGACTGTTTGTATCGACTTAACATGTCTCGAAAGGATAAGCAAATTTTGAAACAGTTCTACAATTGTCACATTTTACGCGATGGAAAGCTTCTGAACGAGGATCTATGGGTTCGCGATGGGAAAGTTGTTAATCCGGAAAAAATATTTTACGATGAAAAGATCAAGCCTAATATTAGGATCGATTGTAACGAGGCGTTAATTTCGCCTGGGTTCATTGATCTTCAAATTAATGGTAATTAACAAAATTGTATTCATTTCTTTGAATTTTCGTTGATTACTAGACTGCAGATGTATTGTTAAACAACAAACTAGAATTTTATAGAAAATTTTTATGATTGCAGTTATAGATTTTAAGTTTATTCTAGTTATAATAATGGAATGTTTATTTTATCTAATTTATTAGGAGGTTTTGGCATAGATTTCTCATATAATATTACTAATGTACAAGAAGGAATTGATATAGTTGCTAAAAGATTGCTAGAATTCGGCGTAACATCATTTTGTCCAACTTTGGTGACATCGCCAAGTGAAACGTATAAGAGAATCTTGCCAAATATTAAAAAAACAAAAGGCGGAGAGCATGGTGCAACAATATTAGGCATTCATTTGGAGGGTCCTTTTATTAGTCCAAGCAAAAAGGGAGCCCATCCAGAGAATCACATAAAGCAGTTGGACAAAGCAAGTGTTATAATTATAATGTGAATGCTTGTGTAAATTTTTATTTTTGTGAATGCAACTAAAAAATTCTGAATCTAGATTTAAGCTTGGGTGTACAATACTTTTGTTGTAAAGCTTAAATGTATTTGCTAAACCTTTCGATTCAATATTAATTCTAATATTATTAATATTATATTTTTCGTTATTGATTTCAGGGCTTCGAGTCATTAATTGAGATGTATGGAAATTTAGAAAATGTGTGTCTTGTTACATTGGCACCAGAACTTGCCAATAGTGGATCTGTAATTACGCAATTGTGCCGAAGAAATATTAAGGTTTCTCTTGGTAAGGTAAACTTATGTTTATTGTACATAGTTTTCTATATAACATTCAAGTCTTGCCAGTTTAATAAATTATAATATTCAAGTTTTTATATTTTAGGACACTCCGCTGCAAATTTACAAGATGGGGAGGAAGCTGTAAAATGTGGAGCTTCTTTCATTACTCATCTTTTCAATGCAATGTTACCAGTAATTATACAAAATATACAAACCATTATCTCCTTTATAACCACTATGACATGACGAAATAAATAATAATTTAAATTTATAGTTTCATCATAGAGACCCAGGATTGGTTGGTCTGCTAACATCAGACCAAATTCCTCCTGGAAGAATTATTCATTATGGTATAATTGCAGATGGGATTCATACCCATCCAGCAGCATTGCGTATAGCTCATAGAACCCATCCTGAAGGTTTGTATATTTTCTTATTACAATATACAATCATAAACTTTCTTTTGTGCATTGCTTAGCACAGTTCGATATGAAAATTTCAAATTTCTTTATATTTCGAGGACTCGTATTAGTGACTGATGCAGTCTCAGCGCTAGGATTAGAGGAAGGAGTGCATCAATTAGGACAATTTAAAATTGAAATGCGTAAAGGACGTGCATACATAGCTGGAACAGACACTCTATGCGGTAGTACGGCAGAAATGTCGAAGTGTGTTCGTCATTTTAAAGAAGTAACAGGTAAATTTAACGTATATCTATCTGATATAGTTCTAATCATAAGATTAACGTAACTTTGTCTTATCGAGTATAAATATTTATACCAAGTACATTTTTTATAGGTTGTTCGATAGTAGAAGCTTTAGAAACTGCAACTCTTCATCCAGCAAGAACCCTCAGTATTGAAAAAAATAAAGGTGTCCTAAGCTATGGAGCGGATGCTGATTTAGTAATGTTGGACAACAATTTAGAATTGCTATCGACGTGGATATCTGGGGAGTGTGTTTATAGTAAGTGCAAATACACTGAATGTTACCAGTAATAGATAGTATTATCTTGATAAATGATTGAGAAATTTAATATCAATGTTTTAAAAAGAAGTAAACAAATGACAAAACTGTTTCTACGAGAATTTAGCATTATGTATCGGTATTGTAAGATATAATAGTGTCTCAATGACTGCCATTATAAATGTCTCGTGTTTTATGAAAAAGTTTCAGCTCCTCATTGTATTATTTGAGGGGAAAAGTATGATTGCTTAATCTGATAGAGTATTAGAAATTGTACTTCAAATACTCTGAATATAGCATTTGCATTATGCAGTATGCAGTGGCTGTGAATATCACATTTTTTGCTCTAACCAAAATTATATTCACCCATGTATGCAGATTGTACGTTATATTGGAACACTTTATACATGCAACGTAAATATGAATATTTTTATAAATGTGTATTTTCATACACCTGGAACAATGATGAATTTTTATCTTTATTGTACTCAACGGAATAGATTTGAAAAAAATGCTTATTTCATCAGTAAGATATAGATATAAGATATAAATAAGATGTAAGATAAAAAAGAAAGCACTGCATAATTTTTACTTTTATATTCCTTTAAGGCATATAGAATATTTATCTACTTAAATAAGAAATGTTATTTTTGTTATAAAATATTCAGACGATAGGTGAAAAAATATCGACAAATAAATTGTTATTTTGTAAAAAATCTATGCCTTATAATTTGTTTTTGCATAAAGTTTCTATGACTAAAAAAAACACATAAAAGAATTATTTTAACTTAGACAACGTTTATTTCGTCACTTTTCTCAAAATAAATAAAGTACATAGTTTTACAAAAATAAAAATGTGAGTAGCTATTACTTTGTTATTAATTTTCCACAAGAAACGTCAATTAATTAATATCATCAGTGATTTTACATTCATGTTATCACATTACGGACCGATAACGAGATATGCCATGTTTCGTATTGCACTGTTAGAGGCCATTGACGAGATATCTGATCCGCAACGTGTCATTACCACAAATCATGGCATAAATAATATTGTTAAATTCTTTTTAACACAAATATTTTCATGTGTATCATTTATATCATATTTTAATACTTAGCAGCACCAATGGTAATCCTAAACAGTATTTTGTAAACACTTTAGCAAAGCGTTAAGAAGTGTCCTGCTTACGCAAAAATTGCTATTTTATAATAGAACATTATTATTAGTTGCATCTCAAGGTAGAACGATGACGAAAGCCGAGCCACGCAAGGCTTATATGTTAATAAACCATGTCCTTCAGGTTGCATATATACTGCGAGTGTCTAATGCCGAATGAATGTGCCGGAGGAATGTCAAGAATTACCTGTAAACAGTAATTTTCGCTGCTATGTAAGTATTCCGTTAGTAGCAAATAATTGTAAACTAATTGAAAATGTGTGACAATCCAAGAGTGTTGATTTATGTTGGAAATTTTTCTAGAAATGAAGTCGTAATTATACAGTTTGTTGAAGTGAAGTATTGCGAAGATTTTGTTGTGCCCCGGCAATTAGAATACCGATACCGAAGGTGCACCATCTTTTTGAAAACGTGAAAGAAAAAGGTAGCCTTGAACGGTATCCACTGCTATCCGTTACTATAGTCATACTCCAATTCTCCAAGCCTTCACATAGGGCACAACATTGTGAATTTTTCGCGTTCTGTTCTTTAGTCTTTCTATTATAATTAGTGTGTTATTAACGAATTAGAAGTACTTTTTCTGGACAATGTGCACCCGGTCCTGGGATTTGCGAATGATCGTCGGGCAGTTGGTAACGGGCACTTATACTATAGGCAGGACTTTTCACTCTGACTGCATCTGGTTTAATAGCTTCATATGTTCCTGGTCCGGGAACTAAAATACGATCATCGGCAAAAACTTTTTGTCTGCTCGAAATTGAATAAGCTGGTGCCGTTTTCTTGTTTCCTTCCTTCGTTCCACCCAGAACGGAGGGAATGTTGTAAACGTTTGGAGCTGAAACAGAACGGGAATAAATGGATGGTATTTAATGACTCATTTATTATTCAATTATAAACAATATTTTTATCGTTGCATTTATGTTATTTGTCGTAATTACACACCATACAAATTTTTTAAAAAGTTTAGTTTGTTCTCAAACTGTTGAAGAATCAATATCTGAAAACAAAATGTAAACTTCCCTGTTAAAAGTAAAAGGCGTGCACATAATTATTTCAAATTTAAGCAGATACAAGAGTGCACTGTATTGTATATACTTCAGAAGGATAGATGCGAAGAAATTATATTCTTACAAATTGCGGAGAAAGTAAATGTCATAGATTTACCTGGAATGTCGTTTGGTCTGCTTATATTTGTCCTAAGACCAAAAGTAAATCGCAATGCTTTTTCCAATAAAAGCATAGCTTTCTCTGGACTGTATTCACCTGGACCTTTAAATGAAATATTTAATCTATTGAAGAAACACACAGAAGAAAACAAGATGGAAAATTAGTACATAATTGTAAGCTCACTATACCTGGTACATAATTTGCATCGTGTATCTCAGTTTTAATACCAAAACTGTATTGGGGTGATTTATTTAAATTTACCTTTTCAGGGTGGTAAGTTCCTGGAGCTAGATATTCGATGCATCAAAATAAGCATTATCGTACGAAACTTGTATGGTTTACGTTTAACGAATGAATAGTCTTAAAATCGTACTGAATATTGCTCACCAGGTATGTCGCTCGGTTTTTCAACAGACGTCCTTAAGCCAAACGAATATTGCGGCGACTTATCTAATTTGGCTTTTTCTGGGGAGTAAGTGCCAGGAGCTACAAAATTAAAAACGAAATATTGATGCAACCGTTAAAAGATGTGCACGCTTGCTTGTATAACCATTGCAATATGTAGCACAATTATGACACATAATTTGTAATTAGGAAAATAGTTTAAGAAATATTATGGACCATTGCAAAGTCTAACAATAAATTTTTTATTTTTAGTTAACGAAATTAATTTCTCCCACTTGAAAATTAGATAAAGCTTTTAGTGGTAAGCTCATAATCCCATAGTTAATGTATAATATATATATAATTAATTAACATGTTCAGTGTGTGAATGGTCAAACATGCCACAATTAATGTATGAGAGTGATAAAACAATTAAAATTATAGGCAAAAAGTTGTGCAAAAAAATCAAACAGTAACAAAAGCAGCCTCAGTATACTCTAAAATGACACTGTAATACTAATATTAAAAGCAGAACAAGTTGCACATTAAACAGTATTTGAGGTAATTAAATTGTGCAATATCTGTTTATTAGTAATTCGTTAATCAACACCGTTACCTGGTGTATCCCTAGGCCAATCCAATGACCTTCTATACCCAAAACTGAAATAAGGTTTATGTTCCAAATTTACTACTTTTTCTGGATAGTAATCAGCGGGGCCTACCGAAGCAATCAAAACATTAATAGTTTCTACGGACTGTTAAAACCAATACCGACTGATTCTCTAAGATAAGAAGCTCCAGCAACTTGCCAAAGAAAATTCACCTGGATTGCTGTTGGGCTTCTCTGGCGTGCCTTTTCCTGACAAACTATACTGGGGACCTTTATCTAAATTTACCTTTTCGGGACTATACGTTCCTGGTGCTATAATAATAAATAGAAAGAATAAAGTTGAGTAAATGCATGTCGGGATAGTGACTTTGAGCAGCCTATGCATATAGGTGAACTTTATTATAAGCTTGTTTCGCAAAAATTGGGGAGGAAACTGAAATTTGTTGTTTTAATCACCTGGATTGTCATTAGGCTTTTCTGACATTCCTTTCCCAGTTATACTAAATTGAGGTCCCTTGTTTAGATTTACTTTTTCAGGACTGTATGTCCCAGGTGCTAAGATAAAATAAAGTATTACGCATAATAGCCAATTAAATAAATAGAAGATAAGAAAATAATTGATTGTGCTAACCAGGGGTATCAATTGGTTTTTCAGAAGGTCCTTTCCCAGTTAAACTATACTCTGGACCTTTGTGCAAGTTCACTTTTTCTGGACAATAATCTCCAGGTGCTACAGCAGAGTAATGCAAGCAATAAAATAAACAATACTCTTGGTGAAAAAAAAAGCATAATAGTAATAGTAGTAAACTGACTCTAAAATTTGTACCTGGATTAGTGTTTGGTCTGTCAAGAGATGTTTTTAATCCAAAGCTATACTGGGGTGCTTTATTGAGTTTTACTTTCTCAGGAGCATACGTTCCTGGTGCTAAAAATGCATTTTAATTTGTCAATAATGTATTGTATTATTATCGTTTACTTCTTTTAGTTTGATAACTACAGACCTGGAGTATCATTTAATTTTTCATAAGAAAGTTTCCCACTTAAGCTAAATTGAGGACCCTTATCCAGATTGACTTTCTCAGGACTATAAGTACCAGGAGCTGTAAAAATATACTTTCATGTGTGACAATTGCAACGAAAGAAAGAAAGCAATTTTTCCTTTGAGCAATTATACCTGGTGTGTCGTTTATTTTCTCGAGGTGAGTCCTCAATCCAAAAGTAAATTGTGGCGTTGTGTCCAATTTTACTTTTTCCGGGCAATACGTACCTGGTGCTGAGAATAATTACTTAATTTCGCGTAAATAATCTTTGGCTTAATGTTATCGCTAATGAAATACAATAATCGCTTGTACACGTCTGTCTACGTAATACATCAATGTTACTGTAATAAAGGGTACCAGCGAAGACAACTCAACCTTGTCTACGCTGGTGCTACTATTTAAGGTTTGAATGTAGTTACCTATATTAATAAAAAGTACCATTTTTAATTTTTAGGTCATTGACGTAGTACTTTATTTAACAATATCTAAGCATAATGTGCATATACCAGGGGTGTTGTCAGGTTTCTCCGCACGACCTTTTCCCGTAAGACTGTATCGAGGACCTTTGTCTAGATTGACTTTCTCAGGACTATAGGTGCCAGGTGCTAAAAAAGTAAATTGACACGTGCTGATGGTAATATCATTTGCAAATAATATTTTCTCGTGATAAAGAATGTTTTATCGCTTTGCAGACTGAACAAATGGACGACTAGCCATATGTGTGCATGATACATTAATTGTTCATTGGCAACTCTAACGGAATGCGACTATATAACAGTAATGATTTGGTCGTCATGGTTTTCGTGTGGCAATCGTGTAAAATTTTCGTTAATTACCTGGGGTATCGCTTGGTTTTTCGAGTGGTGGCCGAAGTCCGAAACTGAACTGCGGTGTGCTGTCTAATCTTACCTTTTCCGGACAGTAAGCTCCAGGTGCTGGGTATCATAATAAAAAAAATATTCATTAATTAAAATATGAAAAGCATCAGGCACGTTTTAACTAATTTAATAAATTTCTTTTATTTCTAACAAGCAAGTAATAGTCAAACTAACTGATAATGAAGTGAAAAATAGTAATAAATCAAACAATTACTGCATATAATGAGACAAGAGAAAGGATTACATTAAATATGTAATACGATATTGTATTATTATACCACATGCAATGTGTAATTAGATGTGTTGGAAGCATCGATCTACTTGGAGAATATAGTTTAATAAGTTCTATAACAATCTACGAAGAGAGAAAAAAGGATAGCACAGAAACGTAAAATAAATCTAGTATTATTGAACATTGGAAAATAAGATAAGAAGCCAAACAAAATGATGGTAAAGTCCAAGATGCGATACCTAAACATCGAATAACATCGTATTCCTCTTCGAGGAACAGCTATATCTAGGTTTGCGCAGAATTCTCCGTTTTAGGTGTTCGCTAACAACCAACGACTAAGTTGTTCAGCGTGACATCGATTCTTCCTAAGAAATCATTTTCCTCGCGTACTCACGCTTTATAAATTTATCGTAAAAGTGGAACGCGTGTTTTTGCTCGTTTATCACTGAAAACACGCATTATTTTGCGATAAGTTTGCGTCTCGAAACTGTGCTAAACGCTTCAGAAAAGAATATGTTGTTTTATTAGCGATTTAATTATTTTAATACCAGTTGAACGTGACAATGCAAGATAGAATGAATTACTCAGAACTAAAGGTTCGATTAAGTATAGAAATTAGTAGCTGATGTCATAAAGCATAATTGTATTTATCGAAGAGAAAACGCTTCTCTCATCATCGCCTATTATAACTCGTTTGGTCGAGAATACAAGAAATTAATTAACTATATTGTATTATAGTAATAGATATTAGTAATTAATGAATTAGTACCTAGAAAGGTATAAAGTGACGCGGATAGGTAAGATTTATTGTTGTAATGTATTTAATTACCAGGAATATCGCTCGGTTTCTCCAGTACAGGTTTCAATCCGAAACTGTACTCGGGGGTTTTCTCGAGATTCACCTTTTCGGTGCAATAGTCACTCGGTGCTACGATTTAAGATGTGATTATGAACCATGATGCAATCGAAATATCATTCGAACACTTTATATGACACTTATTTTAAGACGTTCACAGATTTTTCTGATTCTGATCAATTACTTGCAATCTTCAAAGATCAAAAAAATGGGACACTTCTTAGGGCAGCTATTTTTTTTATACGATACATATATCTTTTTTTTTTTTTTTTTAGAATATATGCCGGATTTACTCACCTGGTGTACAGCTGATCTTCTCCGTCTGAGTTTTAATACCGAACGAGTATTTGGGTGAGCTGTCCAGAATGATCTTCTCGGCCTTTTGCGGATTATAGTCGCCAGGTGCTGGCGTTACTTCCTGTTTCGTGGATCGTGTACGACCGTGCAACGACGACGCTGGAGCTGCATCTTTTCCTGTACAGGTGGACATGCGTTATTAAAGAATGTTTAGAAGCCGAAAATTGAATTGCAAAATTACGAATTCATAGTATTCTTTATTTATTTAATGGTTTCGATCGATTTATTTGGAAAAAACTAAACGCGCAAAAGTTAACTTCAAAACCCGAGAAAGTTTTGAGACGAAGGACAGAGGTATTCCATAAAGTGAGGCATATTAAAGGCACATTCTTGTGGAATATCACTGCTCTGGAGTTTGATCGATACCTCATCTGGACATGAAACAACGTTTGCCCGCAGCATTCGTTTCGTGCTTGCACAGCGTTATCGCCTCGACTACGTTTGCCTTTGCGAAACATCGATTCGACGAAGCGAACAAAGTTAGCAATTTATGTTTTGCCCCTTTATTTTTTTAGTCTCACCTTTGGCACTGAGCCCTGAGACGTTGTATTTACTAGGACCAGGACCAGGACTGTCGTTCTTCATCGCGTGCCTGAACAAAATTAGCAGGAACAAAGCTTAAGTTAATTTTACGAGATTCTCAAATAAGGGTTCGCGTATGTTCTCTGTACTTTTGCATATTTAAACGTTCTCAGGCATTTAACAGATAGGTACAATTCTTACTACGTCAGTATTTCTTCATCGATTACTTTAATATCTTGTTATTATAGTGTCTGCGTAAGCTTACTGTACGCTTACTGTTTTTCGTACATCTGTTTTTCACGCGAACAAATCTGATTCTTAGAAAATAGTATAAACAAACGAAATTCTTTGATCTTGCTATGTATACAACAACGATCGTAATTCTTGGAACAGCAGAGGTTTCATATTTTACTTTAATATTATTGTAAATGATGCTCTATTGTTATTACTATTATTTACTATCACTATTGTTACACATTTATCAAAGTTGATTATTGGAATGTCATCCATAATTTCTGTCCACATTTTCAGTGCCTGTTCGAATAATTCTAAGCCTCTTACCTGCTACCGAAAGAGAATGCAGGTGCTCTGCCTCGTTTGGAATCAGGGACGGTCTTTCCTAAAAGATGTCGATGCACAATGATAATGTACACGGTTGGAAAATATATATCGAGAATATTTCATCGTTAGTAGAACGAGCAGGTAATTACTAAGATCAACCATAGATAGACAGGTATCAGAGTACTCATAGGCATCTTGGGAGTTGCATCATTTTTCAAAATAGCAATTTCTGAAAAGTCACTTTTCAGATTTTGTTCTCCCTTTAAAGAACGAATCCAAAGAATTACCGATTAACGGCGGTAAAGTTACACAAGCAGGACCAGGGCTACTGTATTCCGCCGCGATGGGGCCTCGTCTCTTCGTTGGTGTCCACGGCCTTTGCGTCATGCCACCCATGTTCTCGTCGATGGACTTTTACTTTTCCCTTTAAAAAGAAAACGGACAATCCAAACACTGAAAAAATCCTGGAACGTATGGCACAATTGTGGACTTTAAAAATTACGGCATAATAGAAAAAGCTTAATGGATACCGATGAGTATCTCCCAACCACTGTAATTACATTTAAATCGATTCTAATTAACATCTTGCTCTTTCAATAATATAATTTCGCTAAAGTAAAAAAAATATATTTCTTCTCTACAGTTGCCACTAATTGTAACGTTTCCGTAGGATAAAACCCAACGCGATGGAGTCTTCTAAATCTTGATAGCATATATCAATGTTTTTCACTGGTTAACGTCAAATTAATGTGTTTCGAGTTCCAATATAAATCGAGGAGATTCCTTTGGAATTGTGCAACAAATGCGGCCTCGAAAGACGGGCCACGTTGAAACGACTCACGAACAGCCATATAAGAATATGTCCATGGTGGGTATCCAGAATCGCCCACCAATCGACATTGGACTGAATAAAACATGAATATCACAAATTGTATTGCGTTTAAACAAGCCAAATAAATGCAGGTCGTACGGGTGATTCATGACCTACTTATAACACTTTGTTACTATACGCGTGTGCAGTAGCAGCATTCTAATAATTGTAAGTGGTACAAACTCTTACAGTTGGTTTGGATTATGGAAATTTATGTCGAGCATCTGTACACTCTGTTTGGGATGAAAAATAGATTCTGGAAATCTCTGTGATGATAAAACAGTAGGATATGAAATAACTTGCAATTATCTCCAAGTGTAATAATGTTCCATATTGACTGATACACTCGTTTTGTAGGTGTGCGGAATATCGATGCTCAAAAATCGCAAATCAAGGTGAATACCAAGGAATACATCGTAACTACTAATCACGCTCATTTCAATTGCAATTGCGAATCATTTACATATGATTCATCGCCTTTTTCGCTTGACATCTGAGACAAATTAATTAAAGGCTGACAAGGATAAGTAATCGTCGATCTTCGACTCAAAGTGAGAGTCGACAAAGGAAAACATTGGTATATTTCGCATTTTCTTTTCAATTAAGTCACTTCCAGAATCCCGAACACACGTACTATAATGTAAGACGAATACTAATTGTATTACATAAGGAAACATACATTTTTTTATATAATTGGTATGGAAATGTGGCATAACGTTAGAAAAAGTTAAATATAAGTTGGAAACAAGTCACTTTTTTGCGACAGGGAGGAAAAAAGCTGAGAGACACGCGACCAAGTAAGCGTCTCGGAGTTACAGAGACGTTGTCACGACCATCAAGAATCAATCATTTAATCGATCTTGCCCGATATGGTACACACCAGGGACTGTTGATCAGTCGCATATACCGGACTTCTTATAACGTGGCTAAATATGGTAAGCTACAGATAGCATCGCAGAGCATAGGAAGGAGGGTTAAAGTTCAACTAATTTTTGTTCGTTTTAGCACAACATGTAACTAACTAATTAACAGAGATACTTTTCTTATCTATTATCAGATCTATAAACAATAGAACAATCATTTGAAAGTAGATTTGTTTAGTTAGTTAAATTAATACACGGACAATATAAAGCAGGAGAAACATAATATTAAACTCATTTCATTATAGACTCAATGTAAGTTGAAAGATAATTACGTCTTTGACCAATTGGTATTTGTTTAGGTGCCAATGAGGACTTCGCATATTTTAAAAAGATACTGACCCTTCACATTTAAACACTGAGCAAAAGGGATTAATTGAAGGAAAACTGCACAGACAATAAACTGTAAGAAAACATGAATTTCGTCAAAGGTCACGGAAGCATCTGGAACTTACGATTCATCCCCATAAAAAGTAAGGATCTCGTCTTCACCTTACCTATTCACCCACAATTATCGTACTGCTCCCTGCTCTCTTTTTGGTCATACAAATCACGATCATCTACACTCGCACTCGCCTCCGTACACGGCCAGCTTTCATCTCCGTATTCGGGCGACGAAACGCTGCGAATCTTTTTCTCCGCGCGTGCATGCAAATCTCTCCATTTGCATACAGGCATGCACGCGTTTCATTAGATCGCTTGCTCATTGTTCGGCGACTGCGAGAGGACTCGCGAGTTTCGAAATGTCCCACCGCGGAGAAAGTGACGAGCGGATCGAACGGACCCAATCGCCGCAGTACCAAACGCCGTTATTTTTCTCCGTGCTTTGAAAAAGAGCCCCCCGTATTGAAATTAGATCTTTTTCAAATCACGCTCCGACACTTCACCGATATCTTTGACATATCTTAAGCGGGAAACGTCTAAACTCGTTTTGTGATTATAATTTTTTGTGTGGGAAAAACATTATTCAAAGTTGATGTGCAGATGTCCTTAAAAAAGTATCACCGGAGTTTCCCTAGCTGCCGTGCGAACTTGTTTTTATAATATTTCCGTGTCGAGGAAACGTAAAGAAAGCGAACAGAATTCTCCAATGGAACAAGAACTCATGTATAAGTTAAGGGACTTCCGGTTAATCGCAATTTAATTAAGCGATACTCGGTTGCATTACTGCGTTGCATTCGATTACACCATACAAAATTGCGTTCAACATTTTCAAATACAAGCTACATACCGTACGTATACAAAACTTATTTTTCGTAATCAGAACAAACGTTGCAGAATATACATTTATACTTTCCATTGGTTTTTCAGTGTTGCTCGAGATACGACCGCAGGGAGACGTTTATTTTTAGCCAGGCAATAATTTCATTGTATATCTTATCAAGCAGCAAACTGTTTACTTATGAAATATGAATTGCCACGAATTTTTTAACACAATTCAATCGGATGAATCATCGTCTTCGTCGAAGCAATAATAGTACTACGAAACAAATCGCCATTTATGCCTTTCGTAGTGTCACCGTCGGTGAATTCATTAATACACGACGATGACATAATATTTGTTTACGGTCGGATTACTCAGTTCTCCCCAGTCGAGGCTGGAGTATAATGGAAGCTGAAATATCTCTGACCGCAAGTATATTCATTGAATTTTTCAATTCCGTGAGAGGAGCCAAGAGAGAGAGAGAGAGACAGAGAAAAATAATACTTAACTTTTGTTAATGAATCACAATAGGTGTCGTTTACATCACAATTCATTGCGAAGAATACTCCACTTCAAGATAAATTACTAGAAAGCACAGTATGTTAATATACTATAACTGATATCAATTTATAATTTTTTTCTTGGTTTCAAATTATTTATTCAACATCATTAACGAGTAACTTTACTATTGAATTGCATAAAATAATTTTTTACCCATTTCTTCTGAACAAGTTAATTAATTAACAACCTGTTAAAAAAATTTCAATGAAACGTGTTGGAATTGCGATATTTACCTTGGTTTCGCGAAAGATATTGCAAACAAAAGCGTGTTTCGAAGGAGGACGTGGACAACAACGACAGCAGCTGATCGAGTCACAGGTTTACGTAGGAAAAATTTACTGAAGACAGCACCGGATATTTCACTGCAACACCTGCACCTGAAGCGCGTTACTGAGCGACTGAAGATTAAACGCCGCGCTATCGTCACATGTGTTCCCTTCCCCCCACCACGCGTCCCGTGGATCTCTACAATGCGCGTGCGCATGCGCCCTTGAATCGAGAGTGCCTGTGACGAAGTGTTTATATCTGTATCAAGATGTGCCACGATTAATCGTGGTATATTCTACAACAGAGAAACGCATGTATTTTGCTAACGCGTTACATGGATAATATAACGTAATTACAATGTTGAACAGAAATCGAAATGCGCGAGAAAGAGGTAACACAGTTTCATTTACGTTTTGCTGCGGTAATCGTTATACGTGCGAAACATTGCGATACAATTTCCTCTTCTGCCATGAGTTACGAAATGATTGTTTTCATTCCTTGAATAGTTACATCAATCGTATCAATTAGCGTAATTGTATTTTTAATGGTATCAAAGATGGATGAAGGGAGGATGTTGAGACTTCGATGATAGCAGGTGGTTCGAAGTCACGTGATCATCGGAGACCGAAAGAAGTTCAAGAAAAGATATGATGAAGCTTCGAAATATTGAGCAGTCCGGCGTTGGTTTAATAAATGGGAATATTGTTCGTGGAGAAATGGGAATACCGACTGAGAATTACAAAGGGTACCTGCTGGTAAGAATACCAAGATGGACTCCATTTTGAAAAACACGTTTTAGAAAGTAACGTCGTCGATGTCAGATGTTTATACGAAAAAGTATCTCCTTCGCTCCTTTATTAGGTGTACTCAGTTTCACAACCCACGCACCCTAACATTCTTGGTCTTCATCCTCGAGAATTTCGGCCTTGTCTTGCCCGTGCAAGAAAAAAATCAGCTAAAATTAGGGACTCACGTTATCATCACCAATGATGACGGTATACAGGAGTGAAGGTAAGACCTACTTCCGCTCTCGGCTATTGGATATGTAGAAAAAAGTTGGTACCGTTAATATTTCTGATTATTATTAATTAGTAGACTGTAGACGTTCGTGTGTTTATAGAATATTTCAATATAATAGAAAGGAGAACGTATTCATATTATTCAAACGTACATAAAATATTGAATATAAAAATGTAATACTTAGAGGGTGCCTATTTCTTTAATTGTATTTATAGAAATATAAAGTGTCACATAAATATTCATAGTCTATTAATTAGAATATAGAATTACTATGGATATTAGATATACTTAACAAGTGTTAATACTGCCTTATACTTTACATATTACCTGGTAACACTAGGAATAATAAGATTTACATATTTATTTTTCCAGTTACAGACTGCAGTCAATCACTACCAGTATGAGGAAGAAATAAATATACTTTTTCTGAAGTATAAAAGTTTTAAAACCTCGAATATTTGACTTTTTAACGGACTTCATTTTTTAAACCGAATTCTCCCCTGAGAGAAAAGTAGAGTACCCTGATTTTATCAAAGTTTCTACTCTTTTACTGTACTATTTAATTAACATTCAAGTAATTAAGTCCGCACTTTTCTCGTCCTTTAAATAAATTTTACATCGTTACAGTTTCATCAAATATTTAGAAACATATTGAACGGTTCTTCAAGATTTTACATTGAATTAACGCGTGTGAATGCGACAAGCATACGTTTTCCGTTGTTAAGTACCATAGAACCAGAACCATTATGAACGCCGCCTGACACTTGATCATTCCCCTCTCCACAACCGCGCTGACATCACGATACACAGAACTGGTCAGTAAAAGCTACACTTGCAAGTTAGTCTCGTGCATGACTATACAGGCTTCTCGAGGGACTTACGTTTCAGGTATTTTACGTTCACATTTTTATCCTTCTTCGTAAAAAGTGCTTAACGACAGTACGTCAACCTGATGATCTGTACTCGCATTGATTTACCATTACCACAGTTCACCTCCATCAAGTAGATGTCGACAGATTACAATCGAAGGTGTGTCATTTTGGTCCCCTAGAATCATGTTACATTCGTGTGCGAGAATGCTTTAAGAAGAAGTGTATAATTTTGCTTCCTTATATGTAGTAGAAACGAATGTATTAACCCTTTGCGGACGCGTGTCGGCATATAACCGTCTAAATTAATTTACAATTGTGGAGACGTATCATGAAGTGGCTCGCGTACATCTATCTTTCTGAACGATCAGACATGCACGGATATAGTAAACTAAATGAGTTAAGACTTCTTCTAAATGAATAATGGTTAATGTGGTTTATAAAAGTTCGCAGATGTAAGAAATGTATACGATTTCTTGGTTGTTCCGCTACGAGCAAATGCTACCTGTTGATTATCCGTTGACAGAGTGCTATTATTTTTCACTGCTCCCTTATAGATAGTCGCGCAGAAATTAATAGAGCATGAATAAATAATTAACATAAATGAACTGTTCAGAATATGGACACCTGTTTTAATCGCAGCATAATTTCGCGCATTGCACGCCGATAGTTATCTTCATTCATCGTCCCACAATGGTAATCTGATATTTTATTCTTGATAATCAAATTCGCAGCACTGTATACTTTCGGTATTATCGCAGCGATTGTTCAGCAGTCGTTTCAAAGAAGCCGTTGTCAACGTTTCTCGTTTGTCCGTAGGTGAATTAATGCTAACGACAGGAAACGCATCCGGACAGTATTTTTACTTCCATGCATGATAATTATCTATCACCGTATTTTTGGGAATGAACTGTTCCCCAATTTAAGAAACACACTATACACACATGCACATATGTTGTAATTATATATTATATTACATATAATTAATAAAAATTAAGTAACTGGTATTTCTGTTGTATAATTAAAAATGTTGATATTCATGTACCAATTTTTTAAAAATTACTTAAATTACTTTAATCGTGATATAAACTACTTATAACAAGTATATTCCACAGTCACTACAGTCATATACTTATTAGTGACATCACTATTGGTGCTATACAATGATGATTTATACACCTACGTACGTTGGGTATTCAGAACACTTGTGCAGTACCTTGCTTCGTTTCAGGTGTATAAAAATTGTCCATTTGTGTGCAGTATCGAACATAACATTATATTGTAACGTACTGAAATAACAATGTCAATGAATTATACTAACTTGGCCACATTTTTCAGATCCAGACATGCATACCGAAGACGAGAACGCGGAGATGTATCTTTTGCACGAGAGCAACCCGAATTGCACGAACTCTCAGACAATGTACAAGCAACTTTTGGAGGATCTACAGAAAGGGAACATCGGACACTTCGAGCGTTGCATCGAGCAGAGGCTAGAGAAACAACCGCCGAGCATCGATCTGAACTACGCTTATCCGGATCAATCGGATCAAACTTTGCTACATATTGCCTGCAAGGAAGGGCGTGAGGAATTCGTCAAGTTCCTACTGAGAAAAGGGGCGAACGTGAACAAAGTCAACGAGTTGTACAACCGTGGACCAATTCATTTGGCCACGGAACATCAGCGCTATAAGGTCCTTGGTATATTATTGGATGAACCTACGATAGATCCAAACTTAAAAGCGGGTGGGATAACAGCCCTACACATAGCGGTAAATAATAAAGATCGGATGTGCGCGGAACTGCTTTTAGAAAAAGGCGCTAATCCCAATATTCCTAACAGCCGAGCATTAACCGCCTTACGCATGGCTGCTATACGTAAACAAAAGGACATGGTGAATCTGATTTTTGAAAAGTCCAAACATACATTAGATTTGGATAGCTACAGCGATAATCCCACGACCAGACAAGTGTTGCAAGAGAATATGCCAGATATCACGTTACCCCCTGCGGTGAAACGAGACGTCAATGTCCACGATCTAAAATGTTATTTATATGCTAAAGACGAGGAGAACTTCTTGAAGTACTTAAACGAGATTCAGGACGATTTGAGAGACGATATTGTCGATATGATAGAGACGGCAGTGCGGAAGAACTTCGAATCGTCAGTTCGCCAATTGTTGAATAGAGCAGAGACAGTTAACTGCAATTTGAAGAAATCTGCGAGCATCGCTATTCAACAAGGATCACCGGATATTCTGCGTCAGTTATTGGATAAGAATATCGAAGATGAGAGTGATTTACTAATGGATGCTTGCGTGGAACTTGGTATACCTCGAAAAGGAGCATCGCATGGTACGAACGATCGTTTGGAATGTTTAAAGTTGCTTCTGGAGAGAGATGTGGACGTTCGATGTACGGACAGTAAGTACTACTACTACGCACTTTTGTCCTATATTTTACTCGCTAGATCTTTAGACATTGAGGTAATGACACGGTTAAATTGAAATACGCAGAAAAAGGAAACACTCCGCTTCATTATGCAGCCAGAGCCGGTTGCTCCGAGGCGGTGACGTTGTTGCTCGCAAAAGGAAGCTACATCGGTCAGATGAACAAATTCAACGTGCCACCAATCGCGGATATCTCAGCGTCCACTATATCCGAATACTTCGACGAGTGTATACAAGTGAAGAAGGACCTATTGAACGAGTATACGATCGAATTCGACTACAAATGTTTAATACCGCACGACACCTCTTACAAGGAGAATCGACAGAAAAATTCGATTAACCAAGGAACGGGAGAAATGGATATCTTTCAATTTATCGCAGATAAAAATGGCTTGAGAGATTTACTGACGCATCCATTGTTGTCCTCCTTTCTATATCTGAAATGGCATCGAATAAGATACATCCTTTGGCTAAACTCCGTCTTTTACGTACTGTTTTATCTGTTGTTGAACAGCTACATCCTGCAAATGATTTACATGAAAGATTCAGAAATGTCGAGAAACTCGAGCGTACACACCGAGATAGAAATAAAAGGATCGAGTTCCGTGGTCTTTTTATGGGTAGCTACTGGCCTAGCGACAGCATTGCTCGCAGTCAGGGAGATCCTCCAATTAATCTCGTCGCCGTGTCATTATCTGTCAAGTTTTGAGAACTGGATCGAGATGGCACTAATAATATTAGGATTCGCTGTATGGTACGATATGAACATACAAATCGCAGCTGTAACGATATTATTGTCCGCCTGGCTGCTGGTTACCCTGTTTGGCAAATATCCTAGAACGTCCATTGCTATTGAGATGTTCAAAACGGTATCGATCAACTTCATACGTTTCCTGGTTTTTTATGCGATTCTTATTGTAGCCTTCGCGTTGGCTTTCTTCACCCTCTTCAAGGACGCCGACGAAGAACAGAATTTCCTAGATTTCGGGCACTCATTGTTCAAGACAATCATCATGCTTACTGGAGAATTAGAGGCCAACGACATCCCTTTCGTATCGCATCCGATTCTCAGCCATCTTATTTTCGTGTTCTTCGTCTTTCTTATTACAGTAGTGTTGTTCAATTTGTTGAACGGGTTAGCCGTCAGTGATACCGCGCACATTCTGCATAAGGCAGAACTATTTGGATTAATTTCCAGGGTACAAGTTCTGACTTACATTGAAAGCGTGGCTATCGGAGCACCGTTTGTACATGGACGACATTGTATCATTTGTAACGGTTTGTTGCACAAGTGGAAGTGCAATCCACCAGCATTCTTTGCTCGGAAGGTTCTTCTCTTTCCGAGTTACTTGAAGAGCGGCAAGCTGAGCGTTAAACTGCACGACAGTTTAGAAGCTTATGGGAATAGCTTGCGTTATTCAGCACAGACCAGTGAGAATTCTAAGGGCAAAGTGCTTCCCAACATGGATCCGCAAGTTAAGAAACGGGTTAACGATATTCTGTCGAGGAGAAATCGGGAAACAATTGAGAAGAAGATCATCAACAAATTAGAAAGACTGGAAGAAAGATTTGTGGCGATACAAACTGCACTGGATTCCATACAACGGAAACTTGAGAATAATAACGTTATTGTTGCAGGAGCACAGGAAGATTAACATTAAGATTTATCCTTCTGTTGCCATAAATACGACTGATATCGTTTAGGTTGTTAATGCCCAAGCTGTTACTATATCGAAACCAATGTATTTTATACCTGTTTTATTTAATTTTATTATACTGTTTTAATCTACCTCGATACAGTGCTTGTTGGTTCCAAGTCAGAATGTAAAGTAACGTATGTAAACATAAATAATAAATACTACATATCGTGGAATTTTAATAGGAATCAGCTTTTATATTTCCCGCTTTAGGGGTAAGGGAGAGAAAGATATATAAGAAAGCTGTAAGGAAGAGTGAGATAGATGCTAACTACCCTTCTCAAGAACCACTGGCGCCATCTCTGTGAAAAGTGCTCAAACTGGTCGCACAGCATTATCGACAGCGAAGTAAACTACTTAAGGACTACTAGCGCCATCTCTTGAGGAAGCGGTGAAACTGTTCGGGCATCAGTTTCACTACTTTTCACAGAGATGGCACCACCAGTTAGCTGAGTTCACTTCGCTGTCGATAACGCTGTGCGACCAATTTGAGCACTTTTCACAGAGATGGCGCCAGAGGTTCTCAAGTAGGGTAGGTAACATCTGTCTCACTCTTGCTTATAGCTTTCTTATATATCTTTCTCTCTCTTACCTCTAAAGCGGGGAAATATGCAATAAAGTACAATAAAACTATTAAAATATACAATGCTCTTATTGTGACAGAGTTGTTTTGTCGGGGTACATATAATATAATTAATAAATGCCCCTATATCCGCTTGGCATTTCTTCGATTTTAGTTAGATAGCAAAAGGTACAATATAATTCTGTGCAAAATGTTTTTTTTATCAAAGAATAAGAACATACAACACTGTTCGCTTAATTAATTACAATACATATATATATACATAAAACAGATGTTTAAAAATTCAGCGGTTATATATAAAACTGACTATTTCTTCATAAATACGTGTCCTAGTCAATATTTTTATACGAAATAGTACATGTTTACAAAGATTAAGAAGAGTACGGTATGTATTGAAAGAGATTAATTACGAGTAGTTCTTTTTATCGATCAATCTTTTTTTTTCATCAATTTCGTTATTTCTTCGTGGTTTCTGGGGAAGCCGGGAAATATGTTTCGCTATCTCTTTGATCGCAGAAGGCTTTACCAGATCTTCCATGCCTTCCACCATCGGGAAATGTGTTGGATCGTATTTTTTTGCGAACACTTCCAAATGCTCGCTTCTTCTCCCGCCGTAAATTGGACGAATCGTCGCGTTACGTTCTCTAATCTGTAAAAATTTATTCAATTACTCCTAATATTATCAATAATATCACGATTTATTATCATAAAAAGTATTTCATCGTTTCACCTGTGCAATCTTTCCCTCTTCCTGATTCTTAAAAAGAACAGTTTGAAACGAAGTGGCTCTCGGTAATCTTTTGTTATTTTTCATGTGAAAAGTGTTCGACTCGTTCAGCAAATCGTCGCATGATCTAATACGACGGGATTCTTCTTTACCATCTGACTTCCTCCACTTTATCATAGAAGTAAAGAAATCCTTAAACGATTTACTTCTGCCGAGCTTCTTCGAAATCTTTTCCTCTGAATTTACAGATGTCTTCTCTATCGTATTTGTCTTACGTAACCGTTCGTTACCGTTCCTTCTCAAAAAGTAAGCATTCGTAAAATCCGGTTGATTTTGTAACTTGACTCGAGATCGAGAATAATTAAAGGAAGAGGAACCGAGATGTTTTTTCTCTTCATCTTCGTCGTTCATATCGACGTCCCTTTTTAAATCGCGTTTCGCGTATCTTTCGTAGTAATCATTTTTATTTCGCCCCTCGTTCGTTTTGAAACTATTTCCTTCTTTATTCGGATTTTCAAACACCAACTTTTTCACGTGATGATTTCTGCAACAATTTTTCGACGCAAGTTTCCTTTTTATCTCAACGTTCGGACATAGAGGAAGATTAGTCTTGGCAAACGATTCTGGTTTAGAGGTTGGTTTCGTTTTACCATCTCCAGAAGCTGCATCGCCGATTTTCGAACTCGAATCAGAAATTTCTCTCCCTACAGTTTTACCTTCGAAAGAACGATCAGAATTTAGGTTCGAGTAATCGGTCCTCTTATAATATTTCGCGAGGAACTCGTTGTCCGCTTTGCAAGTAACGTTCTTCTTCTCCAGGGAAGCAATCAATCGTTTCACAAAGTTCTGCGACTTTTCCAACGATGGTTCTTTGTTCTCGTCGGAAGAAGTCGGATCTTTCGTAGCGCATCTTTCTTTCTCTTGAAAATTCTCCGCAGTGCAAGCTCGATATTTATTTTCAACAACAAGAGAATTATTATCGTTGTTTACCACTTTCTCGAGAACGTCCGACGCGGACTTCGAACGATTGTTAGTTAGTTTTAGCGGCATCTTTTTCCTCACTTTGTTACCCTCGAATGTAAACGGATTGATGAACGTATAATTCGTTAATGTACCATTCCGGATCGATTGCGTTTAGCTAGACACTTGAAACTGAAGTGACGGGGATACACGGTGAATATATAATTTCGCGTTCGTCATTGCCAGATGGTAAACATAATAGAGGTCGAGCACCGATGGATATTTTCGAGTGTACGCTTCGTTTGAGTCGTTCTTAGTGTAACTTGTACTATCTGGTAACAAAAGTTATTGGTAATTATAATCGGAGAGAACGAGATTATTTACACGGGAACAATTTTTATGTACAAATTCTTTTTATAAAATGGTATCTTGTGATACAAACGTCGCATTCGATCCGAACTTGAGGATTTCTCGATGGAGACAATACAAGCAAATTTCAATTTATAACGACAAACCGTAAGGAACCAGAAATTTAAGAAACGCACCATTCCTGGCGTTAGCGACAGAAACTATTACTAGTAATAATACTGCATAAAGCAATGGTTTCTACTGCTAACGTCTCTCAGCAATAAAAAATTTCCATTTCAATAGAAAACATGCATCTCTCAAAAAGTTACAATGAAATAAGTTCAACCTTCTTAATCGCTGATTAATTTTGATATCCTTTCAGATGGAACATCAGAACGCAAGGAATTCACTCGCTCGCTATAACTCCAGATAGACTCGTAGTGTAAATAAAGTCGAATTGAAAGAGCGACGAATTTGAAGTCCAACGCAAGTCCACAAATCCAATCATCTCCACAGCTTCCATGGATCGCACGCCATAGAAAGTGACCTGAAATTTGTATACAATTATAAATCATGTTATAAGTAACGATAGTTACATCTGCATTCGACGTAAGTCTCCGGCATGCAACTGCATATAAGCACGCTTATGCAAGATTGCTCTTGCAAATGAGCTGCGAAATGTGATAACAAGTAAAATGGACTGGAAAGTTCGAGACGATTAGAGGCTGACTGGTAATCGGACACGGAAACAGTTATTAACTGAATTTGTCAATTACTTAACTCGCCCAACGCCCAGGACAAATAATTTCACTGGCCTCGTATTGTTACGTAGTTGGAATTGAAGAAGAAACGACTACTCGGCCAAACGAAAGTGCGCATTTTCGGTTTCGTAGCCTGCAGTGAAACTTCAAACTAGGAGTTACAAACAAAGTTACGCGTAACTTGCCTAAGTCTAAGTGTGTTTGATATTAACCATTTGCGCTTGGATGTACCCTCAGAGGGGACATTAACATCAATTACGGAGATTAAACTGAAGTTTCCTATTGAAGTGGAAATTTTCTATCGTTGGGAGACATTAACAATAGAAAATATTGCTAAAACAATGCTAACAATGCTAGGGACCAATTGTTCGACTGGAGCAATTTAATCAGAACGTCCAGCGAGTTCTACGCGGATCACGTGCTTTCTTCCATTTCTACGAGCACCACGCGGATTAGACGTGAAAGTGATGACATTCAAAGCCTGTACTTTCTTCGGGTACTGGCAATGATACGAGGGATCCATACCGTTAACCAATGGTGGGAGATTAGAAGGTGGGGAGTTACTCATCGGATAGCGTGGTCTCGTTTTATGAGTCTCGTTCGAACACTTCACCAGGACATCGCGGTGTATCGGAGTCGTGTTATCTGACATAGAAAAAAAAAGAAGAACGATCCTCCCGAACGAAAATCATTTTTTTTCTCTTTAAATGACAAACCTTTGGTTCTCACCAACAGTGACGTCCCTTTATTCTTCTTTTTTTTTCTTTTTCTTCGAATCGTTCGAATTTATCGGGGAACGTTAATGATCATTTGGAATGGTAATACGATCGGGATCGATTTGCTAGTGTCATTTATGGTGAACAGTTATATCAGGTAATAACGGGACAGTAGAGATAGAAGCGGAAGATTTTCGATGCGTTACAGGTAAAACTATATTAATCAGTGTAACTGCGGATAATCGTTCGTTAACGAGCGTGATTGTAATTGGGTTTGGTTCAGTTGTTACGGACAATTCGCGTGAGAAGTTGAATGAAATGTAAGGTGTTGAACAATCACAAGCATAAGTTTTCTAAACGCCCACAATATAAAAAATGCAAGTTTTCCAAGCACCTCTAGCCACCAACAGTATTCAAAAGATTAAGCTCGCTCAACGAAAATGGAGTGGTTTCGCGTGGTCGGTGGTTTTGCATAGTGTTTAAAGAGAAAGAGTGACAAAGGGTACTTTCGAGCTTTGTGTCTGGTTTTATTCAATGTTCGAATTTATGCAGTTTTTTTTATTCATTTTCTGATGTCGAGTCACACTCGACAAACGAGTGCAAACGGTTAATAATAAATTACATAGTTTCGAAAAGAGTGAACTTGGTTGTGGATATTTTCTTGAATTTTAGTGGAATTCAGTGTGGTTTAAGATTCCTCGGTAACGATAGCGCGTTGCAAAATTGATTTATATAATTAGTGGAGGAAGGAGTTTGATGAAAGTTAAGTGTACCGTTCAAGGATGCTAGTTTTTAATTATTTTTACCTTCGTTTGCATAACTAAAATTGCGTATAAAAATTTGTTTATTTCTTCCCTTTTCTATCGTATTTGTTTGCGATTTTCTACGTGGAAGACATTTTGCTATTTCAATGACTTTACAGAAGCGTGTTTAGCGTGCATTTAATAATTGAAGCCGCGAAAGATCGTAATACTCGCAATCTTTATAATCTCAGAGTGCTGCTGAAACCTTACTCGCGCTGCATATCTAGGGATCAGCTAAAAATCACGGGGCATGGAAGTGAAAGCGGGTTTCCTTTCTAATGTTCATCGAACAGAAAGACGAAGAAATGTATTTCGTTCCCTTTTATGTACATACGTGGAAAGCGATATTACGTGGTTAACAAATGAAGTCGATGACCAAACGTACCTGCTTAATTAAATTCATAGAATTGTGTTTTTTATGATAATCTGCTCGTTTTGGCAGCATGAACGTACATTGTTACCATCGTTATGTTACAATAAGTAAACGCACTATTACTGGAATTATGTTTTATTAATGCGTTGATTATTTAATAATCAGGTTTCTATTTTAATTAATAGAATGAATCAACGACTGGAATTGATGTTGGCACGTGGACTTTCCCGTGGACGGGGTGTCCTTCGGAGATCTTTATGCTCAGGTAATAAGAAGAAAAATTAGCGAATGACGACCTTCTTGCATCGATTAGAATAACATTAACATCTCATCTTTATTCAATAACCCGTATTGATATAATGTGTATGTCTTTGATCATGTATCATGTGAAAATATTATCTTCGCGCCGCGTGCACGTCAGGAGCAAAGAATTGTTACGTTCAATATTTACAGTTGAACTATTTCGCGTTCAAGGTAGTGATACCTATATGGGATACCTTTCATTTGCTTTTCACAAGCCCAAGTTTCCTGAGCGTAACTTTTCCAAGCGCCTCTAGCCGCCAATAGTAATCGAAAGATTAAACGTAAAGTACAAATTCGATACATACATTTAATCAGCATTGTACTCATCGCTGCATCCTCCTAAAAAAGACTGGCAGTCCGCTTAAAGCAACTCCAACTCGCTACATTGTCACGATCTACCTTGATCTTGAATTCAACTCGCATAGAATTTCCACGAGTCCCCATTGTCCACTGTCGTCTGCGTTACAGGTGCGGTGACCCCGACCAGGGACTGCGTGGTCGATCACGAAGCGACGATTCAGCCGAGACCGTACGAAGACATACCGGGACCGAGGCCCGTGCCGATTTTGGGGAATACCTGGCGGCTTTTCCCAGTGATCGGTCAGTACCAAATATCGGACATGGCGAAGGTGTCGCAGGTGTTCCACGACGAGTACGGGAGGATCGTTCGTCTGACTGGTCTGATTGGTCGACCGGATCTACTCTTCGTTTATGATGCTGACGAGATCGAGAAGATCTACAGGCAGGAAGGCCCGACGCCGTTCAGGCCGTCGATGCCCTGTTTGGTGCATTACAAGAGCGTCGTCAGGAAGGACTTCTTTGGTGATCTGCCTGGAGTTGTTGGAGTGTACGTAGATGCGTCAGAAGTTGCAAACTGGTTGCAGTAGTATCGATGGCTGTATTAAAATGTTTTGTGGTATTTAGTCTATCATAGAGCACTGAATTCTTAATTATGAAAGTGAAAGCTGTTCTGGATTTTAGTAAGGATAATTTTTGTAAGGAGCTTGGGAAAGGATAGCTTCATAGGTTGGAGGGAATAGTCAAAGGTCAAGGATGAAACATAGTTTCTAAGTGACACAAGAGTAGTCACAAGAGATAAATGATATTCAGGGTATACAACTGCTTGAGATGAATTGATATTTGCAAAGGATAAGTGGTGGTAGTTATGGCTCGTGAAATAGTGAGTTGGCATCCAACACAGTGATACCTTCTTAGCTCGTTTGTATCGGCGTCGAGGACATACTCAACGCCATGGCCCATTCGAATATTAACGCGTTCCTTTCTGCGTGGGTTGTGTACGCACCCCACGCTAAACTTTCCTTTCAACTCATTTGGAATTTCTTCATGCGGAATGAATAATGCAAGCGAACTTGTAATGCAAACTTCTCGAGCGTTATGTTTATTGTTTTGTTGTATCATGCACCTTAAACTCCACGCACTTTTCTTGATAACTGTGGTCTTCTTGTAAAAATTATAAAGTATACGCCAAAAGCGTATTCAATCGATGCAAGATGATTAGAAGGAGGTGCGATACACACTTAGTGGAACATTGGTGAATTTGTACTAATAGCAGTAATAAAGGTGGTAAATGTAGAAAAGTGTTATGATGACACGTTCAGAACGTCTGTATGCAAGGACAGTTGTACCGAGGTGGATTCTTGCTTGAGGTTCCAATTCTTCTCTCAACTGCCAATATTTACACAGCACATTTTCACTTATTCAACAGCTTATGCCATAAGCCTTATGCGTTTGTCCCATCTGTTACAAGAAATGAAGCGATCTCTACTCCGTGTCGCATCGAGTCCATGCTTGATCGAGTATCTCCGCAACCAACCTACAATAACGAGTAACCGTTACCAACACGTATAGCCAGGAAGGTGTAAAAATTAAATTGCTATCTAAATGATAATCTGAACAACTATGTAAGATTGTGACCTCGTACAACGCGTACAATCGTTTCGCAAGTTACTGCAATAGCTCCTGATACGCTGAATCTCATTGGTTCTTCAAATAGTTTTCGCACATACTCACGTCACGTCGAAACCATCTCGAATTACTCATCCATGAATGAAGCGTGTTATGTAAATACACGGAATGAGCATTAAATCTACCTTCTATCGTTATCTAGTAAAGACAAAGCCGACCTTTCTTCGTTCGCACGCGGTCTTCCGCAACCTTGAAACCACGACCTTCTAAACCCGGGAGTGAACCGGACGAGACAACACGTGCTCAACGAGTGACGTAATAGAAAATATTTGCCATTCCCCGCAGGCACGGCGAACCGTGGCGAGAATTTCGTACGAGGGTTCAGAAACCTGTACTCCAACCGCAAACGGTGAGGAAATACATAGGACCCATTGAGGTGGTCACTTCTGACTTCATAAAAAGGTGATTTTTCCTCTCTTTTAGCGCGTTCAATTTATTATCGAAACGAAGGTCACAGTTTCGATCAATCTTTATCCGACTACCTTTCTTTTCTCCCTCACATCTTTTTTCTGCCGAGAAAAAAAAAATTTTTTACTTATTTTCTACGATCTAAAAAAGTTCAATTTATTTTTCCATTATTTCAGCAGTTTGGCGTGTGTAAATAGCCCTGAGGGTGCAAGGCTAAGAACTTTTGGGGTAAAGTGTTAGATTTTTCAAACATTTGTCAATTCACCGTGGATCTAAAAAAGTATATAGTCAAGGTAGTCCGATAAGTAGTCATTCAGCTAATTGCAAATCGATTCAGATAGCAGTAAACGATGGATTGAAGAAATCCGTAAAAGGATGTGACGCATTTCATACCTGAATCTATTTAGAATTAGCTAAGTCAACCGTGTACCGTGACCTTTATTTCTTATCCAAGATTCTAGAGTCTATTCATTTGACCCTTTGCACTCGGCTCTTTCCCGGATGTTAACAATAAAAACCGTTGCTAAAACAGCAACATTGACATGTATAATTCTACATGTAACGTAACTGTTCATAGGATGCAAGAGATTAAAGACGAAGATGGAGAACTTCCAGGAGACTTTGACAACGAAATCCACAAATGGGCTCTAGAGTGTAGGTACAATACATGAGTGTCAATTACTGATTGTTTATATCTTAAAATTTTAAATTTCACTGAATATCTTGTCTATTTACGCTATTTTTTAGGTATAGGTCGAGTCGCTCTTGATGTGCGATTGGGATGCTTGGGAGGCACCCTGACCCCAGATTCGGAGCCCCAAAAGATCATCGACGCGGCTAAATTCGCGTTGAGGAACGTAGCTGTACTCGAATTGAAGGCTCCTTATTGGAGATACATTCCCACTCCTCTTTGGTCGCAATACGTGCGGAATATGGACTACTTCGTCGAGTGGGTTTCGCTAAAAATTACTTGGACAACCCGGTTTGTCTTGAAACACTTTCAATTGAAACGATTTAACATTTCTCAGGGTGTGCATGAAGTACATCGACGCGGCGATGGAGAGATTGAAAACGAAAACGGCTGTTGACGAGTCCGATTTGTCTCTGGTTGAGAGAATATTAGCCAAGGAAACGAATCCCAAAATGGCTTACATACTCGCCCTAGATTTAATTCTGGTTGGAATAGATACAGTACGTAGAGAGAAGCAAATCACTTTTTTTCTTCTAATCCATCGCAAAATTCAATTATTCCTATTGTATTACAGATTTCAATGGCTGTTTGTTCAATATTGTATCAACTAGCTACCAGACCGGAGGAGCAGGAAAGAATTTATCAGGAACTGGTGGAAATTCTTCCGGATCCATCCGTTCCTCTCACTACGAGTCACCTCGACAAGGCTATTTACACGAAGGCCTTCGTTCGCGAAGTTTTCCGGTATATAATTAACTAATCAGCAAAGCCGGGTACTAAATTTCTGGGGATTAAAGAAAGGAAATTTTTTTTGGTTTAGCGTATACTCCACGGTAATTGGAAACGGAAGAACGTTGCAACAGGATACCATTATTTGCGGCTACAAAGTACCAAAAGGGGTCAGTAATGTATCTTTAACGATCGTACCACCTTAGCTCCATAATCATCTTACAAAAGCAGTTCGATGATTATGTGCCATATGCAACTTAAACAATATTTTGTAAATAACGTTTAATTGTTTGTTGCCAGGTGCAAGTAGTGTTCCCGACGGTTGTAACAGGCAACATGGAAGAGTATGTAACGGAAGCGAAAACGTTTAAACCGATGAGATGGCTAAAAGAGTCTGCCTCCGAGAAATTGCACCCTTTCGCATCATTACCTTACGGCCACGGAGCACGCATGTGTTTGGGTAGAAGATTCGCTGATTTAGAGATACAAGTTCTGCTTGCTAAAGTACGTGCGAACGATATTTACAATGGTAATGTTCGTAGACAGCTGACGCGTTAAAACTAACGTTGTCTTCTTTTTTTTCAGCTGATAAGGTCTTACAGATTGGAGTACCATCATCAACCATTGAAGTACAAAGTCACCTTCATGTACGCTCCTGATGGAGAACTGAAGTTTAAAGTATTACCAAGATAGTCATTAAATAATAGAAATAAACAATAGTATAATTTATTTCTTTAAATCGCGTTTGTACATACGAATTTAAAGAATATTACCTAACGACGAATTTTAAATTCAAGGGTCCCTTTGGGGTGTACATAGGATTAATGTAATACTCTAGCCTCTCGTGGTGATATTCTATTCTGTAACGCTGTAAAATCTGAAACAGAACATTGCATTTGTAATCGTATGTATATAAATATTTTTATTCTATTTTTATGGTTATATTTTATTTCCCAATCTCCTTACGTTCGAATTTGATTGAAAGTGTATTAAAACGAACTGCGACTGCATTAACTCCAAATAACTTACAGACAGTACACTGTTATTTACTAACGCTACTTGGGATTACATTACAGAACTGATTAAGATGACAAGATGGATGTATGCAAATGAGCACGCATAATACGTTTCGCTGCATACCGTAACCATTCAATGTGTAAATAAGTCATCATTTTCTAGAAAAACTGGTTCATTGGTTCAGGTGAAAGTAACAAACTTGTAAATAACAAGAACAGCATACATCGTACCTCTCCTAATGATATTCCTACTGATAGGATTAACGTCCTCCTTGGATCACATTTTTTGTGATGATGTAATTATTAACCGTTATACGTAGGCTGCTTTGCGTAATTGTTCAGCCTTCATCCATTTTTCTACACCAATCAAAACAGTGAGTGTACGCATACACACTGGATGAGAAGAGTGAAGAAAATGTAATCATGTGTCTAGCACTAAATACAATGATGACCAATTATGACCAATTTAACCTCGTGTTATCTTACCAAATTAAGGACATTTAAATTAAATAATTATATCCTAGTATTATTCAGGTATACAGGAATCCACGTATATAGTGAAGTGACAATTTAATGGTACCCTAAAGGGGGACACCGTGTCCTCTGAGGAGGAACGAAAATCCAGCCGACCGGATAAGCCATTTATTGTTTCGTGGGCATTCACTGCGACCACTGGCAAGCTAACGGAAATTCTGAAGTTAAGCAAGAAGTCTATTATAAGTATTAAAATTTGTAGATACACAAAAAGTGGTCCTTTGCCTTTCCTCGTGGTACAATCAATTGAATCGCTGATTCGAAGGAAGAGGACAGAAGCGATGTTCACATTCCGATTTCAAATGTATGCAAAAATGTTCTGAAGAAATATTTTACAAGAAAAAACGTTTTAAATAAATTCTTCAACTATCTAGTTGTCGATCGGGCAGGATTTTTGAAATTTATTTAAATGTCACTGAAACAATTTAAAGCATCATTCGGTGACATTAACATAACATTATCATAGTTAATGGCAAATTACGAGAAACGTGACTTTTCACATTTCAGATTAAGAACAAGAATGATAAATGTGTCTTTTAAAATGATCAAGGCGATTCGTTTGATGATATAAAAGTCAATTTGCCAAATAAAATTTTAATTACCTTGCTAATAACAACAAGCATCTCAAGTTCAGCGAAACGTCGACCGAGACACATTCTTCTTCCATAACCGAACGGAAGCGACGCGAAACTATGACCAACGCCGTCACTTTGCAACCATCTCTCCGGAATGAATTCGTTGCTTTGTGGAAAGTACTTGTCAAGATTACTTATAACGTAATGTTGAAAGACCACTTGTACCTGATTTTTACAAATGAAACAATTTTTACGACACGTATATGAAACATGAAGAAGAAGATGACGAAATCAAATATTTCCTTACGCCTTTAGGTACTCGATATCCTTTAATTATCGTATCTTTGGTCATGCATCGTCCATTGCCAATAACTACTGGATACATCCTAATCAAAGCAATTATTGTAAGCACTATATACCAATACAACTGCTTTCGTTATCTAGAGTTAATTAATTGATTAACCTTAGGGTTTCTTTGATACACGCTTTTAAATACTTCAGCTTATCCAAATGCTTTGCATCAAGCTTCATGTCCTCGCCCGGTAGCACGTCGCAGACTTCATCGTAAGCGAGGTTCTGCTTCTCAGGATGCAATGCTAATTGGTACAATGTCGATGCAACTGCACTAGAGGTCTAAAAAATATGAAATTGTATCAGGTGTTAATTAAACTGTTAAATTGTAATTAGATACTGGTAATGATAATTACCGTGTCAATACCAACTAGAAATAAGTCAAGAGAAAGTATCGTCGCTAATTTGGGGTCATTTTCTAGAGCCAGAACTTTTTCCAAAAGAGACGGTTCTTTGTCAGAGCGCTCTGACTGTTTTATCCTCGTAAGAGCCGCTGCTGTGAATTTGGACGTTGTACTAAAAACGAGAATAATTTACAATTAATAATACTTTTACGTTTCTTCACTTTTTTAACTCGTAGATAACACTATTTAATATTTATACTTTTCTGTACTTAAGGAATTTATCTCTTTCGATATTGTACTGCTCTTTCAATTAACCTTACGATCGTATCGAGGGCTTTCACGTATTGAAGCCAAGTGGGTGTATTAAACAATTTCCAAAAGGGAATCTTCAGTTCTAAAACTCCCACGTTCTTGAAGAACGTGGTGACCGCGTCGATCAGTCGCTGAGTTTCTACATTCGCGTCATCGTCCAGGCAGCCCAGTCGAACATCCAATGCCACACGTGCGATTGCTACAAATGCAAATGCTCTTTCTCACTAACATTTAAGGCGAGGTCAACTTGACGAGCGAATGAATATCTAAACATCACTATAAATCATTTGTTTACTTACACTCCAGTGACCACTTGTGAATCTCGTTCAGAAAATCGTCCGGCACCTCGTCGTTCTCGTCCCGTATTTTATCAATCCTAAACAGATTTTCGAAGACGGTCAACGAGGTTTCTAAGATAAACGTGGCCAATGCGAACAGGAAGAAATGAGCAGAAAGAAAAGAAAAATTGGGACAACAGAAGAAAGTGAAAGGCAAGACGCGAACGTGCCACGTCGTGTAAAATGATCAATCATCAAACCTTTGAAGGAATACCAAGCTCGCCTCCTCGATGGCGTTAACGTACATTCTTGCCGTTCGTGGTTGCAACATTACCTTCTGCACCTTGCTCCGGAAATTGTACCAGCTCTCACCATGTCTGTAAATTTAACAAGAACATTAGAACAAATAACATATAAAACTGAGATCTGTAACTCTTCCCTCTGCTATCTGGTAACTCTATTCTTATTCAACAGTTTTCTCTTAATTTGGAGAAAACTATTTTACAGTAATTGACATTTACAGAGGAAGTACCATAATTTTAGAACCAGTTTGTACGAAAGAAAATCCGGACGATCGTAGTAATTAATAATTGAGACACGACAGCAGTACGAATTTTGGTCAGGCAAACATTAGGAAATTGGGTCGGTGCCGGTGCAATTGCAGCCAAAGTTGTCATTCAGGAAGGATACCGCGCGACCATATCAGATCGCGCGATATTTACTTTCTAGATAGGTAGTAACGAGAGCGTGCGTGACGCGTGCAACAGTTTGATCAACCCTTCGTTTGGGCAAAACACTCTCGACTAGTTTCCCTCTAGGCTCTGACACGAATACCATTTCCCATAACGCACACTTCGTTGAACAAGTGAAAGCTTGGTAAATCTTGTACAGGTACAGTGTTCTAATGCCAGCTATTTTATGGACCTGGATAGAATTATTGTGTAACAACATAAAAGCGGCTAATGTGTACTCTGCGATGTTCTTCACACGTTCCTCCAAAGAGATCTGTTTAAGAGAGTAAGATATCATAGACAGTAATGTAGAAGTATACAAAGCAAATCCTAAAGAGCGACGTATGAGACCTATGTTAAATACGACCCAGTTATCCCCACCGATGGAGGACTCTCCCTTGGACCCAGTCACGCATGCGATATATCAGTTTTTTCGCAGGTGTGTCTATCAACGAAGCAAAATGTAAATTCAATTGACATATCGAGGAAGTTTCTCTTGTCGAAATAGGATCGGTCACAGTGTACTTAATTCGGATCACGTTTACTTATTTAATAACGTAAATCGTTTCCTTTCGTGTATTAGAAACGTTTGTTTGAACATTCTGTTAATCGTATCTGCAACAAGATGAAATCAGATTTCGCAAGAGTGCGATGAAAACGCATAACGCCGAGTAGTATGCAAGAATGTATGTCATAGCGATGCTCTAACACGTTTGTTAAGTGTGCACGACTTGAACGCCGATGGAGTGTACACAGTAAATATTTAACCACTCCAGTGGTTTGTTAAACGGGAAATTATGCAACGTCGTTAAAAGATTCCTAGCTCCAATATTTGGTCATCACGATGGTTAATGAAATCTGCAAATAGGATGGAACTATGGTGATTCATGCGTGAGAGGAAACACCGTGTACTTTTCGTTTACCTTCTATTATTAAATGTTATGTATATCATTAGCAAAGAATTTCATCTCGGGTACTGTACCATTAGAATTGTGTAATCATAACGACGCGCGTGCCTACATTTCGGCTTCATTAATATTAATATATGCCTCCGCTGAATACAGGGGAAAGTTTAATAATCCTTGCACGATCTATAATCAGGCTCTATCTTTATTATTGCAATTCCGCGCGCGGTACTTTCTGTGAAGACAAAGAGATATCGTCGAAAAAAATAATAGTTAGATGACAGCATAATTATCATCACGAATGGACCGTGTAGTTTTGCGATTACTTGTGTAGAAAGTTTCGAATTTTTGTTCACGAAATGTTCCAGTCGATACTTACACAGCGATCACACCAGCGTTCTCTCGGAAAAACTCCTTTCTAAGCACATGCTTGTAATAGTCTAAGGAGGGCATCGAAGGTCTGTACGGCATCCTCTCCTCTTGCCTAAAGATACGCTCGATTTCGTTAGCATCGTAAACGAATACCATGTCCGGTCTACCTAGCAGGCCACCGATCTTCACGATGTCCCCGTACTCTTTGTACAACCTCTTTGAAACCTGATCCACAGCCTGGATCTTGAAGTTACCTGAATCGAACAGTTCCAATTCAATAGACCTGCACGCATTCAAGATCGTCATAATGATCGATCAGTGTACACAGATTTAACACTGGTCATGTATGTTGCTGGACAGAATTTCTAAAAATAAATCTTCAAATTTCTGCTGCGTCATGCTTGTCATAAAATAAGCGCTTCTATAATAGCATTAGAAATGGAGAAATTTAATTGTATATACCTATGAATGGTATAAATCGCCAGGTGTTTCCCAAGAACGGGATAGGTTTTGGTCCAGGTATGTCGGAATAGGGGCGACATCGTGACCAATTTTGCTCGTCGACATCTGTCGCCAAACTCTCCAACGTTCTAATAATTCTGCTCGATTGTATGATGGATCTTCTCAATAACTGATTGAACACAAAATTGAAAACGCTCATTTTCAACCTGCAACAAGTTCAATCGTTTACGTATAATTAGTGTCGAGACATAAATACAAATGTTACATATATATGAATTCATGTTCGAAATTACATCAGAATACTACGATAATTTATAAGTTATCGAAGTATTTCGATACCGGAGAGTTTAACAACTAACCAAATCATCGAGGAAGTGATTTACATATATGCATATATGCAAATGCACGAAGAGCTCTCGTTACGTAATATGTTAACCAGGACGAATTTAACAATTCGCGTGTCAAGATCGTACCTTCTGTTTCAACCTCTGATCCTGTCACGCCCTTAACGATATTATCAAAATTAATATGTTCCTTACATGATTGTTCCTTTTTCAGTTAGAAGGTCCTCTGATCGATTCGATTTCAAGTTACAGGCCACAATCCTCAAGCGGCAACCTTTGCGAGCCCTTTCAAGCGAAACCGCCACGGAATGATCGTTTGATCTCAACCCACTCTCAGAAATGAACAATTATCGCGCTTGGCTTTGAACATGTACATTCATCTATATTGTCTCTCTTGAATGAAATAAAAATTCAACGTATGAATTGAGAATGTGTGCGTGTATAGTGATATTATTCTAATATTGTTGTTTAATTCGATTATTTTACTTTTGTTATCCTAAATTATTTGTACGGTCTTTCGTTTAACTTTATGTTGCAAACGAGCGGACTAAAATCGTTAATTGTTCAACTTGTGCGGTCATTGTGCGTTTATGATACGTTTCAAACTGTTGATTCTATAGTTCCTCGAACAAATGTCGCCAGATAATAGCTTCAGGCTTTCTAATTCGTACTAGCCCAGCTCTGTGGCAAGAATAAAGGAAAAAAGGCAGGTGAAACAACTTCTCCATACAATATTGTGACAAGGGAACTCACTTTCAGTAACACTCTGCTGATACGAATCAAATGTGTTAACATTTAATTCGTTATGTGACGATTAATTGTATTTAGATTAAGATGAACGTTTACGTTTCGTTAAAAATTTGTGAACATTCGTACATTCGATTAATAAGATTACGATTGTAAATATGATCTTAATAAAAGTCCGTCAAGACACTTACCAGAATAAGAATACGATCCTTCCAAATACGCGAAACAAAATTTGTATCCTGTTTAGAATATTGTTACAATTTATGCCTGCTTAATCTACATTTAAAGCATGCGTGCATCATATTATCACTATTGGTTATACTAATTTCGATTTAAATAAACACGTTTCTTATTATCTATTTCGATTAACATTTGGTCTTTCCGACATTAATGTTAATATCGACTGTTATTAATTGTCACTAATCGCATCAGCTTTGCGAATACGTGCATCACGTACGACGAACCACTTTTGAATGAGAACACTTTCGATCGAGACAGGTGTTCAACCTACCCTTTTATTCTACAAGAATTCCCGCCAACTATTAGGCATTATTCAAATGTATTAGCTGCGTCGAGCAAAGATCTACTTTAGGTGGGAGATAATTATAAGAAGGGGGAAATCAGTCAGATTTCGATCGGATTGGTACACGATAAATTTTTCTCTGTAAAATATCAATTATACGTTTTCACATTTAACACTACTAATGCTTTTGTACAAATATCACCGTACATAAAATGTGTGTATGAAATAGATTAAACGAAATTAAATTTTAATTTTAAATTGATTCCTTTATATATTGAATTCAGCAATTCTATTGGTTGGCTATGACTTGGGCATTATTCATTGGACCCCAACGTGTCACGTGACTAGAGGAAATTTCAAATATTTGACTGTATTGGTTACTCTTGGTTTTTCCCGTCAAACATACTTAATGTTCTATAAGTAAGGGAAAGTAAAATATTATTTACAAATATAGATTTATAGCAGGGGAACAGGAATGGGGTTCTAAATAAAATTTATTATCGCATGACATATTAACACTTTAATTTTATGATTCGTACCACTTAGATTTTTTCAATTCTATCGACTTCAATTTATCCCTATACCTATTTACAAGTTTGTCCAAATTCGCATCTTCCTGGTTTACCTTTGTTCCTTGTTTTGGCTGCAACAAGAAATTCATAATTAAAAAATGCAAATAATTCTTCATGATTGTTTAATTTAACGAATTTGTGAAATGCTTACTTTGACTTCCTTTTTATTAGCAATTTTTTGTTTCTTCTTTACTTGCAATTTTTTAAAGGATCTTTTCATTTTCTTTTCCTTTTTTAACGTTTGGTTATGCACAATCGCTTGAGATTTTAAACTATGCCTCGATCGTAATTTAACTTCACCAGGTTTACCGACCATTCCACTATACAATTTTACGTTCGACTTGTCTGTATCTTCGATTTTCAACTGTTTCGAAGGAACTTCTCCGTTCGATGTTTCCGCTTTCCTCTTTACTCTGTTCCCAGCCCAAAGAGGGTTATTTTCACGACTCTTTTGAAGCCTCCTCTGTTTAGCGTTCACCATAACTCGGTTCTCTATCGAGAACGATACAATCGGCCTCTAAATAATTAAAGACTTGTACGTTAAAGTCTGTTTTATACAGGTAGGATGTATTGTATATTACGTACCCTTTTGGCAGTAAATATATTTGGATTGTTATTTATAGTTCTCAATGTTTGAAGCGCGTCTTCGTGTTTCGTAAATGAAACGAATCCGTATTCTTTTGATTTCCCTACTCCTTTTATATCCACGTTTCTAAGATCTCGCATGACGCGTGCCTGTAGGAAATTGATATTATACTTAGCTCCAGGGAAGAAATTTATTTAATACAAAATATTTATATTAATAACTACCTCTCTAATGACCGCTGTAGGAGGACTGTGACGTTCAACAATTTTTCTGAACTTAACATCGTCCAGCGTTGGTGGTAAATTGTGAATAACAAGCCGTACTCTCGATACAAACATATTTAAATTTCGCAATATTTGCGACTTCCATTGCTCTATTTGCAATCGTTTGGCCATATCCGCAGCTGAGACTCCGAGAGCAGCTGGACTTCCGGCTAGTACAACTAAAACATTAAAATTTATGCAAGGATTGATCTCTGATAATACTAAACTAAATTCTCGGACAAGTTTCCATTACATATATTAAAAATATATGTAACAAAAATCCACTCTTCAAAAATCTACCTCCTTCCTTCGTAAGATATAAATTTCTAGAATCTTTTTGCTTATTGTGTTTCAAATTTGCTTTATTTTCAACTTCGTTTTTGTCTAATGCTCTGTATGCTTCGAGTATTTGATCCTCCATTTGCAATTCATTTCCTGCTAACAGACACTTTTCTGCGGCCTTCACACTCTGCAATGAAATTGGGTAACAATATTGAATTTCATTAAAAAACAAATTATTTTATATTGTAACAAAGTCGCATACCTTAAATTTAACAAACGCTGTACCCTTTGAAAATTCTGTTAACGGATCTATGCATACGAGAGCGTAATAAACAGGTCCAAATTGTTCCATGTACTTCTTTAATTCGTCATTCTTCACAGAAAATGGTACATTTTTTAGAAATACAGTCTTTCCCTCAGAAATGTCGTGAGATTCAAATCGTGGACCCTTTGTTTCATTCATATTCACTTCTTCCTTTTCTTGGTCTTCATCTTCTTGATCATTTTCAGATTCTTTTTCGTTTGAATGCTCATCTTCGCTTTTTATATCTAATTCAACCTCTTCCCCTTCATTGCCAATTTCACTATTTTCTATGATAATATCGTGTTTTTCTTCTTCCCTGTATATAATTCAAATATTTTCACATGTATTATACTTTCAAATATCACCAAATATGTAATATAAAAGTTTACTAACTCATCTGAATCTTTATTTGCATCACTTTGCTGTGTACTGTCTGCTGTATTATCTTCTGTGTCACTTTCTTTCTCTATTTTAACTTTCACTTCATCTTGGTTTACATCTTCAGGGCTATTCTTAGAAAATTTATTTTTAGGTACAGCCCAATCAACCACAATAGGTCTATCGAGAAGTTTTTGTAAATTTGCATAATGTATAGCTTTAGCTGCACTTTGAACTTGTTCAAATTGTAAAAACGCACATCCAACATTTTTACCATCACTTCTCTTCAGAAGTTTGATTTCTTCTATTGTACCGTATTGACAGAAATGCTCTTTCAAATTTCCCTCTGTAACCTAAAATTTTAATAAAATTATGAACCCATTAAATGAGGAAAAAGGAATGTAAATTTATGATATTTCCTTACTTGGAATGGTAAATTTCTCACTACAATTCTTGCTCTTTTCTTACGACTTTTTTCCTTCAGCTGTTTCCTTTTTTCCTTTTTTATTTCTGATTGTACCTCCTCTTTAGATGCATCTTCTTCTTCCTTAATTTCCACTTTTCTCCCATCCTCGATTTTATTTGTATCATTCTCATCTTTTTCTAAACTTTCACTTGTATCCTGTTCATTAGTATTACCAAAACCTTCAGCATTTTCTAGTTCTTTCTTCAACCTTTCACAATATTTAGATTTCGAAATAGCCCAACTGCTGTTTATTATTCTACCAAGAAATTCGGTTTTATTTGTGTTAAATATCGCTTTTGACGCATCTCCTAGCTGTTTAAATTCAATAAAACAACATCCAACAGGCGTGCCATCTTCGCGTTTCGGAAAATTTACTTCCACTATTTCACCAAAAGGTTTGTACAATCTTTTTATGTCTTCCATTGTAGCCTGTTAACATAATCCATAAAGACAAATTTGCTAGTTACAGTTCCAACGTTAAATAGTAAAGAATCAAATGGGTATATCATATAAACGAACCTTGAACGGTATATTACGAACAATAATCCTAGGTCTCTTATTATCTTCTACGTTATCATCCGCATTATCCGTCAATTTGTTCGCTCTTTGTGACTTCCTTTTTTGTCTATAGATCCAAGAAGTCTTTTTTCTGTCAGTCCTACTACCTGTTTCATTTATAACACTGTGTTAATAAAATTCTGATATACGCTTTTAAGAGTCATTAAATTCAACATAACAACATACCTTTATTCCGCATTTTGAATGTTTCTTTTAATAGTACGCGTAACAATGCAACAATTAATAACAATCACAGTAATCTGTATATTTTAACTGGAAAATAAGAATGTTAAATAAACTTTTTAAAAATGTAAAATTCTCATCTGACATACCGTACAGTGCGCCTGCTTATTTTTTAGGTTAAGATCGTCGCGTGTGATAGATTACGGCAGTGGTTCGCAATCCATTGTCCGCGGAACACTGGTGCTCCACGAGAAAATTAAATACGTAATTAAAGACTGTTTCAAAAGAAAATGTCAAAAAGAAAATTGTTCAATGGGCCACTTCGTAAATTCTGAAATATACATTAACATAGAATGTAAAAATGTTTCAATAAAATATTTAAAAGAGCTAGTGAAATTGTCAACTTTCCCATCACAAAGTAATGCGATTGGATGATTTATATAAAATCGCGATATGTAATTTGCGATGTGTTCAGATAAATATACATTTGTAATCGTAAAAATCGCAAAGTTATATAAAATGGATGAATTAAAACGTCTGGTTAATTGGAGAATGGTAAACGCACTGTTTATCAACGCGTATAACACTTTTTAGAGAGCATTGTATGCGGCATGTACGTGTTAAATAATGAAGTACGCCTCTATTGAATAAAAAAAAGATCAATGTTAATTGGAAAATCGTGATTTTATTTGGCCACAAAAAGCTACTAATTAAAGAGTCTTTAAAACTTGCGGTCGCTTGATTGCAATTTAGAAACAGGCGCCGCTTGTAACGAGCCGATTCAATCGAGAAATTAACGAATGGGTCAGAGAATTTGAACGTATCAGTAGTATATTGATACAACAATAAAATATATCGCCAGCATCCGTATAATCTATCTTTGTCAGATTGGCCGCAACGAAATTTGCCTGTAAGAAAGGTTTCAAATTGGACGGAAGTACAATCGATACTCCAGAATTCGATAGTGGCAAAAGTATGGCCGAAAGCGGATTTTCATTTCTGCTAAAGACAAAACAGCAAACAACACAGTGAAACTATTATTATGACTGAGTTAAAAGTACTTTATTGCCTCCTCTTGTTAACATTTTTCGAGGTGACGTCACAAATCCGACCGTCCTTACATGGCCACAATAATGGTAAGCGTATATTTATGCTATTTTAATTATCTCCAGTTCACGACAATAATACAGACTTTAAACGATGCAGGCACGCTGTTATTTAAGATACAATCGGTCACTGTTTGTTCAAAATCTACTATTCTTTTAATATTGCATCGCGTGTTTCGCGACAAATTTTAACTCTGTTTTTTTTTTTCTTGTCTTTCTGAAATTGAAATGACCCTGCTTCTTTTTTAATAAATATATCGTATCCAAAGTAGGTTGATATCTTCTCTTTTTAGTGGGCTGAAATAAGAATTTCTTCCATTACTTTTAGAGCCACCAGTATTTTCCATTAATAGCTTTTAAATCCCTTCATATTGTGGAGTCATGTTAACGTCAATCATAGTGACAGAAATTTGCAATGTTTATGGTATCATAGCATGGCAAATGAAATTTTAGCATGCTGTTGTTAATTGGCAGATAATGGTAGATTTGTTAATAAAAATTTTATGTCATACTTGTTTCAAAAAACTTTGATGATCTAAAAGTACAATATGATAAGTACATCATTCCTCATTAACGATATCAGAGAACCCTTTCATTTATTTATTGATACAACAACTATGTGAAATTGTTAAAACAATTGATAACATTTTGAAATGTATAAAGTTTACCGTATTTCTATATTTCTCATATTTTACATTTATACAGGATATTAAAAAAATGATCTAAGACTTTAAAAACTTACAGTACCCGCAGAGAGGAATAAAATATATAATTAACACCTTCTATAATTGAGCATATAATATAAATTTAGGAATTTTCGTAGCATAAAATAATTGAAGATTTTTGCAGCCTTTGTACAGGATGATAATGACGTTCAATATCTTTTGGACAACATACCAATGTCTATGCATAAGGTCAGTTATATTTCTTTCTTTATCTAAATTATGCTATCTTCGTTTTACCTTGGTTTTTAGAGATATTATAGTTAAACCTTATAGTTTATCACCGTTGCAGTTCTCAAGTGCAAGCCATGTGCTGAAGAATTTGAAAAATTTCTATTATCAGTTATTCATTTTGCCTTTAACAAAGCTGGCTTATAATTTAGATAATTCCTCCAAGAACATAGTTTACTCTTAGAAAGATTAACAATAATAACTGTATGATGCAACATTGTGCAAGTTTCAAATATTTGTATGACTTTATTACTGGAATGAATTCAAGTATCATGATATAAAACGAGAATTTTTTTTTAATGCTCCTTACCCTCATTTAGTGACAAGTTATTTCTAAACCTTTCATTATTCTTTATTGATCTTTTATGGTATAATTTGTTGTATAATTTCACATGTATATATATGTATATATATATAAAACATTGATTTTTTTATGTTATAGGATTTTACTAATACAGTACATGGTGCTGGGTAAGCATAATACTCACTAAAATAATGGTGAGTGGAAGTAGGAAAGGTTTTCATTATAAATCTCCTTCCTTACTTTTAAAATATTCATACACAGTATTATATTATTTTCTATTGATGATTTGATTATGTGTAGGAAAAAAATTGCATAAACACTTGAATATAGTTTGGTTTTAATAAAATTAAAGCTCATAGTTGTAGGATAATTAATTGTCTTTGCATAATAATACAGAAATCGTGTCAACATATAGTATAAAATATTATTATATACATAGTATATATTATATATACATGAAATAAATTATGAATTTCATTTAATAGAGTAATCAAACCATTTAATCATTTCATCACAGTATTGCATTAAAAGAACAGCTTTCACATTCTAAACACTGCTTTACTAACTGTGATCACGTCAAACTAATTTTTCTCATACCTTTCCTATTTTCAATTTCCACTATTACAAGTATATATGAGAATAATTACTGAATACATTAAAACTTGAAGACTGTATTTTAAGGGATACGACATCAGATGAAGATAAATTGCAAGATTCATTATCGTATGTGTACTTCAAACCACATGTTTTGGACTTCAAAGAGAGGTATGTAAATTTTGTTAATTTACTACATTAATATAAATGAATATATGTATGATGAAGATGTTTCTGTCTTAGACAACTTGGTATACCCCACCAAGAAACTGTGATCTTATTTAATAGAGATCACAACAAAACAATCCATCTTTTATCAATTTCTGGGAATACACGCCATTTCCATTCATCATTCTTTCGAAACAAAGTAAGTCTTATATAATGTAAGATTGTATAGCTATAGCATTTTGAGTAAACTGGTTTTATTTAAATATGCATTCGTTCCTCAATTTATGGGATATGAATGTTTTAGACATGATTCTTCTTACATAATTTCAATAATTTGCCTAGGTAATTCCACCATTGGGGAATACAACATTTGATGTTGTCTTTCTTGGTCGAGAAGAAGGTGATATAGATACACATCTTCTTATACATACAACAGATGGAACTGTAAAATATCAAGTAATCAATTTATCATATTTATAAATACACGCAAATTCTAAATATATATATATATATATATATTTTTTTTCTTTTTTTATTAAAAAGACATATCTTTTGTGTTTTTAGGTAAAAGGTATTAGTGTCAGTAGTCCGTATCGACTCAGACCTGTAGTGGGTGTTAAATTACCTCTAAATGCAACATTTACTCCACTTATATACATGCACAATCCACACGCAGAAGCTTTACAGGTATGTATTTCTTACTTACGTCTTTTCTATGTTTATATTCACGTACAGTTTACGGTAATGCTAGAAACGATTAATTAACATAAATTTATCATAAAACTTGTCCTGTAAACTTATAAATCTCTATTCCAAAAAGCATCCCTAAATATAAAAGTTTAATTTTTATAGCGCTTTTTGTGAGTGATTTTCACGCTCACTCTCATGCGCTAACTTGAGCACGAAGAATTCCAAGAATCTAAACGTGCCACGGAGTCATTAAATGCTACACACTGGTGCGAAGTTTTCAGGTGTAACGGAGCATTATTATATCGCTCATTTTCTGCAGCAATGGTACAATTGCAAATTTGCCGTTTTCTAGTTATTAAGCGATATTATAATGCTATCGTCTGAATGCAACGTCATATTTCATTATGATGTATATGCATTCTTATAAAATTTCAATGTTACGAATCATAAATTTTTAGTTACACCATTGTCGCAATAAATGAACAATATTACTTTCATTTATTAATTATGACTACCTTTTCTATTTTCAAAGGTTTTAGAAGTATACAGTAGTGGTGGAGAATTTCAACTGGAATTACCATCAGGGGAAGCGGAAGGTTCACGCGAATTATGGGAAATTCCACCATATCAAACAAAGCCTATCATTAGATTACATTTTAATGCTTACACAGAAAAAAATCATACCGCGTACATTAGGTTTGTCATGCAACTATCGTTTTCTTATGAAAATATTTGCTCCACATGTTTATTCTAGATTCAATTGTTAACATTAATCCTACTTACAGGCTTAAAATAAATAATACTTCAGAAGTGCTTGTCGTAACAGTTGAAGTTGAAGTGAAAAGTGGGGCTGGTCTTCATTGGGGTGGAAGTTCTGGAGTAATTAATTTAGGTATGGGCGGTTCGCTTCAACCGCCTATCCAATACCCTATTGCTTTAAAAAACTCAGCTAAGAAGCCAATAAAAGTTATGGTAAATACATATAATCAGTTCAATAAATATATTCCTTCACTCTCTATAACATTTGTTTTACAGAATATAATCAGTACACCAGTTTCTAAAGCGTTGAAACTTCATTTCGAGCAAGCGGTAATTCCAGGGGATACGGATATACCGATCGCGATTGGAGCATTAATTTATGACTGTATGTTATGAAATTTTTATAAATCATGATGTATGATATATTTTTATTTTGTATAATAACATATATGACTCGTATGTTTCATCTTTAGGGAAGACTGGTTTAGAATTACAACACTTTAAAGGAAAATTAGTAATAAAAGCTATAGGTCCCGGTGGCTCTAGTCAAAAACTAACAATACCATGGATAGCACAAGTTCTACAGGGTGGACTAGAAGTAAACGCATCAATTACGCATTACTGTTCTCTCCAATCTAATCAAGCACGAAATTTTAGCGTTGTTAATAAATTTAAATTACCATTAGCTATCACAAATGTCACAATGTCATCGCATGTGAAGTCACTTTTTACGGTACGTTTTATTAATATAGAAATTCAAGACAAAATATTTTATCGCAATGAGAATAGGACAGTATAGTTGCAACATAATATACTTTTAATGAAATGTAATTAATTATCTATTCGCAACTATATTCTCCTCCATCAAATGTACTATAGTCTTATAGATTTTAATGTTTGTTAAAAAGTATATAGTTACACATATTAATGTTTTATTCTATGCAGATAAAAAATTTTATTCCAAGGGTGATAAAACCAGAGCAGAAAGTTAATATATTTTCTTTACAACTTGCAAAGGATAGAAAAACTGATAATGTGAAAATGGAATCATCAATTTTAATTCACTCGAATGTTTCTGTAACCGAAGTTCCACTACTAAGTTACGACGGGAAAGTAAGGAAAATCGTTCCCGAAGAAAGAGAAAGTGACGAGGGTACGATGCACTTCGGTACTGTCGGAAGTGGGACCGAGAACGAGGCTATATTCGCTTTGGAAAATCAAAATCCAATTAATATAGATCTACACGGGTGGGGGGTTAACATGCCTGGTGCGGTATTAGAACTGATGGGTTGTCAAAGAGGTCCAGCTGATTTGTTGGATAAAGAACTGCGTAATATAACTGTATGTAGTCACACAGGCAATGTGAGTATCAATATGTACATTCAACTTGTAACGTATAAAATATTTGAAAAATATTTAATAGTTATAGATTTAAGATTAAACAAATTTTGTTTTCTAATTGTAGCAATACATAAAACCCGGCCACTTAGCTATTTTTAAAATTAAAGTGAAAACTCCAATAGTTGAAGAAGATACAATTGTGGGCGATGTATTCGTTAGGACGACTTACGAGAGATTTATCCTGCCGGTCTATATGCGAGTAGCGCATGGAAGAATTTCTCTGAAGAAACTTATTTTTACGGATTGTTTTCCTGTAAGTGTGCGTATAAGATATAATTGAATAAATTCATTATGAAGTTTCTTTTATTTAACAATTTCTATGCAGGGTTCGATTTGCGTGCAACAAGTTAAAGTATATTCGACGTTTGCGAGACCCATGCAAATAACTCGAGTTGCGCCTGTTAATAAGGATAACAGAATAAAATATATTCCTTTAGAAGAAGCATCGATGCCTGTTATAACGAAAGGAGAAAATTACATTGGGTCAGTGAGGATCGAACCATCGGTGACTTGCAAGCATCATTGTTATTTGGGCTTGTCACTGGATAGTAATGGTAAGTTAGTCGATCTATCATCCGCATTTTAATCTGATTATTAAAATGTGAATGTTTATGCAAGTACATGATTTGTATAGAAAATATTATATATAGATACCACTCTGTTACAGCTGGTAAACAATGGTTAAACACTTTGAGCCTCCCATCGCATACAAGAGACTCAGATTTGAACTTGTTAAATACTAGATATACGCGTTTTCTTAACTCAACAGGCGGTCGTTCTTGGGATAATGTTACGATGCGTCTCGATACGACAGAAGTTCGGGGGCACAAATTTTATTTAAATATAAAACCGCAATGGCCCAGTTTATTGACTGGTTTCGGTAATAATAAGAATAAAATTGCTTTAGTATTTCCATTGACGCAAGTTGGGAATACGTCGTACAGCACGATTAAAGTATACAATCCAAGTACCAGTCCATTAATAATACAGTTAGTCATGGATTGGAATTATCCACAAGGAACAAGACTTTATCATTCATTACCTACTAAGTACGTATTACTTTGGAACAAATATATGTAATTTATTGTAACAAATCTGTATGTGTGTGTATAGGTTTAAGTTCACATGCGTAGAATGTGGATCTACAGTTGCAGAGGAGTTCAAGCTGGAAGAAAGTATATCAGATAGAGAAAGGTTTGAAAGGGAATGGGATGTGACAGTAGCATCGCAATCGATTCCCTTGTATTTGAAACCGTCAGAATCTAGAACTGTACGGGTATCATACACACCTTTCTCGTCTTCTTTATCATCCGCACTTTTGTATATTAGGTAAATGTAATGAATCTATGAAAGCTGTTTTAATAATACAACCGAAATATTTGTTTAATCGGAAATGAATAATGAACCTTCTAATTTGTAGAAACAACATGACTATACTGGAAGTATTACGTGTAATGGGCCAAGGAGCAAATGCACAATTTAGATTCGGCAATCGAAAGCCAGGTTCCACTACACCTTTACTATTCGAACTCGCGGATAAACATCTTAAAGATTGTGAACGTATGTACGTTTCTTCATCCTCGTTCCATCGTTTAAGCAAAATGGAACGATGAGAGCATTCTATCGAAAATCGCAATAATTCGGACAGTTAAACAAGCTGCAGCTAATTTTTCTTTAATCGGAAATATTGAATATTCTTTCATTAACTAACTTATATGCACAATACAAATTTTTAATAATTCGATCAATTAAAACGCACTTTTAATTTTTTATTAACAATAGGAGCACGATACAAGCGATACCCAGTTCCGAACCTGACGGTGAAACGATCCTTTATGGCAAGGAATACAGGTGAACTCCCTATAGAGATCTATGATTTTTATATTAATGGTCTACGCTGCGAAGGGTATGGTTTCAAAGTCTTGAACTGTATGTCGTTCAAATTAAACCCGAATGCCACGAGGAAGGTGGAGATAGCGTTCACGCCAGATTTCACTTTGTCGCGCGTTGAAAGGAAGCTTCTGATATCAACCAGCTTAGGTTCCGACAGCGATATAGAGAATGGGATGGTGATACTAAATTTGCTCGCCACTCTTCCACCGCAATCCTTAGAGGCTTGTGCAGCCGCGCTCATGAGACCATCCTGGGAATACGTTGTCCAATGGGCAGCCGCAAGCCTTTCGACGATATTATTATTATGCGTACTAGCTATTTCGTTCCTCGAGGCGGATCGGATATTACGTGGAGCCTTGGCCAGCTTTTCGCGGGAGAGTCCAGTGCAGCCGCCTCTAGATTTAAGGCTGTTGTCGCACATGCCCGTGCATAGTCAAGTTCAAGACTCCACCTTCTCGAAAGAAAAGTTGACGAACGAAGAAAAGCAGAAAACAACGAAGAAGGAAGAAGCGTACCCAGATTGGGCGTTGATGAACGTGAAAAAGTACAGGGAAAAGGATAATGCTCAGAAGGGATTGAAAATACCCGATTGGTCCGCGGATGAAGAGCGGAGATTCAAGTTAGAAACTGAGACGAAAGATTTATTGCCGTTCAAACGATGCGAGGAGCCGACTACTGTCGAGACTAGTGGTAACGTTATAAGCAATAACACGCTTGGTACCAAGAAAAAGAATGGTAAGAGGCAGAATAATGCGCAGGAGATTCAGATGGAGAACTGTCTAGTGGAGAACGCGTTTGCGGACACTCAGGGGGCTCAAGAAAAGAAGTATAGTGTAAATACATTTACAAAAACAAGCCCCGTGACAAACAGAAAAGGGAAGTCTAATCAGACTGCGAATGTTAAAACGGAAACGAAACTGGTCGACCATGAGGTCCAGGTTGACGCGACAGTTCTTCTGAATAACACTAGAAGTAATAAATTGGATGGTAAAAGGAAACAGACCGTGGTTGGGAACAGCAATAATAATCATGTGGCATTTAAGAAGTTCGAATCGAATGGTAATCAAAGGAATACTCATCTTTCGGAGGAGGAAACATCGTCTACGACGACAGAAAGCTCAGTTCAAGATGATCCACCGCCATGTAAGGTAAGAACTCTTAACAAATTCATGCAGATGAAACAAGATTACGTTTTTTTCTTATAATACATATAAATATTACTTATTACAGAATTTCGATCAACCTTGTGGGAAATCCGATAAATTACAAAGAAAGCCAGCGACCAAAAAGACTAAACCTCAGTCAATCGCTTCTGTGCCATGCGTAGATTATAGGGATAATTACGAAGGTGACTGCGACGACGACGAGTATGATAAGGAGAGGCACAACAATCCGAATAGATGGAAAACGAATACAGCAAGATCAACTATAAAACATCATACGACCCGTACGGTTGAGTCATCTTTCAAGTTACCACGGCAAAATAAAAATCCTCCTCGGAAGGATAAAGGATCTCAGAAACGTCGAGGCATTGATAAAGGACACATAAAAAGTATGCAAAAGTTTATTAAACTATAGAGCTCATAGTACCTGGAAGTATCTAGAAAGTTAATTTACGGTTTTATTACAGCGGCAACATTAAACGGAAATACTAGCCAAAGGGAAGATTCTACGCGTTCAATGGGGACAGTTTCCGTACCGTTACCACCACCGCCATCGTGTTGGGGTGAAAACCGAGCCAGGTTTAGCGACGTCGTGGCACGAAACCAAGAAAGTATTTCGCCGTTCTCGAGTTTAAATAAGTTACACAAAACTCAAACGGCCGCGCATAATTTGTCGATGGTCTTCAATAACGACACCAAAGATATAGATTACACTAAACAGCAATCGAGTCAAGAGTTAATACAGAGTACGAAGGAATACAGAATAGTATCGAAATCTTCATCCTTATGCGTTCAATCCGTTGAAAAAGAGATTCCGCTTAGTCAAGATTCCTTGAAAATGCAAAACAGTTCGCAGCATTCAAATAGTTATTTCATAAATGCCTTTACGGAACCACCAGTAAGTTAATATGTAAACTAATTCATCAATGATTGCTGTTAATTTAATTGCATCATAAGGAAAATGGAATATATATATATATATATATATATATTATTAAATATCTTAAAATTTTTCAGTTCGAACGAGAATTGATCCCATACGACGATCTTCCAGAAACCGATGAACCATTAATGGAATTAGAAAGTCCCGAAGAAGATACACGATGCCAATTATGGGAGGATAATAATCCCATGCTTCAACTGTTATCTGATACTACAAGTGGATTTCAGTTGGAGCCACAAAAAGCCTCGGAAAAACCTCCAATGCTAACAGACACGTTGAAAGGTGAAGAATTTAACCCATAGATTTATTAGATTTGATTACTGACTAAACACAAGGATTTTATATAATTTTTGTAATTTTAACCAAATGTGTAAACTTACAGATAACTGGGTAACAGTCGAAACAAACTGGGAACCGTTGTATACCAGGACGGCAGTAGGAGAAGAAAGAAGCGGTGTTTGGGGAGTAAATACAGGCGGTGTATGGGCTGCTGGTCCATGGGGTGCAGCTACACCACCTGCAGTTTCACAATTACCGTCACTACAAACAGAATCGGATACACAAGTAAGAAAACAACAAGTACACTTTACAAATTTTTAACTTTTTTAAATACACAATATAGAAACTTTTCATTTGGTCTTATCTACATTAATTGTTTGTATTTTCTTCTAGGAGAGATCAGGTTTCGATCCGTTTCGTTCACTCAGTACAATATGGACACCGTCATCCTCAGAGTCTTGGAAAAAAAAACATGAAGACTAATCTCGTTCCCGAAAAAAAAAAACAATTTTCGATATTGTATCTTGTGATATCTAGACCCGGTTAAAAACAAATTTTCTTTTCTAATACGGAAAATAATATATTTATTAGCCAACACATTTTGTGAACTACCGGCTGGTTTTTGTTATTATTCATGTTTCGAGTATTTTGTGATATATTGTTGAATAGTACCTCGCATAGCAGCGAATATAAGTTCAAACAAAATTTTTCTACTCGTTAAATTTTCACGTTATCAATTTGTTAACTTATGTTTACTATTGATACTTTAGCATAGTATGTTGAAATTTCTGCTATTAATTGGGAATCATCAAATTTTCCTTCTAGTTTCGAGTTTAAATAAACAACCAAAATCTGAATTGGATTGTAAAAAAAATTGAAAGTAATCGAAGCACAGATTAATCAAAGAAAGAGGAAAAAGTTTTTTTTTTTTTAGTTTGTGGATTTTTGCCTCTTGTTTCTATATTACTTTCGTTTTTATTTTGTACTTTCTGTACACGTATATGGAAAAATTATCGCAATACTCAAAGAATGTTGGTCTTGATGTTACGCAGAAAGAGGTAATGATTAAGTTATTTGGAACGAGTGAGAACTGTGATTTTTATAGTCTTGACTTGTAGAAATTTCTTCGGTAAGTTTTCAAAACATTTTACAAAGTTGTGATGTATACAAAAAAAATAAAAAATGTATACCTACTCTTCAAGACTGGTAATTGTTGTGTTCTAATCATTTCTCTCTCTCAATCATATTTTCATAAATAATATTTGGACTCTTTAGGTACAGCTGTTTCAGATGCAGAAGTAACTCGTACATATGAAGAAAAAGAATTTTACTTTTATGTAATAATATTAAATGATTTAATAAAATTATAATTTTATTAAAATCAAGTTACTATATATCTATGAAATTTTAATAATGTTTTCTCATATAATTTAAAAAAATCAATATTCATAATTTTATGTTCCATGGCACAAAGAATAAACCACGTTCATAAAGTTTATATTATAAATACATTAATGCATAGTGTAAAAGGCATCTAATATAAACCTCTTATTGATGTAATATGTATAAAAATAATTTAGTTCAATAAATTATAAAATGGTGTGCCTACAACCAGATTTTGTCATGTTGTTCATAACACGTGACTTGGTCTGTTGTATCCTTTGAAGAAGTAACTGTAAATGTAAACATTTTATATTCAAATATGTCGAATACGTACTATACATGTATCTATACATACTATATTCTCATTTTCTATTTTCTTCTGTAATTTCTTCCTATTTATTGCAGAACTACTTATCCGTGACGGTATCGCATTTTCACGGAGTATTTTTTCCTTTGGTTTCTGTTGAGCCATTATCTTCCTCAAGAGAATCTGATTCTCCCATTCGATCTTCCGCATTTCTTCGTCTGTAAAACTCATATTCCTCCTTCTGCTTCTTACCTGTTTAATTTCTATAGTGTTATCATCGAATATCGAACTTCTACAACGAACTGGGTTTATAATTTTACTGCTTTGCAATGTATCTTTAGGTTTTTCTTCACCATTTTCGCTTTCTTCGTGATTGCATTTTCGAATAGTAACCTCGGATAAGAAATGGAAATCGTTAAGAGATCTTGAAGTAGCGTTAGTTCCACCAGACTCATCGCAGGATTCATCGGAACAAAATGAGTCGTTACTGTAAACAGTATCTTCGTCAGTATCTTTAGCTAGATTTGCGGGTTGTTCGGTTTCTTCGGGTGTCTTGGGCTCTTGATGCTCTTCGTCCGTTTCTTCTTCATCCACCTCGTGAATACTAGGCACGTGGTTGAAACTATCTTTCATTTCGGAAAATTTCTCTTGAACCATCTCGTCCGTTAATGTTAATGTATAGCGACACTCGCAATCGGGCTCACTACCTTCTAAGCATGACATGGGTACAAGGATAAAAGTTTTGATAATAAAAAAATGAGATTCCAATAATAATAAACACTTAATTCGAGAGTATTTCCAAGTTGAGAAAGTTGGATGATAGATATGAGACCTGGTAACCATGTCAACGAAACGACAAACAATAAACTATCCATAAGCTTTGTTTTCAAACATAACTACAAATGCTATAATAAATTTCCAGAACTAAAGTTCAATAAAACATTTCCAAAAATAAAATATGTAATTTAATCATAAAAAAGAATCTGGAGAGAGTAAGTTTTATAAACAATAAGGTATATATTACAGAATTAGTCAATTATTACTATTGATTAATCAATATAAATTATCAGAAGCCCATTAATCCAGCATTATCAAAAAAATGTGTATGCCAAATTTATAGAACTTCACTATATCAAAAAAGATTCAGGGATCAAATTAAATTGCTTTTCTTTTTTCATATGATAATATATTTAAATATAAAAATTTAAAAATTGTGTTTTAATCATTGGCAAACCCAAATACTTTTAAACTGCCAGCATCACGTTTCCTGTCGTAAGTATCTTTGTCATCGCATGCGTATGCTAACAAATATTGTTTCGGATGCCATGCGACAGTGAAAGTTGCTGCTTCTACGGGTATATCTGCAATCTTCTCTCCAGTTTCAACTTCACCTATATCTATCACAAGATCTTCAGACGCTGCAGCTAATAATTGTCCATCATACGAAAACGATATAGTTCTCACTGGCCACTCTAATCTTGAGAATGTTCTTAAACAACACAGTTCATCAGCATCCCACAAGGAAACCAATGCATCTGCTGAACCAGTTGCAAAATACCTCCCAGTGGGATCAAATTCTATACAAATACATGTTCCTGGATGTGCTTTAATTACATGTAACAACTCCAAATCTGGATAGCTAAGGATATGTACACAGCCTTGACCATTAGTGAGATAAAATGTGTCGGAATCTTTGTTCCATGAAATCTCATTCACCTCAAAATTGAATTGTTCCTCTGCACGAATCTTCATGACGCGTGCATCAATGAAAGTCACTAAATCCTCTTTGTTTCCCACAGCTATCGTTTTACCATCTGGAGACCATGATATGTTGATATTTTCACCTCTTGTACTGATATTAGCTGTACATTTTTGAGTTCTCGTATCCCATATACGAACTGTCTTGTCTCCGCTAGCAGTGGATAACAATTCTGGATAGAACGCATGCCAGCATAGCTGATCCACGCTGCCACCATGTCCTCTAAATGTTGTTTCTTGTTTCTATAATCGATTGAAATTACCTCACCGATACAAAATTTATAATCTTGAATAATATGAAATATATGAGAAGTAACATTAATTATATCACATAACGAGTAGTTTAAGAAGTTAGTAAATAAAGGTATAATAGAATGAAATGCTAAATGAAGGTACTACACTGAAAGTTGAAAAACAAAAACTGGTATTAAGGTTATATTTATTTACCAAACGATCCGGACATAGGGAAAAAATACAAACAGATTTATCAAATGATCCTGAAGCCAAAAGTTTTCCGTCGCAACTCCATCCGACGCTGTGCACTTTCGCAGAATGACTCTGTTGTTCTCTAATTTTATTGTGAGACTTAAAATAATTGATTAAATCATCGACGCGGGAAGAGGACATTGTTCTTTTCGTTTACTCCTAACCTAAGTTTAATGATCTGAACTCAATTAACCTCTTTTCAATAAACTGTCACTTAAATAAAAAGACTAGTAACAGGCAAATATTTACATAATTCCCGTGATATCTAATAATTATTTACACATTACATATTTTACTAAAGAAGACAAAACAATAGTAAAATGTTACAATGACAAACACCGAATGACGCCTTTGGATAAACTGATTGTAGAAACTGGCGGGACATTTGAATAAACTCATTTTAATACTTCTACTTCAACCCCCGTAGTTTACCAAACTTTTATGCGTCAATCTTATAAGTTTAAAAGATATAAATATAAAATACAATATGAAATATGAGAATAACTATTTATATATAGTAAATAATATATATGTATATTTTAGGTAAGCAGTATTTTTTTAAATATAATACATATTGTAAAAATGGAAATCGTTCAGAAGAACATTCCTTATCAACAAAATCATATATTTGTTTATTCCTATTTTGTTATCAATAACTTAATACTTGGATAAACCAATCAATGAGTAATAGAAAATTCAAATTTAAACGAAAACTGAAAAGGTTATTTATGTAAACAACAGTTACACTACATGGGTATACCAATATTCGCATTCACGTGCAAATAGCATGAAATCTGACTCGGGACATTGTTGTGTAAATATTACGTGTCGATTTACGTATATAACGATAGAATATTTTTAATAATCATTTTATAATTTGAGACGAATATTAAGTACAATTTATAATTAAAGTAAGACCGATATCATTGAATGGCGAATACACTATAAAAAGTAGAGTATGTAGAAAAAATCAACAAATTATATACCCAAATTTAATAATATAATTTGAATTTCCATTTGAAAGTTTTAACTGTTACCAGGCTCGTTCCGTGCTAAAACATGTTACATGGAAGTATACATATCATGGACTTCACAAAAGTGTTCATAAAACTCTGCGGATTCTTTTTTATGGAAACGTATTCTTTACTTCTCAAGAACAAGAGTTACCAAGATAAACAAATGGAATTAAAATTATTCCCTCAATATTGTAAAATGTACCATATTTCAGAAATGGGAGTATGGTCTGAAAATTGCAATCTCACAGAGAAAGAAGATATAAATAGTATAAGTAGTAAACTGTATAACGGACTGAAAGAACTTGAAAAGCAAAACATTTCTGAGAAAGCAACAAATGGTAAAACAGTAACACAAGTTTTAGCATTGAAAAAGCAATACCCATCAGAGGAAACTGTAAAGCAAGATCAAATGATAAAAATTTTAGAATTAGAAAAGCAAATTGAGAGCATCACTTTAGAAAAAAATAAATTAGAATCCATCATTGCCAATTTACATACAAAATTATTTACATCATATCAAGATAAACTTGATAAATTGGCAGCAGAAAATATGAAAGTACCAATTCTCTGCAAAAATAAAGAGACGGAAAATATCAGAGACAATAATTCACTTTCATATGATCATGAATGCATTTATAAAAAAAAAATGATTACTCTTATAGAAAAAAACAAATTGCTATTAGAATTTAATGAACTTTTCACAGGCTTAATGGACGAAACTGAAGAAAATGGTACTTTGGAAGTAGAAATTGCAAAATTGAAAGAAAGAGTAAAAGTACTAGCTGAAGAAAATGCACAATTCTCCACCAATCAGTTAGAGACTATGGAAAATCTTAATTCTTTTTCTAATGAAAGATCTGGTAACACTTCATTGCATTTATTAACAACACTTGATAATGATGCTGGAAAGAATAAAAATGAACATGAAATATCAAATGTAGACACCTGTGAAGTACTGCTAAAAAAGTTTAATGAAATGATCGCGGAAACAGAACACCTATTTCATCAACAAAAACTATTGATCGATGATAATGAGAAGCTCAATAAAGAATTAAGTGACATCAGAAAATATATGATTAAGGAATTGATATCACTTAAATGTAATGAAAATTCCATAGATTTTTCAAATAAATCTGTAAATGAAATCTTTGTAGTTTTAATACAAACAATAGTATCCAAACAAAAAGAAAGAATTATGATCTTGCAAGAAGAATATGAAAGAGCTAGGCAAAGAGTTGAAAATGAGAAACAAGAATGGATAAACATAGCAAAATGTGCCACTACAATGGTGAAAGAATTGAAAGTGGTAGCTGAAAGGTTCCAAGCAGAAAAAGAAAGTATTCATGCTGATTATAAAGATCAGATCCATCGATTAAAGCATATTTTGAGAAAAAGTATTAGTGAAAAAAGAATATTTAAAAGAGAACTATACAAAGGCATCAGAAATGGATTCCAATCCCTTATAAATTGAATTTGATAACCAGTGCGAGGTTGATAATTGCTATAACAAAAAACAATGGTTGTTGCTCAGGAAATAATGAAAATAGAAAGACTGAATTATGACTGAAATATTAAAATACTAACAATACCCAATATGCATGCATTTTAATTAATGATGATAAAGATTTTAACTCTATAATCTACTGTATGTACTTAAACCTGAAATGCAAATTTATCTTTTAAGTTAATGTTATCGAAAAATACTTTATTTATACAATTTTAATAAAATATGAGTAATAAATTAAATATTTATATTTTTGTATAAAATTATTGTTCGCTAAATTATATAATTTACAATCCTCATATTACTCAGAAAAGGACACAATCAACAGCAAACCGTAAACAAAAAACGTAGATATAACCATAAATAAGATATAGCATAGATAACATTTATAATGACACTTAACAGAACAAATTTATCGACAGATGGCGCAAATGTTTCACGGATAAAAATTAATAACAGAATTATCTATATCAATTTCTACCTATTTTTTTTTTTGCGTATTATCACTTACAAAGTCTAATCAATAACCGAACTTTGTTCAAATATAAAATCTATCAGGGAGAAACGTCGATAAAAATATTAAAATATGTAAATCATACGCGCACCGTTTAAATTCTCCCGGGTTACAAAAATAAGGATAAACTTTCTAAAAATCATCGAATCGTCACAACAAAATTTGAACCGAAGATCAAGAAAGATCTACCTAATTTTATTATCATTGCATATCAAGTTGGATTTCAATTCTGTAAACAAACAAGACTGTAACGTTCTTTTACGAGTGGTAGATATTTAAAGAACTTGTGCATAGAAATTGCGATTGTGTTTGTATCATCGGACGAAAATGCGAGAAACGGATGTTCGTGTGCGATATATTCGCAGAACATCACCCGATTTAATTCCACTCGTTGCCTGATTAAAATATTCGATAAACCGGCCGTAGCGGCAAGTATACGACCAGTTTAAGAATAATGTCGACATCGTCGACGTCGTCTTCAAAGAATTACATGATAGCTCAAACTACGGATACCTAAATGAGATTGCTACATTTTTATCTCGCGTAAATTTTTTATCGCGAACAATAAGAGGAGAAGAAGAAGAAGAAGCCTTTAAAATCGAATAACGATTGATTATGATGCCACGCAGTCGTTTAGATGCTGTTTACAGAAGTATATTACTCACAAAATTCTTCACGAAAGGTTGGGGTAGTCCTCAGAATTTAAAAAGGTAAGAATATACTATCCTAAATCTTACTTAAAATAAACTTTTACGTTTTACTCGCGTTCGAGAGTGTTCGATATTATTTAATTTGCGCGGCAGATATATTGAAACTTAAATCAAATATTTTCGTACGAAATTGTTTGAACAGCAGGAAAAGTTGAAAAATGATATCGTTGCGTTCGAAGAACAGTGACGTAAGTACAAGTTTTGAATTGGACAGATTTCGGTTTCTTAATTGATAAAACTTACAAAATAAAAGTTAAAAAATTAAGATTGTTTTAGACGTTGACAAACATATTTTCATTGGTTATGTACAAGTATGACTAAATAAAGTTAAAGGTTACATTTTTTCTGAAAAAATTAATTTTTTCAAATAATCATCTATACGATTTTAATGTCATTGCATTCGATACTGATGATATATATCAATTAAATATGTAAAATTAATATATACGTGAGTTTTATGTACCTTGAAATCATTATTAAAATTGTTTTCTAGGATTTTTGAATTTAGAAGACGTCTTTCCAATAGAGAAACATGCTACAGTCTTATACCTCATGATTATCCAATCAACGTAACTAAGGTATATATAAAATCTAATTATTTAAAAATTTAAAAGATATACGCACATTCATGGATTGTCCTATAATTATTTCAAACAGGACGAAGAATGGTCAGATTGTCATATAATAGAAGGAAATTTTGAAAGTCCATTTAATAAACATCTACCTGGAATAATGCCTACTGAGACTATAACTGCACATTTTCAAGTAATATTACCAAAAAAATGGTCCTCTCATAAAGTAAAGCCCATTTGTTTACACCTAGCTGGTACAGGAGATCATGTAAGTGGTTCTTTCCTTTCTGGGAAATTAGATATGAAATATGTAATTAATCAATTGTATATTAACAGTTCTTTTGGCGAAGGAGAAATTTAATTGCAAAACCATTACTGAAAGAATCTGGAATTGCGTCTTTATTATTGGAAAACCCATTTTATGGTTCAAGAAAACCACAGAATCAAATGTAAGAACTTGTATTTATGAAGGTTTGTAACAGTAAAGATGTATTGTATTCTAAAATAGGTATATATTTATATTAAAATTCATGTGGTTTGCAGACGTTCTTGTTTGCACAACGTTTGTGACATTTTTATCATGGGAGGATGTTTAATAATGGAATCAATTGTTTTACTAAATTGGTGCGAAAAACAAGGTTTTGGACCTCTAGGACTGACTGGTTTATCAATGGGCGGCCATGTTTGTGTATTTCTATGTTTTATTTTTGTTCAAATTAAATATACTATCAGACATATAGAATTATCAGAAGTATAGAACCTCAATTATCGGAACATTAATCATCTTCCACACGAAATCAGAGCTATTCGATTATTCTAACAGCATGTATCACAATTATCTCAGATAATCAGGGTCCTACTGTAATACCAAGAGATTAAATTATATTAAAATAACTTGGTAAACACCAGTAACATATATTTGTGATGCTTTTTTTAGATGGCTTCTTTGGCTGCAACTAATTGGCCAAAACCAATACCGTTAGTTCCTTGTTTATCATGGTCAACAGCCTCACCAGTATTCACACAAGGAGTAATGAGTGCCTCAATTAATTGGACGCTTCTAGAAGATCAATATTTTGCAAATAAACTATATCAAAATGATCTTGCCAAAATGGTGAGAATTGTTGGTGAAGAAGTAAGTATACACAGTCGATTTAAATGGAAAAGATTTCTAACCATATTGTTTTTTACCTTATCTTAATTCTAACTATAAATTAATTCTACAAAGTATATAAGCAAGACTTGTAACATAAGGTAATTAATTTTCTGCTATTAGGATGCGTTTTTAGCTGGGCAACATTTTGCACAACACTATCCTGCAAGTATGAAAAGAGTTAACGAATTAAAAGAGAAGTCTGATGATGGTGACAAAGAAGTACGTACTATAACTGCCTCTGAAACTGTGATTAATAATAAAGAATGTAAGGACTGTGATTCACGAAACAAAGACAATAATTTAAAAAATGAAATTGCTGAGGAAAAAGCGGCAAGAATATTCCCTTTAAATCTTTTATCTAACAAATTCAAAATAAAAGATTCGAATACACTTAAAGGCAAGTATTTTTTATGTACGTACTTATATGAAGTATCACTAAAAATCATAAATTTGTTTATTTGTTTTTTATGAAAGATTAATTATTTGAACATTTCTTAGAAAGTCTGAACGCTTTGAAATGTTTGCATGTAATATTAACATTAGATTTCTGTTGAATCATCCATTTTTTTTTCTTTTTCATTTTTCAACGATGAATCAATTTTTTTGTGTTATTAATAAGTATTTACTAAACATAAATAACTATTTTTGTTCCTTAGTCTTAAATACTAATTTTAAACAAGCATGATTGTGACACATTCTATTTTGGCAATAGGCGTTTGTTTGTTACCAGTTCCAAAACATCCATTATTTTCCGATTGTAACTGGCGGGAGCGGGAGGCGCTACAATTTATGTGCGGTATTATGGACGAATGTACACATTTAAAAAATTTCGAAGTACCTGTTGATACCGAGTTGATTATAGCTGTTTGCGCGCGGAACGATGCATATGTGCCACGCGATGGCTGTATGAGTTTAGACAAAATCTGGCCAGGAGCTGAGATTCGATACATAGATGCTGGACATGTATCTGCATACCTCCTTCATCAGAAAGTATTTAGGTATATGAGTACTTATTTAAATGTAGAACATTTCTCGCATCCCTCTTGTGATTTATATTTAATTTTCTTAAACTTTTTAGGTCTACTATAGCAGAGGCATTTGAGCGATCAATGAAGAAATACCCTTTACAAGTCAGCTAATATACATATATTTTTAGTAAAAGTCTAAATTAATTGAAAAATACGTGAAAAGATTAAGAATACCAAAAGTATATCAGTATGATTATTCTTGGAATTAAATTTTATGCATACTAACAATAATATTAAAAAAACCTATATTTAAACTGCGTTTTTGAATATTTTACAATGTTTGCTACGTTTTTTTCTTGTGAACGACTTTACGAATAGAAGTGTCAAGAAAAGAAGCTAATTAAGCCTGTGAACAAGTGCAATACCTTACACATAAAATGTATAAAACATTACATTGTTAATAGCTATGAAAGAATTATATAAATAAAATACTATATTTTATAAAATAGAAATTTGCAACATACTGTGTACAGAGAAATAAATTATTTATATTATTATATTATATTTTTTGAGTTATTTTCAATTCAATCACATTCTGCTTTCTGTAAAAAGTTTTCTAATTTTAATGTAAGTATGAAAAAGTAGTCGATATCGATAATGTTTTAGAAATTACATAACTTTTTAAAGAAACACGGGTGTGCACTGTATTCGAACAATTTGAAAGACCGTAATGACGTTAAATTGCGCGGGCATTCATAAAACAGGAAGTACAGCAGCGCTATCTACAGGACTTACGATAGAATTGATTAAACCGGAAACTCCGTACCCGCTCGTGTAAAGGCCAGGAGCAAGCGTTGGCCACATGTGTTTTGCAGACCGCTTTTCCGTCGAAAAAGATCGCCGAAAATGCCGTGTTTACGTAATCCGTGGTAACGTGACGTTGAAACGGTGCTCCTAAACTCGCTGCTATTGTGACTAAATTCCTAGCCTGTGCACAAACAAGCCGGTAAAAATTCTTGCAAAATATAAAAAGGGTCCGTGGAGAAGAAAAATTGCTTGCACTAACGAGGTGTACTTTGGTTGTCTGCTAGCCTTCTTTTTCGTACACGGCACACACACTGCTTGCGTACCCGTGCATTTCCTCAACATTTCTCCGTTTGTCCACGAAAGAAAACAAGGTAGATTTAATCAACGTTTAATTATTCTTCATCGGTAAAAAAATGTTTGCCGGCTGATTTTCAATCGTCTTGTGAAATCGCCGAGTCAGCGTGTTCTTAACCACGCAACCGATCGCCTCGTGTTTTACGTCGTGTCGGAAAGTTCTTTGTACGTCCAATCGTCGGATCGTGATAGAACTATTTTCTCGAATTGTTTTTCCGCTATCGAGCCTTGACGGAATTTCAACACGAATAAGATCGAACGGTGAAAAAGACATTAATCTGGGTATATTTGGTAACGACCGCGTGTGCACGCCGCTCCTTCTGGAAAGAGCGATCCCTCGTGACGAGCCTCTCGAGTGGGCGTTCTCCTATTGAGAAGAGAACCGAACGGCAGGCTTTCTACGGTTAGATACGTGGAATTTCTGTCAAATTCGTGTATGTTCGTGCATATATCGCACGAATCTCGAGGAGACATGAGTCTGGTTCATGGCATGGAGGATGTCCCTAGATTGGTGCTTTAAAACCCGTATCGACACGCGAAACGTCTCGAATCTAAGACCAGGCAACGGGGCTACTCGGGTAGATTAATGTGTCCGAGGGTGCTCGAGGTTCCTCGGGACTTCACCACTGCCTGAGACAAAGCAACGTTCTGTGAAAGTTTCTCGAACCGAAATCCTCGTGTTCGTGCCTCGTGTTTTGTCTTTCGGCGCGTATTATCCAAGATGGCGGCCAAGGTGGCCAGCGGCACTCAGGGAAGTACCGAGAGGGAACAGGGCCCCGGGGTCTCTTACGCAAGTATCTTGAATCCTAAGAGCGGTAGCGAGTCTCGAGCGGCCAACAAGGGTAACAACAAAGAGAATATTGGTGGTCAAGTGGTTCAACAACAGTCTGTGCCTAACAAGGATCGTATCACTTCCCAAAGTTTGACCACCAAGGGGAAATTGTACCAAAGGCCTGGCAGAAGATTCAATCCGCAGAATAAATTAGAGAAGCGTTACGAGAATGAGTTACCGCCTGCTGTCGAACAGAACCAACCAGTTGTACAGAGAGAGACTTTGAAACAAGGACAAGAATCCACCTTAGAAGGCGAACAGATGAATGGCGATATCGGCAGTGACGGAGAGTTTCAGACTGTGGCGCCAAAGAGCGCCAGGAGGAAAGAAAAATTGAGGGAACAGCAGCGAGAGTTTCGAGAACGGCACAGACATCGTGATCACAGGCATCCTCTTCGTGGTCATACCGGAAGTAATGAGAGGTCGCATAAGGAACGAGAGCGTGGAGACAGAAGTGGTTTGGATTACGTCGCAGGAAATAAAGATGGCCCAAAGGACAAAGAAGAATCTGAGACAGAGTCGGGTGTTCAACCCATACCGCCCGTTAAATATGTTGATGCCCCTGCACCTACAATCAATGCTTGGACCAAAAGTAAAATCATACCAAGAACCCCACCTGCGAATTCTGCTCCTGTTATAGCTCCAGTGGCTACAGTACCTGTTGACAAACATACTGAAAAGGAGAAGAGAGTACTTCAACCACAGCAGCAACAAGAAATTATTGGTAAGTATCAACACTAAGTTCAAGATTTCTTTTGCATAACATATTCCAGAGTAAATGGTGCAATTTTGAAGGAGCAAATTATTTCAGGTAGCACAAACCAATAGCAATAGTAAATTCACCAATTGACTATTAATTTGTAATTATTTTGCAAGAGACCTGGATTACAAGCACGAATTTTTCAAATTTATAATGCTGATATGAACCTTGTACTATAAAAAATTATCATCCATCATTTTATGAGCTTTTTTTATGGTTACTACTATTTTATCAGGATGGGACTGTATATTTGGAAGTTATATTTCTAGCTTCAAACAGTGTATTTTTTATTAATACCACTTTAACTTCACCGTTTTTATTTTGATAAGAAACTGAATATTTTTAACCAAAGCAAATATTTAATTTAAAAAATATTCAATATAATACTGTTGTTTTGTGGGATTTTGTAACAGAATAATTTTGTACTTCGTACTTATGTTGAAAGAGACTTTTATCTAATTTAAATGTATGGAACTATTTTTTCAACCTTACTAATGATATGGATGAAGTATTTGGAGAAGGGGAATTTATAATCACTTACTCGATTAGTATTACATAATAACAGATTAAATGATAATAATATTAAATAATTCATTGCATAATAGAAAAATTTTTATGTTCTACAGAACGTATTTAAGTCAAAAACTATCTTGTGTACTCTTATATAATTGTTGTAAAATGGCATTTAAAAGTGTATACTGATAAAGATTACTATATGCACTGGGTGAGTTACTAAACATGGTATGAAACTTAAATTTATTCATCATGTAAAAAAATATTTTACATATAAGTTGTATGATATCGAAAGGTACATAAATTTACGGAATTTTAACCGTGAATTTTTTTTATCGAAAATATTCTTTTAATTCTACTAAAAGTAGAATGGATAATGAATTTTTTACAGATGATGATTATTCCAAAGTATCAAGCTTTGATTTTTTCTGAGCATAATAATTTGGAAGATGTCTATCATAGCGTTATTCAGGGTGTCATTGCATTCCTTAGTGTCCGTGCTCACCATACTAGCAGTTTCCGTATTGCGGCACTAGAGCGTTCGACACGTGTTAACACATTATATGGTCAATTAGCAAGCAAAATTATGATGAGAAAGCAAAATAGCAATAAACTCCATTATTTTTAGCATTTGTTGTTACTGAAACCATAACCACAAATGTTTACAATAAAACAATATCGTTTTATTCAAAACGAGTTGCGGTTTCTACTTCTAATGAGGCAAGTCACTTAAGAAAATTAAAATGAATTATCTGATAAACAAATAGGTTATTAAAAAAATCCTTTTTCTCGATACCATGCAACTTTTGCACAGAATATTTTTTTACACGAGGGATTTTATTTTGGAAAGTGTAATTTGAGTAATTAAGTTCAGTAATACATCCGTTATACAAGTTCATAGATTCATCGCTAGATATTGTGAAATTGTATAGAAATTACTTCAACTTGCCATGTTGAGAAGTTGACCGAAAAATAAAATAACCTAAAAATTCAAAGAATGTTCCGAACTAAAAAACGAAAGCGGGAAGTTGTGCAGCGTGGCAGTTTGAAAAATGATTACGGACGCTTAAATTGTACAAAGGAAAATTATGCTGCTGCGTGAATTGTCGCGTTGTTGTTCGATTGGATGTAGGAAACATTGATACGACAAATATTAAACATTGTTCTAAACGATTAACTTTAAGTAAATTCCTGAAACTGTAGTTCTCGTCTCAGAGACACAAAAATTGCATTCATGAAATGCATTTCTTTTTGCAGATCGCGAATAGTTTCTAAGTTTCTAAAAGAGCGGAATTATTCAGAAAGTACTCATCTGGGAACAAAATGGAGGTCTGTATTAGGTGAGACACAAGTTAAGAAATTCGAAATTCGTGTAGAAACATTAGATAAACTATAGAAAGAAGAGTATTCAGAGTCAACGTAGTACGATTTTGCCGTTGGTTTCTCGAATACTTCAAATCTCCCAGTCATAAGAAAAAATTTCCACGAAGCATGGAAATAACTTTTTAGTATTCTTTACATACACACAGTGTATGCTGCAAAGAAATAAATTAATCAGACGCGTGATAGAAAATGCAATTCGGTAGTGTACCGTTTTTATAAAAATTGCAATTATTTATCGTGTCTGTGAATTACATAAGAACATAGCATTATCCGTAAATAAAAGTGATCAAACATTGTTATGTAATAAAACAGCTTTTGCAAAGTTTGCTCAGCTGTCAGTTTACTTAGGGAAGAAATTACAATTCGATGTTAAAATGCTAGTGGATGTTGCACGCATCGGTAATTCAGGTGTTTGATCATCAGAACGATAAGAATAACGAATTTCGAATGGCGATTCAATCGTCTTATCTGAACACAGTCGGCTAGTCCTCGTTACACGTGGCAAGAAAACAACCGCGTTGGCAGTCAAGTCGCAGCGCACGTCACCTATAGTCTTTCTTCATTTGCATAACAAATTTCCGAACCCCTTCATGAACAGCCCTTTCTCTGCTTCATAAAACCTTCGATTACTTGGACCAACATTGCTGCAGTACACTAACGGTCCTAGTAATTTTACAATATAGAACCATCGTTATCACCATGAAAAATTAATGCGGATTGATGTTTTCAAACTAGTTTATTTTTAGTGGAAAAATGCGAAGGATGAGCAGCAAATGGATATTGTGTGCAATCTTATGTAAAACAATGTGGCATGTCATTCTAATAGAATTACTAAACAAAAAGTTAATTATAGTGTATATGACGAAAGGGGGAGGGACTGGGAAATAGAAAGGGGAATTAAACTATTAATAACTCAATGAAATAAAAATGTAGATATTGAACTACTGATGATAGGGTGAGAAGATTAGAAGGAAAGAATGATATTAATTGAATGAAAAACTAGTTATTCATGCTTTTACAGTAAACCAGTACTTTCGATAGAAGTTGACATAAAACTATCTTTGAACGCTTAGAGCAAAAAATTTTATAACACATTTTATAATTGAAAAAACATAGAACAAAAAAGTATAATGCTTTGTACTTTGCAACTAAAGTAAATTCGAACAAAAGCTTTATTTCAACAGATCAGTAATCTTGTAGAAGAACTCGGGAGAATGTGAATTGATGGTTAGTCACCTAGTGGCAAGCACAAGAAACAACATAAAATAACATAACGCAATTAATATTCTTATTCCCCTTTTTAGAACTCGACTTTAGTAACGATTTCATTGTTATTCAATACTCGAAGAAAATAGAGTGAATCAGGTTCCATTATTCGATTCCCATTTAGTGGTCTAATTATTCAATCCGCGCGTAAATTGTTAAGACGCCGAGGACAACGACATTGACACTCTTTCTCTAAGCGGTCGACAGTGGGACGTAACACGTGATGTAATTACGAGAACCTGGTAACTATATTACGTTCTTCTCTGTAATCCAGACATTCACTCTCGAATTCTTTTAGTATCTAGCCGAAGAACAGTGAACGCGATTAATACGCGACAGTCTTAATTTTATAAAGTCGTATTAGAATCTGCAGATAATAGGATTTATATTCCTTCAAACTCTATGATACATGGTTCACTTCGTTTGAATAATGTGGTTGATTTGACGAAATTGTAAATAAAGTGAATAGTGTAAATTATAATTTGATTCAACATTTCAATTAAATTTCAGTTTAGACACTTTGCTCATAATTTTATACAAACAACTGTAATATTTAATTAAAGTGGGTCATGCGTTTTTTGTTTCTGTTTTACATTTAGATAATGTTCACACGTCAGAAAACCGTCTGATGATTTGTGTTTTCCTAATTGTTTTCTTTTTTTGTCCGTTTTAGTGTTTTCTTAGGTCATCATTTTTTATTGTTGGTTGACTAAAACACGTTCTGCAACAAAATTGCGAGATGAACTGTGTAATAATTTCGCTCTTGCAAGGGAAAATTATAGTCGTTGGTTTTCTCATTACTCCAGCGTTCGATATACATTGAAATGTGTCGCAGAAAGTGAGAGTGGTGAGAGGGAAACCTGTTCCAAGCTGTCGGGGCCTTCTACCTTCGACAAAAGTAGAATCGTAAAGGCCAATGAATGCCTTCCAACCGTATGTGCGCGATACAGGTATTTCGAATGAGAATAGAAATAGTAAAAACATAGCAAAATGTCAAGATCATTTTCTTTTATTTTCGTACGCCATTATATGATAAAAGCATACCAGAAGCATACCATAGGTAGTATCTGGAAGATTGATGAACCTAAAAATTTTAAATGCTTATTTCTACTTCGTGAAAATGAACATATTGCGCATTCAGTTTGGGAGGAAGACAAAATGGCGCGATTCATTTTTATCTCGGTGTAAGAGTTTACTTCTTCTACATTTAATATTCTTCTAGTGATTCTTTACAACGGTTAACAAGGGCAAACACGTTTTCTTTCCTTCACGTAGCCCTCCTTATACGGCAACCATGATTTGTTCCTACGACAAATTTATGTATTGAATTGACCGGAAGTTGTTCAACGCCGCGTGCGCCTGTTATTGTGTTAACTGGACTATCGATGTAACAAGATGGAACAAATCGGTTGCTATCAAACTTCCCTGGTTAGTGATTGCGATTTGTAAGAAACAGTGATTTCTTCATATCATCCCGTGATATGACAAAAATTTAGTTTCTTCAGCACCGTTACCTTGCAACAACCGGTACGGTATAATAAAAATGGGATAAAATCACGTCATCTTTCTATCAACCTTTTGCACGTAATCGTTTAAATATTAAACACAATTGTAAATTGATCTTCTTAAGAATCGATCAAGTTTTGCGTCCTTATTAATCGCGAATTCGTCAACTACTTCCGGGGTACAATCGATATATCGTTGCCCGATTGCAACATTACCGTTCCCATTACTATCCAGTTGCTAACGGACTTTCTCAAACTGACGACAAAGGGGGCTGGTCGAAAGGAGATGAAAATTGCATTTAGTTCTGTTCGCACGTCAAAGGCTAGCCGAGGCAGCTGCCACTATTTACCGTGCTTAGGTCGCTGCAAGCCTTCTTCGATTCTCCCTTTTTGCCTGTCCGCTCAGTGCACCGTTGACTTCTCGAGCTGCAGCTGCAGAATAGAATACCGGCATTCTCGTTGTGTCTCTAGTCGAAAAAATACTGTAGTGCTGACTATCTGAAGAGAATGTTAAGAAATTTACAAAAAAAAAGAAACAAGAGCGTCGATATTTATTGTCGTACCGGACGCGTGAAAACATCTTTTCAACGAATATCGTACAACGATATTTTGTAGGTTAAGTGACAGAATAATATTCGTGCAACCGTAAATTCGTTCAAAGTGTGGTTTGCTATCGACTTGAAAGCGATAAAATTTATTGTGCGCTAGCTATCGTTTGTCCAGAAGTAATACCGCCAGTAAATCATATTTGTCTTCTATCTACGATTATTACTTATTCCTTGGATAGAGTAGGCGCGGAGAATTTCATAACATATGGTAAGAAGTTCATGTAGTTTTTTTCCTGTGCTAGATCCTTCTTTATGCGCGCACAAGGACGTCGGGATATACCCGTTGGGAAGATTAAAAATTATTACGTTTGATCTAAATTTCTTCTCGTTCTTTTTCTTTGCTGTTTCTAATTTATGCACGAACTTTCATCTTCGTATTGCACTTCAGTTCATCAACTTGAAACTGTGAAGAAATTGAACAGTGCAGGCAAGGAGAAAAAGGACCATTGAAGCCGTACGAACATACCTGTTGCGAAGGTTACTCAAAAAACTGACGAAGTGATTGTTTTCAGTGCCAAGTGTGTGATTGTGATGGTAATAACATTCATCGTATATACAGTCGTTATGTTCTTTTCTTTTCTCTACTGTTGTCTGAAAGTATCATTTTACGCGCGTATGCACGTTTACATAAATGTTATGTAAGGTCGAAGTATCCTCCCTTGTGTGCGAGCAATCCGAAGCCCAAATAGTGAGAATAACCGAGCGTTCGACGCAATCGTTGTTTCGTGTGTGAAGGGGAACCCTCTCATACACACACAATACAAGATGAAGATCAACAAAAATAAAAGTGAAACAGTCCAACGTGAGTGTCGCCTACTTTACTTAACCGTTCCCCAGCTAGGAATATTTTGGGACAATATATTACTCTAGTTTGGTAACTTAATCACTATTGACAATGTACACTAATAAACTGTAAATTTAATGCAAACAGTAGCACTTTGCATGCGTATTATATAACTTTACGTGTTCGCATTTTTAGAAGTAATAGTTTAGAAAGAAACATATTTGAAATCTCTTTCATATCAGCTCGATAATGTTTATTATTTTCAAACGAACGATTGTTTACATTGCAGCTTTGGTCTAACATGTCGTAATTGTTCTGATAATGTGCTTCTCCTGTCGAACTGACTTGGCTGCGAAACAAAATTGAGACAGGCCAGTTTGCCAAGGAGATGATACTCTAAGATAGCTTTCTCAGCCGGCAAACAGTGTGTTAAAAAACAGCTCGAAGCGAGATCTCGTCAAGCCGGAGTAAAAACTATGTTTTTTTATGCTCGTATAATCCTCGTTTTTCTTTTTGTATTTCGGGTATAACCCAAGTCTGAAATGTTTAGCCTCATCTAAGCCGCGAACCTTTCTAGAATATCGTATTACTTCGAACAGAACGTTTGCTCTTTTTCTCTAAGGTTATATCGCGCGTAACGCTCTATTGCGTAGTATTTGTTAGCAGGTATACTTTTATTTTCAATTTGAAGTCAGTTGTACATGAAATAAAACAACAATCATATTTTTAAATCATTTAAATGGAAAGTGAAGTATTAAGTAATGTTAAGAGAGAAAGGATTACTTCTTAATACGAAGAATATTTCACAACAGAATGGAATTTAATTTACAATCATTTTTCTTCTTAACTTTCCTGTTTGTATTACTTGCGTAATTGACATAAATAGAAATTGCAAGAGTTTCTAGTAACAAGAAACTTTCTTATTAATTGTCTCTACGTAGTAATTTAAAATGCATTAACGAAGTAGAATACTCGTATTCACTACCTAAGTACAATTTGCATCATCTTCGATATCTTCGATCGATTAAATCATTTGTTAAGTACAAACTAAACAACCGAGGGCATGGCAATGTTAACAGGCGATTAATATTCTGATTCGATTACGATTAATTATTTTATTCGATACCATAGTGTCTCCATATATCTCAATATCCTTCCAAGTCATCATCGACAATTCAAATTACATGTTATTTCTTTTAAATTCATTATTTCTTTTGAAATGCAGGTTGTTGGTATATCCTTACCGCTTTCTTAGTATTAAATGAAGAAAATTGCATCACTTTTACTCTAAATATGTAATTGCATAAGAAATAAGTACACTTAAGGTTACTTCGGCTTATATTCTGTTACAGATTTTGTTTCGTGTTGACTTAATTACTGCGAATAATTTTTACCCAGCTTATTAAAAGCCGATTTCGTGTTAGGTGGTCATCGAGATTGTAATACGAGAAGCGGTACACAGTGGCGCGCAGGTTTACTTTCGCTTTTGCGGTGATTTCTGCTTTTGAAGCAAACGAAAAAGATCGACTCGACCGAAAAGAGGTCAACAAGCAAATCTACGACTATATTACTTGCGTAATACACGTGCTATGTTCCTGGCCATGCTCGGGAAAATAGGTATTTCAAACATGGACAGTTGTAAATAAATATTTTTATTTTGTTATTTAAGAGTGGATTCTACATATTAAATTAATCTTCGAAATATTCTGTTTAGGAATAGTAGGAACAGTATTAATTTTACTGTAATATTTTCAAATTAGTATTGGACTCGCGTACATACTTCAATTTTAAGTTCCCCCGAACTTATTTCAAATTTTTTACGGTTCTGGCTACAGGATGCGCACACTGCATTACTTATTTATAGAAAATAAGGAAATCAACGATAAGGTCAAATTGTCGTTAGAGTGCGTCCAGAGGAGTTCGCGACATATTTATAGAATCTCTTACGTATAGATATATATGTGTAGTGCAAGCAGTATAAATCTGCATTTGAAAGAAGGATCATCTGGCGAAGTATACTATCCAAAGGGAAAACATTAGTTTTAGTAAATAAACTCGGGTGAAGAGTCTAGAAATGTACGATTTAAAGTTTAGCGTGGTTTATGTGGCCACGAACGATACTTGCTAGATGTGAAGGTGTTCTGACCTTGTTGAAGTACAATAGCATAAAAAAATGAATTTTCATTTAAATGAATCGAGATATTACGGGCACTTAGTATTATGCTTACATCACTGATACAAAATGCGTGGCACGATTATCCAATTGAAAGTGACTCTACTTGCTATTGTCATTTTTCATTGGACGATCGCGCGTTTGCGTTAGTGATGTCAGTTAGGCTAGGAATACTACTTGTGTTTATACTACCCTACACCCTAATTTTCATAAAAGTTAATCGTGCTGCGGAAAACTTGTGACTTTTCATCAAAGTTGTAATATGAAATTATTATTACTCGAGGGCGAAACGAATTATCATTTCGTATTGCGTATTTCCCACTGGTGATTGCGTATACGTATTTGAAGTTAACTTGAATAGTGTTGCCTTGTCGAACACAGAGTAGCAATTACGTGCAAAATGTAGTGAAACTGTTGTTTAGATTTAACAAAGATAAAAGATTATTTATTGCTTATTATGAGTTACGGTGTAGAAGTAATTTATTATTATACGTAGTAAACACAAGTGTTCTAACAAATATTAAGCTTGGTAACACTGAATTCAAATCTAGTTCTTTTCTACAATATGAGTCGATAAAGAGCGCCATTTTTTCCGGAATTCCTCGAGCTCTTCCTTTGTGGCATACTAGTTACAGATAAAAGTATTTATAAGACTCGTGGCGCACTGAAGATAATCGAGGTCACGGGGGTTTCTAGTAGATCATGAGTAACAAGATAAAAATAATGACACGATAGGAATTCGACTCGAATTGAAAGGTTGTACATTAATTGTATCAAGTATTTATTTTCCATTGCAGAAAACGGTATCAACGACGGGAATCAACCAACTATTGTCACGGCATCGAAAGACAGAAGAAAATTCAATCAAAAGGTAATTGTTTCATGGAAAATAATATTACGATAATCATGTCCTGCAATAGGAATATATTTTATGCTCGACAACCGCACAAATATCAAATCAAATGATAAATAAATATGAAATTATCTCTGAATTATTAACTCCAACATTTATTAATATTTTGTGTTTTATGGAATGTTTAATTTGTAAATTTAACAGGCGAGCGATTTCTCGGATATCGGCGATTGGCCAACTTTGGAAGCTTCAGGAGAGGTGGGTTAAGTTTAATTATTATTTTGCTTAATACACTTCGAAGTATCTGTTTAAGGCTGTCTCGGATTGGTGTACCTTTTCAAAATTAATTTTATCAAAACAATTCAATAGTACATCAATGTTTGCACTGTATATTCAATTACAAATAGTGACTCTAGCCTCACTGGTCTAACTAAACTGATAGTGAACGTATCTATTGCCGTCATTTCTCATTACACGATCGCGGCCACGCATTTGTATTATTGAGGCCAGTAAGACCACTATCACTGCTTGTATTTGTATGTATTTTGAAACATTGACCTAACTTTACCATTATAAGCCTGACTTGGTTGTATTATTGGCTATTTTCAATAAGTGTGGCATTAATTTAATACATACAGCTTTTATTATTATAAACAATATGTGCTACCAATTATTTCTGTTTTGCGGACAAAAATAAAAATATACTATGCAAAAGCTAGAACTCGTAGAGTATTCTCCATATACTTATGAGCGTAGAACTTTTGCCATAGTAATATTGAGTGCGACCTCATTGCGGATATGTTTATATTATCCACAAAATTTTATCGCATTCATACAGTCATATGTTTAATTAATATAATAACATAATATACATTATAATAAAGTCATCAATGGATATATTATGTGTCATTAAATGGAAAATAAATTTTTCCTTAGAAGAAGACAGCTGTGACAGCTCAAAAGCAAAATGGTGTGAGTGAACAAAATAATGGTAAAGACAGTAGCAGCAGTGCTATCGAAAGCAGAGGAAAGGAGAACAAAGAACAAAATCACTGTCAAGATGATAATGAAGAACCAATGGATGGCAGTGAAAAGAAAAAGAAAGGTAATAATCACTGATTTGTCTTCTTTATTGTGCGTGTATGTAACATATTTGAAAAAAGTATGGTAGTGGTACAACGAAAACTATTCTAATTATAAATCTCTAATCTTTAGTTCTCTTCTATTGTTGTAGTGAATAAGCAAAAATGGGTGCCGCTGGAAATAGATATAACAAAGAATAGGAGTAAAAGAGAACATTCTCCAAAATATCACAATCAAAGAGAAAAGAATGGTGAAGGTGAATTTAATAGAAATATTTAATTAGATCATAAAATAATTAAAGTTTGTATATAACTTTTTACATTTTATGAAAAGTTAATTATGGTTTGCCTAAATGTTGTATTCACTAATTTTGAAATTGTACTTTGTAGGAGAAACAGACTCGTATAGAAACCGGGAACACGATAGGCCACCATATATTACAAGAGGTGGTCGCGGTGGTCGAAGTTTCAGAGGGAGAGGAGGACGGGGTGGACGAGGCGCTTATCGTGGCAGTTTTAGGTACAGGCATGACCAAGACTATATGCAGGTAATTTTGTCTAATTCCGTTTTCCTTAATTAACTGTGATGTACGATAAAAATAATTAATAGTGAAAATAGAAAAAAATGTAACTTTGATATTTATGCAAATTTGCATTTCTGTATATTTAATATTATAATGATGAAAAGTTATTGGGAATCTCTCTGACCATCCCTTGACGAAGAACGAAAGTAGACCTGATGTTAAATCCTTTAGTATTATAAATGATTTTCGGCATTTAGACGAAATTTTTCAAAGTTTAAATATACTTTTGTAGATGCATAAATTCGGACTTTTGGATCCTAGTTACATGATGGCTTACATGGGAACATTTTATTTCAACAATACAAATTTCGTTAACGTAGACACAACGACGCTCAAGGAGTGTTTAAGGAATCAAATGTAAGTTCGATGAATCACTATGAAGGAAATGAAACTTTATCTTTTATTGTAATAGTATCGTTTGCATCTTTACAGAGAATACTACTTTAGCGAAGAAAATCTTTTAAGAGACTTTTTTCTGCGTCGTAAAATGGACGCACAAGGCTTTCTACCTATCACTTTAATCGCTTCCTTCCATCGCGTGCAGACTTTAACGACAGACGTAGGGCTTGTTATCGAAGCGATTTTGGAATCCGATAAATTAGAATTAGTGGAGGGATTTAAGGTAAAATAAATGTAATCAATTAAAAATTATATAATTTGCTGCACAAATCACAATTTAAATCCGTCGGCATATTTCTGTGCATTGGATGAAAGATTTGTGCTAGAACAAATGGAAGAGGATTCGCTAACACCATTAGTTTTATAAATGGGGTTTGAAAGTAGGCCTCCTCACAAATTCATCTTTAAGATATATGCTTGTTATGATGATTATAATGATGATAGTGATAGTAGTTATCAGTTTTTATTTGTATCGGAGAAAGGATGTTCATTTCATCTGTTTTTCGTTTAAATATGCATTATGAAACTGGTAAACATGTTTTCTATGATAACGTTATATTATACCTTTTGACAAGTTAAATGTAAAAGAAAAGTTAATTCTTAGGATTGCTGCACTAAAGTGTTACTGTTTCACTTCAATTAGGTCAGAACGAAAATAGATCCTCTGAAGTGGCCTATCTTGGACGCGGCTGGGAATCCCGTATTCTCGGAATCGTCTAACACCACAAATCGATCTCAAAACGAAGTAATACTCTCCTCCACGTCCGAATCCGATTTTTGTCCCGCTGCCAGACCCTTATCAACGATTCCTATTCCCCCAGTTCCGCGTGTTCTTCAGTCCAACCGCGTTATCCCAACAGTAGCAAGGGTGAGTGAGTCGGAAAGTATGTCGTCGTCGATAGGCGAGAGTTTAAACCCCGACGTGCCAGAGTTCGTACCAAACGAACACACAGACAAAAGTAACGGACTTGTTGCACCAGACAGTGGATGTGAAGAAGCCAATACGGAAAAACAGGAAGTGAAAAGCATTCCAGCACCATCGACAAATCATACGTCATCGCAATTGACCAATGAATCCTCGAAAATGGACGATAAAACGTCTGCAATGGCGAAATGTTCTAGTCCAAGTAAAGTACCGGAAGTACGCGTAAATGGAGAAACACAATCTTCCGATGACGTTTGGAAAGAAGTAAGTTCTATGGTGGAATCTTAAAGAATTAAACTCAAAGGATTAAGGAATGAATTTGGCAATAATGATGTAATAAAATATATATATTTCAAAACACGTTACGATTAATCAATGGTGGATAAAAATAAATGTATAAAATAATAGGTAAGGCGAAGGGTGAAATCATCACATAAGGAGAAGAACGAGGAAAAAGAAAAGGTCGATAACGTAAAAAGTGAAGAAAGAGAGGAGTTAGATTTCCAATTTGATGAGGAACTCGACATACCACCTCCTACTGGGCGCCACAATGCTTTTTCTGAATGGTTTGTTATTGCTTCTTTTGTTTAGAAATTATAATGTAATGTAAAACATGAAATTTACAATATCATTCCTAATACTTAATGTGTCACAGGTCTGAAGACGACGAAGATTACGAATTATCAGATAGGGATGTCAATAAGCTACTGATTTTTACTCAAACAACGGTGCCTATGCCAACGCGTATTCCTAAACATGAGGGTCATGATAGAACCGGTGATTGGACGACTAGGGTAAAAATGACTCAGGATCTCGAACAAGCCATCAATGATGGTTTGTATTATTATGAAGAAGACTTATGGATGAAAGATGGTCAACGGGTAAGTTTAAAATATTTCTTGGAATGTTGTCAGTACGTTCAAGATACTTTACTTACTTTACAGTATGGATCTTCTTCCTCGATCGGAAGTTATAAAACTGTTAATGTGATTAGTCAAGAAGATTTCGAGAAAATGGCTCCTAAAGCACCTAAGAAGGCTAATCCAGAAGTTCCTCCACCGCCACCATCGGCGATAGAAGATATGGAGGTGTCACATTCACTTCCAACGCAGGTACTATTATTATTCTTTGAAAATTCAAACAAACATCAGGCAGTAATTATTGTTAATACACTTCTGTTGTAACTATTGTACCGATAGGTGCCAACGGCTGCAGATGGTTTAGAGAGAAGAGATCGTCGGGTTGATAAAAACCGTTGGAATGACAAGATAAGAGCCGGTAGAAGTGGTAGAAGAGGAGTGGTACCTCGTTTCTTTGCGGTAGTGAAGGATGAACCATCGGTTGATCCTAGGACACCACGGAAGAGGAAAACGCGACACAGCAACAATCCGCCCGTTGAACATCACGTTGGTTGGATTATGGACGTCCGGGAACATCGACCGCGTACATATTCTACAGGGTGAGTTCATATTGAATGAAAATTGAATACATGTATAATTAAGAAAGAAACAAATTTCATTAAATATGTTATTTTTTTATAATGTAGAAGTAGCGCAGGAACGAGTCCAAATGAAGGTTATCTTGCGAGTAGCTACGGGAGTGCGCCACAGTCCTTGCCTACTTTCCATCATCCAAGTCATGCACTTTTGAAGGAGAATGGTTTTACACAACAAGTCTATCACAAATATCATTCGCGTTGTTTAAAAGGTAATATAAACTTTCATTTATTATTTACAGATAGTTCTTACACAATATTGTATGTAGTGATGAATCTTTTTATTTTTGTCTTCTTTTCCCGACTGAGGCAGATAATTATGCTGTGAAAAGAAAATCTGAGAATACTCTAATTGCATATGAAACGTGATTCGTTTCAGAACATAAATTTTAATCACATCTATATTTTCCAGAGCGTAAGAGACTTGGAATCGGTCAGTCTCAAGAGATGAACACACTTTTCCGTTTTTGGTCGTTCTTTTTACGGGAAAACTTCAATCGTACCATGTACGAAGAATTTAGGGCTATAGCCAAAGAGGATGCCTTGGAGGGTTATCGATATGGTCTGGAATGTCTTTTTAGATTCTATAGCTACGGTTTAGAGAAGAGATTTAGACATCACCTATACAAAGATTTCCAAGTCGAAACGATACAAGATTATAAAAGCGGTAAGTGAATTTAGTAAAATTTAAGTTGTATAAAATTGATGCACATATAGGTTGTTTAGCTACAACAGACTTTGGTAGCTGAATGGTTATTTTGTGCTAAAGCAAACGAAATGTTCTGTTGATATCGTAAGAACACTTTGTCTCGCGCGTGGTATTTAGCATAGCAACAAGTATCCATTATTAATAACGGCTGTTTATTACTTCGAATGTATTTTTAATATTTAGTTCTCGGTTTTAGGTCAACTATATGGATTAGAAAAATTCTGGGCGTTCCTAAAGTATTACAAACATTCTGATCAACTTCAAGTGGATCCAAAATTACAGGAGTATTTATCAAAGTTCAAGAGCATTGAAGACTTTAGAGTGGTTGAGGTAAATACTCGATTTAAGCACAACCAATAATCTACATAAGAAAAATTACAAAATATGAACTCGAAGAATATGAATTTCCTTTGATACAATATTTGTCCAATTAAATCGAAAACTTCACGTTGCACGTTAAATATAATATGAATTACGGATTACAGCCGCAGATAAACGAAATGCTGCAAGCATTTGCCGCGAACTCACGATCTCAAGCTGCAAAAAGGCGGAACAGAAGCGTATCCGAGAGTGCTGGTGACGGGGACGCATCACCTACGAATAGAGTCCGTCGATTATCCGGCGGTTCCAGTACTGTAACACTGCCAACATCCAGTTCTGAGAACAACCCTGCCGCGCAAAAGTCACGTGTCGACACGGTGAATCTCTCCCAGTTTCGCAACAGAGCCGGTTCATTTGGTTCTGGACGATTAGGTCATTCCAGGAGGCGAAACGACACTGCTACCTCTTCCTCAAACAGTCAGCGTGATCTGAGTAAACAACAACCACCGCGAGCCAGATTAAATTCAGGTTCATGCACGAAAAGCCAGGAGGCAAGCGGCAAGTGTACTGCCAGGGATCGGTTGCAGGCGTGCGTGACGAAGTCTGAACAAACGAAGTCGGTCACGATCAAGACGGAAAGCGCGTCATTTTCTCAGAAGTGAGATCAGCTTGATAACCGAAGGGTAAGTGCACAGGCACTTGCTCGATTTTGCTAAAGTGAATAAGTTCGTCGTTCCCGAGTTCGGAATACTAGCGGTTCTAACAGAGGGAATACATCCAGTTTGGGGAAAAAATAACATGGGAGTAACACAGTGTACTAAAGCACAAAACTCTTTGTATATAAAGACGGTCAATCGGTCAACGCATGATTTGACGTTGAAAAATGCATTAGGAAAGAATAATGAAACGCTATAAGCGAAGGTGAGAGGTGTACCTTCGTCCTAAGAGAAGTTTCGTCGAGCTGTTTTTAAGGTAGTTCGTTAAGGTTGTATTTACATATATTCCTGCCTGTATCGGGAATGTGTACTAAATACAAATAAAACTCTGCTCAGTTTGTCCGTTAGGATGCTCTCGCTAAAATCATGAGATGAGAGAAAAAAAAAGAAGGGCCAATAGTATGAACGAGCAAATTGAGAATCTAGGCACTACAATCAGTGCACACCTCACAATATTAAGAAATTTACGCGATTGCTTAAGGGAAGACAAGATGGTTTCCTTACTAACGTTAAATTTACCAAACTTACGTGCATTTTTCTCAGAAAGCATAAGAGATATCGAAACCAAATATGAACTAGATATTCTTTAGGTCTTATGGATATTTATATGTGTGTTAGAATTTTAAAATATTGCTTGGAATCAGAGATATAATTCTTCGGAGAGTCTTGTTTCAATAAAAAATTGTTATATTAATAAACAGAATAAAGTACAGAAAAAACAGCTTACAAATTCGCTTATCTGTTTTCGGCTTAATGTAAATTCCAGCAGTGTACATATTCTTAGAATTTACTAAACAAACGGAATAAAATGTTTTTCATGCTTCATGTAGGCAGCGTACGTGTCACTGAGGGTTAAGAAAAAGATACATAAAGTTGATAAATTTAACTCCAGTAAGATAGAATTTACTAAATCTCCCTTTAAGACTTTCGAGTGAATTTTTCCATCAGAGGTAGATGAAATAAGATTACGGATCTCTGAAGCATACGATATATAAATGTGCGATGGCATTATGATCTATCTTCAAAAAAGTTGCACTCGTCTGTTATAACGTTGCAAATTGAGAAAAATGTTCTCTTTCGTTTTATTATTCATTCGATGATTACTCTTTCATTAGTGGACTTCATTTCAGTAAGTGGTTGCTGTTCAGAAGTTAGACATTCTTTATGTATTCATGAGTACAAAGTTTACAATTCTCGAATTCAACGGCACTAAATGTTTAACAAACGTTGAATCTCAATGTCATCCTAGTTCTTGACTACGAATCAACACGAGCTTTATTTCAGACCTCTTTGTGCTTTACTGATATCGATGAACAATCTTGCTTTCAAGTTTTTAATGTGAGCAATTGGTGAATATATGGATGTGAATATCTCAGAAAACGTGTTTTTCGAATCACGTCAAAGTGCGCGTATAACATTTTAATGAGGTGCATATGGTTTTTAAATATTTCATAACATCACACGTTTTATTAGTCATCGTGCTGAGTAAGAAAAGTGATCACGCAAACGTGTAACTTGCACAAAGCGTTTGATTAATTGCGAACGAAAGTTCGAGAAGATTGCATTAATTTGAGAGAAGTGATTCTGCGGGAAACCGTAGTAAGTGTTCGATTCTCTGAGAACACTGAATCAATGCTCAATGTATTGAACCAAGTACTTTAATTGCTGATCAAAGCGAGAAATAACACGTGGAACGTACTCAGTTCGTGGCCGGTGCTTCAATGCTTGAAAATAGTTAAATACTGTAAATAGAACAGAATAATTGAAAGATTAAGTTGCTAATGTTTTTCATGGCCTTCATGGTTTTGCTAATAACAAAGATAAAGCATAGGTGTAAAAGCGAAGGTTCTATTGGCGTTTACTTTTGGCCCTTTCGCATGTTCCTCGAGAATAATAAGTTTTTGACAATTGCTGAACAAGTGCCACTTCCCATCTAAAGAATACCAGCAATCCCAAAGCTCGACATTACCAGTTTCACCTCTAGACGTCGAATATCGACTAACAGAGCACGCTCGCATTTATCTATATGCAGAAAAAAAGAGTCATGATTTTTCTATTATGAAGGATAGAATTTCTCTGAATGAAATTGAAATTTAAGAGAAATTGTACAGAATTTCTTTTAATCGGAATGAAAAATTTTCCAGTGAGTCTATTAAGATAGCTTAGGCGAAGCGAAACATTTTTAAATAATGCGTACTAGGTGCAAGTTTTAATTGTGCAACGAAAGCATTCAGTTGATCGAAAGAATGAAAAAGAGGAGATGCGTAAGAATTAAAATTGCTAGGAATTATAGTTAGCTCTAGTATATAGGGATGAATAGTTAAGGTAGATTAAATCTTGTAGGGAAACAAAATTAATTTTAACAGTTCAGTATCAAGTGAAGTATATGATTCTAATATTAATAAAACACCAGACCAATTATGTTATTTAAGAAAGGAAGCGCAGACTGAAGATTTATTAATTCATCTTAAAATTATTCTGAAACACGAATGGCTGGCTCATTCTTCTAACATAAATTGCTTTCCATCCGTTGTTGATGATCATTAGCTAATCATGGTGGTTTACTAACCAAGCGAAAGGGTTGAAAGATCGACGTTAAATTGCATCTAAGTGCCTGGAGAGTCTACAGATCCGTTCTTGTTTTTTCAATGTACTAGTCACGCACTGAGTCAAACGCATCGTTTTGCAAGAATAACTGTTTGAGCTAAGGGGGAAAACAGATTTTTTTATGTTACCTAAGAATTTTGAATTCCATACTTGTTAAATTGTAATAACTGAAAAAGAAAACTGTAACACAAAATGATTGTTTAAATTTTTGTAACAAAGGTGGATTCCTGTTGAACATGTTTTCTGTTATTCGTGTCTCGCAAATAGAATGTGGCCACCACAGCACAACCTGTGCTTTGTGAATTCATCATTTATGAGACAAGCACTTGTGTCAGTCTTGAGCTTGAGTACTTTTTATTCTGAAAGGATACATTTAGCTATTCTCTCTCACGTTCCTATATTATTCACGAGAGTTTTTAATTGTATACTAAAGGTATCATCAATTCTACTGTCCTTTAATGCAGTTGCATTTTTTTTGTTTTTTTTTTCTGTTTTTTAAATGTTTGACGTTTGTTCTTTTCCTTTTTGTTTTTTATGGACACACGTACGATATGTTTGTAAATTACTTGTGACATAGTTCATGTTCATTAATAATCAGTCTAATTGTTATTTAAATACATAGATAGAATTCGACGATGCTGAAGTAGTTAGCCACGATGTAATTAAAGGTGCGATGTATCTGGCTGTTCAAACTGATAGAATCCTACGGAAATTTGTTTCTTTTTCTTTCCAGTGGCCTTAAAATGGAATCAGATTGTGCCTGAAGTTTAAATGGGTTGCATCGAACTTCGTCCAAGTTCTCTTTAGCCGGAAGCCACTGAGGAAATTTCATCCGTCGAGTTTCACCTGGTACAAAATTGGCGGGTTCGTTGATTGAACTTTCAATCTGTCGCACGAAATTTTCTCAAACAATCGAAGGCTCGAGAGAGGGGAAAATTATTTTTAGGGAAAAAAACAATAACGGGACGTTTTTATGGTAGAATCAGTCGATAATTTACTGAAGTGACTTTCGTTGGAAAGAATGCGACACATACAACGTGATCATGTTCTCAGAGGAATGAAAAGTTTCATGAGCCGTCTAGTGGAAATATACCAAGATGTACCAAAAGTTCTGTGATAAGCAAATGTTACAAGAAAAAGTTATTTAAATCAGTTGAAAAGTTTTGGTCGAAGCCAAAATATGATTAAAGGGAAGAGATACATAATATATAGCGTGTCAGCTGTTTAGTATGGGATGGTATTAAGTTGCATTTAGACGAATAATACACCCAAAAGTATAATGGTTTGAAATTCAGATTTAGATCCGTGGGCCATTTGTACGTTTCTCCACAAGGTGTTCAAATAGCGGAGCTTTCCAGTTTAGACGTTCAAATCGTCTTCGATATTGACATTAGTCGATAAAGTAGGTATTTTCATTACTAGAACTATTGGTACATCCTTTTAAACCTTATTGTGCTAATATAAAGCATGGAAAAGTCATAGAATGCTTCCCATGTTCTCTATACACTTTCCATCTGTTCCATTTGTAGTCTTCCTTTTAAATCTTCGCCAGAACTGAATTTCAACTAAAAACCAAAACTTATGATTGCTACTTAACACTTTACGTTTCAGACATTATGTACGTACAATTGATTAATTGTTGGTTCTTTATCAGAGTTATAATTAGGAGATACTTGTATCGTTGTATGAATTATGATTACTCGTGCATCTGTGCTTGAAAAACTTAGTCTCGTACTAACTGCAAAGAGAAGGACGATGCTTTTTTCTTAGATAATGGTGATCGTTTTAGAGTTCCTATGTCCGTTCGAATTAACATTATTACTCGTGATGAGCACTCGGAAAGCGTTAAAGTGTGAAAAGTTATGTTAGTTCTTCTATGGGGGATGTTTGGTTTAAAGACTTGAAAAAATTAGGCATTCCTAGATAATTATACAAAAAGAATTCTTAAATAATACCTGATTTAGACTCATCAAACCGAGCAATCCCCCGAAATTCTGCACCACACCATACGATCTCCTGCAGTTTACATATACATCTGCAATGATGGTTATTCAGATGATTATACAATATTTTGTTAATTCGTTTTTTAATCGCACGTCGCGACTGTATCTGTTTATTGCCACGTATAATGAGTAATATTTCAGTGAGTTAACATTATTGTTTATATGTTTGTGAACTTACGAGGTAGCGTCGATACATTGCGAATGTAAAAATACGAAAATACTCGTCATATAAAAATAGAAGTTCAATCTTTAATTTACACAGTCAATCTTTATTAATGTATCGCTATTAACATTTTCAAAATGTCCGTAAAATTGTGCCTCGACGAGCACAAAAGTCAGCCTCTTTTGTAGTTCACGCAGTTTTTATCGTCCTGGTTTCTTTCGTATCAAGTCGAGTGTCATCGAGGCAACAGAAATGGCCAACTGAAAGAAGAACAAATAGAATGAAAAAGAAAATGCAATATAAAAGAGAAACTGGAAAAAAAAGTTGCATACACCAATCTTGAACGGACGAAGATCGATTGACATAAAGCGAACAGGCAGTAAGCGTGAATATGAATGCTAGATTAAATAAGATGGTGCCAGAAGAAAAAGAAATCGCTAAACCGAAACGAAGAGAGCCGCAGTTAAATGCCGGACACCATGTGTATAAAGAACGCGTTCGTAGATGTCTCTTTTTTTTTTTTGTCATTTCGAACGTGTGGTAACGTAGGTTTCAACTATAGAGATAGCTTTTAAGTGAGTGATTCAATTTAAACGAAAAAAGGCGCATTGCTGTAATAAAAAAAAATATCGTAGGCTTAATCGACCTTAAGTTAGGAGTAATGATAGGTTCATCATAGGCTACGATCGTCGTTCCGTTTCCGGTTTTAGTACTTCTAGTATTTCGTCTCCGAGAAGTTTTGCATCACTCTTCTGTTGTAAAATATCTACAAACAATTTCTAACACTGCCTCGATGTTAAATGTGCCGTGCATCATTTTTTTCTTTTGTTATTGTTATTTGTTATTTTTAGTGTTTAAGCAAGGTTATGTTAAAGGAGGGAAAGGTGGTCACGTGTGTACATATACAGAAGCACTTTTGTTTCTCTGATATTATTACTAGAATTATGGTTTCTTATCGTAAGTAATTTTCGTTCAATTGTTTGAGACATCCATCCAGTGTACATTGCAAAACGAGGAATATTCTTTTTTGTTAACGTGTTAACCGTCGCGTTACCTATGTTCTCGTTTTAAGATGATTTCGTTAAGGTTTCCACAAGTGTTAATTTTACATAGTACAATATATCCTCAATTAAGCCGAACTAAGCAGAAAAATGTGACGTAAAGTGCTACAAGATGATAATGTCCTTTGAGTTACGAATAGCGAATTTAACATCGAGGTTATCGCTTGTAAAGGTGCACGTTCGTTCGTCGCTTGGATTTCATTTTAATAAAACTGAATCAATCGCGTTAATAGGAATGAACAGTCGTAGGGCGAAAGTTGGTAAAAGTAAGTTGACAAATTAGTCGGAGTAAATCCCTTTTTTTCTTTCTACGTGAACGACGATCTTGTAAAGTACTGTAAATATCATAGCCTCTACCGTTATCCTTGAACATGGTCATGTCACGAAATGGGACGTCCTTATGTTATGTGTAAAAGGATGAGAAGAATGGAAATGCACTATAAATATTGCTATATCTTATATACTGTTACTTATATCCATACATATATATTCTATAAATATATATATGTATATTGCTAATAAATATTAATTTTACATTTAAGGCTTATGCTAAACGGTACACTCACGCGGGTGATGGGTTTCCAACAAGAAAAAAGAACAAGGTTGAAGAAAACCGTTTCCAATATAAAACGTACTTTCTTTCTTTTTTTTTCGTTTTTCAACACGAAGATTAACTCTCAACTACTTTTGTTCTTCTGTTTCTTTTTTGTCTTCATTTATTGATTAAGCTCTTATAATTATATTCGTATATGTATATACATACAAAAAATTTATATATATATGTCTTAATGATCATTCTGCATTAATTATTATAATTTTTTTTTTAAGTTCTCATTTTTGTTTCGTTTTATTAATTGTAATCGATTGAAAAAAAGTTATTAAAACGAAAAAAAAGATTTCTGGTTAGCGTGTAGCAATAAGTTTAAGTTTAATTGAGCAAGACAATGTAAATAGTTTGTGTTTAGGGTTATTTTTCAGAGTTGAGAGTTAATCTTTGATGTCCAGGAGTAGTAGAGACATTACGATTATCTTTGGTAGATGCTTAAAACCGATTAACTGGACATTCAACCGATTTTCCGTCGAGTGGAAAGGGTTTGGTGCAGAACAATTAGTTAGTTAACTAATTTGATTGCTCGAGGAAAAAAAATTAATTTCGGCCGAGAAAAGTGAATCGCAATATTCAATTCCAGAAAATAGGATTTCTGCTGAATTTCTAACGCTTCGACTCTTTTTCCTTGGCCATTTCATTTGGAAGGTATTACGAGACATATTTGTTTGCGAAAACTGATTTTCGTTGACGCAATATAGTGCCTTCGACTGAAATTTACCCAAAAACCTTACCAGCATTCATTCAGTTCTTAATTCTATTCCAAAGTAAACCGACTTTCGCTTTCGTCAAAGGAATAATGTAGCCTTAAAAAATGAACTGACTCTATTCAAGTTTTTTTTGGGAGGCGGAGGGGTGGTTGAGGCGTATTATAAAATTGACACTAATCATCGTTAACTGCAACTTTATGAATAACACCTTGATGCTTTAACGATGAACTAATTTGGAAGAGAAAGAAATGAAAATGTGCGTGCAGCGAATTGGAAGCGTAGCAAAGGATACATCAGTAATTTAATACTCGTGTTACTACTAACATTAATTGCCGATAGATTATTATCGATCGCCATAAGCTTCCTTAAATGAATTATATTAAACGAGAAAAGGATAGAAGAGGAAATATGTAAATCACTTTAACAAATTTTTACACAACAACTGTTCGTTAATAGAAGATACACAGGATATAGTTAGAATGGTGATAATTAGAATCGACTGAAAGTTGTAGACAACAGAAGATGTGAAAACGAAAGGAATAGTAATACTAAGGCGATTAGCGAAGTCCATTGAACAAGAATTTTAATCGAAACTTTTGTAATATTCATCCGTAGAAAGGAACTTGATAGAGAACATTGAAGACTACGATAACTACCATAATTTATACTACACCTCAAGGAGGGATAAGTGAATAATTAAAGAAATGTCAAATTAACGATTAAAGGAAAGTGGAGTAAAGTAATCTAATAAAGGGAAACGTCAATCCTACGTATTCTTAGCGCGTTAGTTTGAGAAATATGAAAGAGTTGAGAATGAAAAAAGAAAAACAAAAAAATATAGAACTTATAAAATAGGTTATGGTTCTAGCGTCACAAGATGGCGGATACAGTTAGAAAATGGCCGAATCGATTAACTGGCCATGGTTTCCGTTCAGCGGAAACGACCTACGTATTTTTCAGATTTAGCTACCGGATCTAGCATCTAGATGTCATAGATTGCGTTTTCTTACGATCTGAGCTGCGACGGTTTTTTTGCATAATAGACTGATCATTCGAGATCCTGTCGAGGTGAAAAATATCGATCATGTAAATATAATATACATACCTAGCATACAAATATTAAAAAAACAGAGAAAGAGATGTGCGCGCGTGTGCATAGGTGTATATGGTTGAATGAATGGATGGTGGGGAAAGTAAAATAAAAAAAAAATAAACATATATATATATATATATCTTATACATATAATTTACATATTGTAGCTTATATTGCCTAGAGATTTTCGAGTAAAGGTGAAATGAACTGTCGTGTGAACGATTTCCAAATCCTGTATGCGTTAGGAAGGTTATAACGTTTATGAGTGCATAAAGCAATAATGATAATAATAGTAATAATAATAATAATAATAATAATAACAATAATAATAATAAAAAAAAGGACAAAAAAACCGAGCTGCAAAACGAAAGATTGTGTTGCTCTTTTATCCTACGTTGTTCCCAATGAACAAACTGTGCAACATATCCATCTCCAGATAAGGTTCACGTTCTGATAAATTTTACGAAAGTTTTTAAATATTCCTATTTAGAAAGGTATAGTTGTACGTATTTTATGTTGTATATTAAAATTTCTTTTTCCCGTGCTTTCGAGAAACTAATCATTTTTGGGTTGTCTGCATTTTTCACCAGCGCTGAAGAAAAGGTGGCTGTTGTGTGAATTGGAAAGTAAATAAAAGAAGAGGAGAGAGGACCAGAATAGGATTGTTTCATTCCTTTAGAAAAAGAAGACGCGAGTACAACAAGACAGGGTTAAATTCCTTTCCGTAGCGGAAGAAATAGGAAGGAGGTAAAGGGAGGTGGGTAACTACGCATGTAATTCCTCGACCGGAACTACCGTGGGCCATGTGGCGGCGTAGACTACGGTCGTAACCATAAAGCTTGGAAACAGCCAGCAGATACAAGTTAACCTTCTGCCTCTCCTTGCTGGAGTAACCATTTACTATTGGCGCGGACAGGAATAAAACTTACGGTTGCAACAGTTCCTATTCTTTAATTATATAATATTTAGCAGTTCTGAATATTTTCTTACACTTTGATATAGGTGGACTCTTAGTAATTTTATTAGGAATATTGGACTTGTGGTAAACAAAGTTACTCGATATCTTTGTGATATTTTCAATTTACAAGAGCTTATGAAGATTTTCAATGAAAATTAGATGAAAATTTGAATGAAGAACGTCTAATTATAATACAAATAAATACAAGTCCTTTATTTTCTTAATACGGTCTTAATTACACTAATATCATTAGCTATCATTTATCCAGGGTGTCGAATCAGTCTTAAAAGCGTGCGTCGTCGAAATTTTGCCTAGACTTATCAAGAATACTGTGCAACTGACGTCCAAGTCTCGGGGACGGTGTCCAAGGTAAACGGCGTCCTAGACGTGGTGCGAATAAGGGTGGAAAAATTTGTTCGTCTGCGTAGAATTCCTCTTGGTCCTTTGGGAACCCGTACGAAAAGAATTCCTCGCCCGATTCTCTTCCCAAGCGGGGCGTAAATTGAGTCGGCTGTCTCTTTTCTGTTCCTGAAAGGAAATTTCATTTGGAGGTTCAATTTTTTGTGCAATCCGTAATCCTTCTTCCCTACTGAAAACCGTGCTGTTTTAAAGTATGTACCTGGAATAGTGATGACAGTCCAACGTGATCCATCCAGACCACTGTTGAGCGCTTCGAGGTCCATGTCCACTTCTGGTTTCCGGTCGGCTCTGCGACGTCGTCCAAGCCGTGGGCCGAACCACATCCCACTGGTGATACCCTGGGAGGTTCGTTTGATGCACTTGCCGTCGGTGCACGAGCCAAATTCATTGTTAGGCGTTCTGTCGTTGCTCACGCTGCTTACCGTATCTCTACTCTCTGTTGGGAAAAGTATTCTTAATGCTTTCCAATGAAATATAGTCAAACTAACATTTTAAAAGATACAACTGTAAGATATCCGATCCATACTCGAAAGAAAAGAAGGTATAAGTGAGAGGATATCGGAAGAGACTGAATTCAATTCATAGCGATGGTTTCTTATGCTCTCTTGGCTTCTACATAATCCATAGACATCGAGATTTGCGATATACATATGAATCGTGGAACATGCATTAAAACAAAATTTCAAGCCAAGTTTGGATTTATTATTGTAGCCACGTTGGTATATCCAATTTACTTTCATATGTTACCTGTATTATCTTTTATATGTTTGCACGATTCACTATTTGTAGAACGTACCATATTCCCCGCAAGCACAGGAAAGTAAGCAGACCGCACAGGCCAGCAGGCAGATAAAGGTGGCACGGTTAAAGGACGGAAACACCGCGGAATCGATCATCGCTTCGTTCGAATACACGTTGTCTCGAAACCTCGTCGGCAAGTGATGTCCATACCGTCTCTAGTCGCTGGTTTTATAGGGGTTGAAACTACCCTTACCTTTCTTCTACACCTTTTCTCTCCTTTCATCCTATTGGTCTTTCAATGGAAAATGCAATTTTTCTTCTCCCTTTCCCCATCGATTTTATTGGAAATGAACGTTCCAGCGCAACGTCTAGCCCCAACAGGGGGCAATCTTGACGGCCCACAAGCGATTCGTCTCAATTTCTATCGAGATCCACGGTCCTTCCATACTTAATGAGGATCCTGGATGCGTCCTAAGAGAATGTTTCTCAACCCTGTACTGATTTTTTCATTCCTTCTTGTTCTCTCGGTTTTTCTTCGACTTTACAGATTCCTTGCTCTCCATTGATTCCTTTCTACAAGTCGGAAATGTTTCAAGGGATGGATTCATTGACTCTGAAGGGATTTACGAGATGTATTCCTTTACCCGCGTCTTGGCTGTCGTCTTCGCATCTTGTTTTTTCTCTTAATTTGTATCAGAAACATAACATTTTGTGCAGGATCTATAAGATTTATGGGTTTCTAGTGTAAGTATAGAAAAGTAAGAATGTCTAATTAACTAGAAAGTATTACAAGTAATCCTTTGTGAATGTACACAGAAGAATCACCTTAGAAGTTTGCTTCACATGAACAATATGAAGATCACTTTATATAGATACAAACCATACTTATAGTTACTCGATGTATACCTCTTTTCAGTTTCAATATAAACTTCATACGTCTGCCGATATTAGAAATAATCTTCCCGACATTAAATCAATTCTCCTGCTATGTATTCAAGAGGAGAGGGACAGATGAACTGCGATCTAAACTTAATAATAACAAAATGAAAACAAATTACAAATTACATCAAATGATCTAATGCGTCTTTCAAAATCCTCATAAATTAATTTTCATTACCCATACCTTGCATCTTCTATATCTATCGAATTAGATAAACGATTAAACAAGGCAATATATATTAATATACAATTACCAAACGGTGATACGGCATGCTTTGAACAAAGACGAATACATGTCGGATGACATTGCGATATTCGACGTTCGTGGATAAGGATGAAAAGAGTAGAAGTGTAGGAAAAAAAGAAGACGAAGAATCGTGTGATGTCGCCCCCGTGTTTTCCCTTTCCTGTCGCGCGTGACGAATCGTAGTTGGCGCTACGGGCGGACAATCTGTTCTCGATTAAACTTGTCAATTAACCGATTCAATTTCGGGATCAACTAGACCGAGGAGCGTTGAGAGAGAATGCCCGCTACAGGAGTATAAAAGCAGGTCTGCGTCGGCTATCGGTGCATTTATGGGTCGATCGTCTTGGGAGCACCTGACTTAATCTGCTGGAAAGGTATTGCGTATTGGTGAAGAGAATTTGCGATATTAGAGGTTAACTGTGAGGTCAATTGTCGTATTCGTGTTTTAATATTCGGTACTTTCGTATATTTGTTAATATATTGTTTATTTCATGATGGTATGTCAAGCAGTTTAATGTTAAAAGAAGCATAAAGTGTGAGTCAAGATTGGTAATAATTTTATTAAAAATTTTATTAAAAATTGTACGGCGTAGAGAAACGCGTTCATTAAATATATTTATGGGGTGATGTAGGAAACATCAAGTCTTTACTGTATCGCAATAAGCGTTTCTGTCGAGATATTTGCGAGATACTAAATCCGAACACTCGAAGAGAAGACATAATCCATCTTACAGGAGCGCAGCATTGTTTACGTATGACGCACAGTAGTTCCGAAGGGTAAACAATTTGAAGCAAGATTTGTAGCGTTACGACCATAGTGTACCTCGTTTGGCTGCTTTTATCAATAATGCTCAATAGATTTACAAATGCCTGGCATTCCATTCTATCATCAGTTCTTTTTGCTACCTTATTGAGAGCAAAATTTAATTTATTATATATTTTTTTATTTGAGAGCGAAATAAGATAGAAGAAGATAACTGTAATAAGTGAGTATTGAAAGTATCATAAATAACGAGAAAGTAATATTGTAACAAATAAAATCTGCTCTCCTTAATAATTAATTTTATGGAACATGTGTCACAGAATTTTCCTTGGACGGCTACGAACATTATGGGCAACAAAAAATTGAACTTTTTCCCATTCTCTTATTCGATGGTGAAGAAGAGTATTGCTCGAATGTAGTAATTAGGAGGGGGAGGTTGGGGCGGTGGTTCACCGCGACACATGCTAAGGGCAGTTTTTCACAGAGCCAGCTTAAGTGGCCGAGTCGTTGCCTGTACTTGGACATTCCCGTTTGTGTATACGTGGACCTTCGATACCCGTCAAAGCAAACAAACGTTTGCTTCATACTTTTTTTTTCTCCAGTCCCGTACATGAGTTCAATACGTGTGCCCGCGTTGACGTACACTTGCGCGAAGATGCACAGACACGTGTAATTGTTCCCTGCCGATGTCGCTTCGAAAATATTCCCACGTAAGAAAGCCTTTTTCTATCTTTCATTCTTTCTGGTGAAGTTAGCTTCTCGTTCTTTTTGGTAAATATTCGATCGTATGAAAAGTAGAACGTGTTGGTGCTAAATGTAAGAGGAAGCGAGAAACGAGGAGAAAGAGGTAGACGCAAGAAAAAGTTAAGTTTCGAGTCAACTTGAAGTACCACGAGGATTGGATTAAAGGAAGTTCATGTTGGTGCGTTTTTATATTATTTTTGTCTTTTTACATCTACTTAATCTTCTCCAGTATTATTCCCATGTATTCTAATATCGATTGGTTAATTTCTTTGATCACTGTTTCATTGTTATATTGTGTAGATAGAATCTGGTATGGGCAACCATGAAATAGATCTCTACGCGGTATAAGTTAAATCCATTGTCTGACCGAACGTGGCACAGGTGGCGTTAAGAGAACAATGCGTAGAGTGCTTCTGGTTAATCTTGATCTTTCTTATCCTGTTTGATCGCGTGCACCGATGATTTTGGTATAGTAATAAATACTAGTCCACCATCGTTTCACTTATTTGTTTGTTATATGGTAAACGATTGTTTTATTTAAATATATTGTTCTTCTAGCGTCTTTTTATGTACAGTTTGTACACATGTATCAAACCGGAAAAAGTAATGGCGCACATGCATAAGATCTCTTTTGTCTATGGGCCCAGTGGCACGACGGGGGTTTCGTGGTAACGTTTTGACAAGAAAGCAACGATCTCTTCGCCGTTACCGAGAATAACCGAGTTCCTTAGGTACGGAGGAGTGTTTATATCGTCGATTCGGGCCACGGAGGTGTTCTGCGCTTCGTCAACTGAAGAGTTTACAAAGCGGTACCGATTCACTTTCCCGTGTTTAACACCTTCTATCGGCATAGCACGTGCCTATCGCCCCACCACTTTCATGTTTCGCTGCATCTTCCAAAATAGTCTGTACGCTTCAGGTTTACCTACGTTGCACTAAAATTGGAGATGAAAAAAGTTTAGAAGACGAACTCTCTTGAGGACATCCCTTTCTCGCTCTCGCGACCTGCGTGGACATTGCCAGGGGGATAATAAACTCTACTAAATCTATGTATATCGTATATGCATAGACATCGAGTGGATCTATATTATAATTGTATACATATGTATATAGTCACTAATTACAGTAGAGCCTTCGTTTCTGCGATTTCTTCGTTTAGATGCCAATAAATTTCGTTATATGCCGGCAATGTTTCCACTATCGAACCGACGATGAGGCAGCTTTTAAATTACTTGCCCCGTTCGTAGTATGGGATCAGAGCAATTGGTTTACGCTACAGGAAACCAACAATGTCGTCAGTACGCTATTATCGAGTCGTTTAAACATCGTATCGCCGGTAGATAAAGATGTCTTCGAAAGGCGCCGCAAATATTTAGTCTCGATTGTCGGGTGATTGTTTGTTTATTTGAAACTCGGCAAAATGATCTCTGAAGAGATGATGATGGTTGAAAATTATGTCAAGGCTAATTAGCTCCTTGCACTTTGAAGCATTTCGAATAGCAACTCCAATACCATACTCCTACTCTTTTATTATTATTCTTGTGGTTTTGTAGTTTAATTTGGAACGTGTATTCATCTAAAAAGTAAGGATACGTGTCCATATAAGGGTAATAGTATCGTTAGTTGAAAGTCAATTGTTTGAAATCCTTTTTAATCCTAAGAATATTCCTTTGTATAGTGTGTCTTTATTTCTAGAGAAATAAAAATATTATGCGAGATATGTGATTGGTCAAATAACGCTGCGCATCAGTACGAAAAGAAGGTCTTCCCTTACAATACATGTATCAGCAGCATGTAAAGATTAAGAGGCCTAAACATGTATCAAGTACCGGCGCCAGGATATCCAAGAAAGACGAAACCGTCGCTCCATTTAACAATGCTTTCACAGCATGTAGCTGAGGGAAACACATTTTCCATCCAAGTAAAGTCCTTGACATGAAATTCCAGGGACAGAAATCTGTACGACTCTGAGAGCGTTCGTCCTCATTTATTTTCACTTGGAATTAATTTTCCACTTCAATTTGTATCAGTTTCATTTCGTACTAATTTCTACTAAATTATTTCAGTTTGAAAGGGATAGAAAATAGTGGAAAATATAAGTTACCATATAATCTATTTATTGCTAGTGACTTTTTATACATTCCTAAGGATAGTTTATACAAAAGTTTACAAGCATCAGAAACGGAACATTCGCTAACGTCTAATGGATAGAAATGTGAAAAAATAAGATAAGAAGTTTCACCATTTAGAATTTGAAATGGTTGAAATATTTGAATTTCTTTTAATAAAAATTTCAACTGTAATGATGTAATATTACACTGAACTGATGATTAATCACCCCCAAAACAAACTAGCTACTAGTTCACCACTGAGGTACACACACAATTACACACACTTTCTTGATTGATTGAATTACGTTCTGGATATTTCCACTAACATGTACTTCATTCTTAATTTGTTCCTGTTTGTAACATTTTCGAAAGTACTAAGAACAAAACTTCAGCAATTTTTCCTCGGCTTTAATAAGTAGAGGACTAACGCAAATTATTACCAACTACACAAGAAACAAGACACTTCTATTTACAGGCACAACGTATATTCGCAGAGATATGTATTTACAAGTGACCACTTACATTATACAACAGACTCACCAACGCCTCTTTTGTCAGAACACCGGTGACCCACTTACCTTGTGATTGCGATTAAAACAATTGTATACATCGTCAACGAAAAGAATGGGACAGAAAAAAGTCATCAAATATTTTCAAATGTATAAAACGGATTTAAAAATAATACGAAGAGCAAATGATATAAAAATGTCATCTCTTCTTATCATTCCTTAAACAGACGCTCAACAAAAGTTTCAAAGGTATCACGACATTCAACGTTTTAATATTCTACTATATTTATCGAAACTTTCGCTTAATAAATTAATCTTATTTTATTTTACTAACGCTTGCTTGATGGTGACGAACGTAAAACTAACAGTTGTGTAGTATCGTGTGTACACTGTAAAGCGCAGAGGATTGTAAGTTAACGAAACTGTTAGTAACATTTATTTTCCAATGTTCTGCTGGCGATTTAATATTGAAAATCGAAGGAGACATAAATTTTGATCTCGACTTTGATAAATCATACGTATTGACTTGCACTTGATGCATTTCACAAGTATACCCACGATACGTTCCTCTCGCCTATTTACGACTCTCAATATTCGTAATAGCTAGCTGGGAAAAGTCGAGAATAATCGAAGGTTGCTCCGAATTTTCCTGGCCAGCCACCAAGCGTCGATCTAACCTGCGGTTCGATTCGTTTCTCGATAATCACGCCGGAACAGAAGCCACGCCGTGTCAGAAATAGATAGAGACCAGTGATTTTATTGCATCTGGTTGGTGGGCGATTCCTGCTTCAATTCGAGGGCCCACATATGTTGCGGCCATCCAGTTCGTCCTTTACTCTTCGACGACTCCTCGGAACTGAGACCCGACGCTTGATGCAAACACGACTCGTTCTGCAAGCAGAAATAATATTATTCAAGCAAACTAATAATAGAAGTGGTTCGAAGCTAGTTAAAATGTTTTTTATAAAAATACTTTCATAACGTTGAAATATAAATTGATACAAAATATAAGATACTTTTTATATTTTTATACAGGCAATTTAGAAATTGATGGCATTAGAAGAGAAGGAAATTCTTGGGTGGCGAGGAATCGCAGAAAAAAGAAAACCACAAAGCTACAGGGTGGTCTAATGGCAAACGCGTATCTTCGAATTCTGTTACAGAAACGAACAGTTTCATCCATAATAGTCGAAAATTGCATGCTCGATTTTATCCGAGTTTAACTAGTTCAACAAAAAAAAAAGTAAATTGTTCGACCTCGTTGAAAATTACAAACATCAAATTTGTCGAGGCAGGTTTTATAATATCCGAAGGACTATCAATTATTTATTTAAAAGAAAAAGAAGCATTCAGTTTCACGTAATATCTATCGATAAGCTCTACAATATTTCAAATCCACGTGCCAGATGAAAATTAATTCGTCGTTGAATGTCGCTGGAATGGCTCTGTCATAACATGGAAGACAAATCGGTTATACGCTTCGGCTAAGCAAGCTCGTTAAGAATTTCGACGACACGCGATGAAATTTTTCTCCTGCGTCTCTTTTCTTCGAACGACGTCGAGGTGCGATGACGAGTTTAAGGTTGAATTCTCAAGTGTCGGTTAATGAGATCCAAATTAAAAGGAGGAGGTTGTTTATTCGAAGGCAACGCATATTGGAGAAATCCCTGTGCGGTGGGGATCAGAATACACCCACAGTATCCCCTGCTTGTCGTAAGAGGCGACTAAAAGGGGGAAGAAAGGATTAACAAAGATGTAGAAAAGAATAAAGAATTTTAATTAAGATATTAAATGCAAGAAGTGTGCAAAGAGAATGCATAAAGTGAGTATGCAATGAGAAAACTGAGAGAGGAAAGCAAAAATTTACACAGGAAAAACATTGTTTAAAATAGTATAAGAAAGAACGTTTTCCATTGAGCAAAATAAGAGCGTTATACTTTTCTAAACACTATTCACTGGCATTAAAAAATCCAGTAGGCAATATTAAACCGTTAATACTCAAGAAGAGAAAATAGTTTCCATAAAGCTGTACATAAAACTGTTATCACGTAGTTACCACGAGTACGACATGCCACTTAAGATTAATCTCAGTATATTATATTTTTAAATACTCAGCGCTAACCTGATTCGCCTGAGCCGTCTTGCTCCTCCTGCCGTTCGACAAGATTTCCGCTCGGAAGGTCTGCGGTTCTTCTCCCTCGTCGCTCTCTAGGACCGCCATAAGGTATCCGATGTACGAGGCAGCCAGCCTCAAAGTTTTGATCTTCGACAACTTGGTGTCTGCCGGTACGTTCGGTATGCAATCGCGTAAGTCTGCGAACGCGTTGTTTATGCTCTGCGTTCGCCTTCTCTCTTTCTTGTTCGCTGTATTCCTCCGTTTAGGCCTGACAACCACACCGCCGTCCCTTGCCCCTTGTCTGAGGTGTTGCTGCAGGGACCCGTCGATCTGGCTCATCGAAGCGACCGTCGAATAGTCGCCGTCTCTTCTGTGGCTCTGTTGATGATGATGATGATGATGGTGCAGGTGGTGATGGGGGACATCTTGTTGCGATGGATATACCAAGTGGTTCGAGTAGTGTTGGGTCATCGAGGGGTGAGGGTATTGCTGCAGAGGGGAGTAGCTGGGTTCTTGGACGCCAATCTCTTCGATCAGGGGTGGCGTGGAGGCGGTTGGGCTACCGGCGCCTGAACTACCCCCGGAGATCCCGGAATCCGCGCCCCAGTACGTCGATTGGCTGTCGGCGTCGGGCACGTTCAGCGGACCTGTGGTAGAGAAATGGAGAAGTTCAGTGAGTCGTGTGCTACGTATTCCCTCCCTTCTTTCTTTGGTATTACTTTTCTTGTTGTTCTTAATAGGTTTTATAATTCATTGTTTCTTTTTTCTATTTCAGACGAGAGAGATGTTTAATTTCTCAGGTCGTACGAGTCTTCTGAGTTTCTTATTCATTATGAGTGTTGGATTTAGTTAGTTACTTGTTACTCGACTCTACTACGTAGTTGAAAATTTATTCTTTTGCTTGTCAGAAGAATATATATCATAACTCACCGTACGGTAATTGGGTGACATAGTTATAGGGTTGATGCCATTGCGGATAATAATCGGGCTGCGCCTCGTAGCCCCCCAGCATCATTGTAACTTCCTCTTCTACAAATTGCCACGTTTTTCACAGAAACTTCACTGGTCACTTCGTTTCTCTCGCAGTATCGTCCAAAACCAAAAGAAGCTTAATTCTTCTTGCACTATTAACTCCAACCAATCGGTAATTCCTCGATTAATCAGTTGCTTGTAGGAACTTCGGTAGTTTTTAGTGTTCTCGTATAATCGTACCAGTAACTGTGATTATATCAGAAATCTTGCGCAAGAAATAATCGAATCCTTGCAAAGGAAGTGTATAATCGCAATTCCAGATCTACCCATACAATCGCGATTTCCTCAAAAAAATCGCGTCGAAGGGTAAGGAAATCTTCAGTGGCGCACGCAAAATGCGTGAATGCAATCAATATTTCTTCCTAAGGCAAATTAACGACGACTGTACCGGAAGACGATCACACAATTACGGTCCCATCAACAGCAAAGAATATTCCAATCATATCTCGTTTGCAAATCAATAATGCCTAAAAGAAATGCTCGTTCAATTTCAATTTCACCACTGATTAATTTTATCGAAGGTTGAACGAAGCCCTCCTTTCTGTATCGAGTATAAAAATTGATATACCGTGAATCACTAGAGAGATGAACGAACAACCGGCAATTCGTTAGGAGAATACAATACTGATGGTTGCGATTGTATGCAGGCGCGTGACACCGCGGTTCTCCGAGTATCGGCGTCGATGCGTTTCCGGATGCAGGCCAAGTGACACTGAGAAAAGACCACCGATTTCGGAGATCGCGTCGAGTGCGTGGTTGCGTGATCCCGCTGGTACTCGAGCACCCTGGTTGTAGTGGGTATAGACACGAAGCCGAGGGGAGAGAGAAGCTCGAAGGGCGGAGTCGCGGTTCGTCTACGCCCATGTCCCGCGACCCGTGGTTTGCTTGATTCGATTCAACGATCTGAGAACGTAAAACGACGAAGGTGTATTTAATGTCTGCTATTTTGTAGAAACAAGAGGCGATCAGGACGTATAAGAAGGAATGAATGTCCAGAAGATGAGAAATCAAATTTTGTTGACGTCTACTACAGACGTCATTGCTGTGTAACTTCTAATTTTAGCGTGAACATTTGTGAGGATGGTACGTTCATTATGATTTTGGAGCAAAGATGGAAAGTTGAAGAAGTAACAAGTATTCGCTACCCGGAGCCCCCTCCACTCCAAAATGAAACGTCAGAGCAAGTAGTCAGCGCATCCGTTTTCGAGACGTGCATTTCCCCGAATTTCATTCGAGGGTCGTACTATTTTAAAATTCGGCGGCAGCATTTTAATCTGAAGTGTCGGATAGGTGGAAGGGATGCTCGAGCAACGTTTGATAAAGGTCGCCGTAATTAGCGGCAAGAAAGGGCTGAAAATAGTAGCGGTCAGCGCACGATCCTCCTCTCCACGGCGTGGCGCTACTTTAAGTGGCTTTATCTGCCTTTTTCCCAGGGGCGACGGCTTCAGCGAATGGCAAAAAGCCCCCCACTGTCAGACTGCGTTACCGTCAACGCGTCGTCGCTCCACTTTTTCACGTACTCTTGCTCGCGACTCGCGACATCCAACGAATTAATTTTCTTATCTACAATTGTGAAAGTGACTGATACCACTGTATATATGGTCAGAAGTGGATTCGATGTTGCTACGAGGGCGATGCCTCCATTATGTTGATCGAGTATAATAATAAGAGAATCCTGGTAATCTTGCTTTTAATCTTGTTCAGGGTTCTGAAAGAAAAGTTTAAGACTTTCAGATTTCAAGTTCATGATACCCATCCATATTTTAATCCTGATATTTAGCTTCTCTATTATTTCAGTCGTTCGTTTCTCCTTTTCTCCTTCAATTGATTTCAGCGGAACATCCCCTTCCACGCGTGTTGGTGATAGATTTCACACGTTCCACAGAGGAGCCGTTCAAAGTGACGTTTACGAGGATAAAGATGATTTAAGGTCAATTTTCTGGGAACGATGTCTTTTTCGGTAGAGCCGTTCACCCTTTGCCGCGTGGTCAAAGGGCTCGGGGCGATTCCGTGCGAGAAGAATCATCAGTCGGTGTTCCTTGAAATGCGACACCGTTCGAACTTTTATTAACCCAGATCAGGGACTACGTTCCCTTGACAACGAGCTACTGTATATATCAGTCTGGTACGAACAAAAAGGGTTTGTTTATTATTCCAGCAGCGCAGAGTAACCTTTCCTTCGGGACGACCACTCGTTGCACCCCTGTCGAGGTCCTCGTTGTCTTTATACTTGGGTTACATCGAAGTCACCGGCGCAAGTCTCGTTGATACTGCTTTCGTTGGACTATTCGCTGGATATCAATCTTGAGTAACTTTGATGAATAGAAACTTTGTCAGCTTGAGTCGCTTCACTTGTACTCTGGTGCTTCGACTGGATTTTGTAATAATGAACAAGTGAACAAGTATGTAGTTAATAGAAGTGAGGAAGGAATACCAGTACGTTCGGTGCTTTCTTCTAGAAAGAAAAAAAGCTGAAAGAAAAAGGGAAGGATGTCCGTGTCCGCATGTTCCGTGTGCCCATTGGGGTCCGTATATAGTTTAAAGGGCTGTTGCGTTTTCATGAATGAACCCGGCCAGCGGACGTAGTAAGCAAGAGGAAAAGGCAACCAGTCTTCACGACCATCTACCAGTTTATGATATACAGAGGACACGTGTACGCGATCCCAGTGTTTATGGTTCCAATTTGTGACACCGGAACGGATCCGAAATCTGACACGGTCGTGGATCTCCTTAAAATCGTTGTGACCTAACAATCGTAACTCATTTGTATCCCTTCTTGACCGTCCACTCTGTTAGCTTTCTAATGTTTGCGAGAGATATCTTTCCTTGTAGCCGGAGAAAGCGAATTCAAGTAGTTCTATCATATATACCAATGCTTTCTGTAAAATTTTGGATTTTGTATTCTTGTGGAATTTGTGATCTTTCATTGAAATTCATATAGAAATAAAAAATATGAAACAGGTGAACTGTAAGATCTGAGAATGTGAGAACTAAAAGAATGAAGCTGAAAAAATTGGTGAATTTTACCATTTTTAGTATCTTTTTTTACATTTCAAAATTTATTGGATGATTTCTACGATTTTCTTGGAAGGCGGATTTAAAACATTTGTAGTAATCGAAAACATTTCATGGTACACAATAAGAGATACAACAGATACATTAAAAACCGCACGTAAATCAGCTTGGATCAATAAACACGCTGTTTGAGACTAGCAGGAATTAACCGAAAAGAATTCGCTGTGGAACTTTTCAATACAATTCATGGAATAATAAAGATCCTTTTTGTCAAATGATTGCTTCTAAGAATTAAGCATAACTAATAAAAGGAAAAATATACAGAATAGAATTATATTGAAATTAACAATTTTAAGTGTTTTAAAATCTTTTTAGACAAGTTTTACATTATATATCATAATAAGGTTAATTTAATTAAGAAACAAATAAAAAATTCATTTCCAAATGAAAGATCACAAATCCAATAATCATTGGTCCTAATCGAACTGGAAAAAATGACATTTACCATGGATCTACAGATTCAATTATAGATCTCGCGATCATTCTTCGTCAAACCTAAGAAATCACATAGTAATGAGATCAATTAACTCGCTGAATTCTTCGAAACTTGTACAAATACCCGTATAATTAGCAAATTGCTCGATAGATTAGAAGAAGCCATTATTGATATAAGATCGGCGGTCTTATTTTTGGTTTTCCGTGGCGAACCTGCAACGCTCGATGGCGTCCGTCTCTGTCCTTTCTATAGGAGCTCCATTAATACTCGGTAACGCAATAAACTATATTTAGGGGGCGGCATGGCGTACACGTAGTATGATTTGATATCTCCTGAAACGCCACATGGCCCCTCTGAATTTCTCTCTTCCTCTCCGCAGTCACCGTCTTAACTCCTCTCGCTCCCTCTCCTTCTCCCCGTTTCAGTCTTTTCACATTCGCTTTTCCGTCTCTTCCTCTCTCGTTCTCCTGGTGGAACCTCGTCGTTTATATAGCCCTGTAACTTCTGCTTCTCTTTGAGAGATTAACTTTTAATGCCTATCGATCTCTTTAGAAATTGCAACTGGAAATTTTTGCACTCCCCTTTCCTTCTGCAAAAGTATTACTGTTCAATGATCGATGCTTCGCTATTGCGGTTGAATCGTTGTTCCTCGCGTGTAATTGATCACATGTGGTGCATATTGAAAAGGCTCAGGAGGCAATGGCGAATCGGGAATTCCGCTGATCGTCCTGGAAAGTTGCACGGGAAGTGCAAGAGTATCGGTGGCAAACGAAGAGAGACGGGAAGAGGAACCCACGTGTCATCGCGGGGCAAATAAATAAATCCCGGTGGCTGCGTTACCGACAGAGCGCAGAACACCGTGCCCCCAACTCTTTTGTTTACGTCTGCCAGCGTTTTCTGAAAAAATAGCCTACTTAAGGACGGAAATAATAATTAGTGAACGGGCCGGTCCGGATACCCGAGGCCACGAGACTGGCACGCGTTTCGCTCGGAAAAAATTGTTTGCCTCTCAAGTAGGCCATCGGATCACGGCAATATCGATGTCCAAATTTCAATGGACTCGTAATAATCGTAAAATAATTACAAGGCAGTTTTAACCACTTTGCTCTCCTTATTCTTACTTCAATAATCTCAACTGTTCAAGCTTCCAAGAAAGAATAAGCTCTTATCATATTCTGTCTATTTTTCAAAACAGTTGGGACATTTGGCTTGGTCAGCTCCCAGAGTCCTACAGAGAATACAGAATGTTAAAAAAACCGGCATTGAACTTGACTAACGTGCCTTTATACGTACATTCCCACCATCCTCGATGTCGAACTTCGAAAACCGGCCGGTTCACAACCCTAATAACGCCACGCTTCCCCAACCGTCATGCCTCTAATCGACATTCCACCTCTGGATCCTCCACCTTATCGCCGGAAGTCACTTAGTCGCGATATATCTATTTAACTTAATAATCGCGACAGCTCCACTTGTGGTGGTTAAAAAGGTTGCTCGCGTCGTGGTGGCTCGGACGCAGAAGCGTGGAGGGGAACGGCTGCTCCAACCCCAGATGGAAATGGATCGCGTATCATCCCCGCGGTGCGTGGCGGTCCGATTCGGTGTCTGCTACTCCACTCGGGGGTGTAAAAGTGGCGAGGGGACACACGCACCGCTCTGAAACGCCGGCAGCTTTTGCGTCGCCGGAACGTAATCCAGAACACCTTCTTCTAATCACCCTCTAATCGCTTCTATCCCTGTTTGTGGGAAACCGCAGGATATCCCCACCATTAAGGTATATCACCCTGTGATTGGTGAGCATACTTGAGTACTTATTTAGTTTTCCTTCAATAAGCTGCTCTTCATTTTTTTTTCAGTCTTTCCTTGTAAGTTTTTCAGTTATTGTCGACTGCTTCGTGTGTGGTTTCTGAGGGAGGTTTAGCGGTCTTCTTTGTGTCTGAACATGTCCAAACGATTGTTGATGATCGCATATATTTTATCACTCGTTCTCCATTTTCTATCTATATCGTATAATAGAGATATTAGTATTGCCATAAAAATTCAGATACGAGAAGACCCGGTTCGACTGAGATATTGTCCCGGAAAAGCGTGGTCCTTAGGAAAGGCGTGGTAATCGGCCGCCTGGCATCAAAGAGAAGAAATTAGTCGTGTTTAGAAGTGGTTGCTTGATCGCGCGGCATATCCCTTTGACAGCGTCTCGATGTGCTGTCAAGAAGTTTCTGCGACCAGACTAGCAGCCAGCCACTCGACCAATCACTTTTCCTGCTATCTGCCAGAAAAGATGAATCTAGAAATAAAAAAAGGCTTTAATGGGGAAAAAATAGAAAGAGTAGGGGTTTCTATTTTCATTCGTGTTTACTCTGTATCCGTTCAGTTAATGAAAATTGTTATTAAAATTCTAAATTGAGTTTGTACAGAGATTAGTTGACAAATTACTGCGTTTCAGTCACAGTTCCAGTAACAGTCACAACACATCAATTAAAAAATCAGTTACGCGCACGACTGATAACCAAAATTAATTACTTATATATAGACACATACCATGTGCAGTGACAATCGAGTGTACAACCAGATGCCTTCCATTATCACTGATAATTTACTACAGCTTTTTTCTCTTCGACTTTCCCTAACTTTGTCGCACAGGTCCACAAGCGTGATTCACTCGATTAACATTCTCCGATGATGTAGCTTTTAATCCGTACGCCACTTATTCAATGACTCATACTTCTATAATATGTACAGTATAAATCGTTTAGTTCGAAAACTCATTTCTCTCCCTTGGTTCTCCTGCAACCAACTATTCTTAGCTTTCGCTGTTTAAAATCGAATTTGTTTCATTCGCTCAAATATTAATTGACGTTATTAATATAATTGATGAACACGTGAGAGCGTAAAACAGGAAGACAGGTGTGGGCTTACGTATTTATGCGACAGGTTGCGTCGCGGTTAGAGAAAAGTCCCCAGGGATAGCTACCGTTTAGGGTGAATCCCTTTGGCGGTAGAGAATATTCTCGGCTACTTCTTTATCCGTTAGTTGAAGAACTTGAAACAAGGAAATCCGGAAATCGTCAATAATGAACCTGAAAAATGTTGTTTTCGAACGTTTACTTCCGTATCATTCATTACATCATGATACGCGTTGAACGATTGTGTAGGAAAAGCGTTAGGAAGATTGTTTACCTTGTTACGTTGGTTAATAATTGCTTGATCCTCTGCATTGGTATTTGGTTTATTTTATACCGTACAAGAAACAACAACATTCGATGTCTGTCACGCCATTTTGGTGGTAATGGACTAAGATCAGTCGGGAAGAGTCTGAAAAGAAGAAGAAGAAGAAAGTCGTCAAGGAGGGAAAGAAGTCGCCGGTTACGCCCTTGTCTCGAATTACTCGCGACGAGACAGGCAGCGGTAGTGGGCGTCGATCGGTAGGATCTCTTACATGAAACTCGATACGGATTTTTTCTCACCGACTAAATGCTTGGCGAACTTTTTACGAGAACCTTTCATACCACTCACTAATCTTTCCATTATCAACTTTTTCTCCTGCCTATATAGTTCTAATTCGATAACGGTGAAACGATGAAAACGAGAAGCTGACGCTGCAGTATCTCTGCCTCCTCTTATTGGCGTGTCTCGTGGAAAATTCCTGAGCTATCCACGTTTTTCGCGTAACAAAGAGATGGGGAAGAGAATAATCGTTGACGTAGGTAGCCGAAAAGCCTCGTCTCTCATGTGCAACCACTTGAGCCTTTTTATGCGTGCCTCTTCGTATTTCACACTCGAACCTCCGATTTGTCTTTCTTCTCGTTCCGTTCTTTTCTACCTCCCGGCTTCCCTAGATGACTCTTTTCGCGAAACAGACTTTCGTTTCGTTCGAATCTGCATCACGAAGGCTCAACAACAATGGCTTTATCAATACAGATGTATCTGCTTCTGTTAACCATGTGTCTCTTACAATACAGTAGAGCTGAAGTTTCCTGAATCCACTTACTTGAACCTATTAGAAGACAAGTGATTCATACATTATGTAATACGAAAAGCCTCTGGAATTTATTGGAAAACCATGATATAATTTCAGTAAATCTCTTCATAGAATTAAGAATAAAAATATACTATTTGTGCATTCTAGCATTCCAATGGCAATGCTTACAAAACTTCAGACATCGGGAGTACGCTTTCCTATGCTTACGCGTAGCTTGCAGATTTCTCCGAGGATGTTCCGAAATTTTCAAAAGAAGGATCCACGTGCATGCCAGATATCAAGTCGACCCGCGTTTCCTTCATACCCGGGAAGCACTACGGTCGGTTACGAAACCAGGATTCCGTAGGTATTGTGGCCTTTCCGGACACAGATGCAGAGTATTGTCTGCTCTTGGCTTTGGGTTACACTTTATTACATCGGTCGTCCTCCTCGATGGCGCGTGACACACGTTCAGTCCTTTGAAGAAGACATTTTCGTTCGGTTCTTTAGTTTTCCCAGCTCGTCGAGGGAGGTCGGCGCCAGTTTCAATGCGGGACGCCGGTCGTGTCGTCAATATCGCGAAAAGGAAAATTCTGGGACGCACGGATCGATGTCTGGGAAATTGGAGAACGTTCCGAGAGAAGAAATTCGACTTGGTGTCCTTGAAACCTGAAACACCAAGCGGAAACTGAATGGATCCGAGGTTTCCTAGCCCGGAAAAGGAATTTGCATTCTTTTACATTTCTAATGGCATAATTCTATTTCAGATCTATCGTGCAGTAACCACGTTCATACTTTTCTTCATAAAATCATGTCTTCCTTCCAAGTAAAAAGAAGTGATCCATATTACTATTTTCTCCTCTACATAAAGCTGCATATTATAAGCTCTACAATAAGATCTCCCAAAACATCTGCTTCCATGTCTTTCCACAGCCATCGAAACTATTATTCTGATCATTACTAGCAAGCCTCATTGTGTATGCTAATAACGCGTGGAAGAAAAAATGCGTGGACGAACGCTGAAACATGGAAAGCATGCGTTAGCAACGGGATGCATGAATTACGTCCACGGTAAGAATAGGGGGGGCACGAACGTTTCACCGTTGCGGAAAAATCGTGGGCTCGCAGATGTCGGCCACACATCGATGACGATCCCGCGCAGTGAAATCCACTCCCTCTGTTCCTCACCACGGGGTGCCCCGCCGCGCCACCGACGACTCTAACAACCTAATCCCAATCTACGCAATCACAACCTGCCGTTCACTCCTCCGCAATAACTAAAGTGCGTTCCTTTCTAAACGGTGACGGGATGCTGGGCGGCCGGTGACGATACTTTTAGTGCCGGCGGACGTTCATTGTTGGTGGGACGAGTTCATTAGATTATTGGCGATGAGTTTAGCGCAGGGGTCGGCAAACTTGCGGCTCGCGGATCCGCATTCAATTCTTTGGCCTCTTCTTTGTTGCGGCTCTGCCACAAATTACGATTGTTCTTACTTGATTTTATAGATACCTTGCTTATAACATTATTTAATTTCTATCAATGAACAAGATCATTATTGGCATGATGTAGAGTTTTATTTGAATTAAAGTTTATTAAAAAGAAGAATATATAGCTGTATAGCTGAAGTCTAAGATATTTGGCTCTGTTGGCTAATAACTTTACCGACCACCGGTTTAGCACATTTAAATCCGATAGAGTGACTGTGTTTCTGTAGATAAACGTTACTCAGTTGGCAATAATTGCAGGTGATCGTTTCATAGGTTAGATACATTGCGACATAATTTCTCTTTCGTACATATGGCATCGTACATAATTCATAATTCGTACATAATTCATCTTATGACACGATTTCCCTTCAACTGCATAGGTCCAAACTTACTCGAGGACACCGAAAATTGTTGCTAGTCCACAAACGTGGAAACTAGAAAAAAAAAGATCAAGTACTTACCAGAGCCCAGAAAGAAGAGATAAAAGTTTCTTCAACTCGAGGGCTTTTTCTCTTCGAGGTGGAGCGGCGTGGCTTCTTCAATTGGCCGCCGAAGTTGTTAATCGTTCGAAAGCACGCGGATCCTTTTCTAAATACTTGAAGAGGAAGAGTTCGTGAAAATACGGGTCTCGTTTTCCCACGGAAGGGCGCGCGTCCCAAGGGCGCTTTAAGCACGTGTTGCGACTGCACTTTGCAACCCTGGATATCTCCTGCGTTAATGGTGTCGTCGAATTCCCACATATCGAACCTCACAGCGACAATGTTTCCTAGCGATTCGTTCGATTATTAACGATTCAATGTCTGTCCGAAGAAACAAAGAGAAAGGTTGAAAATAAAAAGAACAATTAAGACCTCTGTTTCTCCTACAGCAAGCAGTGTCTGAAAGATAATTTTTGTAGAGCGTTGAGGTGAAATTCTTGGTCCGAATCAAACTTATCGAGAAACAGCAACGGGTTTGAAGAATGTCAATCTTTCGAAAGGGGTCCGACTTCCTGGATCATGCTTGGATCGATTTCTTCCACGGACAAAACAACCAATCCATTCTCTTCTCGTTTTACTAGTTGCTGCGGGTTGAATCGGGTCGGGGGAAGAGAAGCATGGGCGAGGTAAAAACAGTAGCCTAAGTAAACAGTGACACGAGCTTAGTCTAGTCCTCTAACTAGAAATTACTACAGATAGTATAGACTAGCAAGTGGAAAGTTCGCTCGTATGAGACATTTCTCCCACCACGACTAAAAGTCCCTTTGTGATGCAATCTGTGTAAGCAGAGGACACATATTGCATGGAAATAGTATAGTAATGCTGTGTAGATACGGGACGCGTAGAAACGTATATTAAGGACAAGAGTATTAAATATCCATTGTATTATTCCTTAAACAATTTATCCTTTTTTTCTGTATAAATAGAATACACCAATGTCCAAGTTAATACATTTTAAGTTTATAAAATTATAATTAACGCAATGAAATTATAATTAAAAGCAATCATTTCGTGTTAAGGAATATTGACGATTAGTTTCTAGGTATACTCGATGCACAGAAGAATTACGCAAAGCGGTGGTGATTATGCTCATATTTACTCAACTTCTGTGCAATTTCTTACCAAAAGATTTAACATTAAGCGTAATACTGTAGTTTATCAAAAGGATATTAATGACTAAATTAGTTTATCGTCAATCTTACATATAAAAGATAATCGTTTGTTATTGCACATAACTACCAGCGGTGTTATTAGTATAATTAGGCAAGTATTAAGTTAAATTATATGAATTGTAAAGAATAATGAAAGACCCTGTCTTTTTTCAGTTTCATCGTTCTCGGTTTCCTTTGTTTCGCTATTATTTGACCCCTCCAAAATCTATCACCCTTAGAAAACACGTCTTAATAATATATGTAATAATCTTCAATAATTTCTCACAGCTAATTTGTACCTTTATGTTCCCAACAACTATTGCTTCGTCTTTGCATTTAAATTATTACCACCTCGATGGATCAACATCGGCTCGAACGCACTTCGATCTATAATTATTAAGTACAAAATTCGATCGAATTTCAAGGATCAACCAGCTTAAATATCGATTACCAGGTTTGCGCACAATGTTCGCACGATATTTATGACTAGACTTAGGAACGACATATTCTTCGACATTGTTCCTTTCAACCGTTACACGTTCAATTGTTTTCTTTTTTTTTCTAGAAACATCTCCGATCGCTGTGATCGTCTTTCCAATTTTATGAACAAGCCAACGAGATGTCGCCTCAATGAACGAACGCATTTTATCCTTTCTCAAAACGAACGCAAGTAAACGCTTGGCCCGCAAGCTGGTTCAAAGTAATGCTGGCGAATCGTCGATTAACTGCCGTCCGTTTGATTCGATTCCTTTGATCTCTCTTTTCTCATCGGGTCTTCGGTCATGATCGATTCGTAGCCACGATCCGTTCTGTTCTCTGTTCTGGACTTGAACGACACGTCCGGATCGTTGTCGAAACCGTCGTTTCGATGAACGTTTCTCACTATTTGCCGCGAATCACCATTGTCAGAACCGATCACGAAGATGAAGGGGCACTTGTCGTCCCTGTCGTCAGGTTTCAGATCCTGCATGGAGGTGGAGTGATAAATTCCCCGTTGATAAGTCCCCGTTGTGACGTAGACGTTGTCCTTGTTCGATTTTTGGTTGAACGTGTCTTCGCAGTCCTGCGAAATCGTGCCTGACGACTCTTCCGTGGATCGGTAAATTTGTTTGCTGGAATCAGTGGAGCCGAATATTTCTCCGTGGCTTGGTTTCGAGACAAGCTTCGATTGGCACTTGCGATTTGAGAGAAGAGTACGATCGAGCGTCATGAAAGGCATCTCGAAACATAGTGTCCAGAGAGCGGAGAGAAGTATCGTGAGGCAAAGATTGCTGAAGAAACTACGTAGCTGAAAGTTTTCGTACGGTAATTAATTATTTGACGGTATGCGAGGTAATTTTATAGCTTGATCTTTTAAGAAATGAACGAATGTTACTTACAATTGCCATAGCCGAAACTATGCCAGTTGTTCGCACCGATCCAGCTTCTGTTAATAGGAAAACGTAGTGGCACAAATAAGCACTGTATGTTAATTTACTGAATGGAACCCAACCTCTCCAGGATAGAAATTGGCTCACGAAACCTTAAATGAGGGAAAGTCAGTACGTTTGGAACATTTGTGTTGTTTTTGTTCTACCAATAACAATATGTATCTTACCACCGTAACCGTGAGCGCAGCAGAAGATGATCCAAGAGACAGAGAGAGCAAAGATTTGTCTGTGGAAGCCCGCGTAGAAGCTCGCTTTCACTCTGTCGTAAGCGTAATCGTCAGAGTACATCCATCGGGGGCAAACGAATATGAAGAAACCGGAAACTGCGGCCACTAGCCATCCCAGAGTCACGTAAACCTGTAAAAAATCACCGATCAATTTAATTGAAGAACATTGAATGAAAAACAGAAATTAGAAACAGTCGAAATAAGTTCTGCTACTGTTTTTTTTGATGAGCATACGTTTCGTATGTAATGATCGCTTTCTCTTCGCTTCTGTAGAATTTCTCTTCTTTTTTCATTTCTAAACGAAGAAAATGAAATATGATTTGAAGCTTGAGTAGAGGCGTAAAGTCTTTTAGTAAAACTACTGTACAATAATGAAATTAATTAAGGAATACTATAAATATGTAATAACAATCAAATGTTCAAAGTAACGTTCGGGTTTGATGAGGCATCGTGAAAATCAACTTGTGCAAACTAGATACGTGGTATAACAATTAGAACAATATACTCACACGGCGAATTTTCAAAACTCTCGTCCGCTTCTTGTATAAAAGGTAACCGAGAGCAAGACCAATAACATAGGAACCATATCTACTGTAAACCTTCGTATAAATTTGTATGTAAACGTTGGCCACGTCCGTGTTACTAATAACAAAAAAAAAGGCACGGTAATTAATGCACAAAGCGCATAATTCGTTTGCTTAATTTTAATAATTGATTTGATTTTGAATTTTTAAATAGCATAACTATCTCTGCGATCGGTATTTAAAGAATTAAAAGATCACAAGAATCGTATGAACGTTTGAAGTGCCTGAGGATCGTGCTTTGCAACGCCAGTTTAATCATACTTTCTTTTGCAAACGATTGAACGAAAAAATATAAAAGAAAAACAATACAGGAAATTTAGAAATATAAAGTAGCTATGGGCGAAATAAATCATACGGCATAACGTTGTGTGCAGTAACAAGGGGGTCACAATAGAGACGTACATATGTACACGCTAGGTGTGTGAAAAAAGGCCAGGCCAAACATTATTTCTGTACACGAGGATCTATTTAAATGCATATTTAAATTAACAGCAGACATTTCAAATATTTACTATAAACTGTTCATTACTTGGAAACAAATGACATTGGGAAAATACTTATTAAACAGTTTATCGAGTTTGGCATAACTTGTTCTTAACACTCCACAGAAAAAAGGGGAGAAAAGTGAAAGAGGTAAATTTCAACACTCACTCCTTGTAATAGAGCATAGTCCCAGTGAGCTTGAGACTGAATGTTATTAGGAATGGTATTAAAACAGAGGCGATTAAGCCAAATGCGAAAACGAGCCAGAAGAAGATTTCTCGTGTGAACTTGAGCATAGGGTATAAAAAGATCGGCGACAGCCAGACGAGTTGCATATCGGTCGCCAGATACCAAGATTGAGACATGCACTAGAAACAGAAGTAAGAAAACAATAATTATTTAAAAAGCTATATAATCTCGGAGTTTTCGATTTGATACGTGCCATTATACAACATTGTTTTTTTCCTTCTCGTTAGAGACAACTATTAATCGCTACGTTAGGTGGTAGACGCGGGGCAACTGTATCATTATTATATTCCACTTACGATTCTAGGTAAATGGATGTAATTGTTCACATAGAGCAGGTTGGTCCACCAGTTTTCTCGGCAATAATCTCTATTGGCACCCACCCATTGGTCCCAATGTGGACCCGAGTTCACTTTGTAGAACAACGTCGCGTAAAAACCGATCATCATCGCGTACGCCGGGGTCAACCTCAAGTAACGATGAAGATAGAGACCGACTACGTCAAATTGACCTCGTGGATACTTCTCGTTCTTCATTAGGGCTGTGTACGCCATTAGAACACCGCTTATAAGAAAGAACGTATCGGTGATGATGTTCGCGTTCAACACCAGCATGTTGGCCCAATTTGTGTGCATCTTGAACAATGAAAGTCTTTGGTGAAGTTTCGTGCGCAGTAGAAAGCTATAGTTAAGAAAAATCTGAAACACCCTGCCGATAGATCAGACGAGTACAGTAACGTTACGCCGGTTGCTCTCCTCCAGGCGTTTCAGTTGCCTATTTTAAGACTACTATATTCGCATAAACACAACCGAAGTATTTCTTTCTTAATTATACAAATTATTTAATTATAAACGAAGAATCTCTTTACCTGTGAAATCTCGTTCAGATTCATTTTAACACCAACCACCTCCGTGTAATGTGTGTGACCGTATATGATCCAACAAATGCTGATGTAACGCAGTCCGTCGAGGCACTTAATCGAATCTCGATGCCTGTCTGTTTTCAGTAAATTTCTTCCATTCGTGTAGACAGAGAACGATGTCAAAAGAACGTGTCTCCTGTCTGAACAGAAATAGAATTTCTACAACAATTCAGAAGATCCTCAATTTCCATTAAAAAGCGTAAAAAGAAATTTGTTAATTCGGCGAAAAGTATAAGGTCATAGAAGCATCGTCAGGAATTGCTCATAAAAACGAGCATCGATAAAACGCTTATGTAAGGTAGGTAAAGTGTCCTTAACACTGATCGTTATCACGCGACCAAGAATCTTTATCGATCGTACGCAACGTGCGATCAATACGCCGATCTAATCTCTACCCGAGTGTTTTATTTTGAAAACGCACGATATCTGATTCGACGATGGATTCGCAGAAAATTTTCATTTACGTAACAGAACGAGCAACTCACCTTTTCGGTTCAATGTACTCAGGTGGCCTTGTTTAGCGATGTCGTAACTCGTGCTGGCAATTATGATCACCGCGAATATCGCGAGGATCGATCTGTAATTCGATGCGATACGTATTAACGTGAAAGTATCGCGGCACAGGTAGATGCGTAGAAAACAATTACAGTAAATTTAATAGCGATTAACGATACGATATAATTGTCATTCTCAATAACTAAGATAATAAATAAGATGACCGAGTGGAAATTAATGCGTACATGTATGTAAGAGAAGAAAGAAAGAATGATAAACAAGGACAGAAGTTAATCTTAATAATACTTTCAATAAATTCCAACGCTACCACCAATGAGACAAGTCGTACAAGTATGCTATCCGTCAATATCATAAATAGAACAAGTACGGGTATTTTACGTAAGGCAGATAATAAAATTCTGATTGACGAGTTTGCTGCGCGATGCACACGTTCAGCCTTGCCCTCGAAGCCGCAGGTAAACAGCGTGGTCTTATATTGCACAAACTACTGCGAAACCGCGAACATTGGAATACGATAAGACCAAGACTATCCACTTACCCACCTATTGTTAATCCGCCAAATTATATTTCCTATTATTTTTCATGTTTCTCGTTACGGAAATAATCGGCGCTAGATGATTAGCCGCTAAAGTATTACCGTAATATAATTAGTAGCGAACGGATAAAGATATTATAAAGGAAAAGAAAAATACTCTACATGTAAATCCAGTCGGTTACATCGAAGACAGCGCGATCCGTTTCTGCAGTTCGACACGACACGTTCACCACCATGTCCACACGATCCTCTACCTTCAGGGGGTCGAGGCCGAGCTCGAGCGTCTCTTGGATTTCCGTGTGATTGCAGCTCGATGGAACACACCACATCCACTCGTAGTTTATCGTACGGCCAGACTTCCATTTCGTGTACCCCTGAAGAATTGAAGAAACAAAAAGGACATCGTATCATTGTAATCATTATAATAAGTTGTAGTACAGGTGCACTAGGTAACACATAAGGGTAGGGATCGATGAGTGATAAATGTTAGCAGACGCATATTAACACACTAACGATATAACTAACGACAGTTCTTTTTTAATCTTGTGGGATAAGAATTCTTGTTCCAGACAGGAAAATCTATTTAAATTCTGAACTGAACCATGCGCTTTGTTCGTAAATAATTTTTAACCTAAATTTCATTGCTCCGTAGGGTTCTGCGCAGTATCTATGCGCATGCGCGCGACGTAAGGAATCTTTGAAATCTTACGAAAAAAGATTTAGTCTTTGTCGTACGATCAATTCCTTTCACATCCATGGATAAGCATAAGGATCAAAAAAAGAAATGTAAAGGATTATTTGGTTATGTTACAATGGAGAAATGAAACGAAAAGGCGTCCACGATACAAAAAGGTTAAGAAATATTAGGTTAATTAATCATACTGTGTTAGTAGATTAATAAGATGAAATCAATTTGACAAACTTCTGTTCTACTAAATCTGAACGACGATAGCGCTTGCACCTCGAAGATAGATTACCTCAAAGCGATAGGCGGTAAATGGTTTGAGAACGATAATGACTAACAAGATCGAACGGATAATATTTTCGAACAATGACCGATAACACGATAAATCGATCCGGGTTCAAGTGTGTTATCGCGATGGAGAAGATTAATATTTCTTTATTGCTATGCTACTTAAAAAAAAAAGGATGAATTTTACTTGTATGCACTCAAGTATCACGTTTGCAGATGCGGAGCAGATTTTAGAATTGCGTTTAATAGAATATCGACTTGGATTTACTCACCGAAGCGATGGCTATGTTATGAAGCAGATCACCCATATCAGGTTGGCGTGGTTTACCGTTGTCCTCTGCGATTTCGAAATTCACCATGGCACTGCAAGCCTTCCCAGTGAATCCATGTCCGCTTTTCACTTGCAGACATTCATCGTAATTGCCCAGTTGCTGGTAATTACCCGTAATTACGCCCGGTGGAATTTTCACGGATGCGTCGTACACTGAAATCGAGAAAAAGATTTTTGCACTTCTCTTTATACATTGTTCATCGTATTTTTCTATTTACATGTCTTTGATTTATTTGGGTACTCTGTCAAGCTAATTGAGTTACCCAGGACCGACTAACAACTCCTCTTTTACCAGTCTATATAATGTAAATGGAGGATATCGGTTACATCTTGCAAAATACATATGTCTCGTGTAATTCAACACCAGATTTGCGTAAACATCCGTAATTTAATAACACGTGCCGTTCGCGTTGACATTTAATAATTGCTCGTGTTTATGACAAACCTATTGAAATTGGTTAATGTTTTAGCGTGGACAGCCAAGGCGTCAAGGAGTTCTTGTGTCCTCAATCTCCAGAATGATAACGACCATAATGCATTTTGAAAACAAATTTTTTCTTCATATAAAAAAGGAATCAATTCTTTTTCTTATACAAGGTGGGAGGAGAAAATGTGGATTCGTGCATAATTTCTAAGTTCATTAATTTCTAGGCGTCATCGAGTAGAGTGTATGCACATGGTGATAAATAATCGAGAGAGCGACGTATTTAGGTGAACGCATAAAAAGTGAACGAGATGCAAGGCGTAGGATGTTCGATGCACACCTTGACTTCGAAACGTGATTGGAAATGAGCAATAAAAAAAGGTGTTGTAAAATGACAATCAACGCGTAATTCAAGCGATCGAACCATCTAAATAACGAATCGAGTTTCCAGGAAAAATGAAATTATTATATCCCTGTAGGTATTCAGTTTCCAAAGGGTTAAAGGTACTACAGATCGCACATTTTAAGTTAAACCGCCCCTTGTAGAATTCAATCTCTAAAGGTATCGTTTCAGCTCGATATTGGCGCGATGTCTACTCGGAAGTAAACATCCACGTTAACCGAAAAACATACAGGAATTGCGTGATATTGCATGAATTGTGAAACGAGTCGGTTGATAAGGGATAAAAGTGGGAAAAATTTGACAATACGATAGCGTGAATTTTTCGTTAATAATCGATAGCGAGGACGCGTTGGTCATTGGGAAACAATCGCTCGCAGCTGAATAGAAAATGAACTGTTTGATTGTACGGATTCATTTATCTAACTTAATGTGCAATTGTATTCTTCACTGTATTGTATCATTTTCATTTAGAGTGCAATAACAACTACGGTGATCTTTCGAGAGGATTTGATGGGAATTATTCAAGATTGATGAATGCACCGCCGTCAGAGGAACACGTCACCTTCGTAGAAACATATCCGCACGACTTACGATGTCTTTTACCTTTCGCAGAACCTTGAGATCGTTCACTCGACGGATTATATTGGTAACCTTCAATCGTGAGCCTCGTGCGACCGTTGTAATTTTATTGTTTTCAAGTAAGTACGTGCTAGTGGTTTTTTCCCTTCCACGAGGAATTGCTTTTGGTAAAAAACTCATGATGTAAGAGCATAAGCGTTATGAGAGACAGCGTGACAATGAGGCTGATATAAAGTATGACATAGGAGTGGAACTGTTCCATGTATAATTTGTACAATAAAATAATGTTTATTTTGACGTATTCACAGTATCATTCCCTCTGGTATATTGGCTTCAATTAGACAAGGCAAAACAAAGAGCTATCGATTTTAAAGGTACACTTAACACTTTAAAGATGTACTTTTTTCTCGACAAAATCGTGGAAATTTTCTTACAATTTCCTTTATGCTTTCAGATCGTAACTCATCGGGAGTGCTTGCACGCTTCGCACGTTTGGTACAGAGAAAATCCGTAAATCAAGTAAAATCGGGAATAAGGCATGCCCACCCTGGCAGATAGTAGCACGCGTTGTAGACATAAAATTGTTGAGATCAAATGTCAGTTGCGGCTCACGTGCACATTTAGGTAGAAAATTTTCCTCGAGAATCGATCCGGAAAAATACTTCCCACAGCAGTATCGAGAACGCGGCTTGGCCGTCATCGATGAAGATATCGACGGAGAAGCAAACGAACTCGTAACCTTAGAATGCTAATTCATTGCAAATGCGTGTCGATTCCCGAGATGCTATTAACCCCAGTCGCTTCTAGGAAAAGTGTAGTTATTTTATTTGCATCTATACTCCTTTTCCTTCACTTTGTTTCCAAGTTAGCTATTTTTTTTTAATGATCTCAAGTAATTTTATAACGAAGTAATATTGGAATATAAATAAGTAATAACCCCATTTCTATATTCTTTTTTTATATTCCATAGGTATCCACTTCAGTCGATGACCGTGATGCTCAGCAAGGACCGTTGGCGATCGAACTTTTGCCTTTCTTGAACAGGTTTTTTATTAGCGGACCTTTCCTCTCTCGAATCTACGAACCAAACATTCCTCTATACCGATATAGGAATCAATCGAAAAGGTATAACCCAAAGAGCATAATAAATTGAGGACCACACTGTTACGCGTCGTTGTGCAGCCCAAGGCTGCTCGGATGCAGAATAGAATTTTTTATCACGAGACTATGATCATCTCGGGCCGACGAATATTTATCGAGGCAACATAAAGATCAATTCTGACGTGATCAATCTACAATTTAGGAATCCCCATCATCGATTAATAAATGAAGATGTTGCGGACGTTGAAAGACTTTTAACGCTGTGCAATTTACGTACGTTGCGTGTGCCACGTGTGAGAGGGGACATTTAACGTTTGTATAAATAATTCGTTTTTATCCTCAGACAGATGAAAACGTGAGTTGAAGGATAAGAGCAACGGAATCACCATCGAAACGACTTTTCACCGACTGTAACTCTATAGTTGAATAACAGAATTGAAAGCAAATAACAACAAATTTAAACTAAAAGGGCATTGGAATTGTAGAAAAGTTGCTTTTAAACTATACAAAGTAAAAGCTTTTTTTCCAAACATTAACATGATGTTAATATTTCAGGAAAACTTTGTCTGGTAATACTACCTTTGAATGCTGGTGCGAGGGAATTGCATTTAATACTATCAATGCGAAGTATTAAATTATAACGCGTATTATTAATGAACAACATCGTAATCAACAAACAAGCTATCGAAACAGAGATTCTCCAGTTATAACATTGCTGATGGATAACAACATCCGAGTCAGAGAAACATGTGGTAAACTGATGTTGTGTAATTACGATACTGCAAATAATATTATCGAAACTAGCAAATAATGCGTCAAAACAATGATTCTGTGGCTACAATATCGCTAATGAACAAGATTAGGCTTGCCAGAAGAAACATACGAGCAGAATCAGTTATTTTGAAAACAAAGCCTTGGACAAAAACAATTTCTTTTTGACCAAAGAATCCATTTATATATCTTCTACAAAGAATTTTTAATTAAACTTAGATTACTATCGTATCCAAACATACGCATGGACGTATCATTTTACTCATTCCCCTGCAATTATTTTCAGAATTGTTCGCCGTGTATGCTGTATGGAAAGTAAAGCCAGAACGTCGACGTCATTCTAGGTATGCATTTAAAGTCAGTATAATTACAACTAAAAAGTATACTCGAAATAGTTCTCGTTTGAGAAACACGAAAATGATACTTTTAATCACATCGAAGCGCCAATAATAACAAACAATAACGCGTATCGTACGAGAGAAGCCTAAGAATCCCGTCAGAAAGAGAAAAGATTGATCGATCATTGGTCAGCAAGCAAAAAGACCGGTATCGATACACAAGGACGGTCATCGGCACGAGCGTTATTCCTTATTGACCTAGTTTATGCCTGTCTCATGACGCACATATCGATTCGCCAATACTGAAACGTCGTTTTCCTCATTCAGATCCTTTCTTTTTCTCGTTCTGCATTTCTCTATGAATCCTCTATAGTTCACTACTGGCATTTCTAAATGACGTCACTGGAACGTTACCACTTTCACATGTTCTTAATGAAACGTTAATTATGAAATATCGTTTTTATGTTCGTGATCCCGAGGTCCATCCGTGCTCTTCACCGGTATATAAGTACGCGTGTTTTGAGTCATGTACGTTTGCAAAACCGTTAGATATGATCCAATTTTCTAATCTGAATGTAAGCGATTTTATATTAACATTAGTACAGAACAAATTTGAACATTTGCTTCTTATCGAGAGTGCAATTTTGGAAATAAAATCGTACAAGAGTATTCGAGTAACACTAATATTAACGCTGATGAATTAGAATAATAATAAAGAGTTTTCTCTGGTGAATTATGCGATTCGACAATTTATGGCGCCACGTAAAGTGGCATTTGTTACGCTTGCAGTGATTACGAGCCTGTTCGATGGCTACCCTACTTGCGTCAGCTTAAGGTCAAGCACCAATGCTACACAAACCCGCAATTTATCGTGCAAACTGTTGCCGATATACCATTTCCTATATAGGATGATCGAGAATTTTTATTTCAAATATTTTATTTTAAATATGAAAAATACAAAAGAAAAAGAAAAATTGATCTCTGTAGAGTTCTAACAGTTCACTTTTTGATTACAGGACAGTCAATAAGCAGTCGATTGAAAAATCTATTCCGTGACGTACGAGGCCTATCGGGAACGTCAGTTTACGTAAAAGAGATGAGGTCAAGTTTGGAACGAGCGATGATCGACGACGGTCGTCGACCGTATTCAAAATGAAATTTTCAGTTAGAGGAACTACCCAAATTCTTTTGTCGAAACTGGCCGTCCATCATGGGTTCCTTTCACCAGTTTACTTGGTTCCTTTCTTTCGAGACGTCAGCAAGGATCGTTCACCCTATGGGGGCCCAAGAAAAAGCGGCATCGATCTCAGCCATCTAATTCGTAAATTGAAAAACTCCGCGAGAGGTGAATGACCCGTTGCACCCCCATTCAGCGAAATTATTTCGCAAATTGAATCGACCAGGGAGAAAAAAAAAGAAGCAGTCAGAAGGTGAGTGAAGAGAGAAAGACACTCGTCTCGATCCAGTTTCACGATCTCCTTTCGAATTTATTCGATTTTAAAAGAGACCGATAATTACGATGCTTGCAAGTATTACAGTCCAACGCAGAAATACTCGAAACCTGGCGCCAGGTCTTCCATCTCGCCACGTTATTTCGCATTTCATTCGGCAAGAGGAATAAAATAACACCGATCGATTCACTTCCAAATTCTCCACATTCGCAGCTTTTATATTTACTTCGCATCGTTCCTAAAGCGTGTACGATTAAATATTCCGAGAAGATAACTTGAAACTCGGTCGAGCCACAAACAGAGGTGATTCAATCGGTTCTGCATCGATGCCGGGGGCGATGTTCCAACGTTTTTAGAGCGGCCCGTATAGTTTTCGGTTATGAGGCGAGCGTTGGGCGTCAGTTTGGTAGATTGCTCAATTGGTTTTGCATAGGTCAATGAACTCTGGCTACACCTCCGAAATAGAAAGGAACCAATAGAAATCGCCCCGAGGATACCGTTTGACCTATCTATTCATCATCGTTATTGCCTACTCGTTGGCTAGCTTCTTAATTCCTCGTCTACTCGTTCAGTGAAAGGGATGACAATCCTTCTGGCGTACAAACGTGGAACTTATTATTACCATTGATTCCAGGTAACGCTGCTTAGAAATAAGTTAAACGAAAGTTTCATCCTCCTCTCTTCGTCCAAGTTCACGATCGCTGGCCACCCCCATCGAGTCAATATTAAGTTCGTTTCGTCGCGGACAATAACCGCAAGTCCTGGAATTTTCTCGGATCGTTCGGTGACGGATGCTGGCCTCCAACGTGTCCATAACGTTCTTTGCACTTTGCCTGATAATTCGGTCAACAAACCCGTGTCGTGAACCTCTTCGGCGGCATCAAACGCGATGCACTTCCCCGTGTTCCTTCTCCGGCCTTCCTCTTATCTTCCGTGCGTGCGATCTCGCGTTTTTTTCTCGCGATACCGCGAACACCACGCTCCCGACCTTGTTCCAAGTGGAGACAGATACATCTTCCCCGCGTTTCTCTTCGACTTACCGCTATTCTCTCTCGCGGCTGTCGAAAATGAATCGCGTGTTTCAGGGGAAAGGCGCGATAACGCGTCTGGTAATCAGTTTTACGCGAATTATATCTTTACGCTTTTCACTTTTGTGCCAAAGATGTACGAAATAGTGTCCGCATTTTTTTGAAGTCCGAGTAAAAAATATGTCGTACTGTTTTTAATTCACGCAGAGTGGCAATAAAACTCTGCAACTGGGTTTCATTATTGCGGTTCTGTTTAACAGTATGTATATTTAAAAGGCAATTAAGCAATATTGTGAATTGATTGATTGTAAAACTGGGTTTCATTATTGCAGTGCTATTTAACAGTACATGTACTTAAAAAGCAATTAAGCAGAGTATCGTAAATCGGTTACTTCTCTGAACGTAGAATGTGTAATGTCAACAAACATTACCATCAAAACCGCAGAAACTTACGTGCTGGTTGTGCAGAATTGATCAATGAAATATGGGAATTAAAATATCCGTTATAATATTTATATATCCTTCTTTGTGTAAAATGATTTCGAAGAAGCTAATTGAATTGAGAGATACCAATTTAAGAGTGCTGCCATACTTTGACCCTTGCGTATAGTCACATTTTTAATAATTAAATAATTATCTAAAACTGTTCGAGGAAACGATTAATTCTCGAGGTATATCAATTCGTTTTTTTTTTTTTCATACGGAACAAGTATAATATTATAATATTTTATGAGTCGCTGGCGAAACGCGCGTCGTTTCAAATTGATGATTTTCTCATCGACGAACAAATAAAGATTCATTATATATGAATCCTTAACGGTTTTACTCGAATCCACTCGAACAATTACCTTTTCTTCGTTTATTTTTAATTCCGCGTTCGCGCAATGAAACTTCTGATTAAAAAGTGACCCAGTTAACAGATTAAGAGACGTTGAGAAATTGTTAGGTAGATAAGGGGAGCTTATTTTTGGAATTAGATTACGTTATTGGTGTGTTATTAGCATATGCCTACGCCCGAAGTGGGCCGAATTTTAGCTAGTTTACCGAGATAATATCGCTACACGTACTGCACCGATTATCGTGCTTATCAACACCGATATCACTCTAATATCACTACTGATAGATGCCGATAGATAACACTCGATTTGATTACCAGCATCTCTTTTTGGGTAATCGCTATCTCGCAGTAAAGAACGCTTCTTATCTGATCGAACGATCCACGTCTGCAAGTAGGATCATTTGTAATACAGAAAAAACAAGAGACTCGTAGAGAATTAAACTTTAATGTACAGAATTTACGGTCCCGCTAAAAATATTTAAGATAACATCCAAAAGAATAAGAGCGCCGGGCAAGAATAAAGATTTGAAGAAACAATAATTGACGCAAAAAAAAACCGCAATGAAGACATCACGACTTACTTTGCAGGGCCCATGGCGTGTACCGGTCGAGCTCCCTCAAATAAACCGCGCTATCCTGAAGACATTTGTCCGACGCCCCTTCGGAAGGTGCGAAGGGTTTCGCCAGCAAGTCCAACAGCACCGTTTCCGGTTTATCCACCGCGGCCACCGTCCCGTCCAGCCCAATCGTTATTAACGCGAGAAGGCAAACGGCAACGGGAACGGCTCGGGGCAAATCACTGGAACCCATGACGTTTAGAGGATGGGAACACGGTTCGCACACGTATCTGTTCGACGGAAGCACGTGGACGTGCAGAGTCACGTGTAACCACTGGCTGCCGAGTGTGCACGCATAAAAGGACCGTAAGAGACGTCAAAACGTGGACTGTACGTTCTGTCAATCGCTGGTGCATTTATACATTGCTCGAGACCGGATCGTTGAGGGGGATAACGTAACAGTGGGATAGAACCAAGAACCGCGGCAACGCACGCCCACCGGACGGACTGCACTTGTTCCTGTCTTCTGACCAATTTTTACTTGCCTCCATTTGGCCGTTCAGATCAGACAATTCGGATTTGACGGGAGGAATTATGAATTCGATGAAATCTGCACCGCGTACATCGACGAATGATTGAACAGAGGAGACACAACGATCTCGAGTAGTGGCAGCCGTCTTCTTCTCTGGCATAAATCATTTTTTCAAACGGATCAAGTCAATGATAGTATTAATGATTGTTTAACGGTATCTCTTCATCTAAAACAAATTTGCAATCGATACGTTAAGAGCTGCTGAGGTTTTGTTGAAGACCTTTTACTATTTCTGTTAGCAGGAAAGGCCAGCAACAAGAATAATGTGGCTCGAGAATCGTCATTTTACCACCCCTCGTGTGTATGTATATAGATCGACGAAAAGAATTAAAGACTGAAGCGTCTTGGTCGAGAATGTAACACATTACGTGGAACAAGAAAAGGGAACATGGAATCCAATGTAGTCACCGTCTTATTGAGTACTCTATCCGACAAGCTTCACTTGTGCCTAGTCAAGCAGCACGGTATCTTTTCGTTGCGATACGTACCAGTAATCGCATCACAAATCTGCTTAAATCTTGCAAGAATGAATCAAATGGGGTAAACTGTCTGCTTACTAAAAATCAGTTCTGGTGCCTTAGTTAATAGGGACCAATGGAACCACAAAATGGCTATAATTCGATGACCCTTGAACAAGTAGGTCGTGCATCTATATGTGTGTATACGAAACATTTTTATTGTTTTTTTTTTTAGTACCAAACGCTTCTTTAAAGCGAGTCCCAAGTAATAAAAAGAAAAGCATTCCATTTATTATATATTCTTCATACACATACTTACAAACATATGGAATTTGGTGTTGAACGGTTGAACAATTTTATTACCACTTTCTGATCACGAAGTAACCTGTACCGATTTTCTTGAATTCCTTTTTAAGCTGTCCGATTTCGAGCATATGTCTTTCATCTCTCTTTCTCCTTCTTTCTCACCTCATTGATTGCGTGGCAATATGAAGGATAATTTGAGTCCACGTTCTGTTAAATGCGAATATAATCGTACTTAAATCGAAAATGAATTTGCTTTGCACCTCGTAAGTTACGTTGGAATACTACATCTCTCCTTTCGAGCATATTTTAATTGTGATAACCCGAGACTAACGATGCAATGGTATCCCAACTCCAAAAAGTACGTTTCGAGGTCACAGCTAATAGAATCACAGACTGCTGTCATCTCCAATTTGACAAATCTAGGTACGGTTTATTAAAAAATGTAATTATTCAGATCTGTAATATTTTTTGATCAATTTATAACAACAGGTTACAAATGATGTACACGTCGATTAGTTAGCCAGTGTTATCGGTAATGCGCTATTGAAGTGGGAATAGTTGACGGTCAAAGGCGGTAGAGGAGAGGAAAACGTAGGAAAATTGTGGCATTACGTAAACGCGTGGAACGGGCACGTGTTTACCGCGTAATTGCCTCATCCAATTAGAGGAAAACACCGCGAAAAATACGCGACGGGTTCGTTGACCGGAATCACGTGTACGGCGAACCTTTCCGTTGGAAAAACGCGTCAACGTGTTGATATCTTGCCACTTAACAGCCATTATCAAAATAAATAACGTTCGTCAAGTATCGCGGGTGAAATACCATCTTGTTATATTTAAATGGCGTAGAATTCTAGGATTTCCGGTACTTTTCCTTTTTTTTCCAAAACTTTCGTATCCGATTTGATACAGAATTTGGGTTATACAGGTTCAGAACCTTCGTTTCGTAGAAAGTTAGTGATTGCAGAGAACCTAGAAAAGTTGTGTGAAGAAATTCTGTTCTCTGTTCCTGAAAATTTCCATGACTCACGTGAGAAAGATATAGAAAATGTAATTCTTAAAATACCTATACATTTTTGTGATCGATTTTAATTGATTCTTAGTAATCGATCATTTTTAGCGCCGACGAGGGAAGGTGCAGAGATCATAGAGAGCATGACCGATAAAGATTACCATCCGGATTAAAAACGCTATTTGTTGGCAGATAATCGATACAAGGAAATCGAGTCGCGGTTATTAAACGCGAAACTCTGATACTTAATCAGGCTCGATTGATACTGTGCAAAGATAGGAACTGTGGAAAATTTCGTGAAATTGTTGTCGATCCTTGTTAATAGCTAATCCTGCGCTTTGTGTTTAGCAATTTTAGTTGGGCACAACTGAAACCTTTCTGCGATAAAAAGGGAAAGATGTATTTTATGTATTCATCGATAAAACTGAAGTTTAAGAGAGAAGAAAGTTTGTCAGGGACCGAAGATTAATTGTTGGAATTCGTAGGAGAAAATATGTAGGAGAGCGCCATCGAAGAACGTGACCAGGCGAACGTTTGGCCACAGGATTATTTTCACGCGTCAAAGTTTCTCGTGACGACCACGATAGTTCATTAACGATACAGATTTCGGCTGCCTCGGCGAGAAAGTTGAAAACAGGTCGATTTTTCGTCGGTGAAGGCGCATTGACGCGGTAGCGGGGCTCAATTTATAATCGAGCGACGAAAGGAAGAAGTCAATGCACTTTCAATGCAGAATCCCAACTTCCACTTAGTCTTTTGTCCCTGCGCCTATAAATATACCTGAGAACGCGTGGAAACCGGATAGACTGAACAAGTTTCTTTCCCGGTAACCTTGCATTTAATTGTTTCCAAAGTTACTTTTAAAGCTATAAAAGTGACCGTCGCTGATCTACTCGAAAACTCGTTAAAGAAAATAATAAAGTTTCAGAAACGTATCAATGCTCCAGAGTGCGAGCTTACAGCATTACGCAAGATCGATTTCATAGCTGAAGCGGAAGGCAAGTGTGCCGTCAAAAAGAAAGAAGTCGAAGACGTGAAATGAAGTTCTTTTGAAAAATATTTCGAAATCAAAGACACGTGGAGCCCACTTGAAGTTCCAACTCGACGCGTCACTTTTTATTCTCTATCTCTACACCTACTTCGATTCTTCCTTTATTCACAACTCTTCACTAACCGAATACTTTTTATTCTATGAATAATGAAATTGTATTTATTTTATCGATTTACCGACAATATTCACTTCTCTGCGCTGCTTCTTATGAAGTAAATAATTAGTGTTTAAGATTGGATTTTGGAAAAAGAATAATTTGTTTTCACGAAAGCATTGCAATCGAGATATTCTTTCCAGCGTTTAATGTATCGTTTTCAACTTACTTCCGAATGAGAAATCGTCCTCTTTTCAGTGGAACATGAATTGCGACGCGGTTTGTGTATACTGTGCTACGCAGCATCCGATATCTTGAAAATTCAATAATTAAATTCACTACAAAATTCTCTGACTATATTGTAAAATGCATGAATTGAAATTCCATTATTCTGTACAAAATCGATTTTTTATAAACTTTTCATGAAGTTATCTTAAGAAAAAAAAAATGGAAAGTTTGAAATATTTGACGTTTTATCAAACCATTGCAATCACTGCAGCATCGTGTCTGTTGAGTGTATTCAGTTGCCATACTATAGGGGTTCCACATTGATCTTGATACAAATAGTACGTTAAAAGGGAACACTTAAAATCTCTAAGTAATTTAAAGCACAAAACTATTATTTTAAATCATTCCTCTTATATCCTTACATAATCATTTCTTTCAAATACGGAGATGCAATGAAAAAAATTCAATTTTTGAAGGAGAAATTATTCAGAAACGAGTTACTATTACACCAAAAATATATATTTCGCGTATATGTATAACTAAAATACTAGAGGAAATTAACCCGTATAATAACAACATTACTTGATTAAATATAGTACATTTTTTCTACTATAATTTTTCTCAGCAGAACAAATGCTTTATAAATATATAAGCTGCGCATAAAAATTTCATATACATGTACATGTATACCATTGTTTAAAAAAAAATTACCAATATTTACCCTCATAGCTATTTATTAAAGTTGGAATAAAACATTTGTAATGTTTTAATATAAAGTTGTTCTAATCTCAAAAGGGACTTGCATAGTGAAAATTTTGCTACTTATTTAAAGAAAAGAAAAAATATAAAGACTGAAGCTACTTATTGTAAATGCAAGTAAATATAATATAGTGTACATTATATTGCTATTAATAAAATTTCCCTAAAAAATATATATATATATATATATACATTCTTTGTAATAAAATAACATTAATTGTGAATGGAATATAACTTATTCTCTTCAAGATTATTCAAAATTTTCCATTAATTCATCACCACCCTATTTTGGCTAAAATTTCTTTAGCATCTTCAAATGTTTTTTCTTTCGATTGCATACTGTTTACTTTGAACATCAAGCCTTGGTTTTCAAAGTGCTTGATTATAGGTACAGTTTTGGTAACATAAGTCTCGTGCCTTTTGATTAAAACCTCCTCGTTATCATCGGATCGTCCACTCCCTGCTGCTCCGCGCTTCAAACAACGTTGGGTGCATACTTCCTTACTGCACTCGCAGTATAGTACACCTTTTACTATACATTTGTCGCTCATTGCCTGTTGACAGAAAAACACATTATTCGTTCTAACTAATTAGAGCTATCAAACTTTGCAGTAATTTTTTTCAATCTTGTTCTCAAGCCGGCTAATTCATCCCTTTGCAATAAGATCTATTTATCATTGTATACCTCGTTCCAACCATTGATGTTATCTTCGTTCCGTGGAAAACCGTCGATCAAGAACCTTTTGTGCGGATTATCCGACATCTGCATCGCTCGATCCAAAAGGCTGCAAGTAATCGCAACGGGCACAATCGTTCCATTTTTAATATGATTCTCGATTAGTTCTCCGTATTCCGAGCCTGGGTTTCCGCGTTCCTCTCTCAATAAATCGCCAGCGGACAAGTGTACATAACCATACTTTTCGGTGATCTGCCAACATAAGGTACCTTTGCCAGCACCAGGACCTCCCAAAACAAATAGAACCTCGGGTTTCTGAATCGCGGACATTGTAAAAAGTCGCAGCCCAGATGCAAATATCTTAAACATAAAATAGTAATAATAATCAATTTACACACAGTATCCCAGATAACACAGCAAATCACATAACACTTCAAAAACCACCAGCGTATCACTGTGGCGCCGCCAGGTTCCGTAACGCCACAGGGGTATCACCAGGATAACAAGTATTTAAATGCACCAGAACAGCACGGCGTGCTGTTACAGTGATAATACCGCCTGCCAATGTCGTTCATTCACTAATATTCTCAGCAGTGACGTGCGGTGACATTTTCCCACTAAACTAAACAGTTTATTCATTTTGATTCTAAAATAGATTAACATGAAGCAAAGATACAGGATTATGCTTGGTTCTCTTAAATTTATAATTTAACTCGATACAGCAATTGTTAATTGCAAGTTAGAACGTAAAGTAACGTATGTAAATATAAATAATAAACACTACATATTGTGCAGTTTCAATAGGAAAACAGCTTTTAAACCTTTATTGTACATCATCATATTATATATCATTTTTATGTTTCCCGCTTTAGAGGTAAGAAAGAGAAAGGTATATAAAAAAGCTATAGGATAGAGTGAGACAGATGTTACCTACACTACACGAGAACCCCTGGCGCCATCTCTATGAAAAGTGCTCAAACTGGTCGCTCAGCATTATCGACAGCGAAGTAAACTACTGAAACACTAGCGCCATCTCTGTGAAAAGTGCTCAAACTGGTAGTACAGCATTATCGACAGCGAAGTAAACTACTTACCGACTAGTGGCGCCATCTCCACGGTGGGTGCGGAAACTACTCGACGAGTAGTTTCAGCATTCTTCACAGAGATGGCGCTAGGGGTTCCAGAGTGGGGTCGGCATTATCTGTTTCACTCTTTCTTATAGCATCTTTCTTTCTCTTACTTATAAAGCAGAAAATGTACAATATATTTACGTGTTATAAATTTTCGTTCTGATGAAAATGAATTACGTTTTATGAATCGCAAAGTTTCACGCTGCAACTTCCGAAAAACTTTAATGAATTTTAAAAGATGCACTGAACTTCGGTTTGAGCTGCTCAAGTGGAATTGGTTTTTAACTGCAGAGAAGTATAGTTTGCGACTGCGCACATTGACTATTATGCAACGGTCGTATGTATACGGTTCTGCTATAAAGCATGACTACTTAACCTTGTAGTATGATGTATGATGTTTCTTATATAACAGAAGAAATGCTGAAAGTTTTGTTGTCACGATGACTTAAAAATTGTAAATGGCAAAACTGTGATATCATTAACACGTAACTACCATTTTTTGGTAACATGAATTTCACTTAGAGATATTAAGGTTATGTGAGAAAATTGATAATCATTTATGACATAAAACATCAAGCGATGATAATGATACGCTGGTGTCAACGATTAGTCGGACCCGACAAATATCTAAGATTTCATGCACAATCTAGTCAACACAAATATATCGTTAATTACTTGTACCCTTGCAGTGTGATTCACACAAAATCAAGCGCACGTAGCAGATATGATTATGGCAATCATAAATCATCGCAAAAGGTACTGAACCCATTTAAAATTGTATCAGACAAAGATAATGAACCGACAGAACTCACTGGGATAGCAAACGTTGAGTTGAAACAGAAAATCACATTTGCTACAAGATTAGTAAATAATTGCCCATCTATAATACAACCATACTTAAGACTTATTAGATTGGACAAACCCATAGGTGAGATAAATAACAAGGAGAACAGATATAACTTGGTTCAATTGAATTGAATCATGGTGTATGAATGGTTATTAATTTTGGCATTTAAATATTTAAACAGATGTAATAGTTTACTAAATTTGTGTTAAAATTAGTTTAAGGAAATTAGTCTGAATAAGTTATATCTTTAGGTTCTTGGTTACTGTTCTGGCCTTGTGGTTGGAGCATAGCCATGGCAGCATCACCAGGTGCTCTGCCAGATCCTTATCTCTTAAGTCTCTTTGGAATGGGTGCATTCATTATGCGTGGAGCTGGATGTACTATAAATGATATGTGGGATCAAGATATTGATGGAATGGTAATACTGACTCAATAAATATTTCAAAAGATCAGACATTAAGAAAACCTTTTACTGCTAGGTAGCCAGAACAAAAAATAGACCGTTAGTCACTGGAGAAATTTCACCTCTACAATCATTGGCTTTCCTTGGATGCCAATTATCTTTGGGATTGCTTATATTATTGCAACTAAACCTTTATAGTATTATATTGGGTGCAAGTTCACTAGGTACCTTTTTTATGCAATTTAATACAATTATTTAACGTGAAAACAAAAAGAAACAATTAAGATTATTTGTTAAATTAGAGTCCGATTCTTTAGGATTGAAGTAAGTAGAAAAATAGTGTTTTAAAGTCGTCATATTTGTTATTACAGTCTTAGTAATATTATATCCTGTTATGAAGAGAGTGACATATTGGCCACAATTAATCCTTGGAATGACTTTTAATTGGGGTGCACTACTGGGTTGGTCCGCTGTGCATGGTTCGTGCAATTGGTCTGTTTGTTTACCCCTTTATACTGCTGGAATTTTTTGGACACTTTTGTACGATACTATATATGCACATCAGGTAAATCTAAAGATTCAATCATAAATGTAAATTACTCAAAATTGCACACACATCTATTATGTGTTTGTGTTGAATATTTAAACACACAATGTATCAACACCAAAGGGATTTTGGCTTTCCGAAAACACAAGGAAAGGTTGCCTTTAGCAGCTTGTACTGAAAGCAATAGCGTAATATTTTTCTTCTTGAATTATAGGACAAAATGGACGATGTCATAGTGGGCATAAAGTCCACAGCTTTAAAGTTTGGTGACAGAACAAAAATTTACTTATCCGGATTTAGTGCAGCCATGATAACAGGGTTAATTGTATCAGGTATATTAGCTGCACAGACTTGGCCGTATTACACAGCAGTAGGATTAGTTGGTACTCATCTTGTTAACCAGGTAGCATTGCAAGTAGTTTAAACAAAATTCAAATACTTCTTAATATCAAATAATATTATTATTATTTTGGGGAAAATAATACTAATATTAATATAAATATCCTTCTAGATCTATAGTTTAAACATCAACAATCCCGCGGATTGTTCTAAAAAGTTCATCTCCAATCACAGGGTAGGAATGATTCTGTTCACAGGAATCATTTTAGGGAATCTCCTAAAAGATTCAGTCGACAAAAGAGAGGACAACACTGTGCAAGAATTGGATAATGAGGCTACTTTCAATGAACCGAAGCAACACTAACTACGTCACTTCTAGAAGTAAAGATGATTAAATATAAGGGAAATGATATAAGTAACTGGCGGGTTCCAGTAAGTTAAAGAAATTAGTTAGTTTTGTTTTTACATTGGGTGCCATGAAACTACTTTTAATTTTCGCTTACAATTTATAGTATAATATTTTTGGAATCGTGAGTAATACTATTCATTGGAACATGTAAGTCATTTCAGACAAAACTAATTTTTAGCTGAGCATATGCTAAATTGTCAGATTGAAAGGAACGCCAAAGATTATTATACCATTATAAATAGTAAATATTTAACAACCGAAGATACTATTTCATTCAAAATAAGGATGGTAATAACGAACAAAGTACAAAGTAACAAAATTATCCTTCTTTTTTATTTAAATACTTATTCTTATTGAAAAAGACGTAAAGTACATAGTAGATGACTGTTGGTTTCTACGATTATCGAATCAACTTTTAGTGGACAACGTAATTTGACTATTATTTTCATTCAATTTAGTTTCATTATTTATCATTTCTGAATTACTATTTTCATACATTTTCGATGTTTCCAAACGATTCGTAGCATTCTGACGCTCTAATATCTTTAAGTCATATTGTTCTTGCGTTAGTAAAGATTTTTTCATTTTATCTAAAAGTTTTATATTTGGAAGCACTATAGCTAAGTATCCTCCTTTATGCGGAGGCTCCAACAAAAGTTTCGGATTTTGCAATAGCGCTTCGTTTACTTCCACCAATTTCCCAATTATACAACATTTTATGGTGTATGTCTTTCCATTTGAACAAGTGATTATACAAATATTCGAATTCGTCTGCAATGGTTGAGCGCCGTGTTTACTCTTACCAGAAACTTTGTTCAGAATTCTATCTAACTTATCGCTAACTTTGAAGTCCACTTTTGTTATATCTTTATCCTGAAAAATTGTGTGACTTGGAGCTAGAGTAAGCATACAAATACGATTACTATGCATTAAAACGCGAATGTCATCGGCGGGACTTTGTACATCTAACTTGTAATAGGCAGTAAAGTATCGTTCTGTTATCGTTGGAAATGATCCATGATAGTTTACACCTTCTAACATGTCTGTAATATCAGTGTCCGGTGGAAATGGGAATAAACTGTCGTCCTCGTCGTTATTTGACAATGGCGTTCCTTCGTCTTCATTATCCGTTAAATCTGTATTCTCCTGACATTCAGAGTTTCTATCTGTCTCATTCTCTTCTTTTGAAATAATACAGGAATCATGTTTTATGTCATTAGATTTGTTTTTTTTCGTAATCGGCTCGTTGTTACCTGAATTAATGTTCATTTTGTAAATGACACTTTATCGCAGACAATGTTCCGACATTTGACATTTATTTAAAACTTGTTTAACAGAGATACTTTTTATCGTTTAACATAATTATATGCACTTTAATATTTTTTATATTAAACGTTGCAATAGAAAACTGTAGAAAAACCTTACTTAGGTTATGTTTACATTTAATTTAATACAAGTGCCATATAGATACAGGCTTGTATCGATCCTCGTCAATGTGTAATACTAGATAAAAATAAGCCGGCAAGAACTGTCCAATGAAGAATCGTTCCATCTAGTGTTATCTACACAGAGTTAACCTCTATTGGACGATGATATCACAGCATGTTTACATTTAATATCACGTTAAAAGAGTATGATAATTAAATAGAAGTTGGCGATCGTCCAGAGAAATGACTTTTTCTAAAGGCGCGTCTCGAACACGTAACTCCCCAGATTTCTCAGTTTGTTATTGGTCAAGCGTGGAAGTGGGATTCAGACGGAGAAAGCACAAACAATAAAGCGATATTATAAACCACAGCGAAGGAAGTGATATCTAGAAAAAGAAAAGGATCTAGAATAAAACGCAACGGAACGAACCTTCTATGGTATCTCTTTGTATAACACTTTGTGGTGCGCTTCGATTCTTCTGAAAACAAGTTAAGGGAATACCGAATTAGAAAAGTTCCTACTTTTTGTATGTGTGGTTATGTTCGTCAACGGTCCGATTTACTTTAGCATATATGCTTTACGTACTGTAAACGGTGCCGAGCACTCAGGAATTTTGTAAATGACTTAGCAAAACGCGACACTATTTTTATATATCTACCACGTCACCCAGCCGTACGGTGAGAGACGTTTTTAACGGTAAAAATATGTGTTCATCGGGACTTCTGATATCGTAATCGGAGCAAAACATGTCAGAAAGGAAAGTGGATACGGAAATTGCGCGGAAGCAGTACATAAACGATGCAAGTCTCATTGATCAAGCCGAGATTATTGACGTGTCTACTTTTAACTTCGATGACACCGATGGCTGGTAAGTCGTCAAACGACTAACACTAATCAACGATGAATGTTTACAATTAAGGGGGTAGTCGAGCTTATTGACCATTCTTTAAGTTCTACTCGAATTTTTATTTCACCTCACGAACCTCGGCTCCTATTATGTTGCCTGATCATTTTGATCAAATTAGGAACAACTTAATGAAATTTCTGATTTATGTAACAATAACGTTTCATTAAATATTTTAGGAAATGCTTGTTAAGTCTGATGGTTTCGATTACTTGTGGACACTTTAGCGATGTATATTTCATTAAAAGTGAATCATTATTTGCCAGATTCTATATTTGTTCGCATTATATAAATAAATTTCTCCTTAGATCTAGTTGCGAATTGTAATTAATACTTATAGATTATTGGGTCAAGTAGAAAGTGTTTGGATTTTTCTCTTGTTAGATGTATTATCTTATTAATTGGTTATATTAATAACTAATGCGATATCTTTTAATCTTTATCATACTTGCTATTATTGTTCTTTGTTTATCTATAATGCGAAATATAAATGAATGTAGGATCAGTAAGTAATAAAAGATCAAAATACAATTATAGATCCTGAACATAATAGTATATTTGATAAATTTATGGAAAATAGGAGTTTGACTGCTAATGAATTATATAACAAATCGTTACAGCAATACGCCAGAGAAAATGCACAAACTTTCTATTCAATCTGGTGTGAATAAATTTCTCTTTTAGATTGATTTTTTTCTGAATTGTAACTAATGATCATTAATTATTTAGCAGTATATTGCTTATACTTATCCATATTTCTTTGTCAGGCTATGCGTACCAACAGAATATCAATCGGAATCCACTGTTCAAGATTTGTACACCTGGTTAAGAAGTGAACCAGAGCTAACTTTCTCAGGTATTAAACATTTAAATTATTTAATACGATTGTACTTAACTTTATGTTCAATCTCTATACGTTTAGTTAATAGAAAGTCTACTGATACAAGAACATTTACGAGACCTAAGAAGCGGTCTAACAGATGCAGTTTCGAATCTATTTTGGAGTCCTTATCTGCGCCTGTGTCTAATACATTTAAAACTTCAAATTTTTCAAACATAAGAGAAGATGTAAGTTTATTTCCATTCGTAGTATACAAGGTAGAACTTTGAAAAGGTGTTCTGTAATTAATTGAGTAGAATTTTTGCTTTAACAGTGCTTAACATGGTTTTAAATAGATTTTCTTTTTTATGTATAGTTAAATAAATATCAAGATATGTCTACTGCCAACAAAGGAGAAATTGTGCCTGCAATGTTAAAAATGACACCTATTGCAAATAATATTAGTTTTCTTGGTGATGAAGGTTTAATAGCATCAGGTCAAGAAAGCATGGAGATGTTCTTAAACATGTCTCAGTCCAAGGGAATTGATTCGTTTATTAACTTAATGGAGCCAGGTCTTAGCGATCCGCTGATGAATGTCTCACAGCCGTCGATATTTTACTCGTCTATTACTTCGTTGCCTAGAGATGATTCGTTGCATAATGCGGAATGTGATAAAGACGAGGAAATTGCAAACGTGACTCAGTTGCGTGGCGAAGAAATCGGCAAATACGAGGATGTTAAATATTTCAATCATAACGACACGATCTGTAAAAGCAATGAATCGCAAGACAATAACGAAAGCCACAGTCTGAGTCCAACTAATAAGACGTTGACGAACGACTTCAACAAAATTAATGGAACTTACAACGCTGACACGAGTTCTGGAACGTGCGTGTCGCTAAGTTCGAACAATGATAAATCTAGTACAACTAAATTGTCTTCCACGTATGTACATAAAGACAACGATGATACAAACACTTTGCGATCGGAGAATGATAAGAAAGAGGAAACGTTCAACTTGAATACCATGCATCACCCGACTGTTCAGAAAGCAGAGAACTTGCTTAATTTAAATGACACGTATTGTTCAACGGAGATTGAGAAACCTGACAATGTTAGGGCTTCGACTACTAAAAATGATGCGCAAGATAAAGATCAAACGTACGAACTAGAGAAGACTGCAGTTCACGATACACATAAAAACTCTCCTTTTTCGCTTGTTCACGATGACGCTCTGAACTCTACGTTCAAGTTACCGATTCCGCTTTGCAATCAATCCACTCCGAAAAGCATACCCGCATTGAATTCCACGTTCAGAGCGGGCAGCAGGCATTTAGAGTCACCTCGTGTGTATAGCACAACGATTAACTCGAACTTCAAAGCGCCGACGTTGTTGAGAAAGGAATTACTTGCGGAAATATACAAAAGCGGTGAGCACAGGCTGGACAGCACGTACAATCATGTGCAACCTAAAGAACATCAGAACGAAAGAGTCAAGGATGAAATCGCCAACGAATCGCCGGGTCGTATTACCAATAAAAACGATATTCCCGTGGAGAATAAATATAATACTTATAAAAAGGAGTCCTCGATCAATAAAATTAAGCCACGCGCCGAAATAGGGGACGAGGTGAAAGGTTGTACTGAAAATTCGTCGGACAAAAAGTATTACACGTTCACAAAGAAGAGTAGCAACCACGGCGGAAAGACTGACATGGAGAACGCGGAATCATTGGACAACGTAGATTCTATGTTTGTGAAACCACTGCCGAAGTTGCAGAAACGGAATCAGCATATTCCTCGGGTGCTCTCGAAGTTACCGCAGTTTCTTCAAAAGTCTAATCCGAATCTTGTATCGAATTCATTGAGAACCGTAAGTATCACAGGTGGCGCAAACGCGGTTGGTTTCGGGTACATGAAGGGCTCGCAACCGAACATCGTGAGGGACGTTGAGAAGAGTCTGGCGAGCAAATTGTATCCGTTGGGAAAGGTGAAGAGTGGTTCTGAGCAACGACTACTAGAATTGAACGCGGGTATGGGAGAACTTCAACTGTTGGGTGCTGGAGGTTCCACGGAAAGTATAGAGAGTACGCAAAGTGCTCATAGTGCTCCAGATCTGGATGACAGACTCAGTACTTGCTCGGACAGTAGTCACAACTCGTACACGACACCACCGATGAATATCGAACAGTTACGTCAGATAGTAAGGATGCAGGAAGAAAGTGAGTTACACGTTTCTTATTAACGAGAGAGAAAGTACAGTTGCGAAGGGACATGTACTTTAAATGTGTAACTGAAATATTCGCGCAAGTATAATTGCGATATTTAAGGTCGTTATTTAGAATAAATATACAACGAATTATAAAGAAAGGTAATGAAGTTGAGGGTGTAATAACGGTAGACACGATTAGAAACAGTGATAACAATTACTAAAGACAAATGAACGCTGTACTTTCTTCTTTAAAACGATATTACAACGTGAACATAAAAAGCGTTAAGTTTTATACTGGTTTTAAATTATAGGTTTGAATCAAGAGGATACACCTGGATCGAATAAGCGAATTTTGGAAAATACTTGGATCGATGGGGAGAAAGACTTACCGTCTCCTATACCAAAGAATGGTTGTGACAGAGATTCACCGTTGAGTATGAATTATAATATTAAAACAAGCTCCCCGCTAATAAGTCCCACGAGATCTAGTCAGTCGATAAATACTGATGGTAAGTCAATGCGTTCAACGAATTTTGTACACTTAAAAATGGACGTTTTTCAATTTTCAAGCTGCAAAATATATTTGTATTCTGCATTCTTGTCTAACGATTTTTTATAATATATATTTTAAGGTCATCCTATGGAAACTGTATTGAAACAGAATGGAGCAGATATGACGAAAAAAATTGAAGTAAGTTTCTTTTCATTTTTATCAAAGCAAGTTTAGCTGAAAGTAACTTACTCTAGTTGTGATCAGTAACTGAAAGAGGAATTATTTTTGTCTTTTTCTCCTACTCTTAATCATAGAACATGCATAGAACATTTGTTTGAAAAAATTCGCAATGATACTTTTTACTAAATATTATACTATTATATGTACAGGTTTTTAATAAACCAGTAATGAAAATTGAAAACAAAACAAGACTGCGACAGCCAACTAATTGGAATAGGGGAATTAGAGCGCCGAATGTAACGAGTGCTATTCCCAGACCACCATCACGTATACCGGGTCCCAGGTTTGTCAGACCAACCGTGAAAAATATCCAAAGTGATGCAAAACGAGGACATATGTAAAATTATGGGGAATGTAGAGGTCGGGGGGAGGGATGGGGGAGGGGCGATCAAACTATTCATTTTTAGGTAAAGTTCATAATTTAGTCTGTTCGTACAGTAATTTGTATAAAAAAGTGTTCTAAGTTATAATGTTGGAGGGTGAATCCTTTTAAACATGATAAAAATTCAGTATTATTAAATTTTCAAGAATAATAAAAAAAATGTCATGTATATCACATCATCGTTTCCGACCTTGAATTTATTTTTCTTTATAGAAGATTTAATTACAGTATTTTACAATGGCTTCAAAAAACGTTTAATTCTTTTAAATCGTTTCGCTTTTAAATTGCTTTTTGCTTAAAAATGCTATGATCGTATGGAAGCAAGAAATTACCCCTCCAAATTTTTATCCTTTCAATTGTTGATTGCATATCGCATTTATATTTCAATTGGAACTGATGATTTTAATATATTGTGAGATACGCGATAATGTCACGAATGTAATATAAATTGCCAGCTACATTTGCAGCATATGGTGGTCTCCGTTACATGTGTAGATATATAAAAATAATTTTTTATAAAAAACGTTGTTAAATATGGGATGAATTTGTCGTCAATAAAAGAATATATGCGTGACGCGTTTATTCCATTTTATGGATTAATAATGTAGCAAAAATATGCTACGTATGACTGTTGAATGAATATTTGGAACTAATAACTTTCATACAATTTATTATCAAAAATATCGCGTAAAAAATGAAAGTGGACTGATAGCATGAGTATTTAAGATTAGGAACATATTTAGGGATAAGTTTATTTAGACACAGTTATTTTTCTTAGCCAAGATGTTCGATCTACTGATTATTCTTGAATTAAAAACGCCGATATTGTCTTCAAATATAAATTTTTTATTTCTGCATAAACAAACATCTTTCCTCCAGTTATGCCACTGGGATTACCAATAAAAAGGAACTCTTGCAAGTAGTTTCTCCATTTTTCCCAGATGCCTAAAATCTTTGCTAGAAACATTGAGCTAAGTAGAACAGTGGAAACAAATTCACATTCCATATAAAAAAAAATTTAGAGTAAATTTACAAGAAGATATCCGAGCGAGAGAAATGATATTTTAGACATATATTTGGAACACTAATTTTCTAATCAGAACTAAAAGAAAAAAAGAAGTTAAATTTATAAATAGTTACAGATAGACCTGAAAAAGTATTAAAAGTTTAGAATTTAGCCATAAATTTTCATACACTTTTATCCATTTTTATAACGGTATACACATTTACTATCACTTTAGGAGAACAGACGTACATGTTATAAATGGCCTATATACTAAATTATATTAGATACAAAGCACTTTATGATACATTATTAATCCAACGCGATACACTTGTATATTTTTAATATTCTCGAGCATAATTTCTTACAGATCTGTAATATAATTGTATTTTTAACTATGATTTTTATAACGAACTTCTAGATGCTAGAAATCTCTCGAACGATCTTAAATATTACGACCTATAGCGAAATGATTTTATAATTTGACCAATTTCTAGATTTTAAATTGTAGTTACCAAAAAAAAAAAGTTAGCGTTACTAAATTGTTTGCATATCTCAAAAGTGATTGATGTCAATCATGCTACTATAAGAAATGTGAAATTTCTGATTATCCTGTTTATACATTAAGACAGAACGGATATAAATAGGCATACTGAGCAGTGTACACTGACGATCGAAAGATTCAAGTCATATGTTATTACAACTTGTATGTAAAATGTTTCAAGATGTAGAAGGGTGTCCTGTGGTAGATTTTACAACAGCCTTCCATTAATTAATAAAGGATGTAATCGATTCGAAACTAAGGAATGTAGTTAAATACAAAAGACTGGAGCATCTGTAATGAAATATCACGCTTGTATACTGGTATACAGGAACAGATATAGTAAGCTTCTTCTTGAATAAAAAAATTGATTGTCATTCCTAAATAAGTATCATGTTGCCAAATCAGAAACAAATAAAATAACTTAAATTTCATTACTAGGGTGAGTTAGAAAACAAAAATGTTTTATTTAGTTTTGGAATAGTACACAAATGTTGCCTTCCATTATCCTGCAAATGTTTATTTTCAACTTTTTATCGCATTGTAGGTTTCATTCGCTAGCAGAATTTAGAAGGCAAACATGGCATGACTATTCCAAATCGCAAATAAGAATGTAAAAACATATTGGGTTTTTCAGTTCACCTTATTTTGATTGAACAATGCAGTTGAATCATTGAAAAGTTTAATTTACCGATAACTTACTTTAAACACTACTTTTTTACAGTAAGAAGCTTGCTGAAAGGTGTATACGATAAATAGTTATCGTATACTTGTGTATTTCATTTCCGTCCTAAAACTGATTTTTCGAGTTAAAAGATGAAATTAAATGCTGCGGACATATCATAGCGTACAGATACTTTAGAAAAGAAACATTATAATCAGTTGAAATATACATATCTAAAGAAATTCAAGTTATATCACTGTTTCGATCGCTGGTGGGATAACGTGCTACGATAGAAACTTTGAATTTCGAATCATTATAGCTTGATGAGTACAGTGATAATTGTAATTAGGATATCCGCGTAATATCTCAATATGTAAAGTACCAAGCTTTCTGTTTTATTTTATGAAACATTTCTCGGTTTCAATGAAAGCTTTACAATGTTGACTCATCAGAGATAATCTATGTACAGGACTGTTCATAATAGTCTTATATTGTTTTAGAAATTATTGAAAAAGAACATAACTCAATGGGAATGTTATTGAAGAAACATTTTATAGATGTAGTTTTGTTTAGTAAAAAATCAACCAATGACTGGATCCATCAGGCAATGAGTCGTGTCATTATAATATTTTGATACATAAAGGAATTGAGTAAGCAACATATAATATAAATAATATTATTTTTCTGACAATGTTCCCTTTAGAGTTTGTTGGTTTCTTTTTCAATGATTTCTGTAAGATGCAAATAAGAATTTTATGAAAGTATCCTTTATATGCAATAATATCTGTAGGATATAATAATTTTTTGCTTTCTTGGACGCAGTTTGCAAACGATTTGTATTAGTTACTATATATACATATATATTCGATGCTCCTGTTTAACATTCCTCTTCTGTAATTCTTTGCTCGAAGCAATAACAGCAAGAGGAGTAATAAAGTGCTCATTCATCGACGCGGGTTCTTTCTTTTTCTTTCTTTCTATTAATTATCGCCAATTTTGCGCGCATACATTGTAATTTATCTACCTTGTCATTGAATTTTAGTGCTACATATTTTATAATGAATTGTTGCGCTTGTTGCTATGTTTGGATTTTTGTAACGATACAAGCATGGGTTTATATTAAGCTGTTAGTTATACATAGATTTCAAGCATCCATAATTCTACGAGATTAATTTTGGCAATTCTAATGGTGCGTCCGATGATGGTATACGCGTTGTTATTTCGCTAACTACTAAGAGCGACAAAATTGTTAATAAACAAATAAGAAATTGTTGATTAAATTGTTATACACGAGGATTTCAGTCTACGTGCGCAATTCTTTGTAAGTAGAACTGTAGTTCTGTTGTTGTCAGTTCGTTTAACTGTTCATAATAATCTTATTTTGTTAGAGAAATTACTGAGAAAGTAGTTAAAGAAATAATAACGTTTATGCAATCGATCTGGACATGCTGGATGGAAATGATGAAAAAGATATTTTGAGAAGAAAGAGGGAGAAGCAAATATTGATAGGTCTAGTTTTACATGACACGAGTTTCGATATATTTTTTAAAAGACTAGAACAGGGACTGGCAGAGATAAAATGATACAGAAAAAATGGTATTACACTTTGATATGGGAAATGGAAAGTTCTTTTCATTAAACGAATACATTCACGGTATAACATTTGAAAACTTGTATTCATGTTGTAAATAATAAACGTAGAAGTGATAGTCACATTACATACACGCATATATATTATATTCTTTATTTATATCTTTAAGTGTTAGACCTTAAGTGCCTTTATTGTATTCCAATACAAGAGAATCTTTTTATACATTCAAACTGAGCGAGTTAAATATTTGCTCATTAATCTTATTGTTCAGTATTGGTGTAAAAATTTCATGTGATCATTTTCTAATTAAAATCTATAGTAATGAAAGTGTAATAATAAATAATTCATCTTCAATTGTTTCCCATTTTTCCTGCATTAAACTACTGGAAACGTTTTTGAGTTTCTTTCCATAGAAATATTTCTTACATTGAAGAATATGATGCTTTATCATTATTATTGTTATATGATCTCTGTTTTTTTTTTTATTAAGGCGATGATTTGTGGCACATATTATTCTTAAGTTGAGATTGTGGCTCGGTCATGTCTTGCTAGGCTTTATAGCATATTTTGAAACTTTGTTATGGTTATATTATAAAAACAACCTGTAAAAAGTTGCAATTTGTATTTATTTTCAGATGATCGGTGAAAATATAATACCCATTGAACACTTCGATTTACAACATTAAACGTGGCAAGCTAATTACAGATTCTTTTCCTTTCTAATGTACACACGCACACGCTTGCAATTGAAATGGCTGTCTTAAGTTCTAAGTATTCACACTGTGTCGAAATAAAAAAATAAGTCGAGTATGAAACGTTACACTTATCAAAAGTCGAATCGGTAATCTAAATAATATTAATACTGTTTAATTACATGGAATATAAAATGGTATCGCGTTCTCGTTTTCGACAAAATTGTTCTTAGCATCGAGTAGCACCATTATTTGTTGAAACGATCGTTCAATTTTTACATACAGCAGTCCAATGTACCTCATCATAAACGAAATTCAAGGTGTATAAAATTTATAAAGTTACAAATTCCCTCCGACATTTTTATAACGCGTTACAACTTGTTGCAGTTTCGTGCTTTCGTTTGCATCTCACTTTATACTTTTCATTGTTACACCTTATCTTACTTTATACACAAACATTTAAATACCATACACGCTAATTTTCAGTTGCGAGTATATACTAAAACTAGAACAAATGATTTTCACAAAATCTACAATAATAATAAACTTTTGTTTCACATGTTTGATGAGTATAACATATGATTGTAAAAGATCCATTGCGCTTTTTAAAGAGCTTGAAAAGTACATGTTTTATTGTAATCAAGTAGAGATAATCACGTATAGTTTAAATCAACGGCAGAATAAGTCGCATGTCGCTGATTTAAATATATGTAAATGTTTAAATATTGTTGTGCGCAATGATGCGCACGATGAGGATGAAATTTTGATACTTTCTGCAATTCCCCAACGTGCAATTAACATTATGCAAAGGCACGACATTAAAATATTTTCGTCAACGTTTCAATAAATTCATTTTACACTGTGCATGTATATGGACACATCTTTGGTATATTTTTAAACGTGAAAATTAGGATGGTAAACCTTTCGAAATGATTAAATACACACAGAAGTAGTAAAATGAAAATAATAAATTACATATGAATCAACTAAATCCGTTTGATATGTATTTGGAATAGCAATGCCGATTTTGCATCGATAATTTGGAGTGTTACCTGTAAATATATTATTTTCAGTAATAATATTTCCGATCGATCTTATACAATGAAATTATATACATTTCTTGCGTTCTGCAAACTTTCTGATTATTACATAAAACAATTTTACGTAAAAATAATAAATTATGCAAATCGAGAATCTATTTCCGAACGAATGATTATTTATGTTTACAATAACGCAAATATTAAAGAACGCATTAGGAATAAATATATTCCTTAGTGTTATATATAGAGTTATCGTGAGACGTAACAGCATGTATTTAAACTATTTGCGCAAAGACGTATGGCATAAGAAAAGTGTAGTATACGCTCTATTCACTTTTTTGGTACAAAGATTGAATATGATTTTTTAGGCAGTAAATTGTGCAGTATATTAATCTTCATTATTGTATAATAAACGGTGAGTTATAATGTAACTACAAAAACATTGCCGCTTATCTATATTTACTCATAAGGCGGTTTTTGACCAGGTTTTATTTGTTACTCCCATACTACCGAACTTTTGTAATCGCACAAAAGAACATTATTAAACAATTATGTGCACATTTTAATATCTTTCAGTACTTCACCGTCTACTATGCACTTAACATATTAGTTTTGAGCATATAAAGTACCATTCGTGTAAAAATATGTTCACACCAAACAGTGAACATCTTAAAAATCAAACATTTAATTCAACAGATGTAATGTGTGAAATAGTTTCAGTATTGAATAAGAGAGGTGAACAGTCAGTGAAGTATTAATAATAAATTGTATAGTATGTTTATCTTTCTTGAATTATATAGTTTTTCATTTTATCATGAATGTTATTCGTCACTGAATATTTATACATAACATTACTATTGCAACTGTTATTCAACAATAGAACAACCTCGAACGTGTTAGAGTTAACAATATGATTGCTGTTTCATTAACACTTAGTTCGCATCGATTGCGATACATGTTTATCATTTAAAAATGGTATCTATACAATATAAGAAAAGTTATGAACACACAATTTATACTGATTATTTTTACAGTCAGTTTTTTTTTTAATAGAACTGTTATCATTACGGATATGTTTTTTTTTTAAACATCATTGCAATCTGATGATCTGTTGATTGTCCGTTGCAGATCTCTCTAATTAATGTAGTTTGTATGACACAATTTTTATATCGAATAATGTATTATATTATTCGCAGGCTAACTTACTATCGAAACTGCTCAAAGCGATCGCGAATGCTTGAAGCGTGCATAATGGGAATCTGTAGTCCATTGTGAAAACATCTTCTGCCACACGGCCAAACTGCATTACAACGTACTCAACTGAAACATTAAGTAACAATATTCGATTCAAGTAGGTTGAAGCATTTGATTACCTATATCATTTATAACATATACAGTGACAATCACAAGTATCATTCAAAACCATCTTAAGCCTTTAAAAATAATACAATACAGACCATCGCTATCATGTACCACTTGAAAATTTTTCACAGAAGCTTGCGTAACGCGTCCATGAAAATTAAGTACATACGATTGTGTATCATCATTCCATACAGGTGTCTTGTTGTGTAATTCTATTAAATTATCCATATTTTTTGTTTTCCACCGTTCTAAAAGAATGAAAAGCAAAATAATTAGAATAATATTGTGTGAATTAAACATAGTGAATCAGTTCCATCGTGATCATGAAATTTTTAGAAATAAGAACAGCATGCAGAACTGACAATTCGCACACACCAAGTAGCGTTTCTGATTCATCTCGCGGACAAATTTCAACTCTTTTTTGATCCGATGTCATTCCTGGAATAATAACAGTCATTTTACGTGGTCCTTTAAATCCTAAAACATTAACATCGTATATCACCGCAGCTAGCTCTTGTCTAGGATTAAAACGATCATCTCGTTTATCATCCTTAATTAACGAATATCCATTATCGTATACGGTAAACTGTGTTCCCAGAACATTTGATCTTAATTTTCCTATGAATGATTCCCCTGTCCTCGATAAATCCGTAGGATCAGTTGAAATTAAATAGTTACTTGTTGTACTCTTTTTTCTCTTACGGCCAGCCAACAAAAAAATCTATAAATAAAAAAGCAGGACATCGTTTACATTTTATTATTTATTTTTATTAAAGTACACGTACCTTTTTTCCATAATCTCGTTCTAAATGTAAAAAATAGGTTGGATATAAGCCGCGGTCCATACCCTTTCTATCACGTGTTATTCTGCACTTGTAATGCATTTTTTTATTTGCCGGTTGCAACACGAAATGCTCTATATTTCCTTCCACATTTCCCTCTAATTCTGGACTCTGAACGAACGAGAAATATTTTAATTTTTTTTAATTTTTATACTATTTAAAGAACTTACCGAAGAATTATTCTCTCTACTGATTAATGTGTTAGCACCGTCGGATGGAGCTACTCTGAGAGGCGAAGGGCATGGTATAGATTCAGAAGGTGAATGTACATCTATAGGTGATGATTCCTCATCTGCACAATCTGTAGTTTCCACAGTCTGATAAAATCCACCTTCTGCACTTATTTCTAAAATAAATAATATACTTTATTCAACTGTTTTAAATAAAATGCATAACATGTTATTAGTTTTTACATTAAAAGTTCACAATACAAGCATTAAAAAGTCAATTAATATACCATTGATTCTTGATTCCATATCCTTGTTCTCTGAAAATGCATTCAAATCAGAATTTGTTTGGGACATATTAAACTGTAACGAGGTATCGTACCCTGAAAGAAACAAAAGCGTTTAGCACATATAATTGTATCTCACTTTTTCTAATTCATTTGAACTTACCTCGAAACTCTTTACTTGGATTCATCCATTTGGTAGAATGACTCGTAATGTGAGTACTCGATATATTGGACGCTTGTACCATTCCACCAGCTCCGCTTTGCCTTTTCTGTTTCATTTTTTGCGCAATTATTTGTCTCTGTAATCGAACAGAACTTTTGTCGTAACAAACATCTTACTACCAACTGAAGCAAAAATTAAATTAGAAATTTGGTGCAAAGTAAATTTCCTACAACGCAATGATGTTTATGAATTTACAGTATAAAATTTGTTTTCCCCCCAAAGAAAAGGAAGATAATTTATAATTATTTTATATGAACTAAAATATATGACCCACTTTCTAATTACGTACGCACACGTAATAAATATAATTTAATTCGGACGTCTAACATTGAAATAGTAAAAGCATTTTTCCACGCACGATAGGATATATGTATTTAAACAACGATCGCGTTCTACTAAGTATTAAAATATCTTACAACGCGATGTAAATTAAAATCGAACGTTCGAAAATTGTTACATCAGGATCATTTGAAATTATCGCGAGTATACCTGCTGTTCGAGTTTTTGTTGCCTTAAATCCAGAGATGTCATATTGTCTATATGCGCCAACGAGAGCTGTCACACGCGATTGACTTTTACAAAATAATTTCGCTCCTCAGACGACCAGTTTGTTTACACCAAACATATCTCGTCGCCCGTGACTACCTAGATAACCCCACACTGTTAAACTGGATATTTGTCAATCCCTCTCCTGTCTTTTAACAGACGTTACAAAAAGTACTGCACTTCCATCTACGAGACAATATTCTATGCCACTGACCGTAGCGCCATGAGCGCGCATTATTTTATAATTTAAACTGAATTTAAAATTGTAATTGAAAATGCTTTTACTATTTCGATGTTAGACGTCCTAAGTAAATTATACTTATTACGCATGCATATATTATATGTGTAATTAGAAAGAAGGTCATATTTTTTAATTCATATAAAATAATTATAAATTATAAAGAGAAAATTCACATATCTTTTTCTGTGATGCTTTAAGTTAACTTCTTATTATATTTTGAAGCTATTCTTTTAACTTATTATTACGCTACAAACAGGTTCTGATATAGGATTATGAAAACATAATATCTGAATATTTGTTTCAGCAACTATTTGGCGCCCGGAAGAGGAACGAGATGTCATTAATTGGAATTCAAGTCGTAACTCCCCATTGAAGCTATATATAACATTTATTAACATTTACATGCGTTACTGTTTTGCATACTTTATAAGATGCGTATACGCAGAGTATATACTCTTATCAATCGAGTGATTAAATATTTACGCTACGTGTTAAACACTTGAAAATAATACTTCTTTTCACTTTACTTGTAGCAGTTTACAAAATACGTTGAGTTCTACTATTTTTTTGACATAACTTAACTAACTGTTATGATTCCCAATAATTATTAGTTTCATAAATATTGTAAAACATTGGAAAAAGTGTTGAAGAAAGTAAAAAGTAGAGGAACCAAAAAGTATTCAGGATATCTGACATACAAATGGAAACTGCTTGTACAGCATTTGAAATGATGATCAATTTTTTAATGTTTCTGAAAACAGTTTGGCATATTCGTGGAAGAAATTTGTGATTATTAATGATTGGGAATCACTGATTTACAGAGTTCGCACACACATTTACAGTTCTGAGATCATATTCGTGAACGATAACAATTAGATGGTTTTTGTAGAAAAATATAGGATAGCAATAAAATCTATGTTCTAAGGAAATACTGATCTGCATTTCAAGAAGGCGCAAAATTTTCTTCACTTCCGTTTCGTGCTTTTCCTATCCACTTTAATCATATTCGAGACCAAAAATGTAATCATATAATTTAAAAAATATACAAAAATAATAGACAAATGTATAATTTAAAATTTAAGTCTATTTCCTGTAGCACGAATAATAATATTTTTACAAGATGAAAAAGTAAAAATCCTCTATTTTACTGTCACTTTCAGCTTTTAATTAGATTCATTTTTATTTATCACAGGGATAAAAACTTAAGTGAGCATTATTAGCCAATATTATTATTATTATCATTATTATTATTATTATCGTTATTATTATTATTATTATTATTATTATTACTGCTGCTATTATTATTATTATATTATTATTAGTATTCGACCTAAATGTAGAATGAAAATACTTGTACAAGATTATTACTTCCAGGTAGAAAACTTATTTTTTCTTTTTTGAACAGAAAAGGAGACATTTCCCTTTATTGTATTATATGTAACATGTATGTAAAATATCGTTTCGTGTACTTTATATGTTATTGCATTTTCCTTTTTTATATTTCTATGGATAAAGATCTAATTTAATCGTTGGTCCAAACATAATATACAGCACAAAACAAATAATAAAATTATCTTCCTATTTTCTGTTAATTCTTCTACATAATTTATTTTATAATACTTTTGTGTGTATAAAATTGAAATACAACGTGTGGAAGCATGTTAACTATTGTTTGAAACAATAAATATGTATTGAAGAGAATTAAATATCTTAAAAGAAAGTAATGTTTGTACTCCTGCTCAGAGATATTAGAACAGTTGTTATTTCTAATGTAGCTTTGTTATATGATATAAATTGTTATTAAACACCATTTATTGCTAAATTTTATTCAATATATACAGAACATTATTCTACCAGTACTTGGTTATATAATACTATTATTTAAGTGCTTTAAATAATTAAACGTGATATGTTTAATATACAACATTCTGTTATGATATTTCTGCCATTTCAATTATTGGTCAAATATGTCTTTTAATAGAGTATAAAATGGAATACATGCCATTTAGCAAACATTTTTTGAAGCATTTATTACAATTAAGCAATTGTCCTAATACTTTTGAGTAGGAGTGTACATGAAGATTTTAAACGAATGAATGGAGAACACATTTTTAATGAACTAACATATGTAATATCTCATCGTATATCAACAGTCTTTGCCGTAACTCCATCAGCTCAAAGACTCTGTGGCACTCTTCAAAGGAACTCATTAATTTGTAACATGCAATCATGAATAACAGCCATAGTAATATCAATTTCGTTTGGGCAATACAAGTGATAATTTTGTAATTGCTTTCTTGTGTTAACTCAAATACGTAAAATTCATCATAGCTAATTTCAACATATAATGCCTACCAAAATTTGCATTTCAATAAATGAGTTACTAAAATATATATATATGAGTGTGTATATACATATTTCTATAAATTTACTACGTGAGACTGTTAGAATCTTTTGACTACACAAAATAAGTAAGGGTGATTCGCTTTATGATAAATTATTGTACCTTGTACATAAATTAACCAAGTGGAGCCCATACTTTTGCAGCAGATCTTCATATAAAATAAGACAAATGTAAGTTAGGTATGTATTATAGACGCATTTTATGAGTAACTTCGAGCATTCAAGTTAAGTAAATTGTCTAGAATATTTGCACAAAATATTAAATTTTGATGTAATACGTACCTTAGACACGAATGCGGCATTGTGTCTACCTGATGCCACAACATTATTGCTAAAAAAATACTCCAAGTGCGTAAAGGGCACAATATAGTAGCTAATGTTCCATACGCCAGCCAGAAAAAGTAAGCCATACACGTTTGCATCGTTACTAATAATATTATTGGTAGGTATTGCAAGAAAAAACAGATCTTTGACGATCGTTTGTCATTTGGTAGAGTGCTTTGCAGTCTGTAAAATAATTAAGTTTTTCATTTGTTGTCTTCTCAACAACAAACGTTGATATAACGAAGAAGAGAAAGTGATATACAGGAGAACTAAATTCGAGATATTCTGCCCAATTCAGTATATTTTATCTTACCGTCTGTCCACTCTGTTAGCTAAAATAAACATAAGCGGTAGATGAAAGGAGAACAACTGAAAAAATCCATAAGCATAAGTAAAGGCACCGGGTAAGTAAGAATTCCCGATATATGTTCCCCATGCAAAAATTATGCCTGTTTGATTTTCTATTACTTCGCCAATTGCCCAAGGACCTTGAATATAAATATTTATATTAAAAAATGAATTAAGGAAATGTAGTTTTCTTTTTTTATTTTAGTTTTATCTCATGATAACATAAGAAATAACTGATTGCTTACCAACTGTTAAATATAATGCATACATCACTAATGGAAAAAATAGACGATCGACAGTAGATAGGACCCATAATTTTCTAAGCCACAAATGAAAAAATTTTATTCTGAATCTTGGTCGGTGCATCTGTTTCTCTAAAAAGCATTTTAATTTCAGTTTACAAAAATATTTGAACTTACAATTTAATACTTATGTAAGTTAATACTTTTTAAGCCTTCTGCTATGATATTAATTGTAACATATAGTTCACTTACTCTCACACAGTATATGAAGGAAACGAAGTAAGCATAACGGGATTACTAATAATACCAATACTGTACCAAACAAGAACTGAAACTAGATAAAAAGAAAGGGTACTTTATATTGGTTTATATAAAAAATATAACTGGTTCGCAATATGTTACGTTACTTACGATGCTGCTGACATTTGACATAAGTATAAGTCTAGGTAAAACGCGGAAAGACAAACGAGATCCGTCAAGGGCAAATGGTTGAAACACTATTGTCTCCCTTCCATCCACGTCTACAACTCTTACCTGTAATTATTTTTGTTACACATTCTCAGTTTGTAAACTATTGCACAAAAATTTTATCCTAGCTAATGTTGAAGAACACAATTGAACACATTTTACTCGAATAGTGTGTATTCCACTTTTGTAGTCTGTCGTGTTCCATCTCAAAACATAAAGTGGTCCTTTAACATGTTCACATTCAAACCAAGCTTCATCGTCTAACTGAACTTCAACAGTTTTTATTGATGCTATAGAAAACGTCAATATCCTATAAAAAGAAAAACAATGTACATTAATAAAAATACACTATAATTAAACCAAAATATATTATATTTGTAGTTAGATGGAAAATAAAATCTATCACATTTTACCATCTAGCCAAATATTTTTTTTACATACAAAAAGAAAGGGGTTTACCTAATATGCGTAGATTTAATAGCAGACATTATATTTTCTTTCCTAGGCATCGTGTACAAAGCATGCTTAGGGTTAGTAATCAATACTACAGGCCATTCTTTATGTTTTACGTCAATGAATGAAAACTGACCATGATCTATCGCTGCTAAACGATACCTGAGAATAAGCGTAAACACCTGTTATGTACATAATTAGAAGCAATAACTATGTCAGTTTTAAAACTAAAATCTAATTTTAAACTAATTAAAATTATTTATGATTCTCAATACAACCTAATCTAATACTTATGAATGCAAAATGTATATACTTTACATTCTGTTATCTTTCCAATCTGCTAATTCTAATTCAAGAAATCCTGCTCGTTGTAGCGTGTACATATTAGGCACCGCTCCAGCAAGTGTATGGTAATGCCCACAAAGATATACCATGCTCTCTTCCTGTCTGCCTGAAAATATATCTAAGATTATTATTTCAAAATAACATGTACGCTATAATTTTTACATTCCAAAAGCATACACCATTGTATTCCGATCTTTTGGATGTTAATATAAACAGAAGAATACCATTTGTTAATTATTACCTATAATACTTCTAATGCCTGTATTAGTTTGCGATAGTATGCAGGATGTAGGATAATGGCCAAACCATATTATAAAATCTGCATTATTTGCCTGGGATTTATTTACTAAAGTGTATATCGTATTAATTTCGTGCTCGTCTAACATGCCAACGAAATTGAACGGCCTTCGCGGACCTGGTTTCAGGCAAGCATCTATTGCAATGAATGTGTACAATTCAGAACCGATATCTATAGTGTACATATAAGACCGTGGATGTTTCTTTCCTTGAATGGAATAGTTTGCATAATAGTTATTTTTCGACTCAAGTGTTAATACATTGAAATTATCTGAAACAAGTATAATTCTTTAATTTTTATATTCATAATATAAATAGCCTTTGTAATTACATAATATAATTCTTACCATGATTGCCTCTTACGTCTAACCACAATGTCTTTTTGCTGACTTCTGTATCATCTAATACACGTTTATAATATTGCCATTCTTCTAGTATTTGTTTTGATCCCATTTTGTCCTTGGCTTTCGCATCTGTCAGATCGCCTGTTACAAAGTTACAAATATAAAAATTGTTTCGCAAATAAATATTAACACATCAAATGAAACTTACCTGAAGCAAGCACAACAGAAGGCTTAATGCTACTCACAGTAACATTACAAAATTCTTTTAATTCTGTTATTCTAAACGGATCTTGAAATATACTTATATGTATATCCGATATCTAAAAACAATAAAACATTAAATTAATTTCTTGCCATTTTGTCAATTAATAGAAAAAAAGTGGAAGTTTTCATCGGATAATACAAAATATTTGGATATTAGAAAATTAGCGATGGGTGTTCGGATACAAAAGACTCTATTACGCTACAAGTACAGAATGCCAATATAGATTGCTCGATACTATCTTCTTCTCTTGTATTTCCAACAACCTATGGCACCAAAAATTCTAACATTGTTACTTCCAGATAATCTTAGACATTGAACTACTAAAGTCATTGCCTTGAAGAGATAACGTTTCATAATATAGACTCGTACAGGTCATTCGCGAATATAGCATCGCTCTCTTCTTATTGCAAAGCCTTAGTCGCATAAGTTTATCTATTTGTTTTCTTTTATAGCTTTGGCTCTTTGCCTAGCTCTTAGCTCATGGTCCGCACTGGTATTTTGTTATTACGTTATCCCAAGTACGCGGCGTACAAATGAAGACAATTTCCAATGCTATATACAAACCTGCAGAAACCATATCAGATGATCAAACGATGCTCCGATATCGTAAAGTTTCGGTTGCGACCATTCTTTCCCCGCATCCTTGTTGCGTATGGTGTCATCTAGTATATGGTTATCAACATTGATCAAATCAGCGACATTTGCTACAAATATCGACAGCATTAGTACAAAGACTAACAAAATAACGGTGGATTTCGCTATTTTCATTTTTAAAAGGTAATCTTCTAAATGGTTTTAGACGGCAACTTTCTTATCAAAGCCGACCACCTTCTGTGTACTCTTTTCAATGTTTATCGAATTCTACGTCATAGGTTATAGATCGCAACCAATATGATACTCGGAACGATACGATTTGTCGAGATCGTGAAACAGTCTGGTATCTCGGTTTTCCATTATTTCACGATTTTTCCTCTCGACTGATCGACAAATAATCGTGGTCAGGATGCAAACACCGTTCAAATGTCCGATCACAGCAGAACACCGAAAAGTCCGGCGCGTTCTGCGCATGACCGATCCATGGCGGCGGTGCTCATTCGAAATTTCGTTCGAACGAAGAATCCAGCACGAATCACCGCTGAACCCCACCACCGCCACCACTACTACCACCACCATCACCACCACCGATCATTTTCTTATCCGCATCGAGAGCGTCCGTGGGAGCCGTCCGGTGTCAATGTGTCCCTCTTACGAAAAATAAGGGTAGTGCTCGATACTTGACATATGTGGCCGATTTTTAACTGAAACGGCGCAACGCTCCTCCGTGATAATCAAATCTCTTCTCACCGAACGCTGCTACTCGCCGCTCGCAAACCGTACGTTCAATCGATTCGTTCCAACATCGTTATCGCACCGTTCGTTAAATCTCCTACGAACAGTTACGTTTCCAAGAAAACGATTTCACACTCGTATAACCTATTTTCGCGTTGATGATTGTTTTATTAATACACCGAACTCGCACGGAGACTTTTGTTGGCGTCCAATTTTTCAGGTTACATAAATTGATGAATATAAAATGCACGTCTAAACGGTTGTACCCGAATCGAGTCTTTTTTTTTTTTTTCAAGGGTAATTAGAATTTTCTTTTGTTACACCTTGAAAAGTTTCCAATCGATTTTGAGGTACTCGAGCGTTGGTTACTTTGGTTAATGCACGGTTGATTAATTGTTAATTAACCGACGGGTGATCTTGTTCCATTGAAGGATGTTTGTGCGCTCGTAAATATTTGCGAAGGGTAAACACGCGGTTTAATGGGAAATATGAATATTTCTCGTGCGATCGCTTGCATGCGATGACTCGTGCGATTTGTTCGGAGGATGAGGAATTCGGAAGTGAAGTTCCTTTTAAAGTGGAACAATAAAACGTGACACGAATGTGTCAATATATATATATATATACATAGTTTCAAAGCGTACGAGTTGTTAGGATCGATCCACTTAATTTATAATATCCGTCGATCCTTCGAATTTGTTCAGATTTATACGATTGAAAAATCAACTACTTCAAATTGTCATATTTTTGCAAAAGAATCGAAAAAGAAACAGATACAGATAAGATAGTCTAGGTGTTTCTATATTTAACAGTTTAAAATGTACGTGCAATGATTATCGAATGCTTTTCATGAATTTTAATTTCTTTTTTTTATATTTCACACAGATGGCATCTAGTGCACTAGAAGAAAAAATCAATAAAATTCGACAACAAAATGAAGAGATTAGGAGGAGATATGAGGTATACGTTATGATATAATAAACACATTACTTTAGCATGTATATAGATGGTAATATAAGCTTAGAAATGTGTGAAATTTATAACGATAACTTGCATTTGGTTATATGTGTATAGTCGTTTCATGAGCGATTATTTTTTATATTAGGAGGTGGAAGAAGATAAGAAGAACGCAGCAAAACTGAATGCTTTGGTGCAAATGGTACCATCAACGGATTGGCCTGAGAGGAAAGAACCGCCAGAGTTCTCGAATCCTCCTAAAACTAAACCGAAGTCAACCAAAGAGAAACATGAATACACGCCACAACCTCATGCAGGCGAAGGGAGAAAAGTTCATTCTTTTGCTCAAGTATGTAATAAATTCTTGTATCAAATTAATTTTTGTTATATCTATAAGTATACGATATTTGGAAAAGGTGAGGCATCTCGTATTTAATTTGATTTTCGAAGGAATATGAATGATGAAAATATAATGTTGTTTAGGGCGAAGGACCACCGCCGGATCCTAAATACAATTTTTTGGCAGATTCTGAGCGAGAAGAACCCGGTACCGAATACACAAAGGAAAATAGTGGGACTAGGTCTTATCATAAAGTGACAAGGGGTAGTTTCAGGAAAAAAATGGGTGGAAGAGATAGTATTCAGAAAGTATGTAATAACAGCATTTGTACTGTAAGATATATTATTCGTATTATTATGAAATATAAGGGACTCTATTGTTGTTTGTATGATTAGGACAGTAAACCAAATAAAGGGGGTTACAGAGATGAATCTCAGCCAGGATATGATGCCTGGAGAGCAGAAAGGAATCGTATCGATGAGGATCGTATCAGTAGACAGAGAACGGCGGAAGGCAATTGGCGTAGGGAATGGGATAATGATAAAGTATAAATTTATTTTGAAAATATCAAGTTGTCTCATAATTAGTGCAAGTATTCAAGTGGTACAATTGCTCTACATTACAGGTGCACATTATAGATGATGCAATGAAGAAATCATCAAGGCCTATGCTAGGAGATTTTACAAAAAAGGATTACAAAGATTCTGATAGAAGATATCATGCTAATAGTATGTTCAACTTTTATTGTGATATTTCCATATTTTATAAATATATTATTGTTGACACCGCCTTTTTCAGATAACGAACATGTCAATTATAGTCGTGGCGGTGGTCATGGTCGTCCACATCGTGGTTCAACAAAGAACTTTTATAGCAACTATGAAAATCGATCTCATAATACCTACGATCAACATAGAAGTACTACAACAGCATCAATGAAAACACCAATCTCACCAACTTCTGAAGAAAGAACTGTTATTGCAACCGAGAAGAGTTTAAAGGTTACAGTAAATCAAAGTAATGCAACAAAAGGACCCGTAATGAGTGTTAAAGGTATTATACATATATATACATGTATCCAATTATATGTAGAATGGTAAGTGAAATTTATATAAATATAAATTTTAGTGAATTCACCAAATATAGCTGGAACCGGAAGAGTCGGGCCACGACAAAGAAGTCGTATTACGTACAGTCATTCAGACGTTGACGCACCTCCATCCGAAGGAGAGCATTTCTTCCGTCAAAAGTCATTCGAAGACAAATCGAAGGGAACTTATTTCAATAACCAGAAGTTCTCTAATCTGAAGAGATCTCATTCTCAAAAGAAGAAAGAAAATGAAACAAAGTATCAATATCATCCGAAGAAAGATAGTGATGGAAATTCACATAAACAATATGAGAATGAATTTAGATCGCACTCTCAGAAGGATCAACAAAAATCTTATGCTACAAAATCGCCAAAACCTTCGAGGGGAAACGTAAGGATAATGAAACACGATTCCTCGAACGTGAATACTTTATGCGAAACTCAGAAGTGTTCAACCTCTAATGAAGTAAAACTTGAACAGAATGTTGAGTGCAATATTGAACATAATGTTGAACCTGTTATTGAGAATAATGCTGAACTTAATGTTGAACGTGACGTTGAACAAAATATTAAACATAATATTGAACATGATACCGAATGTAATGATAAACCCAACGTCGCATATAATATCGAATGTGATATTAAACAGAATGTTCAGCATAACATTACAACAGAGACAGTGCAGGAAAATAAATTCAACAAGATTGAAATATCCGATGTAAAGAATGAAGAAACAAATATTGAAGATGAAGCTACGGAGGAAGTATCATCAAAGAAAGAAGAAGAGACTACATTTGTTACAGACAATCCCGAGCATAATGCCAAATACGATACAAGTAAAGATGCGTTTGATAGCAAGAGCGAGTGTTCAGATCCTCTTGCGTGTAATGTAACAGAAGAATCGCAAGAGAGTAGCCATAAGTCTTCCGAGGCATTAGTTCCAAGCAATGATTTGTCTGATAAGGAACTTGTGCCAAACGAGGTATCGAACGATGTCGTCAATGTAGAAGAAACTTCTACGTGTGAAGTAGAGCAGACATCGAAAGAAGTTATAAATCAGTTTGTAAACGATAACTGTGATAATATCGAAAATGAAATTACAATCCAACGAAGTACAGAAGAGGTGATAGATAATTCTGCGTCTTCGTTGGCAGATAAAACAAATTCTGTGATAGAAATTAATAATCAATTGGTGCAATGCAATAAAGAGTTAGCTCGGAATGAAGCGTTGAACGCAGAAAAAGAGATGGATACGAAGAACGAGTCGTCCGATAAAAATTTAGAAGAAATCGTGAATTCTTGCGATAGCAAAGAGAAAGCAGAAGAAACGAAGGACGAAAAAGATGAAAAGGGAAACGAGGAGAATGACAAACTGTTGCAATAAGAAACCGAGATCGGTTCTCAATAATACGTGTAACAGACGTTACACTGGTACTTTTTGATATTTCTAATGCTGGAAATATAGATAGAAATATTTCCAATGCTCACTACTATTAAAAATAATCATTTCAACGTACGATTAGGAACGAATTTAATGAAAAGAGAGAGATATAATACAAATGTCCAAAATGAATAGAGATTAGAGGATTAATTTTCAGTTCTATTTCAATTTTAAAACACTTGATTGTAATACAGATAAGTACGTTCTATCTCGATTAATTTATAAAATTGATTAAGAATTGAGGAGGAATTAGAGAAAATGATAATCCATATTCAATTGATTTCACTAATGATGGTCTTTTACAAGTACTTGGAAATTTGTAGGTCTTTTCAGTGTAACGTCTGAAAGACATTTTCTAAAATAACATGTTTTCGAATCTTTATTGTAAGTAAGTGATATTACCTGCGCACAATCGTTAATGTTACTTGATTAATCCTTTGCGGTTTCGCTTCACCCATTTTTCACACTTTTTAATATTATTTTTCTTTAATATGAAGCTTCCGTTTAAGTACATGTATTGTCTAACTGAAAAAAAACCAATGTTATTTTTGTTGTAAAAGATTTTGTTGTATTGTTTTATTTTTTTCTTTTTCTTTTGCTTTTAGAAGAATACAGAACCGTAAAGGATTAACGCGCGATTAATCACTACAGTGCTTTTACAATACGTAGAAATGAACAAGGCCACGACTCGTATTTCTCTTGATATTTTATATAAACAATTCTATGACAATAGAATACTAACATTTGTTCAGATGTCGCGCTGAAATGATATTTTTATAATTGGCTATAGCAACTATTTAACTGAATATTAAAAATTGATATATATGTACATATATATAACAACATATGTACGTATATATGTATATATAAAGGAAAGCTATCGATACTTTAATATTTCGGGAATATTTGTCAATTTAGAAAAAGGAAAAAGAGATTGAAGTGCAGTTGTTTTCTAACATTTTGAATATCATAACATTTTAAATGATACACTATATTTATTTGATTTTAGTCAAGAAACAATGTTACGTTACTTTATAGTTTATATAATTTATTTGCATCTTTTTGCTAAAAGATTATTTATTGCACGTTTCTTTTTTTATTCTTATATGTAAGGTTTTGTTATATGCTTGCTTTATGTTTTATTTTCTATTAACGACATCGGATGTTAACAATTGGCTGAAAACTGCACCGCTAAATCTTATATGAAAAGAACAGAATCGAGCATGCAATAACTTAAAGAGGAGAATAGTATATAAAATACAGATCTGTTTATCTATAATATTGTTGATCAAATCAGACATATGAATATTAATGCATATGTTTATTTGTAATTAACACGTTCCAAATAAATTGAAATGTACGAATTTTCAATTGATAGAAAGTCATCTAAATCAGCATTTTTAAAGGTTTAATTGTACATAATAAAATGTAACGATTACGACCTTATTTAATTATCGATTAGATAATTCTTATAGAATTATATTTCTTCTGATTTCATTTTTTTTCTTTTTACTTTTTTTATTGCAGTACACCCAATGGTTAAAAATAAGTGCCATTGTAAATTGCTTTTTTTTAACGAGTTTGTGCGTGCCTCTGCTTCATTTAGGTGCCATTAATTTTTAAATTGTTCCTCAGATTGCTCTGTGCTATGATCCTCGAGGAAATCGTTGGATTCTACTGAACGTGGTGGTGCGTAATTCAAAGCCTTCATTAGGTTCGTTATTCTTAGCCACAGTTTTCTATTTTTAAGATTATTCTGATATTTGAAAGGAAAGAGAAATAAACAATAAAAATTGTTAGTAAAGTTCTGTTATTTAAAAAACGACCCATTGGCAAGCTTACGAGTAAGCTTACTTTGATCATTTCTGCATAACATTGCGAAAATTCATCGTATCTTTCGAGCGTCAGGTTCAAAAGGCACAAGTATCCCCATATTTCCGGATTGTGGTTATCGATTCTGTTCGCTTCCGCTAGAGATGCTTCCGCTTCGTGTAACTGGTTCAACTGAAACAAAACGTATGCCAAATGTATACACGTAGCTATGTATAAACGAAAAGAAATCGAAAATTTGATGATCAACGATGTTGTCTACAGGGGAAAGTTTTGGTTTAGTTGTGTCTTCATTTACGTCTCGAAAACTATTTTCTCTTACCTCGTAACAACATATACCGACGCCCAACCAAGTTAGAGAGGATGGTGAAAATTTACACGCGTGTAGAAATATTCGCCTAGCGCGGTTAAAATCGCCAGCATCATAATAATGGTATCCCAATCTGACGACAAGTAATTGTACACAACAATTTTGATTTTAGTGTTAAAACTGTGATTTAAATGTTTCTTCAATTACGAAGACCGGGCCGAATGGTTCATAATTGAATACTATTGTTGCATACCTAATTTCCACTAAATGCAAATTGTCAGGTCTGTCGAATAGCATACGCGCAAATTCGTAGTATTCCAACCCTTTCTCGATGTTACCCATTTTGTAATAACAATGGCCCATCAGACTACTGACCGAATAATCCTGAACAGATAAATTAGAGAAAGTTAACTAATTCTTTTCCTTCTGTCTATAAATATGGAACATCTTGTACATATATATTATATTTTAGTTTATACAACTAATAAGTTGAAAGCGCACAAACCATTCCATAATTGCACCGAATCTCCTCCAAGTGTGACAGTGCATCTTCGTATCTGCCACATAAATAATGCTCCACTGCCATATAGTACAAAACGTGAGTCGACCGGTTGGAAATTGACATTTCTTCTGCCAATGCGATTCCTGCGAACTAAAATCAATCTGTAACGATAACCATGAATTTTACCAAGTAAAAGGTAAATTCAAATTCTGCCGATAGATTTAGGGCTGATCGAATTTATGATGAATGCAATTTCTTCATAGAATCCCACCTCGCAAAAGTTTAATTTCAGTAGGAATGTTGCAACCGACATGTACACGTTGTCCGGAGGACAGTGGATGGAAGTCCATGAAAGTGGTTCTTGATCAAACATTATCGTGCGAGTTTTATCTTGCATACATTTCTCTGCTACACGAAGCGTAAGGTCCAGTCCTGTAATATTTAATGTTTGCGTACAATAAAGTGGTGTAAATGGTTGGACGAAATACTGTTGTGATTCATCAGTTTTTAAAAATATGCTTCAAATTTTTATGTACAGCTGAGCTACGAGTTAAACTATACTACTGTACAATATACGAACTGTTCTACAACGAAACGTTTGCAGTTGCCCCGACAACACAACTTTGTCACAGTAAGAGTCACAAATCATCATAAAAATGATATGTAATATGATGATATACAATAGAGATAATTTAACAGCTCTTTTCCTATTAAAATTGCATAATATGTGGTATTTATTATTTATAAATAATACAAGTATATAATTTCACGGGACGCAAGTGACATCATAGTGCTCTTACTGTGACAAAGTTGTGTTGTCAGGATGTATATTTTAATAATTTGATTCTAATTTATTGTATATTTTAGTAGTTTTATTGTAATTTATTTTATATTTCCCGCTTTAAAGGTAAGAAAGAGACAGGTATATAAGAAAGCTATAAGGAAGAGTGAGACAGATGATGCCGTCTCTTCTGTGGAACCCCTGGCGCCATCTCTGTGAAAAGTGCTCAAACTGGTCGCACAGCGTTATCGACAGCGAAGTGAACTCGGCTAACTAGTAGCGCCATCTCTGTGAAAAGTAGTGAAACTAATGCCCGAACAGTTTCACTGCTTCCTCAAGAGATGGCGCTAGTAGTTCTGAGTAGTTTACTTCGCTGTCGATAACTATGTGCGACCAGTTTGAGCACTTTTCACAGAGATGGCGCCAGGGGTTCTACAGAAGAGCCGGCATCATCTGTCTCACTCTTTCTTATAGCTTTCTGATATATCTTTCTCTCTCTTACCTCTGAAGCGGGAAATATAAAAAGATATTATATATGATGATATACAATAGAGGTTTCAAAGCTCTTTTCCTATTAAAATTGCATGTACGCTGGTACTTCCGCTGACGTGTTATGTGATTTGCTGTGTCTGGGTGATTTTTCATTACTCTCAGCTAGATTATCTTTGCCATCACATTTACAGTGACATACAATATCTGATTAATTACCTGGATAATATTCCGTTCGAATGTAGAAGAGATGCAAAACGGCCCATGCTTCGAAGAATCGCGGATGAAAGTCGACTATGGCTTTCAAAAAAATTTCTGCCTCTTTATATTCTCTATTTTTAAATAAAATTATGGCTTGCACCAGCAATCTGAAATTATATAATTGAAGTTTAATCGGGATTAATATTAATATTAAGTTAATTCGAATTAGTTATCACTACAGTCAACCATCGCACTGAGTATTTATTATCCGTGACGCCACTTCTACAAAAAGTGCTCAAATTAGTCGCATATTATTATCGACAGTAGCAAACTGCTGAAACGCTATCCTCTAATAAGAAGCACCAAATGCGTTGCTTGATTATAGTGGTGTTTAATGTGTGTGAGCTTTCGCAACGTATGTTCTTTTTTCCTTGGATACTGTATGATATTTCACTCACGCAATTGCATACTGTCTATCTAACTTGATCGCTTCTAAAGAACATTCCTTCGCACTATCTCTGTCGCCAATTTTATTTAGAAATATCGCATATTGCGTCCAAAGATACGGATCGTTCTTATTGGAAGCTATTAACTGTAAAAATAAGACATTAGAAAGGCCAAAGTTGACTTCAGGAAAGACTAATATAACTAATTTACTTTTGTGTAGTACACTCTGGCTCCAGTGATGTCTCCAAGTTCATAAGCTTCATTGGCATAAAAGTACATCTTCTTTAAATCAGCGTCATCTTGTAAATCTGTTAAGAATCGACCTTCGACCATTGTGTTTAATGCTAGATGCATTTTCTCCACTAAATACGTGTATATAGACACGATAAAATCCTATGAAATATTGGTAAAGTTTGTATAGAAAATTATAGGATATTTTTAAATCATAACATTCTATGATAAATACATGGCTTTTGTTGAAGTCCACCAGGTTTCTCGGCAGCTCGAATTTCTGATCTATCAGCATAGGAACTTTCATTTTTAACGTGTTACGTACAGTTAAATATACTCCGCTTTTATAAAGATATTGCGTAAAACATGTGAGCTCGTCCTGAAACGAGAGCGAGAACAGAATTTAATTAAATAAGTAAACTGATATTCAATTTAAAGGGTGGAATTTTACCGATTCTGGATCAAAGCAGTATTTTTTGCGTTGCTCCCTCTCTTTAATATATTTCCTTTCGTTTTCGTCACAGAAATCCTAGTTCAGAAGAAGAATGGAATGGATGAAAGAAAATTAAGAAAAAGAACAGCAAGCTCTTATTATGATTTCGATTATGTCCATACTTTATAGCTTTCTGTGAGAACTTCTGCCAGTTTTTGGACGCAATGAATGTATTGTGCTTCTGCTATATCAGCAGTATACGGATAATGTTGTTTTCTTTCTTGTTCAGGTATCATTTCGGCTATCCTTAACAGAAAATAATCCTTTTGTATGCAATAAAGAATTTATCAGATACGAAGATAAACATTTTACGAACATTATTTAGATTACTACAAAACTTTTAAATAGACCTTACAAATGTGTGTAATCGGCATCAATTCTGCAAGGAATAAGAGGTTCGTAGAGTTCTATCTCGATCACCACTACCGTAGGCTCTTCACTTCCAATAGTTGTTACAGGTGTACTTGGTACTGTTTCATCCTCCGATTGATTCGACTTCGTATGCTAGGATAGATTGTTCAATGAAAATGTGAAAATTCTAGGAAACAAAATGTTTTAATATAACAATTTTTATAACTTACTTTTGACGTTTTACTCCTTTTATCTTTTTCTTTCGACTCTTTACGCGGTGGCTCCGAAACGAATATATTTTGTTCAAGTCCCACTTTTTCAGTTATATCTGTTGGGCTATACTTATATAATTGTTTCACAATTCGACAACTTTTGTCTAGAGAAACAGAATTTTAAATGTTTAACATTTTGTGTTAACATGTTTGTATATACAGTGAAAAAAATGATGGAATTTACTTCCTGGAAAAAGTAGTTCTGAGAGATCCACGTAGCATTGATACAATTGTGTTGCGGGTGTTAAACTGGCAGAAGTCTCTTCAATTACTTCGAATTGGAAAGGCCAATATCTATGTCTGAAAAACAATGAATTTTAATTGATATCTTCAAAGAAATATAAGTTCGGTTAATTATCTATTTTTACAACAAATGTTCGTGACTATACATTGTAATATGGTTTCGCATAGCTTTGATCCCTCCTTCTCGTAGGATACATCTATTCAATGAATTCCATTCTATTCGCGGTACGTCTTCACAAGTCATTTTCTGAAATAAAATCAAAATAATTGTCTATAAACAGCGTTAATAAATTTTGGTAAAAGTGAATCATTTTATTCTTAGTACCGCTAAATCGAGCTGCTTTTTAAATTCATTTTTCACACCCATGAAATCGCAATCCAGTTTGTATTTCGACAATTGTGCTCGGTTCTCCACGTGACGCAAAGTGTTCCACCGTTTTGTTCTCTCAACGTCGCGATATTTCGTGAATACACCATGATCAAAAATTATATTTGTAGGGACCTAAAGTGGGGCATCGTAATATAAGATGACCTGCGCGAAAGCCACTATAGTGGTGCATAGCACCTAAGAAATTATACTTGTTACTATAGTTATTAGTCAATATGAGAATACCTCGTCTTCGATAAACGCTATCGTGCCAGCTTTATACCGTGAATTCTCTGTAAATGATTCCGGTGGATTGTATATACTTTCGATGGTGATGTGTAAAAAGTTTACTGTTCCGATTGACTGGAAGAACGGTATCAGATCTTGGGAGATTGTTATAGTTAAGCGTGGTAGATTCTGCCATGAAACCGATGTCCCATCGAAAGAGAAGTTTGATGTTTCCAGAATTAGTTTCTCGGTCAGTTTTTCTTCTCCTGGAATTTTGATATATACGTTGATAATGTTTGAAAAATTAAAATACGTGGAAAATAATTTTAATTACCCAATATTATTGGTATAAAATCAACATTGCAAATGCCCAATATCTTCGTTATTGGTGGGGGTGTTTTTGTACTGAATATCGATCTTTTTCTAGATTCATCTTTTGAATCGACAGATAATTCCTCCTGCTCGCATCCTACGTGTTCTATAGCTTTTACTGTGCAAACATATGTTATTCATAATATTTAAATTACAATGAATACATACAGTGTATAATACGAAATGAATATTTACTCAATGCAGGAGTCGATACAAGAGAATCAAAACTATTCTTATCACTTAAATTAACTCGCAAGTTAACGACAAAGTCGATGATATGTATCGACAGTTCTTCGTCAAAATTTCTCTTGATAAATACAGGATTGCTTTCTCCCAAAATAATGTTGTTATGTTCCACTATAAACGATACAGTTATGTCCTCTTTACGGATCTAGTTTTTTGGGATAATAGATCAATTAAATTATACTCTCGTTTATTCTTTGTTATTGTATAAGAATTAGTCGTGTTATCTTTAATGTTTACGATATTTTCAATAGAGTGCAGAGTTATCTCGATATTTTTTTCGTCCACTGTAGTTTGCCATCGCATCCATTCCTCCATTTTTGAAAATATTTTTACAAATTCGAAGATCCGATAACCAACATGAGAATCACGTCGATTCAGTTGTCTGAATGAAGGAAAACAAAGAAAAACGAAAGATGTTCTGTAAAAGAACGTATTCTACCAAAGATTATGACATTACATTTATTATTTAATATAATATATATTTTTTTAATAATAAATAATCCTACATACAAGTATGTGCGGACATAATTTAATATACAGGATGTATAAATAGCAAAAGTCGTGAGGAGCAAATTCTATGTTGCTTCATTGCTCATTCACAATTGCTTTTGTATTTACAGATATATATATGAAAATAAAGAAAATCAAATGTTCAAATAATTTGTTTATATGCTCTAATGATTAAATATTGTTTATATGTTCTAATGATATATTCCAATTAATTGTGATAAATAATTTTTTAATTATTATATTTCAAATACATATCATGTATCACGATTTTTAAAGCTTTTCGAAATGAAATCATTACCATCAGCAATGTATTCCTTTCTTCAATCGAATTTAGTTGTAATTTTCTTCCTGCAACTCCTTGTAGAAGAGTTGGTGAAGTAAAAACAGGCAAAACTTTGTTAAGCTCTTCGAATTATATAACTTATTTTTTAATACAATATCATAATGTTACGTTACGTGTATGCATAACAATTTATTAACAATTGCGCATAATGATCAGTTTCATCTGTTTTTTAAATTTATATCTAATACCTAACGAACGTATTATAAATTTAAACGTCACTTTAAAATCCCATTTTCTAATCGAATTAATAAAATTTCCAGCTTTAAAACTTAAAATTATCAATAGCATTTTTACAAGATAATAATGATTGCTATAAATAATATAGTTCATTTAATTAACAGTTTGAGCACTACAATTTTACTAAATTAAAAGTAACGAAACATTCTAATTTAAAAAAGTTTATATAAATCTTTTATAATTGTAACAAAATCGTTTGTTTTGTAAGGCACAACAGTTACATCTAGGTATCATCAATTGCTTTTATCCAATTGCAACAAATTTCTTTACTAAAACTCAAATAAAAAAATTCATATTATATAAATAAATTTCTTTCTCGTTTCCCCTCTGGTTTCTAAGTACATAGCTGTTATACAATGGTATAAAAAAGAAATGTACGGATGTGTACATTAGAGTATCAAAATGTGTGAAACGTTTCAATCAGTCGATGAGCGGAATAATCGTATTTTTCTTTTCTTTTGTACAGCTGAACTCTTGCGATTAAACGTTGGGGAAGAAAACATGTGTTTCATGCATGAAGAAAAAAAATATCAATATGGAACACGCTACTGGAACTCGAATTAATAGTTCCAGTTTCAGGTTTTTTATTTTGCAAAAAACAGTCTCTCGATAGACAAACAAGATGGCGAAGAGACGTGTAAAGTTACACGCATTAACCGTTTCATTAAAGAGTCTTTAATGTCTTGTCGATGTGTCTCAAAGTTGTGTCTGGTACAGCGTCTACAAGTGCTTTTCGAAAACCTTCGCAGTGTGTGAGACGTCGAAACATTCTCTTTGCGTGGTTTCTGTAAAATTATAGTTTATGATAAGATTTTCATTACAGAGAGTCGAAGAATGATTTATATTTTACCTAGCGTCCAAATTTCCATCGATCAGCAACCTCGCGCCTGTAGAAAGCAACTTATCTTTCACATCCTTTGGTAAGATTAAAGTATGCTCCGAGCCTATCCGATCGACTACAGAAGCCAATAATCTAGCTGTGGCTGCTCTCACAATAGCATTTTGATGGCTAAATAAATACAAATAACCATCTAAATGTGTTTATCGCGATGCGCATACGTATAAGAACGCAGATTCCGAGAAATTCCTAGCTATTGGTTAAAAGCCACTGTTTATGAGATAAATAATTCACCTTGCGCCACGTTGTACAATGACAGTAATCGTTTTGTGAGGCGGAAGATGTTCCACCATTCGATCCAAAGCTGCATTACTATCCGCTCGAAGAAATCGATTGGTATCTGCTGTTCTGTGAAGTAATGCTCCGGCTATGTCATCAAAGTCCTATTGAAATTAAATTTCATCATATAGATCAAGTGATTGTATAATGAGCACTAAATACGAACGATAAGGTTGAATTGCATACGAGTTGTTCGAAAAAGGCTGTTCTGATAATTCACCTGATCTATACCACGGATCTGCGAGCTAAATATGTCGCCGGATGCCAAGCACGCGGCTCTTGCTACCTGTGAACGGAGATTTTTTATATGTCGACCTAAAAGCCGGCTTATCGTTGCCGCGGCGTACACGTCTAGGTATTCCGGTTGTTGTTTGGCTATCTGGGACAATGTTTTTAACCCTTTCATCGTGATTTCCCTGAAAAAAATATAAGAAGTTAATTGTAGTAGTTGATTATATCTGTTCTAGATTTTATGAATAATATAGATGGAATATATTTTTAATTATACTAGAGAGAATATTAATAACATTATTAATATTTGATTTTATTAATAATATTAACAATTTACCAGTCTTTACTCTCAAGTTGAGTAAAGCACTGTTGCACAATTGGCTTCATCTTTTCTACTTTTTCTGGATTTCCTTTACTTCGACTTCTTCCTGCAATGCGTGGAACTCTGGAGGGCTTACGTTTGGTTAGAGTGACTGGTTTCACAGGTTCAGGCTGGACGTACAAAATTACTATATGTATTTAAATATATGCTTATTACAAACACTATGTAGTTTATTTCCCTTTTTTACGATATTACCTCAATTTTTAAAATTCCTGGTTCCATGTTCGTCTCACTGGAACTGTCTCTACTTTGCCCATCTTCCAAGTTGATCCCATTAGCTTCATTAACAAACTGAAATGAAATATCTTAATTAATATTACAAAAAATAGGCATTTGCACCGTCATAACTTACTCTGAGTGCATTTTCTATCGTTTCAATAACAGGTTCTACATGATTTTCCACATAATTGGATACTTCAGTAGAGGAGTGTGGTCTGGAGGCAATGATAATAGCTGGTGATTCCTCTATTTCTGAATCTCTGCGAGACTGACTTGGTTCTTCTGAATGTATGGAATCATTATCATCACATTGTACTACAGAAGAAACAGCTTTCTCTTCACTCGAATCTGCAGACTCTTTGTCTTCCAATTCGAAGCTCTATTAAAAATATAATAAAAATAATCAGTTGGGATAAAATATCGAACATATCTTGAACCATAAATGATAATATTTGTTTCTCGCATGGACCAACCAATTTCCGTGGACTGCTACGAGAATTACGCCTGGGTGACATAGATGTTTCGAGGTTGACAGAGTTCCTACTTGGTGACCGACTTGGTTTCTTAGGACTAGCAGATTTTCTCGAAGGCGGTGCTTCCGTGTCATGGAAGTCCGAATGTAGAATATCGCCGGATGCTTGCAAGCTCTCATTTGTCAACATCCGTTCGTTATTCAAAACGGACACGATGGATCTCTCTTGGACACTGTCAATATCATCCGCTCTGCCATTTTCATCAGAAGTGCTGAACTCGCTCTCGTTTTGATTCTCTTCGAGAAACTCTATATGTTCCAAGCTTCTGGACACCCCACGACTCTGCGTCCTAGACTTTGGTTCCTCTTCACTGCTCCAATCCTTGGACCCATCTTCATCGACGGACGTGATCGTTGCTTCTGTTCCTATTTCGACTTTCTGGTCTAAAGAAATCTGAGAAAGGCATAAGTGTTGTATAAGTCTTAAGGTGTTGGAATAAAAATGTTTTATATGAATTATTATTAAATTATTTACAACGAAATCAACTGTATCCCGAGCAGGACTGGACTGTCCGGTGATAATACCAAACGCTGCATCAGGATTTTGTTTTTCAGGGGTAGATGATCTAGAATCGCTGTCATCTTGAGTATCCTGCACGTCTTGCTCGGTGTCTTGGAAATCAGTTTCCAACGCGTCTGACGATGATAATTCCTGATCGCCCACTAAAAAATAATTTATAGCTAGTGATAAAAAATGTGTACATATGATCATCATTTTACGATCGTAGTTGAAAAGAATGACATTATAAAAATGTACATGGCGGTGGAAAATTTGATGTTTGTTATGCATGCGACATTTACGTGGAACAGTCTAGACGTTGCCACAAATAATGGCGGTGTATCACAAACTGTGTTAATCTCGATCTATTTGGAAACATTCCTTGTGTTTATCCTCGTTGCGTGTATATCTTGAAACGAATCATTACCATGCTTCAGAAAATAGGAGGGAGAAACACGGCGATATCATTCCATAGTTATAACGTTATTTCGAGTGTGCCTTATATTAAGGCATACTGATAAGGAAACCTTGATAATTATCTTACCATCTGTAGCTGTTAAATATTCTGTTTACCAATATTTCTTATTTTCCAAAACGTTTTGGAAATGGAATATTATGAATTGCACATGTTTTACGTTTTTTATATATCCACTTATTCATTTTGTTTCAATAACAAAATTACAAATTTTTAGTATTATTCGTTTAGGAAGTGTATACGCGGTTGCGAGCAAAATATTGATTACATCCTAGTCTAAGCTTTACACAGTCCTCCGAGGTTAAGAACCTCGCGTTCCAGTTCGCATTCGATCGTTTCAGCGGGTCCCACAGGTTACTCTGTATCGTTTTTAACGATTAAAAGTTTCCCTCGAAAGCTTCAACGATTTTTCTAATCTATTCTTCGCATCGCGATCCATTTATATAACTACAGACTAAAGAACGTGCTAATCTTAATTTCTTCAATAAATACTGACATATTCCAACGATAGGGTTTCGTTAACAAAATTTTTATAATAATTTTTGTTATCATTTTTATCCAAGGTTTATATGTATATTAATTTTAATCGGTATTTACAATTTGTTAAATACCTTCATATTTTGTCTCGTCCGAGTCCAATGCCTTCGTCCCAAAATTTTCTGGTAGAAAATGGTGCTTATTTTTTTCGTTATACTCTTCTTCGTTTACCGCTTTATCGCTAAAACAGAAGTATTTGATTTACAGATATTACATATATACATTTCTGACTATCGTTCTTGTATAACAATGACTTCCAATTATAATTGAAATATCTTTGTTTTTAATTATAAAAATATATTGAAAGACCGTGGAAATCATATGTACTAGAAATTATCTTACGTTCTTACTCTTATTACATAACATTAATTAAGTAAACCACTGTGGAAGACTAATATTAGGTAGAGATTGCGGCAATGGGATAAATAATACAAGAATTATTATAATTTATGGAAATCCTGGACCAATGTATACCGATTTGCCTACCAACAGGCGTAGGTTTCTTTATTTTTTTCACACTTAGAATTACTGAAATCGCTTCAAATATTTGAAAAAGTTCGAAACATACATTGTGTCACTACTTCGATTCAACCTCAAAGGAATCACAGGCGTGGTATTAGCAGTGGTGATAACCGTTGAAACAGAATCCTCCTCCTCTTTTCCAACATCAACCGGTTGTCTGCACCGAAAGGCACAGGGACAATAACGTAGAACAGTATTGGCGATCTTGTACTCTCTTCTTCGGGGATTATTCGGCTCTTCGTTGAAATTTCGATCTCTCTCTATCGAATTTACCTCCCCGTTTTTGAAAACCGTCACCTTCTCAGCCTCCTTGCCCTCTTCCGGCCAAGCACAGTACTTGAAAATCATTTCAGTCGATAATGGTTGATCGATCGCGATCGAAAGTCTTTGTTCTGGTGGCACTTTTTACACGTCTTACGAAAGTTATTTTCGCACTATCGACTCGTTTCATTCTTTACTTTTCGCTATCCACTTATGGTTAGATTTTTAATGCGACTAACAGTACCGCTTTAATTCTGGAACGAACTCTTGGCGTTCTTTTATGCCTCGTAATAACTATAGCAAAGAACCTGAAGTATAATAATTTAGTTGTAAGCTAACAGATATTTGCAAACTATTATCGACCTGTCACGGAACTAGTAAGCTGCATGAATTATAAATTATATTGAATCTATAAAATATGTACAACTTTCTGTTAGACATAGTTTTGATGAAAAATATTGGAAATATAATTATAAATACTGTTTAATTTAAAATGTAAATCCTATATCCTTTGATGTACCTACAAATACAATAAACTTAGAAGAGAACATCTATTAATTTGTTATTAAAGTATGCAAATTTATTATCCAATTAAAAATCGATCAAAATTTAATACTGCCTAAAACTGCCATTCCTTTACTTGTTAACCGATACAAGCCACTTGTAACTCATATTACTTAACATTAAAAAATCATTTAGATCGAATACCAAAACCGGGAGGCACCAAAAAGAGGGAAAATCAACACGATGATGGAACACCTTCATAACTGTCGCACGCACCACTTAGTGGTCGTAGTTTCGCGGCAATTAAATGGAGGTAAGTTCAAGCTACACTACATTGAAGCACATAATCGCGCACAATTCATCTTCTAAATCATTCGGACATTTTGACAAGTGGGTCAAAATGATGATTAATATTTTTGATTTTTTTTCAGGTAGAAAAAAAATTGAAAAAGAGGACGTAATTACTAGAACGCGACAAATGACGACGCACGCACGACTGTGCCCACATAGACGCCGGTCGTACCGACGCTGACCGCTGCCGCCTCCTTCCGCTCCGATCCCCCCTTTCTGTTCCACAGGTTCACCTGTAACCCTGCGATACCATATCGAATGGTTATACACTGACCGTAAACCGACCCTCCTCTTGGACATTGGGGTGGAAACTTACGTATATAGTCATGAACGTGGAGGTGAAAATGATCAGGTGGCGTAGACTGCCGTTGCGTTATCGGTTTTCATTATGTGTGTACTTAGTATTTTTTGTCTCACGTTTTTTTCACTTCCGTTATTTTTAGGGTCTCATTGAAATTGTTGAAAGTATATTTTCACGTATATGTAAGTTCAAAATCAATTCTTAAGCTGGGTACGCTCAAGCGTTTGAAGGCAAAACAATTGATTTTTTTATCCAATGTGATAACATACAAGGATTCATGTACTTTAATCGATACTTAGGGCTATTAATTTCAAGGTCATCATTCAGATCATCCATTGCACATTACTGAATAGCTTGTTCTTATATAGCTCAATGTTTTAGTTAAATAATTGTACTATACGTGTAAATCCATATTTAAAATTTCTTTTGTCATTTGAATAATGACTCTTTAAAGTCTACGTTACTCGAACACGATACGCTAATCTGTCTGATCTAACGATATAAAATTCCATACGTGCTAATAAGTATTTTCAACTTTTCGATTACTCGAGTTCTAAATTGTAGCATAATGTCGGCAGGAATTTCTTGTTAACGAGTTTAAATTGCTACCCGGGTAGCGTTCGGTGGCGTAGTTATTCAAAACGAAATACAACAGTAGTTTTGCTCTCACGCGATGTTCGTAAATCAGGTAAACAGAACCGAGAACGCGTTTCCCAACGTATCATTGCTAATTTTTTTATTCAACGTATTAATCCTACTCGCATGGTACATGTTCCGAACAAAGCTGACAAATATAAGTCAAAAAGAAACTTGTTGCTTATATTATTACAATTCAATTATTAAAAATACTTTGTTTTATGTTAATAAATATCTCTACTTCAACTTTTAAAACTTTATAATTTTCTCTTTTCATTAAATATAAACTTCAAAATCTTATAGAGCTATAAAAATAACGCCGCAATGATTTAAGGACGATTGAAAGGATAAAGCTCTGAGTCATCTTCCACGTAACATCGTTCCACGAAACTGATCGAGTAGATAAAATAAAATTGGTCATATACTATTGATTTAATGTGCGCCTAAACTGATCCTTAAAAAATCATCTGTCACGTTCCTAGAAAGGCCACTAAAAAATGTCTGCGGTGCTATACATGTGTACAGCCTGGTTAGATAAGAAAACTACGGGAACCCTGCATTTACTACTGTTCGTAAAAGCATAGTTTAGAAGTTGTAAAAGTAACACAATACGTTTGACATTATGACACCAAATAATTTGTTGCTCACGTATATATAGAGAAGCAACAATTTTCTAAGAGTAATAGTCGCAGAAACTATTGTTTGTAGTGTTTACCCCATTGCATGTACTCCTGATAAGGGGTACGTACTAGTATAGTAATTCTGGTTTTATTCTGATAGTACATGCCTCAAAAACACAAGCGCACAGTGTAGTTGTTCAATTGGAAGTGGTTCTATTTACTGGCATTATTCCTCTTTGGCTGGCCATGTAAAGTATTTGTGTTTGTGAGGCAAGTATGTAGTACAAGAATCACTTGTTTGTACTGCGCATGCATAAACGTGCTAAAGTAAAATGTGGTTCTATTAGTTTATACTGAAATGCCTAAATGGCGCCACTAGTATAGTGAGAAGAATGCATCTCAATAATTTTGAGATAAATTGTATGTTTATGTCACACATGCAGTGATTTAAAACATAAGTAAAAATAGAAATTAGTATTTGTATTACTTACATATCGTACATGGACAATGCGTGAACTTCATTAGAAACCGTTCTAACAAACTGTTGACGACGATACAATTGCGACGGAGACAGAGAACGCAATCTTCTTCTATAAGGGGTTTGAGTATGTATCGCAGGAAAATATTCGCTAGTTTGTGCGTCCGATGAAATTAATTCAACATCAGTAAGTTTCTGAACAGCCACATCGTTCGTCATGTGATGGAGCCTCGTCTGTAATACAAATTGGAAGACAATGGTATTTCATGCGTGGTGTGTAACTGTTTAGATTGGGTTTTAACATTAATAATCAATAAAGTTAAGACTCTCACCCTTGATATATTTTTATCATTACTTTCTCCAGTTCTCAGGTTGAAATTAGTTTTATTATATGCATATGTTAACGTGGGAGCAGTTTGCAATGGTCGAAACAAATTTTCATCGGCAAACCGTCCTTCTTGATTTGAAGACGTACTGTACCTAAGTAGAAACAAATATAGCATTGTTATGAGATTCCCTTATAAGATATAAATGAACTTTTATAAAATAAATTATATTCACATATTATGCATAACAAATGTTTGTTGATTAATATTTCTCGATAAAGATGACTGATGGCTGTCGGTGGAACTTGAACGAGAATATCTAGACTTGACATCAGACTTTTTCGAAAATCTATCTCTTTCCATAAACTTGTGATATATCCTGGAATTAACATCCGAAACTTTTTGACTGTTATTCTCCTCGGCACTCTACAATATTAATTATGTTAGTAATTGTTATGCAATTCTACATTATACTTAACACATGAGAAATTCACGAATGTAAATTGTTAAAAATGATTTCTATACAATTTATAATATTGTTAAACAATATATTACTGCCTTTATTTAGATAAAACTTACATTATAATCTACATTCCTATTATTTAAATTTTTCATTGAGCGATAATTATCGTAGTGCATATTTGTGCCACAGTCTTGTTGATTTTTTCTCCTTTGGTGATACATAGCCCCGTAACTTCTATTAATATTTTACGAATTTTTAATCTCTTTTCCCTTCATTTGCAGCAAAATAAATAAAAATCGAAGTGTAGTACCTAACGTTTTCTCCTGGAGAGTTCCCGTTGTCACTAGAATTTTCTGCGGTGCCCTTTATTCTTCTCTTTGAATTAATATTTGTTGACTCTAAATTAAGAGACTTCTCTGTTATGAGACTGTTTCCACTGGACTTTGGTCCACACTCTCGAGTATAAAGTACTGGAATTCTAGACTCTGTTTTATTGTTATTGTCCTAAAATATATATAATTTACATAATTATGTATCATTAACAATACTTAATCACAAAACACAATATAATACCATTCGCTAATTCTTATAATGAAGATTACAAAATTAAAAATATATTTCCCGAAGGGTCCAAATTGCTCTCAAAAAAATTTAATTATATCTGTTATTATTAATTAGTCAAAGTAACTTGCTAACCTGACATGTGTCTAACAAATGCGTGCAATTCAAGTGGGACATAATTTCAACTGAGTACCACCTGAAAGTTTTATCGTGGATTGACAACCGTGCCTTTCACGTGGAATTGAAAATAATTCGATACTGTGAAAAAATTTTCTCATATCCGTTTGCTCGATATAAACCGATAAAAAAGCAAGATGAATATATTCTCAACTCGTATTATTCTGAACTTATTCACAAATTGTACGAAACGATTAATCATTAATATATGTATTGCAAATCATAAATTTCATATTTGGAAAATAAATTATATTATGTTTTTTATTATGTTTTGTTGTTTAATAAAATATTTAAAGTAACCCTGGGAAAGTAAAAATGGTAATGAAATGTCGTAAATTATATATATATATATTTATACACAAAACAATTTACAAGTAGAATTCTAAAGAAAAGTCGAGATCTGTAACTTGACGTTGCTATGATTTAGTACCATTGCACATATTTCACAAACGGCGTTGACTTCGTGACACGCGAGCGAACCACATGTGAGCTTGAAGCTTTCGTAGACTCATGTTTTATTAATGAGCTCATTGAAATAGTTAATATTGTCGTGCTTGATATAACTTTTTACGTATGTGTGTAATTAATGAATTATGCCAGTTAATTCATGTTTACCCTGCGTTGACCCACTTACATTTGGTATAATGTCAAACATAGTTTCAATATATACAACTGTCATACTGCGGACGACTGATGCAAATTTATATTATTGTGCACTACGTTGATTTAAATTTTTACCTGATTTTGTGTTGGAACTATTTGCCAGACTACAGGCTGTTCCAACTTAGAACGCATACCAACTCCGAGTGCAACAAAATTTGGCCTCTCGCTCCATGGGTTTTCTCGGTAATTTGTATTTTCATTCCTACAAAGAAATCAATTTTTATCTTATAAATGATCACAATAATATCGATGAATAAAAAATTAAAAATTTCAATTTTATGACTGTAGCATATTACCCTGCAAATTTTTCTTTTTCCGACCTGGACGAAATAATATGACCTTTAGTACGTCCGATGCTGGGTGAGACTGAACCGCTTCCAGCTACAATCCAATCCACATCAGGACCTGCGTAAATGTAATCAAATTTTCGACATAATTTTCAGATCAGTTTACGATGACATCAAAAGTAAAATTATGCGTTGTGAGTTTGACTATGTTGAAGATGTATTCATTGATACGAACTTTTTATAAATACATCAAGAAAAACATAATTACAAATTGAATTAAAATTATGTCAATGCATGTACTGTATCATACTATGAACCATAAATTACAATACAGACTATAAATTACCTGTAGCTATTTGTACAGTGGGAGAAATTTGCAAACCGTACATGACGAGTCCATCAGCGGATACCAAAGGCAGAGATTTTCGAGCCAGACGAGCTCTGATAGCGGACATCATCGTTTCGCCATCATGGTAACCCTCGGATGCTCGTTTTCCTGCCGCTAATACCTCCTACATATGGAAAAAAGAATAATTATAACTTAACGTACTGTTAATCACAAAATACTTTTGTTGTACCACTGAAAATGATCAAAGGACTTATGTTCTAGTACCTCGGGTTCATAGATCTGTGCTAACACAGCTAAAGTATCGAGAGCAGCTTGACGTACTCTTCGTCGTCGATCCCTCACCAGTTTTGCCACTTTATTAGCTACAATATCCACCTTGAATTCCGTACTTGGAAACGTCACCAATGAAAAGATCAACAGTTGTAACGTATTTTCCCTGGTCTGCAATTAAATTGTTCAAGTGCAAGATACACATTTTACATACCTTTAATTAAATAGAACTTGTATTATAAATCTTTCGGTCAAAGTCCCACCTTTGCGTTTCTCGCGTTCAAGCACTGCGGTTGTAGGAGCTGCTCCAGAAGGAGAGCAGGCCTGAGCCTAAGCATCGCGATCCTAGCCAACTGCGCTGCACTCGGGCCACCCTGCCTTGCCAAACCCCATGCCAACTGTGGCAGTCGTTTCTTCAAAGCCTCCTCGCTCACTCCAGCTACAACTACCTAATGTCAGTATAGAATTACAACATTTCTTAAATACACGAAATCAAAACTACATAAACCTAGATATAAAAAAGTGCACTTGCGCCTCGTGTTTCATGTCCATAAGGTACAAAATTTATTAGCATTTTTATTCAAATATATGAGCCCTGATACCGAGTTTTATTATAAGTACTAAATGTCTAAGAAGGTTGTAAAGCTATAGTTATTACTTAATACGAACGAGAACTTTACAGTTTAATTCATATAAACAAAACTTGACTTTTTATGTATCAGCTTGGATTCTTTCCATGGAAAAGAGAATCCATGTTTCTCAACTGACAAATTTCGTACAGCATGATGTATTTTATTCTACGTACACGACGAAATGTGTGTACGTTTACGTGACCAGCAGAGCAACGAGCGATCTATGGAACCTGTATTTGTACGTGACACGAGCAGTATTTAAAGTCCCGTGGAAAAAAAATACTCGATAATTTAGAACTACACCCCAGCGATGATAAAGATTTCAAGCCGCAATTTTCTTTGCGATAATCTATCTAGAATTTTTCGTCGAAATAGTTCTAATAATATAGTTTCTCGTACAAATGACAGATTGCGAACTTAATTACGGGGAATACAGGAGTTTCCATATCCTTGAACAAAGATTAGATATAATCATAATCTAATTTGAGTCTAAAAATAAATTAGTACTAAGTCGATAAAATGTTACACGGCTGTCGGTTGATCTTGAGCGAATGCCTCGATGACTCACAGTTCTTTAAATTAACAAAACGATGGCATAGCTATGATTTAACAGTTAGATTGATTTAAGGAGGCAAATTTGCGAGTTACCTTCGCCACAGCCAGCCCTGAAGCAGCTACACGACAGCTCCTTTCACAGCCCAGCACTGCATGCAAAAGAGATCCTAATCGCGGCTCTATCGCGATCAGGGCAGAAGACGTTCGCAGAGCGGACGCTACTCTCTCCATACCTCTGACACGAGCGCGCCAATCGTCCTGGAACAGACATAAATTATGATCGAACGGTCTGTTTTAGATTACAGAAAAATATTAAGTAAATTCAAAAAAAAGTAAATCAGAAAAATATGCAGAGAGGTTGAATCGCGTTTCACATTCTGATATTTTATAATGTCTACGTACAGTCCTGTTATTTACTAAAACGGTGGTAGATCGCATGTAGATTTCCTAATGACATAGCAGAGCTATCTGCATATGTACATATAACGATGGCAGACAACCCATAGCAGCCAATCCAATCTTTTTTCGAAGCATAGATAACGCTAATTGCATTATCCTCGTGACAATAGGCGACGAACGATACATAAAAATTTTTTTCATTTAAGTTTGACATATCTAAACGCGTATACATCACTTGTATGCACTACAAAACGAAGCTCAGAATTATCTTCCTCTGACGTTAACGGAAGTTCAGAAAAAATTGTTGCACACCATTAACGCCTTCAACACGTACCGTTGGTCAAGAATCGGGAGTCGTCGAGTGAGCCTTATCGATCGTCGTAGCAAGTCTGAATGCAATGCACTGGTAACATCTGCATTCAATTTTTGATTCGGCTCTATTTACACGGAAGTGGTCAATATTATCGACTTTTCAGGATTCCATTGAACTTGCGGAAAATTGCGATATACACGGACGTTACATAGGTAATACCTACATAACACGTGCCGCAGGGACCTTGCAGATCTTATCGAAACTGTTCTTAGTTTCGTTGTCTTTCTATATATATTTCATTATTCCTTTTTCTTACACGGAATTTCATATGATCGGTTTTTTTCTCATGTGTGATACATTTGTAATGCAGTTAAAATACGGAAATTAAATCACTTTTAAAACCCGACAAGGCGTTTAAACACCTCTGGAAAAAATTTTTACAAATCAGATGTTAAATTGCGGATGCTCATGCAAATTCATTTTTTAATAAATACAATTAAATTCTCTATTTCTGATATACGTAAATTTCGTATAAATGTAGAAACATCGAACTTTAATCATTGCGATAATTGGATTTCCCAAAAGGATGAGAGGGAAGTCCTCCTATCCGGTTCGAACGAAACATAGCGCGAACACCACGTTCGAATTCGATATTCCCGCGTGAAATTCAATTTGCGTTAAAACGGCTCTAAAATTGGCGCCAGAGAATTAGCATATGCACATGAACGAGGCATTACTGGACCGGCGTGTCGCACGCAAAACCGTTTCTAATTATTTTCTTGTTACCCCGTAGTCGCGTTTCATTGCGAGGCGCATAATGTTGCTCGCACGGAAATCTCTCCCGTTTTTCATCCGCGGAATATTCATACTAGCCGACCGGCATCGCTTCGAATTATTTCAATGGCGTCCACGAGGGCCGTGGAAATGAAACAGCATGCATAATTCACGTAGTATTTCACTGCCACGAAGATAGGTACATCGTCCACGGGGAAATATCTGCTGGAAGCGTGATTAATCCACCTAATCACGTAATACGCTGCGGTTCTTTATGGTTGTCAGAGTGCTGGTGAAAACTCCGCAGAGGGGAGAAAAAAGCGATAACGGGCAATTAAAACATCACGGCCTGATATACAACGCTCTAAAGTGAATACAATACGTACGCTGTCTTTGTTATGCTGCACGCGTGTTTTTAAAGGCAAAAAATATGTGCCAGGCTGGTTCACTTATATTGGCTCATTTTCTTCTAGGTGTTCCTAGAAGTGAACTAACTTCTTACGGTAGAACAGGTAAAAAAGTTAAATCATTGATTCGTGTGAGAAAAGGAGCATCAGTTTCTTCATTTCGAAAATTACACTACGTCTATGATCAATATTAAGCGATACTATTCACTTTTCTGGTACTTATTGTACGGCACATACATATGGCAACATTCATAGAAGAGCTTAAGGTGGCCTTGAACTTCCGCTGAATGAAAGGAACATACTTTCACGGTCACGAGAAGCGCAACGTTTTTCCGTGACACCAATAATCACACAACCTGCCATTTCTGTTTTAACGAAACTTTCACATAAGCTCTTGAATCCATACAAATTTTTGTTTCTCGAGACAAGAAAAGTTGTTATATCCGCTTCTCGATCTGACCATCGAAACCACTGTGCTAACCGAATTGGTATGCAACAGAGTCTCTCAGGCTTTCGTGTTGAAACACCTTCAAGTTATCTTCAGGAACGGATTCATTCGATAAGCCCAGATAAGTTTAATCCAGATGATAGTGCTAATAAACGTTCATTATGAGAACGTATAATTTCCTTGTGGCAAACATTTATCTGACCTGTACTTAAACAGTGAATAAATTTGTTTAACAAGTCAAGAATTCACTTGAAATCGAGTTGTTACTCAGAAAACACTTTGTTGGATATAGAAGGAGCATTTAATTCATTCTGGACATTTGAATGTAAAATTTTTTACTTTAGTGTGAAAATTCTTGCTACAGGTGCTGTGTTGCGTAGATCCATCACTGTCAAAACGAACAAGAAACCGGTCAGTCAGTGTTTTGCTCGAAGGAAGAGCGAATATTTACTTCATTCTTCTCTTAAATATTCTTCAAAACCCGTAACAGTGCTTCTGTATCACTCTGCATATAAAGAAATTTTATTTGTATTTATTTAATAAACAGGAATTAAATAATTTTTAGAATGTGCTACATTTTTATCCAGAATTGTTACAACTGTTATTGCGATATGAAATTATTGTAAATGATATCTTCATTTTAATGTTTAGAGTGTGAAAATTATGCGTAGAAATCGTAAAAGTCAAACCATACAAATTTTCAGATGGATCATCGGTTGTGGATTGGTCTTTTTCATTATAAAATTGTTCCTTGTTACAGATGAAAATCAACAAATACCAAAGTTCGAAGACCTAAAGAAATTAATGGTACGTTATAAAATATTAAGAAAGAAGTTATTAATTGTTCTGTTAAAATGTTGAATGTTTAGATTGAAGCAGAAAGAGAAAATATTAAGCGACTATTGACTGTGAGATATACTTGCCAAAAATATAATCTAGGTACATATAGAAAACATGGTAAATTTTCTGCATTTAAACATCCTCCTGCACCTCAGTATAGCGTTTTTTACATTACTAGGTAACACATAATTATAGTTGATAGAAATATCTAAAAATCACAATTATTCTAACAATAACCATTTTAATTAGCAGCTCTAATTGCATTATTTGCCACGCAGATCACGCGATCTATCATACTGTCCGATTTACAAAGCCGGCAGTACAACATGGATATACAATATGTGTCTCCTAATGAACGTGACAGAGGAAGAGCTGAATAGTGGAAAGGAGCAGATATCGACCATCGCCAGAAGGACGATACCGGAACTTGAGTTTCCAGAAGCGGACGAGGTAAAACTATGTTTTTTCACCTCCAAAGATTCGTTTGGATTTCTTGAATTTTTTAGAATTGGACCAATATCATTTTTACTTAGAACCTTCCCTCTGTACAGTGAACTCAGGTAGATTGTTATTCCTGATTTTGATTCTTGATTGTTATTTGAAAATTAAGTTATTCATTAATTCTGTGGACAACTGTATATTTTAATGACACAATATTTTGTATACCTCAAAATATTATATCGGTGTGCAAATACGTGCAATGAAAATGTGCATTTCAAAAACGTCCCATTCAACTACACATCAACATCCCAACTAGTAGACTTAACCAGGTTCGACTTCCGCAGGCGTTAAGGACGACGAAGAAACTGCTGGTGGTAAGGCACCCGTTTGAGAGATTGCTCAGCGCGTATCGTGATAAGCTGGAAAACTCCGTGGCTGGAAGGGAACACGGGACACTTCACTTTTATCGTAAATACGGCAGCAAGATTGTTGAAAAGTACCGTGGTGAGTCACGACAAAATTATCGACCGCGATGTACATACGACCAGTGTTCGAGCTCTGGGTTAACAGTGAGAATTGTCTCCTTCTTTAAGAAAGTAATTTTACAAAGCTCAAACCAGACCAGGTGATTAGACGAAAGGATGAGCCACCACCAGCGGGAATCGAGCCAACGTTCCGCGAATTTGTACAATACTTGATCCATACGGATCTAGCTAATTATGGAGATGATCATTGGATGCCATATTATTTGTTTTGCGCTCCTTGTATTGTAGATTACGATATAATTGCAAAAGTAAGTGTTGGTATCGATTATTTTGTAGCCTAAATTATATCTAAGATTAGATTATAATATGGAAGAATAGAATCAAATATCATTTGCTTCATAGGTAGAAACATTATGGCGGGATCAGATTTACACGATCCATAAATTACAATTACAAGAGCTAATTAAACCAAGATGGCAACATAGCGCTGGTTATTCGAATGCATCAAAGATATATTTCAATCAGTTGAACAAAGGCATGGTAGAAAAGCTGTACGAAAAATTCAAGCTAGACTTTGAACTTTTCGATTATTCGCCAGATCTGTATTACCAATATGCTACAACCGCTTAAATATCTTCAAATAATTCGACTAATCTAAATAAGATTTGTGCTTAATAGCAACGCATTCTGTACAAAGACAGTTATTTGCGTCTATAGTCCTGTAACTTTTGAGACCTCGTTATCGAACGTGTCACTTTTTCGACCCACCTTTTCGTTTGTCCAGTCATTAATGCGACAGGGGACCCGTCGACTTTAGGACAGATCGTTCTGATACATTACACCAAAGTAGGTCAATCGATTTCCCAGGCAAAAGTTCGTCGCGTGGTGTAACGTGATTTAAACTCCATCAATTACAATTACCCACGCGTGTATCGACTCTTCGTTTCCAAATACATTCCTTTTCAACTTTTTTCCCTTTCCTGATTGTTCAAGTGAAGCTTTCGCATGCAAAGTATATCCGATGCATGGAATTGCTAAGAAATTTAGAACAAACACGATTACCATGGAACATTGATTAATGTAAGAGATAGCCACGTAAATGAGTAACCAACGTTCAATGCTTACATCGAGCACCTTTCCTGGTGCGCATCGATTATCTTAACCTTCCACGATTTTAAAAAGTGGTGCATATAACTATACAACTTGAAAATTTGCTATTTTTACGACTGGTATATGTTATAACAAATACTGTAATATAATTTGCAGTAGATACGTTTTGTTAGTAAAATTTGAGCTGCAAACCCGAAAATACAATTTGCAGTAATATCTCGTTAGAAAACTTACTTTATTATGTAGATCCTCCAATACTTCTTGTTCGACCAATCCCAATTCTTCCCAACTAGGTTCGTCCGATGCCGATTGCATCTCTCCTCCACCATACACAGCATTCTTATTTTTCTCGATCACACTCACGTCACTTTTATCGCGATCACATCTCGTCATTCGTTCACAGTCAACATTTCTCAACGACTCACAATCACCATTACCGTTCCTCGACCTGCCCATTACACTGCCCCTTAACTTCGCTGAACCTTTCTGCACGGTTTCATTTCCATTCACCTTAATTCCATCTTGATTCATCCTGGCACGTTTCCGTTCCATTTCATCGTTTTTCACTACAGCACCGAAGAAAGACTCGGCTTCTTGAACATTTTCTAAAGTTTCATTGTTTTCCTCTATATCCTTCTTCTGAGTATCCTCTGAAGTTTTTCCTTCTCTAATTTCTGTTACATTCTTCGCATTTTGAAATCCAGAGTCATCAGTGTCTAGCTTTAAGTCAGTTTTCGATAGCTCCAATTCTAAAGAAATTTCCTGTTTTTCGTCTGTCAATAAATAATTATTTTTCAAATCTTCAGGACCATCGATTTTTTCGTTTGAAGCCAGAGTATCAATATTTTGACTACTCTGAACCAATCTAATCTCTTCCTTTCGAACTTCCTCCATTTTGTCGCCTATTTCGATAACCTTTATGGTTTTACCATCTCCACTGGAACCAATATTCTGCTTGTTATCCTTATCCTCCTGTTTATTCATGTTTTTCTTCTTCTTTGACTGCTCGGTAACTTTATCGCCAAGCAGTGGACTAATGGTCCTGGTCAGTATACTTTTTTTAGGACTTAGTTCCGCGTTATGGGTGTATACTTCTCTCTTAGGACTACTGGAAACGGATCTAGATGTTCTTCTGAACTTCCCAGGTTCTCTGCGAGGACTACAAGGCTGAGACGAAGGTCTTGATCGCGTGGTAGGCATTTTAGTAGCAGGTGAAACTGGAAGTGGTATTCTAGTTTTGGGAGCAGCTTCAACAGATTCGGTATCATCGCTATCTGGAGTCCTCAGTTTAACTATTTCACCCCCAAAATGTACCCTCCTAGGTGTTTTTCTCTTATCAGAGTCTTCTTTTCCTTCAGCTGCATTTTTCTCATCTGTTCCACTTTCTTCGCTATCCTGTTCTTGCTCACTGTCCTCCTTCTCCTCAAGAATGGTCATAGTTATGGCTGTTTCTTCGTTAAACTTAATTTCTGTCTCTAGTACCACTCTGGCCGCAGGCATGGTTACATTGTTGACTTCATCCTCCTCTTCAGCGATACCGGAAGTGTCGCTGTCGCTCTCCCATTTACTCTCCAATTCTTTATTCTCCAGTTTCTCCACGTTCTTCGAATTTGTATCATTTTTAGTAGTTTTCTTGCTGGATTTCACATTATAGATCTTAGACAGGATCTCAATATTTCTTTTTAGTTTGTTGTCGTAATCCTCCAAGTAGCTCTCGAATTCCTCCACGCCTACGGCGTCCTGGATTTTCATCAACGATTTCAATACAGCTTCCTGGTGGGGCACTTGAGCCAGTCGAGATGCTAGGGCAATGGTCGCATCCTTCACCAACTGGGGATTGGGCGATGGACTGTTAGACGATGGAAATAGGAGGGACGGCACGCTTAAGATCACACCAGTAGTCACGTTAGTTTGGAAGGAGTCGCGCACTTCCGAACGGTTCAAGCCATCCTGAAGAATCTGCAACGGAACACTCGATGCAATTGCGTTCGGCCATCGATCCATGATGATGTAGGATAGTGGGGAAATCGCAAGGTCAGGAATTCCTTGTACATCACGAACTCGGCCAGTGTTTGATAAACATTCGAAAAATTTCGATAGACAGGAGTAATTTAAAGAAATGTAATTAACAAGCCTAAGGTTAATTAAGTGGGAATAACTTTGCTAGTGGAACATTTTTTTATAGCAACTTTTAGAATTTTTATATTTTATATTCTTTTCATTTCCTATCTTCGTGTACAAGTTAAATATCTAAATTACCTAAAGTTTAATAAAAATTGTTAAGTTAAGTTCACAGCAACCAGTGAACGGTTCACTTTTGCAAAGTAACTACTTAGCTATCGTGAGTCAACGGTGACTTGCGTGACCCAAAGTTACCAATCGGAAAGTTTCCTCTTTCTGTTGCACCACTTACAAGAAGTACTTTGTTCTACGAACATTGATGTCGCAATGTTTTAAAATAAATATTCCCTTTTTGAAATGCAATTCTAATATTTAGATAAATATTTGAATAATTTGTCTCTATGAAACATTCTAATATAAGTCTTACATTTTGGATAGTATTCTCCCTGTCACGACTATGAATGAGAAATACCCGGAAAGCGTCTAAAGCACCTTTCCGAACAGCGGGCGCAGGATGGCCCAAATTATTGACCAGCTCTGGCACCACTGGTTGCATGACCTTGTCCACGATGTCAGCATTCAAAGTCGGTATTACGTCTATAAGCACACGAAGCGCGTGCTGACGCACCTCCCATTCTGGATCACGCAGTCTTTCGGATATCTCCAAGAACGTTAAACGAGTATCAACTTCGATTGGAAATTTCCGAGTACGTACCTGCACAAACGCATAAAACACGAAATACTGAATTACGATTTAGAAAATAGTGTAATATTTTTTAAGTATGTTAAAATTTATTAACGAATATTTAAATATTTTAGTCTCTATTATTTGTGCTTTTTACCTACTAGACGATGTACAATTAAAAGTTATAACCGGTAGTGTACATCGAAATTTTATCGACTGTACACATCAATAATTCATCCGCAAAATACGACCGCCGTTAATCAGTCAGCGCAGCTATACCAACCACGTGTTCCCAGAGAGGCGTGAGCTGTATAGGTTGCCCGTTCGGCGAGGTCAATGTCATCTTTCGAGAGAGCCGCTGACGATGACCCCTGCGCGCCGGGCTCTCTGGCGTCGAATAAAGATCGAAGGGAGAGGACCGGGCCGGAAGCGGCGATGAATCCTTCTGGGGCTGCAGAGGCCCCGAATTCGTCGATCCTGTCATAGATGCAGCGAACCCCAAACACTCGGACATAACACCGTTAAGTCTCGTCTCTCGAAAACCACGTGTCCATCATTGCTCTTCGTGAGGATCGTTTCTCCAGTTCTGGATCATTCATTGGATCGTCACGCCAGTGAGAACCCTGATTGAAAGATTTGTTAGATATTTATCGTAAAGAAAATTTAAATATCTACTTTGTTTATAATGACACGGAGAATGTTTATGGCGCATGTAGTGGATGAAAAAAAACAGTTGAGTATGCCTGAGTTATATGTATTCGCAGAATAATGTGATAATTAATTACCAATCAATCAATTAACCAATTAATCAATAACCAAGATATGTACTTACAAAACACGTGCAACCTTGCAACTCTATCTAACTCATAACTTATCAGATGTTATTTTTAATATAAGTTTGTAATGCGCGCACGAACGAATATAGCTTCATAGAAGCGCAGGTTTTGAGCGCCTGTTGTTAGGCAACCCGTCATACAAGAACGTAGTATTATAATTCATGAAAATGTCTCCTTCAATTCTGCCTTTTGAGAACATTGAACCTTATTATATATATTACAAGAATTATATGAATATTCTTGAATATGAATTAATATTCCAGCGATTCCAACGATATCAACCTCCGCAATAGTCGATCAACGACGTTTCCTCTGCTTCCGACAGCAGCTGCATGCAAATGTATAAAATGATTGACATTACTAAGATTCTAGCTGTTTAACCACACTGAGACATCCTACTTCCGACTTTCGTTACGGAATCAATCAGCAAAGTCACGAAATCTATTTCAATATTAATGGAAATATCTTAAGCGTACATTTAAACGATGAACGTAAAAGATCATACAGTTCGAACTCAATAATAGTTTTGTATCAAGCCTCCATTTAGTTAAACAGTTTGAATAGAGATATAAATTCACTTTTATTCTTTGGAATTTAAAAGCGAACACTACGATTGCCAATACACTCACATTTACAAAGGAGAAAAATTCAATATGAAACTAAGCAGATATCACAACCACGGATAGCTATAAACAATTTCGTTCCCTCTATATTTTGCTCGCTTCTACGACGGTTCGTGTCAGAGACACGAAACGTGACGTTTCTAACAGTCGACTGAAGAAATCAACGGTATGATTTTCGTCTTAAAGCATTATGCCAACGAGCCACGTTAATCCTTATTCCTCGTAGGTTAATATTTTTAAAAAGGGAGCCGAGGCGGAGTCATGAAGTTTATCATCGGATCTCGCGACACGAACACCGCATAAAAGTAGTACACACGAAAGGCGGTTGCATAATCCAAAGAAAACGTGCGTGCGTCTCGAGAAGTCGGAGAAAGGAGAAAAGGGGCTGTCCAGCCGGCGTAATAAAAGGTGAATACTTTCCTACCGTATTTAACCCCGCGTCAACCGTGAAATTTTTTCCTCATCGTTTTTCTTTCCTTCCAATGTGCATTTTGTCGAATGATCCTATCGTGTTATCATCGTCTCCTTATAGCCTCCCGTAAAATGTTTATAGAATTGTTCCGGGTTCGCTAAACAACATTTAATATAGTTGAGAAACTTTGTTCGACATTTGTTTACATCTAAATTATTGGAAAAGTTGGTACAGCATAAAATGAATAGAAAAATTGTTAAATTTGTAGGAATATTTCTACTGATGAGATTAATTCTTTTCAAGAGCAATAGTATAAAATCATCTAATACTTATTTGGCGCGTTCTATTAAATTGAATCACATCAATAAAAATCGTTATACTTACCTAAATGAACAAAATCGCATAAATATATATAATTTATTTTAAACAGCTTTCTTTTCTTACAAATAGATATTTTATTATATTATAAGTATTACGTTATATGTCAGAAATATAAGTGCAACAATATGAACCGATGGTATTTCATACGGCGTGAATGTACAGCTATTGACACATTTATCTATACCAATTACCACAATTGCACAATTATAACATTTTCCAAAGAACAATATACAAATTACTTTTTAGATATGTGCATATATATCATAAACATAAATGGAGATTATTTTTAATCCGTAAATTACAGCCAGCAATATACAAATTACATCTTAACATGCAAAAGTGTATAACTTACCTTTTAATTATCTTCTCAGAATCGTGTGAAAGGTGGTAAAGATTTTTAATTTTAATGATAAAATTAAACATATTTCACATCTGAACTCTAACAACGTAGTTCACTAAATAGTATTCTGTACGTGCAGCTTTTCGTAATATTCCGAATACAAATTTCACGACAAGCGGCGCAACAATCAAAACAACAATCCAATACGAAATTCACGTGACAGCGGCCGACATGTGACTGCCGCCGCTGTATCCTGAAAGCAAGGTGGTTTGCAGGTAATATCGACCCTCTCCCCACTTCTCGAAAAATAGTCCGATGTAGATAGGTATGTATATCGTAATCACGTAGATGGAATTACGAGAATAACAAATCTCGACAAAAAGGATTTTCCAACGTTCGAATTTACTAACGTAATCAAATTTATTTCGTTTATGTTAGGTGAGTCAAATTTTCCCGCCAAATAAGATTTTAGCCAATTGTACCAATTCACTTTTAATTGGATGAAACGAACAAATAGAAACGTTTAAATTTAAATTAAGTAAAATAACTTGTGTATCCTGAAATTTTAAATATTTTTTGTTTCCACCATGCAGCAAAAGTTAGTAATCCCGATCTATACTATGTACCATATTATGAAAGTATAGAAATTGTCATATTTTCATGAAATATCATTACTCTAACAGGGCGCCCGTACAGGCAAATAAAAATTATAGCAAATACTGAAGATATTTATGAATAACAGAAAATGTTTGCAAATACTTTTTAATAAAGGGATATTCACGAATGGGACATTAAGAATCAATGGTGTATATCAAATATAACATAGCTTCTAGAATTAGATATATAATACCATGAGTTAGCATTCAAGAAAACTCAACTTTTTGCCATTCTTTTACTTCTTTGGTTTTAACTACGTCGGTAAAAAAAAGACTATTATTGAGATGTAAAATCATAGTGTAGCATAACTTTTTCTTTCAGCATTATATGACTCTTAGCCCCTAAACGGTGCTGCTCTGCCAGTAACAGTGTATAGGTATATTTATATGCTGCTATTTAGCAAAAAGAAATGATTTGAATTACTTATGTATATTATATACATTCATATGTATGTATAAAATTCATGTATTCTTCAAAAGTACGATATTAACCTCAAGTATGATTAATCAGATCGCCTTTTTTACAACTGACACGCAACGTTCACACTTAACGTTCATTCATTCTGTTCACGCGCAATTTTTTTTGTTACGAGTACTATCGCAATACATACTGTTTGACTCCCACAGGTATAATACAATTTTTCAATTAAATTAAACAATTACATGTAACAATTACATATAAATATTGCTGTAAGCGGAATAACACAAATAATAAAATTTATAATATTTAAAAACAAAACAAGGTAAATTGTGTTAAATTCCATAATAAAATTGCTTTTGTTCTGTACATACCACGCTTATAATGTTTGACTACGTGATATAAAACTATACAATAAAACGTAAAGCGTACATAAATAATAGGAAAAAATACCTTCATGTATGAGAAATAGTTAACAACGGCTTTTTTCTTATAATTGACTTCTACTAAACTAAGTTATCAGCTCTCGTTCGTTCTTTGGTTCGAGTGTTTTGTACTGGATTTTGTGAATACAAGATTACCGCGTAGCTCACCATAGCAATAGAAACTACAGTGTTCAAATGAACTGGAATACTGAATATCAGCCAGCATAGAGTCGCCGTGAATATCAGCTCTAACGCGCTGGCAAAAGTCTTCAAGATCGAGTTCAAATTTTTTAAAAAGAAACTCGTAATAATCCCGATCGCTGTATTGTTTAACATTATTAAGATCACCTTCGGTTGCATAAGCATACTAAAATCCACGTTGCTCAACATGTTGGATGTATTGTCCTTTGACACATAGAATAGTATAAAAACTATAAGATTACAAAAAATACTATCGATATACATAAATACATTTTGTACAAATATATTTATATTCGCCCCTTGTTCTTTAAGTAAATATTCATTGTAAACTCCTGCTAGACAGGAACATATCGTCTGAAAAAAATTTGCACAAAGAAATTTAAGTTTTAACCCATAATATTCTATAAAGAGCAAAAAAATCGGTTTCTGGATTTTTCTTACATATTTCTATAAAACTAATATTTAATTTATATATGTTGCACAGATAAAATAATGGCTTTCAAGAACAGTAGATTCAAAAATGCAACGAACATTCAAACTTCTCCTACAACCTACATATTTATGATTAATGTTATATATGTAATGCAATATGTACGTAACGTCGAATTCGATTTTTTTTCTACGATAAGTATTTCGGTGGCACATAGTAGAAAAAGCTGAGCGCACAAGTGTACACGAATTACACTTTATTCTTTTGGTGAGCGAAGTGTAGGAAAGGACGCTCCGCGGTTAGTGATCAACCAACCGCATTATCCAAAATCTAATCTTCCCGAAAGTGGTAACCAAAAACAGATTTCTGCAAATATTGTAGACGTGGCATTCTTCTAACAACGAGAACATCATCTCTAATTCAAATATACTTGTAAAATTTCAGCGTGTTAACAATTATTTAAAAGAAAATTTAGTAAAGTATATACACCTACCCAACAATTATCATTATACGAATTTATCGTCCCATGGAATCATCACGTACGGCATACTTGTGAAAATCATCAGTGAATCTGCCATAAATGACATCGATAACTTCGAAATATACGCTGCTGAAGACAGAAACGTGGAACAAACCATCCTAACAGTTATTGTGCCTCATATTAATAAATGGCATTACATTTATCTAGATAATTGTTGTAATTAAGCTAGTATAGCAGAGACTTACTAAAGTTAAAAGTGCGTTCATGTGGTTTAATTCGAAAAAATACAGGCTTTCCCCACCAATTAGCAAAACTCTTAAGCTCAGAAATAGTATTTCGCAGAAAATTCGCATATTTTCACGATAAACACCTGAGTCAATATTTAATTGCGATAAATACATAAAAGCAATAGATCATGCGGACCGGTATCTTGCATACTAATTGATTTTCAAAAAGATTACAAAACGGATTAAAAAAGTTGAAATATATATCATGCTGCAAACGCGTGCTGTTATGAGCGACACCGTACTTTCTTAAAATATTAAGAAATTACAATTTTAGTAAAAAAAGACTTCAAAAAGTTAGTCACCTATATACCAGCTACTCTGTTAGCCACTTTTTCATCCTTACGCAATAAATACTTATGGTACTTTATATGTAGCTAGAAAGTTGACCGCCGGAACGGCACAAAGACTAGAAGAATCGCATCCTTATCGCTTCGGATCATTCGATCTCGATAATTAAATCTCCTTCCCTCGGAGGAGAGGCGTAACTATTCCACTCGAATCAATTAAACTAGTATTGCTTCCGAGTGCCAACTTGCCAGCCACGCATGTACGCCACATAAAGAACGGTAATACGTTAAATGCATATTTCTAAAGTATTTTCGTTGATATTAAACTTAAAATATGCAATAATCCAGAAATCAAGTTTTCAATCTTTCTATTGTGAAATATTACCTTATATTATGCTTACCTGTACAAATACTAAAATTATGTTACTATTTAAATTAATTTTCGTGTTAAATACGCTGACGTTAAAGTCCAAATCTATATGTTTCACCATACATCCGATGGTTAGTATTATTAGCGAGAACCATTGTTTTAAAGACAATTTCTTATCAAAAACGACCTAAAACAAACAATAATTTAGATAACATTTTATCCCATTCCAACATTTATCACCAAAGTCTTTGATATGTACCTGGAAAATAATTCCAGTCATAACAACTCGAAATTGCAATAACACATAATACGTCGTTGGATCAAACGCAGCCAAGTTGACAAATGCCAAATTATTATACAGGCAATACAAAAATGATGGTATCATATACAGTAGCAACACTAAAATAGAAAACATTAAATTTAATATGTTTAGCACATCGAAACTGAAATATTCTTTAAGATTTTTTTTCAAGAAATTACTTAATTTTTTTAGACACAAACAACGCTGTATAAAACAACAATTAAATTCCAAAAAATTAAGAGACACGAAATTAAAAATTAGTACAAAAAGAGGTTAAATTCCATACACAACTAAGTTACATTCCTTTTACACCTGTAAAAAATATGTTAACTAAAAATAACAGTAATGAGCTGAAAACAAAGTCATATTATATATTGGTGTTAAGTAATTAACTAGCGAGATAATATTTATGTATGTCAGTCTATTATAGACATGTAGACAGACTTATCTAGTGACAGTGCATTAAACAAGTTCCATTATTTTAGGTGTCTACAATTATTTTTCATATAAGAGCAAAATTGTGTTACAGAAATATCATATACTACAATGGGCAAGTTTTCAAAATTTGTCACATTATCATGTAATAGTTATGTAACATAAGAAAAAGGGTTAGGATCTACAAATTATAGAAAATTACGATATTTTAATTTTAGAACTATTAACAGTATATTTATTCTAAAGTATTAATAACTAATTAATCATGTTATTCATTAATTAAGATATATGTTAAATGCTAAATTATACTAATACATAAAAATACCTTAATACAGAAAAAGTATACGTAATTTACTTTGATAATTTCTTTAAAAAATTCTTAAAGAATCTCTAAATTTCAACCTATCAAAGCATAAAATTACTGTTTAATACATATTTAAAACTTAACTTAATTGTTTGCATAAATTGTTATAAGAAACAATGATACAATTTAATTTTCACAGTACAACATTCTAATGCTGAATAGAATTAATAATTTCATAAATATCACATCCTATACAATGATTAGAAATTGAACTTATCAATTTATCTGGCCTTTCTTATACAATATATTAAACTGTAATTACACATTGAATCCTTAAACCGTTACTGGCATGTATTAAACCATGTGAAAGTCTATACATAATCTATCAACAATTTTATTTATTAGATATATGTAAATGTTAACTTTTTATGCAATTAATTAAATTATTCTTATTTTAACTCTTCATAAAATATGTATTTTTTTACCTCTTTTATGTTCTGTTATCTCTTGACATAGACTTCTGATGTTATTGCTGAAAATAAAAGAATAATGAAGTTTCTAGATACTCAAACATATCTCTTCTCTAACTAATTTTTTTTTTAACTAACCCCTGTTCTTTTTCTCTTTTATCTGAACGAATGATTGAGGCAAGAGTAAAAGGTCAAAATCGTTGCGATTAAAATAAAAGTAGTTACGCTTATTTCCGATGATTAAGACTATGACCGTGTCAATTATGAAGGAAGCATATTTTTAACTGATACCACATTGACTTATTTATCTTAATCAACACTTGTGACAGTTTGTTGCAATGGCATGTAAGGGTTACCAATGTATTAATAAACTAATATATAAAATAAGAATCAAAAAAGTCTCCTAATATGGAAGAAAGACATTCATGAAAGCCACGCATTATTTAAATACTTTCTAACATAAACATTTCTCATATAAAATGAAATTTAATATACTTTACTTACTCTTTGCAATACAGTACTGTCGAAGCAAACAATTTTAATACTTCTGTCATCAATACTACCATAACAATATTATATTCATAGTGGCCACCTCTCTGAGACCATGTTACAATAATACCTGCAATGATAATAATTTTGCAATCAACTTATATATTAAAATTACAAGGTTTAATTTTTTAAAAATTGTAAACAAATTAACGACCTAAATATCTCGATAGTTAATAGAAATTTTTATCGAAATTTAACAACAACACTGTATAATTATATCGTACACTGTAATAAACATTTAAAACCGGTAAAACAAAACGCAACTCACTAATGATAATTATAAGTAACTTCACGATAACTTCCTTTTGTTATCTATTATCATTGTCATATATCACTTTATGGCACTTGTTTTAACAACAATAAAAAATTATGTGAATAAAAAACGAACGTAAAGAAACTTAACCATACTAATGGTACCTTGGTTCACAAAAAGGGCCATGTAAGAAATAAAAATAACAGGACTCCATCTTCCCGGGAATAATTCTGCCCAATTGATGGTTCCCATTGCACACTCTGCACACGTTAACCAATATTAATATATATTAAAAACATTCGTGGAAGTATGTGTGTATATTAGTACAATCGTCTTCCTGTAGGAACGGTTGACATAAACTGATAGCATACGATTTACCAACACGTGTATCGTATTAAATTAACCGCGTTCACTAACGTAGAATGAGTGAGATAACATGTTTTTTTATAAAGCTTTATACAAACATCCATTGAAATACTCTGATATTTTATCTTTCTGAATATCTTAATGCATTCATACAAAAAAAATTAAATACAGCATCTACCACAACATATGTGAAAATTGACACGTTGCTTAAAAATTAGTTAAAGCGAAAATGAAAATTACGATCTTCCATTTTTCACATCTCAATCAAGTATTAATTTGCGTTATAAAATCTAACAAGATGAAAATGTAATGGCAATAATAAACAGACCGAAAGCATAATAAATATTCACGAGAGGCCACGTAAACATAAAAATATATATATATGCATAAGGTTATAGTTGGTATTTGTACAATGAAGTATATTAAATATAATAATTAATTCTTACTTTCTGAAATTTGAAATAAAATATTGTTTTTATATTAAGTAAAAAATTGTGGTAATTTGAATTATTTAATTTTGTTTACGCATGAAAGAAAACATCCATGGATTGTTTGTTTAAATATTTTTATAAAAACATATTTAACTATGTTTAAAAATAATTCGCAAATATTCGTAGCACAACTAATTTGCGTTAGAAATCAACGTTGGTAAGCTTCCAATATAGCTTACTGAATTTACGTGAATCATAGAGTAGTTCTAAATCACTTATCTAAATGGGTTGGGTTTCATTTTTTTCACGATAAGTACAAACGTATACATAGATATAACGTATGTACATAGATATAACTACACGTTTTATTTTTTACAATCTTTTGAAAATACACATCATTTAAACTCATTCGTGATGTATTACGCGAAATTTATTTACAAGTAGAACCGAAAATTTGCTTGTTAAGTGCTTTACAATTTTTTACGCTACAGTTCGTTAAAATTTTATGTTCCTTTCATAGTTAACAACTATCCCGTTTATTTATTTATTCTTTTCATTCGCCATGGAAGCACAATAAATAGAAAAGTATCTATCATACATAGAATTCGCTAAATGTACCATGAATTATGTTACAGATTGCTATTGTTACAAGTATTAACAATGCTTATCTACAAGAATGAAGGTTCCGATAGATTTATTACATATACGTTATAAATTACGCTTTTGCAATGTTTTCTAAACATAGAATAGACGCGGATGTAGGTAATAAATAATTTTTTTACAATAGAATGGTGAAATTACAACCATATTCAAATACCTGTTTGTAATTTATTACACATTGACTATGGATCTATCACATATGCCTATACAAACTTCTTTTTTGTTAAATAATCAATTATTTCTGTGTTTTCTTCATTTGATAGAACCTGTAGTCAATGTGTTGTACAGAAATTAAGTATTACAAAAAGGCAGTGCAACAGTGTGCACTAAAACTGGCTACGAGGAGTGAGAATTTTGTTGATACTTCATTATAAGTATAGCTTCAATAATAAATTGAAAAAAGAGTTATATCGTTTAATTAAAAAAAGTTCAAGAATACCAGAGGTTTATAATTTTTATATTAATTATAAATATATAAAAGTAAACTTGAAAAATTTCTCGAAATATAATCAGGCAGTGTAATAGGTATGCCTGTAAAAGTGATATAACTGTTTACTTTTCAACGTATTTTGTACCTTCCATAAATATTTTTGTAAAGACATTTAGTGCAATACTATATACTATAAAATGCAAATATTATAACCATTTCTATTAATATTTTTTTTCTTTCAAATCGTATTATATTAGGACCAATTATCAGTTCATTATAACATGTAGATGTTATACATTCAATACATGCATGCAAATCCTTGCATAAGCTGCAATGCATATGCATAAGCTTGCGATTGAAAGTTTTTTGATCCTGATAGAAAAAAAGAAGTATGGTTTAATGTTCATAAATATCGCAGTACGAATCATATATATAATATATATGAAGGAATCAATGATATCTTAGTTCATGGCACGTTACACTCCGTCGTAGACAATCACATCAGTAATTTGCAGAGTCCATTTCCTCTCCTATTCATCTTTTTACAGTAAGGCCACCGTTTAGCCATGTATGTAAATTAAGAAAAAAAAAAAGGAACGCTAAATCGGATATTAATATTGATATGATACGATTACAAAAAGAAATGCGAAAAATGCTGTTTCATGGAAGCGAAGTATCTTTCGAAAAAATATTGAACAAGTGCGTAAAAACAACTATAAGCGTAAATATAATCGCTGAAAGTAATGACTTAGTAAAATCACCAATATCTTAAAAGTACAAGTACGTATCGTGTTGGCCATCTTATTATCGATGATATATCGAGTTGCTCTTATAATGTTTCACAAACTACTTTCTTTAATTACACTAATATTGAATATTGTATTTGTAGTACAATTTAGTTCAGGAAATTGTAATCGACTGAAGGAATAAAAAATGTCAATTCTGATATTTTTTCGATAAAACTCGTCTAAAATGAATTTCGTTCACGCGTATTTATCACCATCGTGCACGATGTTATAAAACTCTACTGTTAAATTTGAGTGTTTAAATTTGATATTTCAGCATTAATTTGACGTTTTTAACTGTTTTAAAATTTGTTGCGTGATAAATTTAGTAGCCTCGCTTGCGTTAGGAATAAGAAACTTGTCCATGTCCGAGATAACTGTATCGTTATATTGCGTTGTACCATATTTAAATGTGATCAAATCCGCGTGTTTTTTTCTAGATGTTATTCTAACAATACTCGTTAACGGACGTTTCACAATTACGTGCGCTGCGCCTTTCCTTTCTTGGATTTCCCGAAGTACTATAAGGTGAGTGTCGGTAACCAAAAGTATACTAAAAAAAACCCAAAATGTGCAACGTTAATGAATAATCAATAACGTCAATAAATAGTATTCTCTGTTCATATATACATTAACATGAAATAGGAAAGGAAAAATAATTGATCCAATCTTAGATCCAATCTTCTTGAAGACTCACCTATCACAGAAATCTCCATTAACCTTTACTTCTTGACATTTAAAGGAATGTAACAATTTTGGATCCTTCATCCATTGTTGAATGGATACAACTTCAACAGGTTCTTCACTTTCGTTATTCGTCATAGTCATATCTGTGATACAGAAATAGTTTTATAGTAGTAAATGAATTTGTTTACGCGTTTGAATAAATATTAAATCAAATGAAAACTGTACCTAATTCTTGATCATCGTCTATACTAAATACTGGGCCCGTCTTCTTTTGGCGTTTAACATAGTCTAAATCTTTGCCGTTTCTATTCTCAATATTATTGTGAACACTTGCTGATGGATTAACAATATAATCGAACAACTTTCCCTTCACTTTTTTAATCTTTCCAAAGAAATCGGAATTATTATTCTTAACCTTGGCAGGACTTGTCTCATTAGAATTCGTCTCTGATATATTAGCACTACATACTAGACAATGCTGTGAATTATGATCAACGAGACTAGAAACGACTTCGTCGCCGAAGTATTCGTGTATAGCTACAATGCAAGTATTTTGCAATAACATGAATATTTTAAGTTAAAAGTTTGTAACAAAAACACAACATTACTTGTAATATGACTTGATATTATATAGTACCTTGATATCCTGATGTAACCATACTGACATACTGAGTGTGTTTTTGTAAAAAGGATGCTACTACCATATGTGTATAACGATCTTCCTCTTGCCTACCACTCCCTAAGAAGCAGAGGTGTTCACCCCCAGCTTGCGATCCAACAGCCAGTGCTTGTCGTTGGGCCTGCAACAATCCTTGCACCGCAGTGGCAAAAGCAGCAGGCTCTTGTAACATCTAAAATAATGTTTGCCATGTTTAAAGAAAGTACATTAAAACAAAAGAAAATAGTAATAAAGGAACATACCAAATTGCAATCTAAGTGAAATGCAGTAGGTAAATGTCCTGCATTATATTGTTCAGCTGGTCTACAATCGACTAAAAAGAATCTGACAGATTCGACAGAGGTGTTAGATATGGACGGAATTTCAATTGAATTTTCAACCAATTCTTGAGCTGATACGGGCAAACAAAGCGCGTGTGATATGCATTTCTCGTCAAAAGCATCGCCAAATATAATAGGATACAAATCCTGTTTAAAGGATGACGGTGTTTTCATCGCGTAATATTGAGCCAACGAGCAAAAGTCTGTCACATCCTCTGCTTCTAATGCACAAGGCATAGCAGCGATCGCATCTATTATACTTTTTTTATCGTTATCTTTCATATTTAAAATTTGCTCCCTATAAAAGATTGCATAATAAGTTTTATGAGAATTTTACTTTGGAAAAAGAAAAATACTGTGTACTATAAGAATGACAAACATTTCATAGTGGAAGTATTAATAGTCACTAATTATATTCTTTTCCCTATTTGTATTAAAAAAATATTGCAATTCTTACCTAGCATTTATTACCATAATAAGTGAAAGGAATAGCATGAAAAATGGGTCAGCTTGCATAAAATAGAGATCCCACATTGTACAAACAGCTGGCAATGAACATACACCAGCAAACAGAGTGGTCACCCATCCTTTTGTATACTGATCAGGAGATACTCTTTTTGTATCCAAGAAAGAACATAGTTCTGGTTCATGATAAAGTAGTAATAGTCTCAATACTGAACTGTATGTTTCACCTCTGGAAAGAATATTATTATTATTATAGGATAAAACAACTGCTACATATAACAAAAATGATATTTAGGTCTTATGACAGCATAATGTTAGTAATGAAATACTATACCTAGGAATATAAAACTCTATTATTGCTTCAAATAAATTATATGTTGCACTACGTGGAAGTTTTAAAGCTATTAAAGGGCCCAATAACTCTATCCACCCATTCCCCTTTTTATACTCTTTTCCTTTGGATTTACAATAAAATGTTAATATAGACTCTACATCAGAAACAACAGAAACTTTGTCTTCATCGTCATTTCCTAGTTTTGCTGCAATAAAAATATGTACATTTACCAATAGAATAGAAAATATTAGAGTTTAGAATTTTATAAAATCAACAATGGAAAAACCAGTAATGGAGAAATTCATTTTTCCATTACTTCTTAGCTTATTAATTGACAGAAATGACTTGACATTATACATTGTATCTAATTTCATATAATTTTCTTAATATAAAGGCAGACAAAATGAAATAAAAGAAACTAATATTAAAGCTTCTGTAAAGTGCACTGTTGGCAAACAATATTTCTAAGTAAACACTAAAACAGACAGCAAACATTTAAATGAACATTTTATATTTTATGATCCAAGGTTGACTTACATAAATAGATTATACAAATGTTAATCAAATAACTTACCAACCAATTGTTGACAATCATCACGTATAATATTTTGTTCAGGTAAATCAAAAACTTCATTGAACTGACTCAACTGATTACCCCGGTCTGTAACATCCAAACAAGCTTGCCATACGGCAGGTCTTAAATTTGTAGGAACCGACTGCCCTTTACAAATTGCATATATATCAGATGCAGATGGTATCTCTGTGTCAAGTAGAGCTGCTTCCAATTCCAATACCCTAAACAATGATTTTATGCTAGGTATTAACAAAACTTAATTCTTCTGCTAAATCATTGTTTCGATACAAATAGCAATACCTTAATACGATATATAAGATGTAATATCATATTAAGTTTCATGAACTTATTATTCAATGCATAGAAACAATTCGAGTGTACATTAAAATAATATATACTATCACTGAGGATGATCAAATGAACTAACAGAAAGAATGATATTTTACATTGCTAAAGGAATACATATTTTAAAAAAATGTTTAAAGAAATGTTATTATAATCAACATTTGACAAAAGGATAGCTGTCCTGTTACTACAAATTTTGTTACAAATGACATATGCTATTTGTAATCTTAATGTTTAAATTTTACATGAATATTTTCGATTAGAAACATCTGTAAACAAATAAACAAGTTTAAGAGGAAATATAAATTCTTAATATCCATTATTTGTCTTCGTATCGATGAAAAGGGATCAAGGAAATAATTTACATTGCAAACTGACGTGCACAATTTGCACGTAATCATACGCAGATTTGCTTATTTTTAGTACGTTGTACATTTCTAACATTCAAGGAAACTGATAACGGAACAGTGCCGCGAAAAATCAATCGACTTAGATCGTTAGAAAATTAGTTGAAACTAGTTTTGTCGATGGAACGACTCGTTGACGTTCAATGTTTATATAAAAATAATTTCACCGTGTGCAAATAGAAAAAAAAGTGGAACAAAATTTGAAAATCAGCTCACCAGGTGTTTTCATCTTGTAGTGCCATTTTGGTAAACGTCACGGTTATATCGTAATTTGCGGAATCACGAATTTCAATATATGTTACAATTTTCTACAACACAACAAATTTTTCTGGCTATCTAGCATTCTTCGTAGTGTTCCATAACTTTCATCACATTTCTCACGGCACACGTTTCCTTTGAAATTCAACGATCTATAGATAGCATAGACAAAACTTCGCTCCTGTTGACAGACCGTTGCCATCTTTCAGATAAAATTCTCGTATAGGTGTCAAGAAGACGCGCGAATATCAAATGGTAGTTTTCCATTCGCTAAAACATTGCGCTGGTAAATAACACGAAAGTACTTCAACTGGGATCAAGTAAATTTATCTATAACGAAGGAAAAGATTCATTTGTTTAATTATCAATCGAATTCACGCGTAAAAGCATTTCTTTTTCTTTTAATTTGCAATAAAACAATGATACTAAAAGATTATTTTCTGTATTTCTTTACGTCTTTATATAGTAAAGCAAACTTTCAACCAACTAAAAGATCTATTACATTTAGCAATCGTTTGTTGATGCGATGATATAGTAAAATATTCTATGAAAATATATGCGATTATCCTAAATTTGATTTTATTTATACCATTTTCTCGAATCCGCGTGTAATGCTCATAATTATATTTGGGATCTGAAAAGCCAGCGACCTATTTAACAGAATAATTTCAGAAGTAAATAAGAACCTTTTACATTCGATGATACATATGATTTTATAACGTAGGTAGTATACCTATTACAAAATAGCCATACGAAGGTCTTGTGACCATCGATAAGATTAAGCGCTAAGTTCAAGCAGCGGTGAAAATGCGTACTAAACAACTCACTTGGAGGATTCGTCTGTAAATGTCCATGGTGTCCTTACCGCATGGTTTCTCAGCTTTACATTAGTTTTCGCTGTCAGTCTTGGTCCCGGTGAGAGTAAGCGAGGAACGTGGAATAAACGTGAGCCCGTGACACGTCGAGACAGTGAAAAATTCGTGAGAAATGACCGGGGCAAGTGGCGCGAGCAGCGTGACCGGTAGTCCGCTACCAAAATGGCAACTTGCTTTGGCTGTTGCAGCGCCGGTCGCGTTAGGTTTTGGTTATATGTACTATAAGAATAGCAGCAAGCCATCTCCAAAGCCTGGCCGTGGTAAATCGATAAATAGCTCAAAGGAAAACGGTGCGTCAAGCGCTGATAAGCAAATTTCAATTGACAGCGATTATCCACCGAAAAAAACTGCGTCCGAAACAGAGGTTAGTAATATTTTTATTTAGCGATGTATATTTGAATTACCAGCCGATTCCTTCGCATCGACTGTATAAACTGCTATATCAGTCTGATGAATATTTTAGGTATTTTCAAACTGGATGTATAATTCCTCTTTATTTTTGAACCATCGAGACATTAATAATGGTTACTAAAAGTGGAACAGCTCTACTGTTTATATTTTGTATTTTCTGTATGCTAAATGGAAATATATCTTTGCAGACTCCATTGGAAAGAGCTCAAAGATTTAAGAATGATGGAAACGAACAGTTCAAGATAGGAAAATATGATGAAGCGATTAGTCAATACAATAATGCAATTGAAGCATGTCCGAAGGAAAATATAGAAGATCTGGCTACTTTTTATCAAAATAGAGCAGCCGCCTATGAACAGCTGGTAATATCTTTTTTGTAGTTAATAGTTCTTTTTTGATAACAGCACTCTGCATTAACTAGATTTCTGGTATTAATATGTATGTATTATAATGATATTTATATTGTAGAAAAAGTATAGCGCCGTAAAAACAGATTGTACAAAAGCTTTAGAATTGAAACCAAGGTACTCAAAAGCTTTGTTGCGTCGAGCAAGAGCAATGGAACAATGTGGGGAATTAGAATCAGCTTTAGAGGATGTTACTGCTGCATGCATGTTAGAAAGATTTTCTAATCAAGCAGCGCTATTAATGGCGGATAGGGTTTTAAAACAATTAGGTAAAATGTACATCCAGTGCATAATATACGTTTAATGAAATTGTATAAGGCATATAACTTTGAAAACTTTCCAGGTAAACAGCATGGAATGGAATACTTAGCAAACAAAAAATTAGTCATGCCTAGCAAATATTTCATCAAAACTTATATTATTACGTTCCATAAAGATCCTGTTTTTTTAAGGCTTCAAGATACCGATTATAGCAATTTATCACCGTATGTATTTCAAAATTATCGATCTTATTATTATTTTCAACTTAATGATTTTTTTTACTTATTTACATAATATTCAGAGGTTTTGCCAAGATCTTAGAATGTGTAAAGAAACAAGAATATGATGATGTAATACCACTTTGTACTGAAGAAATCAACAGTTCTGAACCTGATACACTGCCACACAAAATGGAAGTACTACTATTACGAGCTACATTTTATCTTTTATTAGGGCAGCATGATGCTGCCATTGAGGACTTTGGAACTATTATAAATAGTGATACTGTTGCTAAAGCTGTAAAAGTAAATGCGTTAATAAAGAGGGCTAGTTTATTTATGCAATTGGAAAATCCGGACAAGAGTTTCTGTGATTTTGAAGCGGCTGCCGAACTCGATCCTGAATGTGGCGATATTTACCATCACAAAGGACAGGTATTAATCCTAAAACTATATTGAGGGCGGAAAGTATACCTTTGAATGTGTACAGCTCGAAAAATATTAAATTTGAATTACTTGAAAATTTGGTTTCGGAAAACTGTTCTTAGAGCTAACGAAATAATCGTAATAAATGCAATAAAATGAAATTGCCATTATAATACGACAGGTGAATTTACTTATGGAAAAAATAGACGAGGCCAGAGAAGATTTCAGGAAGGCTGTTGAGTATAATCCTAACTTTGGAGTGGCATATGTGCAAAAGTGCTACGCAGACTATCGTTACGGTATGATAAGGGACAATCCGCAAGTAATGACGGAAGCTATGAAAAACTTCGAGGAAGCCTTCGAAAAATTCCCTGACTGTCCCGAATGTTACACTCTGTATGCACAGGTATAAATGAATATCTTAAATATAACACTTTGTGTATATATATATATATTGATGCTGATTCATATACATTTAGATTATGTATAAATTTCAATCTAGAATCAGATAACATATTATGCACTCAAAGTATTATGTTTCTTGTATATAAATTAATCACGCTGATCTGTCGCATAGATGCTAACAGAAAGGCACAAATTCGAGGAAGCAGATAAGTATTTCGCCAAGGCAATTGAGAAAGATCCAAATAACGCGACTGTATATGTACATAGAGGTTTACTACAGTTACAATGGACCGGCGATGTAGATAAAGCTATCGAGTACATCAACAAAGCGTTAGAAATGGACGATAAATGTGAATACGGATATGAAACACTCGGAACGATCGAAGTTCAAAGGTAAATTGATATTTTTAAATGTGTATTACTTATTTTCGTATATCATTTTAAAATGAACTTTAACCTTTTAACAGAGGGCACGTAACGGAAGCGATAAAATTATTTGACAAAGCCTTAGCACTAAGTCGTACGGCTATGGAAGTTACACATATTTTCAGTTTGAAAAACGCTGCGAAAACGCAGCTCATGATGGAAAAGAGACTAGGTGCAGGCGCAATGATGATTCACCAGAATGCTTCATAAGATTCTTTTTATAAAGCTACATTGATTGAAATCGAAATTTCAAATAAAACGAAAAAAGAAAGAAAATACACGTGGTTACCTAAGAACTAAAGAACGATGTTTCATATTTACAAGATTTGTACAAGACTTTGAAGTAGATAAAAGTTGGTAGTATGGTCACTAATTGCTTTTGCAAGTATACGCGTATATATTTGTTACTTACTCAACTTGTAAAACTTAGCTCAACTTCTAAGGAAAAACATTCAAATGCGTAGCAAGAAAACAAACTGACCGTCATTATTTTTTTGGTTACTTTATTTTAATATTTTTTTTTTTCGATAATCTCTACGACTAAGATTTTTGAATCTGCATTTACCATATAATATTTAATTTTTTCTTGTTAGATCTAAGATATTCTATAAAAACAGGATGCCTATTATCACTACAATTATTGATTATTTAAATTAAAAAAAAATATATATTTACGTCACATTTTGTCGTGTTTAAATGTTTAGTAAATCGTCTGGATAGCTGAAAATTTTTTGTTATATTTTGGGGAAATATATTTTGTAGGTGAATGTTGTCAACTAAAATTAATTAAAAAATACATATGATTTAATGGTAATTTGTAATAGTTTACTGATGATTGTAATCGTGAGGCCTCAAAACTGTATTTTATGTTACATTGTATATAAAGCTTAAAAACATTTCATATCTTGTGAAATTTATATGTGAAAATATTAATGTTATGTTATATTATTTTCCAAGTTATTACTATTTTAGTTTATCATAATTCGATTTCTGATAATATTATGTTATTATTTCATGATTAAAGGTCCTTTTATAACTTACAAACAGGAAAAGAATGTTTTATTTCCTGAGAAAAGTACAACAAAATAACATTTGCAATTAATCCGTAGCAACTGGTAAATGTAGTTTACATATTTGGTGCATTTGGATTAAAAAATTTTCGTATGAAATAAGTTTAGTATATAATATACATACATACGTATTGTTTCATTATGAAACAATAAGGTAACTTCATGTTTTACACTTATACCTATTTTAAATATGTGCCTTTTCAAACTTCATAAAATATGGAAGCAAGAGGGTATCTTATGATGAATGCTAATAAACTGCTAACAACCTAAAATATTAATAACTTATTAGCACATCAGATCTGTGTAAACGATTAATATACAGAAATGCGTAAATTGTTAGACCTAATTATTATTTATTATTATTATTTATGAAAAATCTTTTGTTTATTTTGTCTAACAATTTGCATATTTTTGTACAAATGTTGCGATTCCAGCTAAAAAATATTTGAAGAAATTAGTCTTCAAATTGTCTTATTAACGAAAAATGTTGTACACACCATCCCAAATGTAAAAAATAAAAGTTACGCGTGCGTGTAAATCTTTTAATGTGAGAGAATATTCGTGTAAGCTGTTGTTATTTTAAAGAAGATCAGTTTTTTAGGCCTGATTTGTAGACTATTAAAATATCTCACCTGAATTAGCAATAAAGTTAATGCGAGCGTTGATTCTTTCATAGGGCCAATTTTAACTAACACAAAATTAATTAGTGTGAAGTTATTGCAAACAACAACACCATTCTTGTTTTCTTGCCATGTTATTATATTTAGTTTCCTAAATATCCATGTTACGAGTTTACCTAACAGAGAGAATGGTGTCTTTAGTTTCAAATAAATTAACATACAGCAAAATATGCTTTCGTACCAATAATGCCAATCTCATTTTTATTAAATATGGTGGTGCTAATCTCCAATTTATCCGTTTCTTTATTGTATCTGTAAATAAATATGTACGTAGTAATTTAAAAACAAATTATAGAACCTTACATCTATACATTACAATTATCGAATGTAAGACTTACTTTGGTAGCCTGTGTCTAGGACATGGTATAAAATGAAATAATTGTGGTACACTATAAAGAAAATTGATTATTTGTGGAATGAAAAATAGTAAAGTTGTTTTACTGAAATGTCCAATAATACCAACAACGGCGAAGGTCATTCCAGATAAATAGCAAAAGGTGTCGCCCACAAATACTTGTGCTGGGTACCTTGAACAGAAGAGGAGCTTAGCAATCAATTTTGTTTAACTATATCTATTACTGTGAAACTGAAAATATATTGTAATTTTAACATTAAAACAACTAAGAAAGAAAAATATTACAAATTAAGGAAACATTTGTATCGATTAATTCCATAAGAAAAATTGATGTTTCTAATGAAATTAGTGATTAGATAAGTGTAGCTATGATTTATACTTGTAACCATTTCCAACACCGATTATAAGAAAAGAAATTATTTTACAAATCTTTTAAACATATAATATTTCAAAACATTCGAAATCGGCCTAATAATTATTTTGCTAATTTTAATATTAAATAAAGACCAAATAATGCATACTAATGCTCGTAAAAAAAAAAACAACATAAATCAAAGAACGAAGTACCTAAAATAAACGATACGAACTGCAAGTTTGCAGAATTTCTAATACAAAATTTGATTGCATCTGACAATATTTTCTAGATTTATATCAATATTCATTAATACAGCCAAGTTCGATGTATTATTAACATTTGATCCTCATGATTAATTGGTCTCTACTTCGGGACGCGTGCGCGTTGCGCGAAGTTGCGATCGCGCCTCCACCAGCGGCGAAGTACCGTACGAACGAAGTTGCCTAGGAGAGAACATTCGGGCGTGGTTTTTCAACTGGTTACGCTGTTCTCGTGGTGGGCGATCCAGAACTTCGCATGGCTCTTGATGGAACGGCGGGATATTTTTGAACAACGGGTTGGATTCGCACGACTGGAAGGTGGAAAAATGATGTAGCGTTATGCCGCGAACGATCCCACGACTCGGAGAAGACCGAACCGCGGCTAGGAAGCATTGATTCCATTCAGAAAAGAGGTTGCCAACGAAAGATCGAGGCTATTTAAAATTAAATGGCACGTCGAGGAGGGGTGACGTCACGATTTAAACGTCACGACGCAAAGGCATTCATATCATCGTAGCGTCAGACTATATTGTGAGTTTCTCTATCAATTATGTACACACACCTTGTATACCAGGCATCGTTGAAAACCCTACACCGGTTAACGCTTGAAATTTCTCGACACAAGCAGAAAAACTACACTTTCACACGTAAAACTTTGTACAACTGTAAATTTCTTAAGTACGTATACACGAAACGTCTTTGCATTCTTTTCACATTTTGAGAATGATTTCTAAGCGTTAGTTACCGTTCAGGTTAATTACGACTGGTTGCTTAATGCAAAAGTGAAAACAAAAAAAAAAACGTGAACATCAATTTGTTATACAATGTATCATCAACAAGTTCAAATTTGGTTTCATAGACATACGCTTATATTGATTGTTCGCATACTTTTGAGTGGGTCCTTCTGACAATGAAAATGTTATGATCAAAAGTAATTTTCTTACAAAAAGTAAAATGAACAATTAAGAAACTAAAGCAAAGAGTAGTGCCATGCAGCCCCGCCTAGATGGGAAACTGGTCTTACTGTATACACTGTTGGTCCTGCAAGTTTTGATTGTTATGATTTATGTCGCTACAACTCCACCATCCGAATTGAACGTATCTACGACTCATACTTCCGTTACGTTTATAAAATTCGAAGAGCCGCAGGTAAGATTCGATCGCTTAAAGGTACTTCTTGTCACTTGGTAGTTATACCTATAAAAGATTCAGGTGCATAATGAAAATTGCAGAAACCAAAAATTGAACGAGCTTCCAATAAAAAGTTTCCCATCTACCAGACAATCAATACAGAGATAGTGTTAAATGATGTCAGAACGTTTGCTTTGTTCGAAGTATACAATCATACAATTTGTTGGAAACATGGAGTGGACGATCAAAAAATGCGAAACAATGACGATCACCAGAAATGTATTTGTATTCATGGATGGCACGGCTCGGACTGTGGCCAGCCGGAAGTTGTCTGGAGAGCGATCATGGCTTCAAAACAGAACGTTAAACTGAAGCAACGTAAAACGGCTAGGCGTATCATTCATACATTTTTTCTATACGAATATAACTCGGCTGTTGCCGAGGTGATAGTAGAGGAACTATACAATGTAGTGGATCTTTTCGTAATCTGTGATTTGAGTAACACGGAGGATAATTTTCACCATAAGCTACTTAAGGGTTTACTGCAACAGAGACAGAGGAAAATTTTATATATTAATATAGCCGCGAAGATGCACAAACCGTCGAGAATAGTGTCCAAATACGTATGGGACAAACTGAAGACTGTAATACGTGATTTAAGGGACGACGATATTTATATTACGACTGAACCAGAACAAATATTAAATTCCAGGGCATTAATGTTCCTCAAGGTGTACAATGGATGGCCACAGCCTATTGGTTTTAGATTAAGGTGGTCCGTTTACGGATTTTTCTGGCAGCATCCGCTTAAGACAACGATTACAGTCGGTGCGTGTACGATCGGACTAATGCGCGAGGCCTATCAATCAAATTCCATCATGTTAGAGCAATTGGAAGGGGATTTGAGCGAAAGAGACAGCCTAGGTCTAGTTATCGGGGATTTGAATCATTATGGTGGGTGGTACTGTTATCTGTGTCAAGCACCTGCAAACATTGTAACGAGTTTACACAATAAAGTTAAATCCAAAGAGATTCGAATAGAGAAGACTATCGACGTACCATTTATAGAGGATCTAATAGGTAGCGGACTGTGGTTAGATGGGAAAACTAATCTTCTAAGAGTCTCTAAATCTCGGGACCTTTATTTCGCGCCTGAAACAATACTTAATAATACATGGAAGTACGACTGGCTGGTAGAAAATTTTTACGCTAAACTAGACTATTATTGACACATATTGGTCACACCTGACTGTGATATTAACTCATACTCAATATCCGATATAAACTAATACGATACTGTACTGAATTTATATACCAAAATAATATGTTGAATGAATTGTGAATGTTAAATGATTTATATATATATATATATATATATACACACATACATATATACATACATATAACTTATAAAGAAACCAGTTATACTTGTTTTTTTCTTAATCGAATATATATATCATTTCATATATTAATGAACAAATTTATTTTCATATGTTCATTTACCTCTTTGTATTACTTACCAATTAAACTTCAACAAGCCCAATGATGTAGCTATGTACGGAAGCATGAAGTACAGTGAGAATTGATGTGCCTTCCAAAGATCGCCCGATAACTCTATTGTATTAAACAAGAGGATGCTCATTGATATTATTAAACTTTGTCCAACTTCCAAGCCATTTATGCCAGCCAATATGTTTATGGCATTTGTACAGAACACTGCTAGCATTCCCATGTATAAATAATAAAATATCCATAGATCCACAGAGAAACCGAACCATGGTCTTAAGGGCTTGGGCACGATGATTAACGTGGAATTAAAATTAATATAGTATACCATTAAAAGCGGCAAGGAAGCAATAGTTGGCAATAATAACTTGTGCCGCCAACGAAGGTCCAACACGTCATCGGCGAAACCCAAAAGTAACATACAACAAATCGAAAGCAGACCCGCCAAAAACTCCATGAACTGTAATCGAAATATGATCTATTACTTCTCATTTTCTCAGAATTCCATTGTACGCTTAACCTTTTCAAAACTAACTGAGTGTCATATATTTCAAGTATTGATTATTTCAACCCTTTGCATTCTATACCTTCTCAAACATTAGCAACAGAAAGTCAATTCTCAATGTCTCCTTGGAGAAAACATCCTAGTAATATATTGAGTTAATACATTTTATGTTTTATCGAAAATGAAATTTAGTCTTGAAAAGGTCATCACTTCTATATAACCAGTGAATGACTAAAAATATTTTATACAAATTATCGTCTGCGTACCTCATTGTGAGGGAAGTTTATGTCATCGAATATGTAATTTGTAAAAGGTACAGGAATGAACAAGAAGAGTGTTATAAGGAAAACACATCCGGTAACAACACCCAAAGCTTCAGGCCTGTAAAGGAAATTGACATGTGCAGATTATCTGGATTTAAATTAACGTCAGCAAGAAGAAAAAAAACGAAGCAAAATATTATGTGACTTCGTAAAAACTCACACTTTTTCACCACTATTTTTATTCATATCGATACCGTATAGATTAGCTCTGATAAACATATCCTTTATTCTTGGTATCAAACGTACGGTTAAAAAGTATGCGATGATCGACATCGCAAAATTAATTAAAATTGGAAACAAAAATTTCCAACTGTCCTCATTGTACTTCACGCGCAACATTTTTCATAACATAGAAAAGTATAAAATGACCTGTAGACGGGGGATAAGTCGACGTGACCGGTTACCAGTTATGTATCGTTCTTTCGTGTAGATAATGTAAATACAACGAAGCCTCTTTAGAAATAGTGAGCAAAAGTATTGTATTCTCCAACGTGCACATCTTTTTCATTGATCTAAACTATGAATGCAATAGACATGTCAATCATGTAATCCATTGCAAACGTTCGCGAGAACGTACATTAGTCGCTACAGTAAATTATCGCACTAATAATTTTACTTGTAACGCCATCTTTGTTATAATTGAACTAGTGGCGACATCTCTACAAATCTAACCGAAACTATACTCCGATTAACTTGACTACATTTTGTACAGATGGCGCCACAAGCGTTCCCGTAGTTTTCATCTCTGTCGGTAACGATGTGCGAGCAGTAGTGTAAGTTCTCGCATACACACAGTTCACCTTGAGTGGATTACTTCCTACACAGTGATCGAAAAGAAAGTGGAAATTTGCATGTCGTGTCAAGAATATTTGAATCGTGGTTTTGTTAGTAATTATTACGACGTAGGCGGATTTTATCTTGGCGTTGCTCGAGAAAATATTCTCGAATGAAGTTCAGAGTTCGTGGTCCATGAGTACTTTTTTCATCCAGTGTATCTCATTACCGTACGTATTTAGGTAGGAGGAAAAATCGGTTGTAAGAAATTGCTTCATTTCATAAAAGTTTCAGAACGTTATATTGCACAACGACAGGTGAAACTTTTTTTTATTTCATTTCATTTTATTTCGTAACATTCACATATCATCTTTTTCACTATATACATTCATATTAAGAATAATCAGATTCAATGAAAATTCCTGCCGAATTATAGAATTTTATTGTACATACTTAAAGTTTAAAACTCAAATTTTATTTCCATTATTTTCGATGAAAATTGTTTTAAATGAATTTTTATATATTTATTAAACATTGTTGGGTTAAATATATTATGTGTGTTTCACTCGGGTACAACTGAGGTAATGTACATACATTTAAGACAAATTGTTCAATCATTTTTTATTTTAATTCTAATGTACAACGTGAATTATATTTCTTAATATCAATCGAAAAGCTTGGAACGATACTTTCCTCGATTAATTTTTGGTCTTTCCTAACCTTAAACTGTCAAATGCAAGGTGTACTTTTCTGTTCGTATTATTATTCATTGATCAAATTCATATGTGTATTGTAAGTGTAGATTAATTTTTTATCAAAGTTTTTTCCTTTACACGCTCCGTATAAATTTTAAGAAATCGTGCAGATCAATTTTCTATAGATTCTGTTAAATTTTCAATGTTTCAGTGATAAAACAGGAGTCGGTTATTAAATTTTTTTGCTATCGATCATTTGATTCGTATAGATGGACAGCGAGAAGCAAAAAGATGAGATTATCGCTTTGGAAAGTATTTACAATGCAGAAGAATTTTCGTATCGTAAAGATAACGATTCCTATCAATGTACTTTCAATGTATCCCTAAATTTGCCTGTCGATTACTACGTAACTTATAAGGACTGCAACCATGCGGATGAACCAGAGCAAAGAGTTAAAATATTACATTTACCACCGTTGAAGCTTCACGTTTTTTTGCCGGAAAGTTATCCTTCTGAATTTCCACCGAAATTTACTTTGTGTTCATCTTGGTTGCACCTGTCGTTGCTAACTAAACTGTGTAAAAAGCTGGACAGCCTTTGGGAGGAAAATAAGGGACAAGAAATTTTGTTTATATGGATTGCCTTTTTGCAAGACGAAACTTTGGAGTTTTTGAATGTACAAGAGAGGCTTAATATGAGCCGTGCGTACACGCGCTATAAAGAAGCTATCGAGAAAGTTCGCAGTATCCAACAAAATAAAATAGATAATGTAGGTAAAGAATATAATGCTGATGGCGCAAAGAACAAAGTGAAGGCTGATATTAATACTAAGCGTGCGAGTAAAACTCATTTAGTGCATAAACGTCATGATAAGAGGGCTATTCTAGATTGCCCTATAGGCAGAAATCCCATTCAAGCATTAATTGATTACAATGAGAAACGTAATCGAATTGAATTTAAGAAGAACTTCTATACTTGTAAGATTTGCTTCACGGACAAGTTAGGGGAACATTGTACACAATTTCTGCCTTGTGAACATGTGTTTTGTAAAGATTGCATAGCTGGTTACTTGGAAGTAAGAATTAAAGATGGAAATGTGCAAAATATTTGCTGTCCCGAGACAAAGTGTACTTCTGAAGCAACCCCTGCACAAGTATGTTTCTCGTTTTCTTTCTTTCAAGACGTATTTATTTGAAAACACATTTTTTCCAAATTGAGGAAGAGGAGTTTATTATGTATTCAGGATCTTGCTAATGCTTTCAGATAAAAGACCTCGTAAGTTTGGAGTTATTTGCAAAATATGACTCTATATTATTGAGCGCTACATTAGACACACTGGGTGACATAGTGTATTGTCCAAGACGTAATTGCCAATATCCAGTTAGTCGTGAGCCAAATGAAGAAATGGCAACTTGTCCGATATGTCAATATGCATTTTGCATTTATTGCAAAATGGTATATCATGGTGTAGAACCATGCAAAATTTATTCCGGTATATCTTTCTGTATATTAGTATTTACCAATTTTCTACAGTACTGTTAGTTTATAGATATTTAAGATTACACAGTTGCTAACAGTCATATTCTGTTAATATAAAAAATTGTATTACAGCTGAAATACACAAAATAGTATCTGAATATCAAGAAGCCTCCGATGATAAGAAACTGCAAATGGAGCAACGCTATGGTAAAAAGCAACTTCAAACTTTGGTAGACAATGCTATGTCTGAGAATTGGATTAAAAGTAATAGTCAAAAGTGTCCTAAATGTCAAGCTGCCATTGAGGTACATATAAAAATGACTTTTATTAAATTCCTTAGTTTTCATTCGGATTGAAAGTATAGTTGAACAACCCCAATGCCTGATGTATTTATTTGTCAGAAATCGGATGGCTGCAACAAAATGGTGTGTCGACGTTGTAATACATATTTCTGTTGGTTGTGCAATACCATTCTTGATCGTGATAGACCGTACGAGCATTTCCAAAATATGACTTCAAAGTGTTTTAACATGTTATATTATGGGATGTCAATCGAAGAGGAAGACGATATGGAAATCGATGCTGACGATATAGAAATCGATGCTGAAGATATTGATGGTGATGAACTATTTACATTAGGTGTTGAGTGGCCTTACGGAAATTTTGAATCAGAAGACGATGATTGTTTTGAATTTTACGATGCGTGAATAGAATATTACATTAAAAATAAATTATAAGCACGTTCGAAATCAATAGCTATTGCTGCTTTATACGCGAACGTGTTTCAATCTGAATTTTTGTGGTGTAAAAGAACAGTCTTAATTTGAATTTTTCTTGTTTTCTCGTTATTTATGTATGCATTCGTGACTGTACAAAAAAACGTATAGCAATTTGTATATTTTTATCAATTAATTGTACAAATATGAGTCAATGAATTCAGAATGATTTTCTAATGATTTTACAAAAATAATATTGTATAAAGCATGATCAAATAGTGTACTGAAATAGCATTTTATATTCTCGTTGGGGGAAAAATGTTACAATCATTGTAAACAATACATATACAGAATATAGGAATAAAAAAATTATTTAATAGAAAAGGTTTCAGGTTCTCTGAATTTAAAAACATTTGCTCATTGCTGATGACAAGTTGCCTCTTTATTACCAAAAAAAGAAAAAAAAGATATCAAAAAAACAGTCATAGCGCTATTTAGTATTCCTCGGCGCCCTCTCCTTCGCCCTCGGCGGAGTCCATGCCTACTTCCTCGTAATCCTTCTCAAGCGCGGCAAGATCTTCACGTGCCTCAGAAAATTCACCCTCCTCCATACCTTCGCCGACGTACCAGTGGACGAACGCTCGTTTCGCGTACATCAGGTCGAATTTATGGTCGAGACGGGCCCAGGCTTCGGCAATAGCGGTCGTATTGGACAACATGCATACGGCACGTTGCACCTTGGCAAGATCACCACCAGGGACCACGGTCGGGGGCTGGTAGTTGATGCCAACTTTGAACCCAGTCGGGCACCAATCAACAAACTGAATGGTACGTTTCGTTTTAATGGTAGCGATTGCCGCGTTCACGTCTTTGGGCACAACATCACCTCTGTACAACATGCAACAGGCCATGTACTTTCCGTGGCGCGGATCGCATTTCACCATCTGGTTAGCTGGCTCGAAGCAAGCGTTCGTAATCTCTGATACAGAGAGTTGTTCGTGATATGCCTTCTCTGCGGAAATGACTGGCGCATATGTTACCAAGGGGAAGTGAATCCTGGGGTACGGTACCAAGTTAGTTTGGAATTCAGTCAGATCTACGTTCAGCGCACCGTCGAATCGCAGAGAAGCTGTAATGGAGGATACGATTTGACCGATCAGTCGATTTAGATTAGTGTATGTGGGTCTCTCGATGTCCAAGTTACGGCGGCAGATATCGTAAATGGCCTCGTTGTCGACCATAAATGCACAGTCGGAATGTTCAAGGGTGGTATGCGTGGTGAGAATCGAATTGTATGGCTCGACGACTGCCGTGGATACTTGTGGTGCAGGGTAGATGGCGAATTCTAGTTTCGATTTTTTCCCGTAGTCTACAGAGAGGCGTTCCATCAAAAGGGAGGTGAATCCGGAACCGGTACCACCGCCGAATGAGTGGAAGATGAGGAAACCTTGAAGACCGGTACATTGGTCAGCCAATTTACGGATTCTGTCCAATACAAGGTCTACGATTTCCTTTCCAATCGTGTAGTGACCACGTGCATAGTTGTTTGCAGCATCCTCTTTGCCTGTGATCAGTTGTTCTGGATGGAATAGTTGACGGTAGGTACCAGTGCGTACTTCGTCTGAAGAAAGAGAAACTCGTTTAGTACATCATGAAGTGCCGTCCCAGGGTAAATCGAGCATACATATAATACTAAGAAATACCAACCAACTACTGTGGGTTCCAAGTCGATGAAAACTGCTCTAGGCACATGTTTCCCTGCACCAGTTTCACTGAAGAAGGTATTGAAACTGTCGTCACCCCCACCAATAGTTTTATCAGATGGCATCTGGCCATCAGGCTGGATGCCATGTTCCAGGCAATACAATTCCCAGCAGGCATTACCAATCTGGACACCAGCTTGTCCAACATGAACTGAGATACATTCACGCTAGAATGAAAATAAACATTGTGTTAATTAAAAAAAATTTGCGACATTAACGAGGTACAAATATTAGTTTTTTCTTTAAACAACTATCTAATAACATAATATTCTCTACGTAATTATTGTCAAATAATAATAATAAATAGTATATAGTAATAAATATCAATTTTAACATATTAATCCGTAAAGTTCAATGAACTATCTGTACATAAAAAAATGAATTATAATTAGGACTGTCTTAAAAGTAATAATATAAACTTTTAAAGCATAAATAATTGTCATTTATATCCAAAATATCGTATGAATAACAGTAGTTATTCAAAGTAAAAGTAAAACGTTGGAAGGATAAGTTAATGAATAGCGAAGCCGGAAGCCGGCCGGTATTTAACCGTTACAAAATGGCCGCCTCCTGCCCAGCAACAAAGCGCGTTCCTTCAACTTTTCTTTGATAACTCGTTGAAACGGGAGAAAAATTGGAACTTACCATTTTGAAGTGTAAAGTGGACCTTCGAAGTTATCGTAAAAAGGAATGAAAACGGACGTAGGACGTCGACAGTTGGCTAAAGCAAGTAATGGAGCTTTCGCTAACAACTACGGCAACCTCGCCCAAACTGCATCACCATCCGCTGGAACGGGTATTTATACCTTCGGTAGGTGACTCCGTCAGCAGGCTCTGATTGGTCACCGATGGCCTCATTCCCTTTCGTGATTGGTCTTTTTTCGACCGCAGTACCCACGACGACCGAACGCCACAGACCTTATACGGAAAATATAGTCCCCATATTAACGATATAATCGCTCGTATCATTGACATTAACGGCAACATATTCGTTTTACCTGGTTCGCTAAATTGGCATTGGATGGCGTTCATTTTCGGGTGAGATGTTTCGACAAAATTTGAAAAAATCAACTTGATTTTTATGGAAAAATGTAGTAAGGACGCCGACGGTTTCTTCCATATTTGGATTGTGCATTGTGATTGGTGACTCATGTAATTCATGTGTTCCCCTTGTAATGAAATGTAATCCAACATTTTTCTCATAAAATTACTTAAATATGAAGATATCATTTACAGATTTTCCTTAGGTAAACTCTGGAATACAATTATTCTTTTTGTCCTTTTTTTATATTTATTAATGAATTAATAATTATAAATAATATGAAGTAAACATCTGCACAAATAATACATACAATAAGAAACTTGTATATTTATTGATTTTTTGGCTCGTTGTTGGATGAATATGTTTCTAATATCTGCTCAGTAAAATAATTTCATTAACGTGTTAATATAGGTATATAATCTGGAAAATAATTTTTTCTGAGCATTTTTAAAATTCTTTGTTAACATATTTCTTACCATAGATGTTTGATTAAATATATGTTATATATTGTTGCATCAACATATTTCGATGTTATAACTTATTAAACTCAGTTAATTATCATTAGTTGGTTTCAATATTAGTGTAAATTTTGTTGTTAATACGTAAATTGAAAAAATAAAAAACCGTTCAATTCAGTATGGTATATCATGGGGTTGTGTAATATTTGGATTAAGTACGCCCATATTTGGTATTGATCTTGTCTCCGTATACCGGGTGTTCCAGAAACGTGATTGGAATCGAAATTTTTTAAAAGCGTATTGCGATTACTGCAAACGAAATTTCAACATCAAAATCACAATCTCATATAATTCTACATTTACTTAAAATAATTAGAATAATTAATTTGAAGAGAAATGTCGCGAAGATGATAAAAAAATAGTTCTAAGGATGCGCATACAGTGAATTAATCTAAATTTATTTAATAGTAATTATTTAATTCATTCGTTTCGAATAACATTTAACTATAAGATAAGTTGCATAAAATTCCAGTAAGGAATGCATCTCGAGAATGGCTCGTAAACTTCGGCAGATTGATTAAGTATACGATGGATTGTAGTTGATCTACTTCCTGTCCATAAGCATGAACCGTATCCGCTCTCTACTCTTGATTCTGCGATCTCACCTTACTGCGGTTTCTGACCTCTTTACAGCTTTTCATCTTTCATAGTAGCCATTAATTGCATCGTATTCTGGACATATTTTACTACATCTCAAGAAACGGTATAAATATTCCCCACATGCCACAGGTTAAGGGCAAGGGCTTCGTGTTACGTAAGCTCTACGATAAACATCTGCTCACAGGACATGCATTTTAATGGACTTCGACATAAAGGAATAGAAGTTCTTAGAAGTTATGCGATTGAATTTAATCGTTTGCCATTATCAACAGTGCTATAATAGTTGATACGTTATCGTATCAATATTAAAATATATATTATAATAATCCAGATAACAATAATCGCATAACACTTCAAAAAGCACCAGCGTATCATAGTGGTACTCCCAGGTTCCGTAACGCCACAGGGGTATCACCAGGACTACACGTATTGAAATAAACCAGAACCGCACGCGGTGATGTTCCATCCACATTATGAACGAATATTAAAAATGACAAAATTAAACAGTTTATTCATTTTGATTCTAAAATAGATTAACGTGAAACAAAGATATAAGATTATACTTGTTTTTATTATTTTTTATAATTTAAATCGATACCGCGATTGTTGGTTGTAAGCGAGAATGTAAAGTAACGTGTGTAAATATAAATAATAAATACTACATATCGTGCAATTTTAATAGGAAAACAGATTTTAAACCTCTATTGTATATCATCATATTATATATAATTTTTATGTTTCCCGCTTTAAAGGTAAGAGAGAGAAAGGTATATAAAAAAGCTATAGGAGAGAGTGAGACAGATGATACCGTCTCTTCTGTAGAACCCCTGGCGCCATCTCTGTGAAAAGTGCTCAAACTGGTCGCACAGCATTATCGACAGCGAAGTAAACTACTCAAGAACTACTAGCGCCATCTCTTGGAGGAGCGTTAAAACTGATCGGGTATTAGTTTCATTATTTTCCACAGAGATGGCGCTAGTGCTTCTGTAGTTCACTTCGCTGTCGATAATGCTGTACGACCAGTTTGAGCACTTTTTACAGAGATGGCGCCAGGGGTTCTTGAGTAGGGTAGGTAATATCTGTCTCACTCTTTCGTATGACTTTCATATATATCTTTCTCTCTCTTACCTCGAAAGCTCTTTCTGCTATTTACATGTTGCTAAGAAACGTCTTTGTAATGTAAACATTAAACGATGTAGAAGACTGAAGTAATGCATGTACGCTTATTGTACTGGCATTTTTGTGATAAGCGAGAATATTTTATTAAGGAATTACTGTTTTAAGTTAATATACTATTAATATGGTCAATGATGAGGATATCGATTTCGTCAAGGGATGTGTACAACATGTAGAAGATAAGAAAGAACAAGATTTAAGTCTTTGTCACACGTATCCTATTATAAATAAACTGCCAGAAACGAATGTTCTTACTAATGATACTAAAAATATACGAAAATTAAGTCAGGAAGCAACATTAGCTGAAGATGGATTGTACGTGCCCGACAATCCATTTATTTACAGTGACGTTAATCTCTCTGAGTTTAATAACATGAAGTTTTTAGAATATGAGTTGAAACGCAAGTTCTCTGGTAAATTATTGGAGATCGTAATTCGTGAAGTAAAGATCGATACGTTAAATGATCGATCGGAACCAATACAAATTACATCAATTCACTTGTTATTTAAACGGAAAGTTATATGCAAAGCGAAGAGTCCATTCAACAGAAAATTGCATAAATTGTTAATCAAAACTTGCGAATGTAATAATCTCTCCATACAAGTATATGCAAAAAGTGGTCAGTCCAGTATATTGCCATTACCATTGCCAAGGCGTAATGTTGAGAATAATAAAGTAGAAATAGATTTTGCAATAGGTGACAATTTTGGTAAAATACATGCTGGGACAGTAATATGTACAGTTACATTAACTAATTATGGAGAAGACAAGCAGGAGTCATACATGACTCATTTTTATAAATTAACTAATGACCCAAACGATCCACAAAATAGTCTATCTTTATTTAGGCCTTCGAAAAGCATTCGCAAGAAACAAATCAAGTATTTTTTACTGCAGGATCCAGCATTAATTTTTCCTACAGATTCAGAATTTGCCCCTAAGAAAGTTCAAACAGAAGATATTAAGGCACCAGATATAGTTGTAACCGAGCAATCTGTATTCTCTCTACTTGATATATCATTTAGAAACTTATTCCGAATTAACCGTCCTCTAGAATCACTGTCCGATACGCGTAAGCATCACCCAGTAGGGAAAACAGTTTTGAATGTTATCGTTCTACGAGGAATAGAAATTCCAATTAGAGAAGAGTCTGCGTTAGTCCAACCATTTGTAGAAGTTGAATGGGGTAATACAATTCATGTAACTCCTGTAGCAGAAGGGCCTGCACCTATATGGCAACAAACAATGCACTTTGAATTACCAAAGCAAACTGAGCAGCATTGTATAAAGTTTCGTTTGTACGATCAGCATCCAATTTGGGGTTCCCAATGGCTAGGTGAAGCCAGAATTCCTCTCGAACATAACAGAAATTATCAAGAACTTGAACGGTGGATTACATTATCTCCTTTGCTTAGTCCAGTTCTGTTATTTGGATATATTCAAGCTAGTCCTGGTCGGTCATGTACTCGAATTTACGTTCTGATTAAAATGGAAGATCTGAGTGCTCCTAAATCAGTTGAAGGTACTAGTATAAACGCATTACTAAAGGGTATTCAAAGATCTCTCGTTACATCGTGCAAAATTAATGGTGTGGAAAATCCAATGGATGCTGCGAGACTAGCGATGCTTTTGCCATCATTGCCGAATCATTACGGACCGATTACGCCTCGTCAAGCGTTAAATATAAGGAAAGTGGATCACTATGGAAGAGCAGCCTTACTTGCAGTGTTGTTACAAGGTTTTGATTTAAAAACATATGTGTTATTAGGCAAGTAGCGATTTTATATTTGAAGTAAAAAGTTGAAATTTCTTTGTAATATAAATTTAAATACAATAGGTTCTTCCCAAGTAAGTAAGTGGACATCATTTGTCCTAAGTACTAGCGAGAATGGAATATGCACCTTATGGGATGCAGAGATTGGATGTTATTATAAATTAGATGATAGCAATTGTCCATTAATGAAAGTCTCCCGTTTGATTAATTGCTCTGGTGTTAGTATATCGATATGTATGGTATTAATGCGTTTAAAATGGCATACATCATTACTATACAAATAGTTTAATATATTTATAGATATGGAAAAATCTACAAAAATCTGTTCTACCACATAATCTTAAGTATGATGTGAAATTAAGCAAAGAATGGCGACCAGTTGATGCTATTAATTCAGGAAAAACTGATCATACTGTTCAAGTACTTGAACTAAGTATTACAGAAGAGGAAATGAAAGAAATGAAAAAATCTGCCATGAATATAGAACAGGCCTTAAAAGATAAGCTAGCTCACTGGCGTAGTACAATTGGTTTGACAACAATTTTTAATCGACATGCAACGGCCATTTTGCGAAACTTTATCTTTAAAATGGAACCTTCTTCAGAAGTACAATTGGACAAGAGAGATTTGAAACAATTATACAGAGCTTATCATGTTCATGGTTTTATTTTGAACAAGCGTGAAAGTCATATTGATGATCTAAGCGAACAGTTACGTGCAACAAAGATTTATAACATTAATGGCCCAGTTGAATTTGCTGTGGTGTATTACATACAGCCTTATGTTGGTAAAATCTCTTCTACTTGGTTGGCTGTTATAATCCTTAGAAGTCGTGACTAATTAATTTGTATATAGCGTATATCATTATTGAGATAGTTAAATATATAGTACAATCTAAATGAATGCTCTCATTAACGTTTCGTATATAAAAAATATAAAAGAGAGAGAGAGAGAGAGAGAGAGAGAGAGAGAAGCACAATCATTCTTATACTAGATTAAATTTTAGTTTGATTTCAATACATACACATATTATAGTGATAATATATATAATGTAATACAGTCTTATAATGTTTGTATTACTATTAGTTTATTGAAATTTGCCGTTTCAGTATTATTAGAAAGGTATGGTGAATAAATGTCGTTAGAAATGAACGTAATGCATCTATTAGTTTTTTCGCATTGCGCAGCAATGCTTCTTTTATAACAATTACAATATTCTTTACATGTTACGACAGTAATAAAGTGTATATAAACCATGCTTTAGAAATGTTTTTAAATAATCAGACACGTTACTTGATTGACAGCATTTAATTGATTTTTACAGACGATTGTGATGATATATTTCGTATGTATGTACATCACGCTTGGACTCGAAACGAAATTTAGAAAAATTTTTACAACAATTATGTATTCTGTTTTTCACCGACGACTTTTCATTTGTGGCATAATATCTAAATTTTCTGAAGGATCTGTGTATAAAAAAGTCTCACTGTTTTGGTACTCTTTTTTTTTTTTTTTTGGAACTTGTAAAACTTTCCGTATGTAATTAATATGTGTATGTAAAATATTAATTGTAGAAAAACGTTCCGTATAAATGTTTATCTAACTTATCCATATATTACCAATTGACATAGTGAATCAGTTTTTGTCTTAAATTAAACTCAAACGAAAATTACTGCTAGTTTGTTACGGACACATTATTGATCATCTTGTATAACTAACAACAAATATCTTTAATTACCCTACAAATATCATAGCATTATATAAGAAATTAATTAAATAATAAAATCATTTACAAAAACAACATTAGGCTTGTTATAATAAAATTCAAAAGAATTTTCTTTACAACGTTTACGATGATGGTTCACGATTGTGTCGGAGTAGCGTTTCCCATTTATTCAGAAAACTCGTTTCTAACATATCTGAATATCACGATATAATATTAACTAGACGTCAAATGTGCAATAGTTGGTACGTTCTCAACGTGACCGTCATATTTGAATTCTAATCTTTGATTTACCGCGAGAAAGAACTACAGGCAGTTTTCGATACGACGATTTTCGTTTCGTTTTGTTTTCTTACAAGGCAGATTTTTAACCGTTGCTCACAGAAAAAGGATCGCTTAGTTTAAGCATACGCAACTCGTTATCGTACTCGATCACACTGGACCTGGTATAATTCGTCTATTGACGACTAAACAGCTAATATACTCGACTAATTTGTATTTACAGTACCTCGGACCAACGAGATCCGTCGATGGTCGTGTTCTGCTGATGGGCCAGGAATAAAAAAATCGCAGGCCGATAGATTATAGTCACGTCTATGTCGATCCGTCACAGAAACATCGGGCTTTTCTCATTAAACCCAATTTTTCAGCAAGTGGTTTAACATATTGTGCATGGCTCGTAAAGAACGAAACGACAGGAGTGAGAAGTAAAAATGCTAGCCGAATACGTTTCGGTTTAAGGTAATCGTTACCGATGGAACGACATTTCGAGGAGTTTCCGTCCGCTTTCGTTTTATAACCAACTATAGTTTTTAATTTGAGCGACGTTGAAATTTTAGTGAACAACTTAATAGTGCTTTTTTCATTGAATCTTCTTGGCTACACCGTTCGCGTATCCATTGGCGTGTCCATTCTTCATTTTTCCATTGCACACGACTCCGTCGATTACTTTGTTGGCAGCTTTCATTCTTTCCAATTGCCTTTCCGCGTATGCTTGTTTACCCTAGATAATGTTTTACGTAAGTTAAATGCATCAATTAAATACAGTGCTCTAAGCAGTTTAGCTTTTATACGTGTACGTATACGTGTATGTGTGTATTTTTTACGTTACCTTGGCAATGTACGCTTTCGCGTAAAAGTTTCCGAATAGAACGATGAAAGAGATCATGTAAATGACAAGAGCATACTGCATCCAAAGTGGGAAATCGCATCCCGATCGAATGCCGTTAATACCCAAGATCAAGGCAGTGGTGAACTGGATTAATTGAAGAATTGTCAAATATTTCTTCCACCAGAGGTATTTAGCTACGGACGGGCCAAGCGCCGCCAAGCCATAGTACGAATACATGAGAACGTGGATGAAGCTGTTTACCATCGCTGGTAGGAAAGCTGAAATATACAAATTTCTAATAAACAATCCGTTCTCTGTTATTATACGTTAATTATCTACTCACGCGTATCATGTATCATTTTGCAATTGCTTAGAATGTTTAACACGGATGAATACTTACTAGATCCGCTTGGGACCCACTTAATACCGATCCACCATAATGAAAACATGGTGGAGTGATGGTAAACGTGAAGGAAGCTTAATTGATTGTCCTTCTTCCGCAAAATGAAGAAGAACGTATCACAGAACTCCAAAAGTTTGCTAAAGTAGTACCACCAGACGGCATGTGCAATCTAATAACGAATACCAAGCATTAAACGAATATGATCTTTGAATGTACACACAAAATTTATTTTATATACTACTTTCATTATACCTGCAGTTCATCTGGTCGAGTAACTTGCCTAATCGGCTGGCATACGTAGCTATAACGTAACCTGGTGGAGGCAACGAATAACTGCAAACGACAAACGAAGTATGAATCTAAGTATCGATGGATATTAAAACGAAGCAGCGCGTAGCCAATTTTCATGGTGAAAGTAATATACCTGAATCGCGATGTATGCGTTAAGACAGGCCATCGCGAGATTGTACGGAACGAGCGCCCACGTTAGCTTGAAGGCTTTTCGATTTCTCATGACCTTTGGCCCTGCCCATACAATGAGTAAATACAACATTGTGTATATCAAAGTAGGTTTCGGCGAGTCGACCAGAAGCCACCCTCTCGTTCGTTCATCTGCAGATACATTAATTTTAAATTAAAAAGGTGAATCGTTTCGTTTGCTGTTTTAATGTCAACACTCACCGGCAAGGGATAGCGTCCAGAGGTAGTAATCGTAGGCGTCATTTATTAGAGTTGCCGTGGAATTGATTAAGTTCGCCATTGCCTGGAACAAAAGCACGAGAATTGTTTTATTAATTACTTATTGCACGTGCATATCGTATGCTACACTTATCGAAATCCACCTACAGTAGAAGTAAACTAAGCGCAGACGTGGAAGCGCATGGAGGAACAAGGCTGTATGTACGCTTATCTGTTACTGTACACAATTACTACGTTAATCTTTACTTATATAATTGTTTAGAGTTGTTATACCGAAAACATTGCACGAATTTCATTCTAGTAAGAATTTGTAATTCGTTCGACCCAAAGTGGACACGCTGGGATTATCTTCCAACGCGAATGTAAAGGCAGTTTCAATTACTAGAAACATATCTAAGAAGTTAATAGTTCTCAGTTGCGTTTCTTAAATTAAATTCTTCTCGAAGAATGCTTATAAATTGTAACAAAAGTATGATATTGCTTCTTCAAGGATAACCATAAATACGTTTAAGAACTCAATTAATCCCGACTAATGTTTAAAACAGCCTTACACCTGTTTTCTCCTGACCAACGATTATCTTTTATGTATTTTTTACTTAGTAAATCAGTACAACATCTATCAACGGAGACGTTGCAACTTTGTTAAAAGCACTTCGGATAGTTGAAGTTCGTTTGTATACATAGTTAATCTGCTAATATTCTCTAAAATCCAATCTAAAACTTCATCTGTAAAGGTAATACATATCTATATGCCAGTTAACATCTAATCTCCGTATCAAATAATATTTAATAATTTCTATGACTATAACATTTCGAACTCTAACTGCATGCGCGAAAGGCGATTCGTCAAGTGTGACGAATGGCGCCTAGAGTACCGTCACCTTTCTCTACTTCATACACCATCGCTGAAAGAATACTTGTACGCTTAGAGAACACTTGTAATTCATATTCACAAATTTAACCATGAAACGCATCAACATCCAATTACAGACCATTCGAAGAGCAACTTTTACTACCTTTTTTTGATTGTGTTACGATCAATCGAAAAGGAGCGATTACAAAAGAAGAAGGAATTGAAGCTTTCATACTTTGATTTCGTTCGCTAACGCGATTGGTCGTCGTTATCCTAGACTTAACGAGCAGGTTTAACGCGCGTTGTCCGGTCGTTCGCTTAAAGTTGGAAACAAGTCATATATAACTTTCACGGTGTACCGAACAGAACGAACGCTATCTCCCGATCGTCCGTCAGGGAAACACGTTCCGTTCGATCTTTCGAGCGGCTCGATTTCGAGCGGGTTCGATGCACCGATGGTAAGGTAGGAATGTCTACTTTCATTCGCGGTCCAACTTCACCGTGAACTTGCAACAAGTGCAAGTGCATCGCTCGGTTTGTACAGCGTGTTTAACTTTCATTCCGTTTTAATTGGGACCTTATGAGGCATAGATCTCGCATCAGTGAAAACATTACCATTTTTTTCTAGTCGTTCTCTATTCAAGATGGTATTTTCGATTCTATATCGTGAAACGAAACCAATTTTTTGTTTACAGGGTATAAACTAACGGCTGCGAACAAAATTACGCGCGATTCGCTGGTAATCGGACTTAAATATGACTGATATTAAATTTTAAAAGAAAAAATATTGCAACACTGACGGAAGTCTTCCGAAGCAACCACAACGCAATCATTAACCTTAATTGGAAGTAAAAATATTTTAATAATACCATTACTACGTAAAAGGGGGTTTGCGTTCGTAATTGTTTTAATAAGAAAGCATGTAAATCTCCGAAGAACAACGGTTTTTCCTCGACTATTAAACCAGTGGAACGAATGGATGACATTTCTTGTCCTTTAACCATAAGGAAATCGTGATATCGATTTTTATTAATCGTACACCTTTGGCGCGGCCACACCGGCGTTGATTTTCAAACAGCTGGCCTACGCGCGAATGATTTCCAGGGAGAAAGTACCGATAAAGTCAATTTATAATCGCTGGAAGCTGAGTGAAATCATCTGCACAGACCAGTTTCTTTGCTGTGGCAACGGGACGTGTCGTTGCACCTCACAATCGACATTTAATATAAGCCATTCATTACTTGGATCGATAAGCTAATTTTCTAGGCAGAAACGAACCGTTTGGCTGTACATTTAGCACTGTTTCTCCTAACTCGGATATTTTATTGGTTTTTAAGTATCCTTTTAGTATCGTTAATAGATCCTCTTATTTAATTGTGAAATCTGCACATTAATTGCAAGCAACATGATTAAGACACTTTCAACACTTTGTTACTTTTGGTCCATATAATTCTACTTTATTTCTTCTACTCTACCACTTTCCTAGTGTTTCATTTTTATCACTAATTTTATTTATTATAAATTATTTTGTAGTTTAAAAATTTCATTCTAATAGATCCACTATAAAGATTCGTTAGTAGACAAGATACTCAGATTGCGGTTGAATGAGAAATTGATTTATGCTTCGCTTGCATTCGATTTCTTACTCGTAAAGAGCGGACGCATTATTATATGTATGTCAGCTGAGTTATGTTTCCGTGATACTTTCTTTTTCGGGAAACTACTGTTTGTCCGAATAATATTTTGCACTCGTTGAAACACAAGATTCACCGATACGATCAATTACATTACAGTGCATGATTTAACCTTTTGTATTGTAATTTTAAGTAGACGATACGCTTTTCACGCAATGTACTTTCTGCATTTTTCTACTTATAGCGTCAAGGAATTTTTCATCGTACAGCAGAAATGGAAAAGACATTGCAAACATCTTAACGATTATTGGTAATATAAGCCTGACGATTACCTTTTTATGAATTTTTTTAATTTACTATACGTTCTCCAAAAGATTTCAAATCACAAATTCCCCATAAGAATCCACTACGAGGGATTCGATAAAAAATTCCATTTGAAAATGCAACTGACTAGAATCCAATTGTAGTCCTATTTTTCGGATGTCCTCGAATACACGAATCTCAGTTCCACGAAACTAAACTCCCACTACACGTTTCCCATGTAAGCTTCTCTCGTCTCTTACCTCGAATGTCACTGATCAGTCGGAAAGCTAACGGTGGTGTTCTGGTGATCCTTCCTGTCCTCCCGTCTCGCGCGAACGGCGAACTTGGAGTATGTGTCGTATCGTTGCAACTCTCCTCTCCGTGACCAAGATGGGAAACGGTCACAAAAATTCTCGCGTACCAACGATCCCGATTTCCCTTCGACCGTCTACTGGTGCACGCAGTCGCGTCCTCCGTCAAAGTAGCATGACCCGTAACGGGGACCGATACGACTTGTCGAGCAGCTGACACCAGCGGAGGTGCCGCCAGGGGATCTTCGGTGATCTCGACTCGTGGTTCACGGGAACGAGGGATCGTGATACGACGAGGTCGATCGGCAAAGTGACAGCGCCTCGCAGCCGCTCCGCAGGTCCGCTTTATAACTTTTGGTGTCGTCCGTCGACGATGCTCTTGCTGGTGGGCAAGTCTCGCGTCCCCGGAGGTGGTACGATTTCATCGGCACGTGAAACGTTAAATGAGGCCAGAACCCCTCCGCTTATGGTAGGTTACGTCGATCGTGGGGATAGATCGCGCGGAATCGGTCAAAACGATCGAGACGCGTGTTCCCACCCCACGCGGCGCTTTTGCCTGGTCTCGTCCTATCCCTCCTTTCGCGTTCCCGTCGAGGAGAACGAGCTAGCCATGGTCGAGGGGAACCCCTCGCGCGACTGTTCAGCTGCCACCACCTTCGATCAGAATGAAACCGTGATGGGATCGGTCCGAGCAGCACTGGCTACACGACACGTTTAATCTGACCCCGATTCGAAGGTAAAGGTTGGAATGTTCGGGTGGATTTTTCGAATTGTTCGGCCAAAGATGCTGCGGGAGGTTCGATAGTGATTTGGGACGGGAGAAAGGGAAAGGGAAACGTAGGGGAAGGTAGGACAGGTGGACGATGAAAGGAGGTTGGGTTCAAGGATGAGCTTGAAGTACAAGGAAGCTACGTTTGTTCCGTATGCTGGATGGTTCTTTTAAATATCGAGGAGGTACAGGATAAAGGAAAGTGGCTGGGGTACTATTAACACGTGGCTTCCGGAAACTGGGGGCGACAAATTTTTGAATTGAGGCAGGTCCAGCTTCCAGCATAAATTCGATAAACTACCAAGGCTTGTGCAACAGCTTTAAATATTTTTTATGCTTGATTTTATGGGAATTGAAAATGACACGGCGTTGAATTAAGGCAGATTAACTTCTGAGAATAAATTTGATCGAGTGGAGCCCCAGTAATTAACTTATTAAATAGCGTCGAGTGTATATTGAATATCGTGGTGGATTAAAAAGAGAAGATATTGAATTATAGAGCATTACGTGTCAGAAAATATATGGAAACTGCTAAAATATTACGATGTTCACACTCGTGGATGCAGGAAACCATTATATTGGGCTATAGTTTACGACTTGTCTTCTTTTCCTAGTTCCCAAAGGCATAGGTAGGCAGAGTCAAATAGCATTAAAAGTCGACGCGATCTCCCTTCTTTTTATTTCATCAGCATTACTTTTTTTTTCTTTCTCATGGAACATTTATAGTATCAATTACCCTATATACACTACAAGTAGTCGTAAAGACATGCACGGAACTATTTTACGACAGCTTCAAGAAAGCCCCCGCGGTCAGATGCAAGGATTTAAATATGGATCCAAGAGAAAGCGATGCAAGGTGTAAAACTCGTCTTCGAAGCAACAAATTAATATGGGTCAGTGGTCCTTAGCCATGAAACACGTCTCCAAATATGTGTTCAAATTGATTTGCTCCGCCAACGCTGGACATTTCTTCTAGGCTTATCCTGTCACCTTCTTCTTAAACGCACCGAGTTTTTCTACTCAAAGTAGGTCTGTTTTACGGTTCATGCTGATTTTGTTGTTTTTGTTATTTTCATTTCGAGAGTATGGATACACCGTTGTATATAGATTGCAGCATTTGATTGTGTTTGAGAGGCGTTTGTGGGGCTATAAAATTAAGGATGGCTAGGAAAATGAAAAGAACAGAGTTTGATTACGAAGCTTCTCATTGAAAAATGTTATGTTCCGTATGTTCCTCAGATTTTTCGACTGTTACAACGGTGTATTTGAAACAGAGACGTGTTCCGCTATATTGTGGAATGTAGTGTGACTGCAAGAGACAATCTTGTATCTAATTTATTGTTCGTATCCTGAATGGTATGTTCATCCTTGTTTTTAGTGTAAAGCGTTATGTTAATGAGGAGGGCGAGGCAGGTCGGCGGGAAGTGTTGGTAATTTTTTCAGTAAGATCAGTGTAATAGAGGAGGCACGTTGTCGCTTGTTTAGAACAACCACGCTGAAAAATAAATTGGGACGACGATGGATATAATGGCAGCGTGAACAACCGATAATAAGGTGAGGAATTCAGTTTTAAATCTCCACAAGTGTGTAAAATATTCTGACGTATAATTCTGATGAAATTTGAAATTTACTAAGCCATTGGTTTTTGAGATAACTGGACGTAACATTCATCTTCTTTTTAAATCAGAAATACATCGGAACGAAATTTACTTAATTTAAATAAAATAGTGATATTAAAGGATATAAGTCATATTTTTAATTTTACCTCTTAATATGAATATTCAAGTGTCGAAGAGAATAAATAATATTTTTGTGACATAAATTCAACGTATATTTCGCAATAACTTCCTCGACAAATAACTTCCTCTAGCGTACCAAAAAAAAGAAAAAGAAGGCAGAAGAAATGGAAGAAACTATGCATTTGATATGCAAATATTCGTGCTTCGTTTGCATAAAAATCGCCGACCTGTCAAACGTATCCGTGCAACATTTTTTAATGAACCAATAAGACCTAAAAATAAATTTTATTTTTAAATCGCCCACCGAAATATCCAACCAAAATATCTCGTTCAGACACTGGAAGTGTGGGTTGCATTTAGCACTCTTCTCGTTTAATGCTTTAAGATCAGACATACCTTCGCAAATTGCTTGGCAAATTTGGATTTTTGAAGATGATATTGTTGTTTAATGTTATTGATGAAATATTATTCAACGTTTTACCATCATCAATCGTATTCTGTAATCTGGTACAAAAGAGAATGCGCGGGAACGACTGAAATTTCTGATTAACATCAGAACTTTCCTCGTGTATTAATTAAGCGACTGTGCTCACATGTCTGAACGGAAGTTATAGCCATCCGTTCTTTATTAGCGTGAAAATTCTGAACCCAATAAACCCATTTTTTACGCACCAGTTCTCCTATTATGGCTATCAAGAACATTACGAAAATCCGAGGAGATGGCAATGAATTTGAGCGGTGGACACCGTGCCTCTTTGAAGAAGCACGCAGACGGAAGTGCCAGGGAACCAGTTTCGGTCTCCTGGATATTTAGTGGGCCGACCAGTCTGAATGCTTCTGTTAGGCTCGTTTACAGGCTGACATTACTGATACCAGAAGCCCGGTAAAACTATAATATTAACATCGAAGAAGAAACGGCATGAATTTTTTTTTTATTACGACATCGTGAGATAAGAATATGCCAATGATTACGAAAGTGATTTGAACCGGATCTTTTTCCTTGCGAGCTGTTTCGTCTCATCGCGTCGAGGAGAGCCTCTTTTTACTTTAACGGTTTTCTTGGAGCCTCTTTTTCCTTGAACGCTTTAGTATTTTGTCTCCATGGCGGAATTAAAAAAAAGTTTGAAATGTATTTTAAGTATTCGTCAACTGATGGACGGAAGTGTGCATTATCTCCTAATTGAGTGACATTTTTTGTCGAAAAATATACCTGCAGCTATGTTTGCCTTGTCCCAAAAGACGAAAATGGTAATTTCTTCAAATTTTTTTGAAAGAAGAACGATGTTATGGAATAATTTATTAGATCTGCGTCTGATAGCCCTAAATCGATCAATTTGAAAGAATAACGGGTTTCTCTTATATTTTATTCAACGTTAGAAACTTTTTTCAGGAATGGTATCAGTAGAGAGACAATGGTCGTAGAATTTACGTTGATAATGAACAACTATTATAATATCAAATAGAGTCACATGACCTAGAGTCTAAATCATCTGAATGTTAAAGATATAATTTATTTTTTTATCGGAATATTTTCCTCTCTCTTTCTCTCTTAACAACTGTAAGATAAGAAAACATTTTAACCACAAATTGCTGTTTCCACATGTCAGCGTCTATATCAACGAGTACTTTACATTCGCATTTGCTGAACGAGTCGAAATATTTATCAAACCTAAAGTATATTTACAGTCTGTCACAAAAGTCTACACGCGCATTGGACTCGTTTGAGACCCGTGTTTTAAATGTCCGTTTTCCGACGCGCATTTGGTCCCTGGTCGAAAGATAAATGTCAATGACTTCTCGGACGCTCATTAAGGAATCGTCTCCAACGATTCCTCGAGGAAGTCGTTCCATTTTCTGGCCATCCGAAGTGGAGAGAAAAAAATAATCTATTCCGTGATCCCTGTCTATTTATAGTACTATAAATGGACATTAAATTTGCATTAGAATAGAGGGGAGGAATTTCCTTTTCCCTTTCCGCTTATTGTACAAACTGTAACACGAAAATTAAAATACAATACGATGCAAAGACGGGATTTCCGTCAATGAGGATATTCTCGGTCAGGGGCGAGAAGGAAAAAAAAAAGGAAGCCGAAACGTGAAGAAAAAATGCACAGGCTGGTCTACAAACGCGCATACGCGTCGACGAAAGTAACCAACCCGCGCTTTCTCCTACTGCAATCAGATTTCTGCAGTTGGTTCATTCTTTTTGTCCCTTTCCTTCACTCCTACGCGGTTGATACTCGTCGAGATGTTATAAAATAAAGGTGAATCAGTTACGCCCCGTGGCAAACGATTCATGGACCGAACGGTAATTATCCGGAGGCGTTGCGATGCTCACATCGCGAGAGCAAGTGGAGATGAAAGTTAGTGACCCGTTTTTTGACGAAGGCGAGTCACTCGCCTCGATCTATACTTCGTTGTTCGAAAGGTGTCGATTGATTTGACGGAATAAATGTGAATATGAAAATAGTATCGCGGGGATGGATGAGCGAGCGTGTGTGATGCGAGCAATTGCATGAGCGCTTTGGAAATGAATGATAAGCGTAAAGAGTAGGCGAGAGAGAGTTGTGATGAGCGAACGTTGAAATTGAATGTAATCCAGTACGTTCCTTAAATTAGAATGCTCTTCTGTCCTCAGGTCGATCAACTCGTTTAAACGAAACTGGTTTGAATTTTGCAGAGTTATTCTTCAGAACAGAAGGCGTAGATTACGACGCGTGATTCCGAATACCCAACGACATCAGCTTGATTCTGATAATTTATACAGGTTTTGAATCCACTTCCTGCCCACACGTAGCATCACTTCGATCAGGTTCACAATGACGCAACGTTTGATAATGTATCTGATATTATTCTGAATAAATTTATATAAATAAAAGTAAATTTAGATATACTATTTAGTGCTACTTTGTTTCCACGTTTAATGAATATTTAACACGTATATCTATTCTATTTATTATTTACGCAATTTGAATAGATTTATTAAGACAGTTGTAGACAGGAAATTTCATCGAGAGGGAAACATCGAATATCAATTAAATCATTAAGTTAAAAGCGAACAAACGTCTCGTTCGTTTTGATTTCAATTAGATTTGTGGTTCCATTATTTCAGCTATTTATCGACAACTTTTTAACGACAATCGAAGATAACTATAATAGAGAAAAATGAAGTTGTTTGCGCGGACGAAACGGGACCAATAGAACCGAAGCTCGCCCGGGGCAAACTTTCATCCGGATTTCGTTCTTTCCCATTCGCATACGGGATCCGTGAAGCAAGTGCCGCTGTTGTTGACAGTATGTATTCACAACAATTACCACCGTTCTGCAATAATTATCGTTCCGTTTCAATTATGAAAATGAAACGTGCAAATTTGCATTTTCGACAGTAACACTGTTCGCCAAGTTCACGGAACGAAAACATTTTCTCATGAAATCTTCAATGTGCCAAACTTCTCTCGTGAACGAGCGACGTACAAGCTCTCGTAATTTAAAACGATGTACCTCGTACCGATAGGGACAGGTTGTGAAATTGACCATCGGTGGCACGAAATTACGCAAATCGGTCGCGTTTGCATTTTTTATGGCCCATAAAATATGCGATTGAAGCAAAGCACACGTCATAAAAGAATTCGAAATCTGCAATCCGTCAACAAGCATTTCCTGCGGTTTCAACACTATCACTTCACGACCATTACCAGGTAACAATGTTACGAAATTGTAACTTCGACAAGCCGAAGATAAGTAAATTGTCGCTGCTCGTTGTTTCACGCGGATCTATATTCTACCAGCAGCGTGACGCGCACGATTATTGTTAAATTAAAAAGAAGAAAGTATGCTACCCGTCCGCGTGTTTTCGATCGGTTCTTAGAAAATCACATATAACGGAGCTAATGGATACTCGACAAATTCCCGTTAAGAAATACGGAACTTCCCTGTTAGAGGCGACGATCGATCGTTATCCTCGATCAAAAATACCTTTCGTCGCTCTAATCTGAAGCACCTAATGACACACTTCGCGTTACGCGGCCGCGTGTATCGCGGAAACGAACGTTATGAAATGTTTACCGAGCATGTGTCCAACGAAACAATATTTAACCGTGCTCTTTAAACATTTGTTGAAGTGTTACGAACATTCCGAGAAGAGAACCGATCCCGCTGTCGAACTTAAACGTTTCATTGTTTAAGAATCGTCATCTTTTCTCGATCATCGTTAGGATCTTACGACGTGCGATTGGATGTTCTCTATAAAGCATATAAAAGAACCTTAAAGGGAATTTAAGTATTCCTAACAATTTTTACTAAAAAGAAAAGAGTTTGTTAATATCGTAATTATAAGCGCTCGAGCAGAGAACGCGAGTGATCGGTGACATTATCATAAAAAGTGTTAAATTAATCATTCAACCCATTAGCATCCAGGAACAAACAAAATTCCATCGTGTTATCCTTAATTTTTCTACGAATTCATTATCCGCCACGCTGGAGCACTTTGGCCGACGATTCCCCCGCGATACGAGCGTTCGAACTTTCGAACGAACTCTTATCATTTCGCGGGTAATTTGAAAATGTATCTCGAATTCGATCTAAACGGCCGGACAAGTGAAACTGGCTGTGAGAATCGCGCGGGAGCCGATTATCGGAACGAAGGGAAAAGTTGTTAGACAGAGAGTGGTTCCTACTTCCTTTCTCTCGAGATAAGTCGCCGGCTTGCTTGTACGTCTACTGTAATCGTAGGTATTTCCCGTTTGCGTTAAAGATGCGAAGACGATCGTGGGTTATCATCGATCGTAGGATCGGAAACAATCGACACGATAAAGAAGAAATCTGCGCGTTTCGATGGACGTTGAACGTTGGATACGATTTATTCGTCAAGTAATCATAAACGATCAAGATGAGTGCGAAATCGATACGCGAAACGTAAGAAAGTAATAATCCTGTTTTACATAGATCGAGATAGTTGAACTTTGATATCTCAATTATGCGTTTCGAACGTACTTATGGAGAGTGTTGTTGTACATGTATTCTGTGTACAGTAAGTAATGTTAAGTATTTTTGGACAGATGAAACCGATTCCGTTATAACGACCGAAGTATCTCTGCCTCCACGGTATTTAATCCTTTCACTGTCCCGTAGTTCCTTTTTTATGACATTAACCAGAACGTTTTACAGCGAAGGTGCTAAATGTTCCATGTAAGTGCTCCCACCGAAAAGAATTCGAGACCGTGCTAAATATCTCAATAAAATGCTCAATCGGAAGAAAAACTATAAAAGTAGCAATGGAGCTAGCAATAAATATGTGCGAAAATTTTATTTCAAAATAAATTATGCGAAATGAAAGAGTTTGAACATTGTAAAAGTTTCTCCTTGCTAGAATCTACATATGTCCGGCTAAATATAGTATTCCCTATTTACTAACTTCTTGTCAATTCTCTTACGCCTAGTAAACATCCGAGAGCATTGAATATCACTTTCTATCGAGAACTGAAAATGAGCAGCCTGTAATAAAGGAAACCTGGGAAAGAATGGACACAACTGAAGAGCGATATCCAGTTACGATCCATTCGCACATATTTATCCTATTAAAATATATTTATATTTATTATAAACGTATAGACTGTAAATGTTGACCCGATTGAAAGAAAGAACCAAGAAGAAACAGCAAATGGTACTCATCGCGCGGGGAATTCAAGTAGCCAACCGCGAGGTGACAGGACGCAACGGAATGCGAAGGTGTACAATAATCGTAGAACCGCGTTCGACCAAGAGATTAGCGGTGAATCCTAATTTTCATCGCAGTCAATGCCAATGTCAACGGGAGGCATGTGTGCGAGCAAATTGCATCGCCATTCAATGGAACTGGTGATACATGCCGGCCCAATCGGAGGCTGCCGCGAACTTTCTTCTGTACCAAGCAGGCTGAGCTTACCAGCGCGATCACCTCGCTTTCGAGGTCAATGTCTAGGCCCGAGGGAACAGCGAGAGGCATATGGGGTGCTCAGGAAGGAGCTTTCCTTCCGGATCCCCTCAATTGTGCCAAAAGATGGTAAATGTAATAGTTACGGCGAGTACATCTACGCTAGAGAATGCCTGTGAGCATTCGCGAGTACGCATCAGATCGGAGAACAATAACAAAGTGGACTTTCTACGTATTTTTCTCCGTCGCAGCTATTTTGGAAGCAAAAAGTAATCGACGCGTTCGATTTCTATACCGAGGTTGCAGTAACTTACAGTGTAATCGATTCGGCTGTTACGCTTTGCGCTTTTTTCTTTCTTTTTCCTTACTCGAATCGGTTCTTTCTTTTTTCCTTCGATTTCTCCGCAGATCGATTCGCATTTTCAGCCGTACACCACTGTTCGAAGAGGCAGCGAAAGTGAAATCCGCCGGACGCAACCAGCATGGAGGGATACCGCATGCATCTAATCGTAAACGTAATTTGTTCAAGCTTCAGATTACAGTCTTTCTAATCGAGCGACTTAACAACGAAAGTTACTTAAGAAAAGAGAGAAAAGTTTTCGAGTAACGCGAGTGGTCAAATTGTTGAATAATGCTTGGTATATCTTAGTACAAATCCGTCTGTAAACTATAGTTAAACTAATGTGGCAATCGCATGATCAAACTGATCAACATCATAAAGCAAAAAGAATGCTAAAAATTGTAATACAAAATTTTAATGTTCACACAATGGAATTTGTTGGACTTTGATCTACTCATATACTGTCAACGCTTCCAGTTCTTTCGAGAAAGGATTTGAATGCGCAATTTGAATCGTGTAAATTTACACGATAAACGAAGATTGTACAAAACGAAGCAAGAATTTTCTGAGTAAAGAAAAAAGGTGTGATACAATAAGTACACTTCCGTTGAACTCGCACGTTTCGAAAGCTGCGTCCTGTGTCCCCCCCTGCGGACTGCGAGGCTCTTCAAATCTTTTAATTGTTCATTTCATTTTAAAACCCCGCTCGATCATGATATGTCCCGGCAAACAATCATTTCACGTTGTTATGCGATAATTCGTCTCTAGAAACACTTTGCAGGGCCTCGTGAAACGCTTTCGAAGCTACACGAAGAATAATTACTTGACAACCGATATAGATGAAATTAGAATCAGACGCGTTCGATGAACTTACCGTCCGTTTTTTCAAAGTGCCACGGTGCTCATGTCAGGAACTCGGCCACTGGTGCTTTCGCGTCAAGGACCTCGCTGGCACGCGAGCATCATCGTTGTTGCCTGGGCCTTCGCTGTTTCGTTCACCCTCCGGCCTTTAATCGTTCCGATTTTACGAACAAATTCACGCAGCATTCATTCCACGCACTCTTAACGAATTTCCGGACGCGTACGGCTCACTGTGCACGATCCATCGGTGAAAATCGTGGGAGAAACGGCAGAGCAAAGCTGTTTCGGGTTCCTGGAGCGCGGACAGTGCAGGCGCCGGCTGGCCGCCATCATAGAAATCAATACAACCCTTAAGAGGAGCTCACGTCGTACGCATACTTTCACGGTTATTCCTCGTTTGCTAGCTGCGTTAACGAGATTTAAACGGGCTCACGTAGATCCCTATGATTTCTGAACGAATTTACGAGAGAACGGTGTCAGTCGTTCGACCAATATCCCATTACTAGTAATGCCGGTTTTGCACGCAATATTCGAAGATATTTGCCCTGTTCTTTTTTTCTATGTGGTAACAGAAATATTCGCTACTATTATCACAGACCATCAGTGGATTGAAATGGAAATTTTTTAATAAGGATATTTTCGATCGCACGTGTCGATCTTCTCTAATATAGTAGTTAAAATTTCAAAGAATATTAAATAACAGTTCATTAGCATTGAATGCGATACGAAAAGCATTGGCCATAATTCGACTCCAGTCGGTAAATTAGGTCGCGACGAACTACGCGAACGCTTTTCCTAAATTCCCCTTGGTTGTATAAGTTTGAACAATGTAAAAAGCGTGACTTTCGATGTTGAAGGCGAGCAAAAATGTGCAGGGAACATATTTGAGCAATAACCCGTCTGCAAATATAGAATCGCAAATATGCGTTAACGCGTATCCGCTTCCTGGATTACGGTCTTCCGTTATAGCCTTCACTTCCTCGGCATTTCGGCTGTGATTCTGTACGTGCACGTAGCTGACCAAGCTCGACACGATTTCTATCGTAATTGGCTTGCTTGAGAGAAGGATGGTTTTTATCCCATAATAGTGGGTAATTCGCAATAAGTGGCAAGAAATTTACTCGACAGTGCACAAATCAGGTAACACCATGGGATGCAGAACGAGATCGGGAAAAGGAGAACTCGTCCCTTTTTACTTGTAGAAACTTTGGACCAACCTGTACCTATAAACACTCGTTCGATGCTTCCAGTAGATGTAAATCAAAACGACGAATCTGATTGCTTCATCGCTGAAAAGAATTGAGAGTTTATTATTTAAGTAGATTTCGATCAGACTCCGGAACTTTGTTATAATTGAGAATTATAATTGAGAAATTTTTTTCAGGAACTTTGTTATAATTGAAAAAGAGAGCGGTCGAAATATTTCAAGGATCTGAAAGGCGATTCGAGTCTGGATTTACATGTAATAGTAAGAGGTGCCGATGGTTTACACGAGGAAAGGTTCAGGATTACGTTACGCTTTCTCGAACTATACATATGCAGAAACTTGTACGTACACTTTGTATACGTTAAATGTGCACAATGGAAATCCTCTTTCCAATCGAATTGTATCCTGTTCAATTGAATTCCAGTAGCTGTTCCTTGTCGAAGTAACTTCTGTTTGAAAATTAAATTATGTATGAATTTCAAATTGTATGGGTCCCATATTGTAAAAAATCTTACAGTATTGTATAGCACACAATATCTTTCTCATTTTTACTGTTATTCTTCGCTTTGAGTGTTGTACAGGATGTTGATTCATGCTTAATCATATCGAAATGGATACAAGAAGCTTTCATTTGTCACGATTACCTCGATGTCTACACTACTTTCGTTGCAATGAAAAATGTAACGATTAACAGAACAACTTTGACAACGCTCCTTCGGGCAGTCACATTTATCTTTCATAAAACGGGAACCATACCGTTGTTCATACAGTCGAGTGTAAGATATGGTGTGTTTTATAAGAGAAAAAAAAACAATAGGATTTATAAGTAATAAGAAAGAAACTGCTTGCAAACGTATATTATCCGCAGCCGAACAGGAAAGTGAAACGTCGAAAACGTGCAAAAGAACCTGAAACATATCAGATTATCTGGTACATAGGATTAAACAGCATTGCACTACCGGTTTCAGTGAAAATTACGTGTCACGCGCAGAAGAAAGAGACCGCTCGGAGCTGCCTCTTTCTTACTAATGCGTCAAGTTTCACTGATTTTCTTGATTGCTTCGTTTCTTGTTCAGAAACCAAGGAAAACCCGTGTTTTCATGCAGAAAATTTATAATTATTTTCAAATGATTAATTACAAGTAATCTGCACATACCTTAATTAAGGTTGCACGAGAACAGAGCAGCTTTGATAGAGAAAGTGAATATAATATCCATAGCATGTTCCGTTTTGACTTATTTGTGTAAGTATCAGTATAATCGCATCGACATGAATGGTTATAGCTATGATTTGATAAAAATAAAGTGTAAACAAATTTTGAAATTCCCAAACATTTGTGGTTTCTTAAATTTAAATGTAGAAATACCTAATATGTAACCAATACTTTATACGTGGCCACTATATATATATACTAACATATTCATCAAGTTTCATGCTGGCTAGTTACTGCGTGACTTATTTTTATTTTCAATTTTATCAACTGTGCCAGATCTCAATTCTTGAAATTTACCCATTTTGGTCAGGAAACCGGCAACCAAGTCGAGCGATCAACACGCATACACAACCGCATACTCATTGCAGTACGCGAACACTCTTTTGTAAGTAATAATCGAGAATCGTATTTAAACCGGCGAGCCGAGACAAGTATCAGCCCGTTTTTTTTAACCCCCCACGAGGCCACCTGCAATGCTAGCGAAACCTCAGAATAACTGTTCTTCAGATCACGACCCACACTCGGATGCCTCAAGGTTTTCTGTGAGGATAAAGCAAAACACTACACCAGACCACAAACAAAACGTAGCCAAATGTTTAAAACTAGATATTGGGATTCTAGAAATATTAAAAGTATGAAACTGGCTTTACGTGTAATAGTAAACGTTTCGACTTTACAACATTGATCTTTACAGCGAGAAATAAAGATGGACACGCGTAGAGGTGTTTAGATGGGCGTGTTTTTTCCCATCCAAAGAGAGAAGCGTAAATGGGACAAGCTAAACGACTACACAACCATGACTTTCTAGCCGTTGATGTCGTTTTTGCCGGGTAACCGGTTGCTGTTTGCCCTTCCGCCTACGACATTGCTCGAATTTCTTCCAAGGATATCGTGGTGAAATTGGTAACTTGGTACCGCTGAGATCAATGTAAATTGTTACGTAGATACGTAGAAGAAATGTGCATACAAATTGTTTTGATGTTATTGTTCTACAACAAGTATAATTTAAGTTTCATTTTTTCCGTTGATGAAGTTAACTTTACCTGTACACCAAGTTTCAACCCTTCATCTTAATCAAGGTAGTAGTCGTGGAGGAAATTTCAATCTTAAGTTCTTGCGCTATTTTGCTTACGAGATTGTATAAAATAAAACTGTTTTCAACACAGCATTCTTTGGTCAGGTATTTCTATCGGAAATACTCTGAACTCTATCGTAACAATGCGACGTAATGAGGTAGCTTGGAAAAAACGTAGGAGCCAAGTATAATGAGAGGCTATAAAATCCAAGAACAGTAATTTTATCATTATTCAAAAGTCAATAAGAATAAAAATCATTTCAGAGTGAGTGGCCAACGTATTGTACCTTTGATAGCTTCCGGTGTGGAAGGCATTTAGAATCAATCAAGGCACCTCTGTTTCCTGGATTCTGCGTTGATTTGATGAGTGTCAATTTTGCTTGTGACATAAGCCACAACTTTCAAATAGTTTCTAGAGAATTATAATCTATGTGGGCCACGTATTCCGTTGGTTATTATAAGCATTTAAAATAAAAGAAGGTTTCCATTGAAAGATAAGGACTGGATCCAGTTTAGAATTTGAACTAGAAACATATTTTCCTCCATATTCTATTCCCCTGAAACGAGTTTCTATTATCCATAACTAATCAGTCTTAACAATACTGTATATCCCAAAAAGTATCAGTTACTCTCGACTTCGTTAGTAATTAGAGCAGCACGATCGTGGATCAATCATTGTCGTCCATTGATGCGATCAATCAAAAAGCCCGAAATATCTTCCATTGGATAAACAATCCTACTTTGACCGATTTCAGGCCTATAAAATTCTGGATGAAATCTGACGATTCGTGAATGCACTTTAGTTGAGGTCGTCACCAGTGATCTAACATTAAAAATATTATCTCGATGGCCTTTGAAATTGCACGTAGAACTTCCTTCTATTCTATTAAAATGACTACTTACGGTTCACGTCTCTAATATACATATTGTTCCCCCTGTACGTTGATTAAAAAGTGACTGTGTACGAAAATTGCATAGCTATAAGGGGAGTACAACATGTGTTACTAAATAGCTTAGACACATATCTTTCACAAGTAAATCAGTTCAGTGCTGCCCTCTGCAAGATTATAAATATGTTACGTTTATAAGTGTAGTGCGCTAATAAATTGATAAATGGTTCAATTATCTAAGAGCTATTCACTCGTATGCTTGGAAAATCTACATATTTTCTTCATAAGTAGTGTATTGCATCAATAAACGCTGTTACTTTTTGTTAATTTGCACTGACTATTGAACTGGTCCCTTTAATTATTGAAATTCCTTTTACATACAAATAAAATGTTTCTTTTTTAACTTCAAACAGGTCAGTAGATTATTCTACGTATAATATGCACCAAAAACCAGCGGAAATTTAAATTTACAATTTCAACGCCAAAGAAGAACATTCTATACGTCTGATCAATAAGCAACGCGATGCTCAGATCATCGTAAAGTATACGAAACAATGGACACGAATCGGATGGAAACAAATCGTGCAAGGAAACCAGGATAAGGTGAAGGAGAGAATTGGACTCATTGAGGTCGCCGATCGAGGCCACGTTTTAGGACCAATGTGACGTCTAATCATGGTGCATGTGGATGTGATGCTGGTACCGTTGTCCTACCATAAAGGTCAGAGCCCGGAGAAGGGGAACTCCTATGGAGAAGCTGTATTGTAAGATAGGCATCTTGGACTCTCCTCTGACGCGTACGAGACGTTCTTTAAACAGCCTCTGGCGTCCCTTTTGAACGGACACTCGCACTCTCTCTTTAAATCTTTCCGCTTCATTCTCTTAGCACTCGGGTTACATTGATACGTGCCACTGTATTTTACAGACGTGCTGTTATTGTCCAACGGTACAAGCACCCGTTTGCGATAAAGCACACTGTTATCATAGAAATCTTTGTTCGCACAATGTTATCTGGGATTACGCTGGGTTTACGTTTGAAGTACGATACGAACTAGGATGCTTTGATAATATAAAGGCGTATAGATATTTTAATGAAATTAATACGTTAAAGCATACGTTATGTGAATAATGATATGTAGTAATATTGGATAAGAGTTGTTAGTTTGAAATGTTTTATCATAGAACAATTGGTAATTTGTAAAAATGTTAAGAATGATTGAATTCGTTACGCAACGTAAATCCGTACACGTGAAAGGTACAATAAGTTTTATCTACCATTGGGAATCAATTAATTTCCACCGTTATCGTACAAAAAACAGGATGCTTATAATCTTGCATTTTATTTTGTTTTTCAGATCAGAAATTTTACAAAACGCAACTGTATCGTAGATTCGTTGCGCAACGCTTGAAAAATAATAACCCTTGGGTCGAAGATATTCGACGATACTTGCAATTGAGATAGATTGCGCGTAACTGCCATTGTAATGGATTAATTGGAACGCATCGTGGCTAACGGGATGGTTAGTCAAAACGAATTGGCAGTTGTCGAAATCTTAGGATGAAGAACACGGTAGTCCTCTTTTACACGTTTCTGAAATTTTTCACGCAAGTTCGTTCTAGTGCAAGGTACCATAATTGTGGACAAAAAACACAAGCACACTATATAATTAATTAACAAATTCATTATACTTTAGTATTATATATAATTAGATATGTAAGGAAAGCCAATTTACGTATTTAATTAAAAAATTACCATTCTGAAGTGGAATGAGAGGCGGAAATAAAAAATAAAACACGGGAATACACGGCTGCGAATGTGTTAAGTTATTAGAATAGATTTTAAAAATTCGTATGCCAGTCGTAAACGTGTTAATGAATTTGTTTCATCGTTCTTGCAGTTTGCAAAATTTACAAGGTTTCCTTTATCGTTCTCGTAATTCCAAGGCTGCAAAATTAAAATTTCAGTAGAATATGAAAATTTGTTACGTTTTAAAGTTTAAAAAAATGCTTATTGTTTCTACAGTTTGTTGGCTGATGACGCAAAAGGCTCCACTTTAAAGTCGAGGATAGTTCTGCCAGAGCATTACGTGAAAGGTTCGTCAGCATTTCAATGAAATACAAAATTTTTACGATTCGTATCGTCTTGTTGTTTAGTATGTATAACTTCACTTTTCCCTTTTAACGTGCTAACTGTACTAATTATTCGAGAGAATTCTGCTAGAAAATATGATATTCTATAAACCAAAATAAAAAGAAATCAAGTAAACTAATATGCAAATAAATGCACAATACTATGCAGAAATCAGACCTCCGTCGAAGCAAGGTTTGCCAGTGATAGTGGACTTTAATATCTTCGTGGCTGATATCAACTCGATAAATGTCGAAGATATGGACTTCCGGTGAGTGAAACGGGTAAAATATTAAACGATACAGCGATAATTTTTAATCAAATGAATTGCACAATTTGTCATTTAAAAATTGTCATTGTATGAAGAATGGATGGGTTACTCATAACAATTTGGTAATATTGGCCCATACGTATATATATCGTAAAAGAACTGCATAAACATTCTTTGTCGCTATTTGCAATTTTTAATATTGATGGAAAGAATTCGTGTAGGAGTTACTATTTTTAGAATACTTTCAATCTAGAAGAATCAGTGTCAAAAGTTAAAAAATTGAGGCGAAGATTCTTTTATGATTTTGTGGGAAGTAGGTTTAAAGAGAGATAGAGGGAGGGGAGGAGAGGGAGCGAGAGAAGAAGAGAGTAACTTTACGTGGGCTCTGAAAATGTTAAGATTATTCATTAGTGAAAGCGGTCAAGGATAGTCAAGGGTAAAAGGATATCCTGAGGAGAGTATGTGCCTGAAAAGTAATTAGTTCTAACAAATGAATTGCAGTTATCAGGAAAAGTGTAAAAATAGAGAGAAATATAATACTAGGAACATATGGAAATAAAAATCGAACAGTAATGACACTGCTTTTCAAATAGGGTGGATATGTTCGTCCGTCAGAGTTGGATCGAGTCCCGTCTTGAAATGCCGGACGATATTTTTGAGGAGGGTGATGATTATGTGACACTGCCACCTGAATTTTTCGACAGCTTATGGCAACCAGATCCATATTTCTTAAACGCAAAAGTTTCTGGTAAGTTTCATGATATACGAATGCCAGATAAAGTTGAATTTGATAAAGAAATCCTAGTTCCCCTGTACATAAAACCGTAGATTGCAAAACACGTATATGTTATATTTTAATTTAAAATCAAATCAAAATTGTTTGCTTGCAGAAATCGCGGCGCTAAATCACAAATTCTCTTCTGTGACAATATACAAAAACAAAACGGTTAAATACTCGGCGCGGATGCACGCGATCATCGCATGTCAAATGGAATTTCAACTTTATCCAATGGATATTCAAACATGTCCCATGTACATAGAAAGTTGTAAGTTCGATAACAACACATGGCAAGTAAATAACTTGCACTCCGACCACTCTCATCAACTTTCCTACTCTTCTTATTTTTTCGTTGTAACAATAGTCCTGTGTTTATGTATTCTAAAGTGCATTAGATGTGCAATTTACAATTGTATATCATAACAACAAGATTCATACCTTACCTTATTAATATGAAATATTACATAACTCGCGACAGTTTCCTATCACAAAGAGAAGTTACGCTTAAGATGGGGTGCGGGTGACGTCACTGTGAACCCAGAACTGAAGCTTTTACAATACGATATCGGAAAACCGATAGTAGCTGAAGAAACCGTCGACTACATGCTCGAGAAGAGTGGTATGATTTTTCTTTCAATCTATAATGATTCAACTCCGAACCTTATGCAAGCATAACAAAGAGTATGTAAAATATGTGAAAGATATGCGATTTTGAGGCGAATAAATATAGGTCAGCCGTGGGCATAGGTAGGAATTCTGAAGATTCTTTAACGAAACAACACCCGATAACAGCTTATCTTGCATGAATCGATAAAACAGAAGACTCTATCATTCTATTAAAAAAATTGTAAATTATAATTGATACAAACTCACAGAACATTACAAAGGTATTTTGAAATTTATTGATAAATCATTCCTCTGCACCTAAGGATACTCTATATTCATTCGTGTAGGAAGGTTTATCAATATTCAGGGTTCGTCTCGCGTTAATGTTTGACTACTAATATTTTGGAATAGATAGAAAATATATGTCTGATTAATTTACAGGGAACTTCTCTCGATTAGTGGTCTTCTTCCGGTTCGAAAGACAAATTGGCCACCACTTGATACAGACTTTCGCTCCATCTACGTTGGTAGTGATGCTGTCTTGGTTTAGCTTCTGGTTAGGATTAGATGCAATTCCTGGTCGAGTGGCACTTTTGGTGACTAGTATGCTCACTCTGGTTACTATGTTTACTGGTCTAAAAAGTGATATTCCTCCAGTTGCTTATGTAAAGGTAGATAGTTTCATTGATAAATTGTAAAAGAATGTGCTAACATATATTCATCCGTATAGGCACTTGATGTTTGGATGGCTGGCTGTATGATGTTTGTATTCGCTGCTCTTGGTGAATTCGTGGTGGTGAAAGTACTTGACTTGAGATATCAGTTGGAATATGATCTACAGATGTCGATAATGTCTCGACATTACTCAACAGTTTGTATATCAACTGTATCATTGCCAGTGCATGTATAAACTGCTTTAACAATCAGATGCCTTGTAGGACACTAACAGATACGTAGCCAACCAATAAGAAGTATAGTACAGCCACTATGCTGTACTTTGGTAGTGATTATAGGGTACACCAATCTATGCTTGCTTATCAGAAAAGACATAATCAGCGTTGCAATAGAGAAGACTCAAGTTCTTTGTTATTTTTAGCGTGCAATAGCCATAGAAAAAAGCCAATGCATCTGGGACTATGATATAACATATGTACCAAAAGCGAGGAAAAAGAGAGCCGGTAGCAAACACCTATTGCAAAACACCTGGTTAGATCCTGAATATCCAATGATACGTGCGCGTAAAACAAGATCACAAAAGATTGACACTTATAGCAGAATAGGTTTCCCTATATTGTTTATGCTATTCATAGTTTTATACTGGCCGATACTTCTATTTAAAAAAGCGGCGTAGATTGTAGGTATACATATAGAATAAATCATTATGAGAAATATTTGTATGAAAAGTAATCCATTTTGTGGTTGTTAAATTATCATTAAAATCATATTTTTTAATCAATTTCTATTTCATCTACCGACGACATATCAGATTGATCGTCGATCTCCATTTCTGCGTTTGCAGTAGCAGCTTTTGCAACTTTGTGGTCTCCAACCTTCTTCAAATAACTCATTGTATACTGATTAAAATCACATCTGTAATAGTAAAACGATATAAATTATACTTGTACTTGTGTTTATAAAATTACACATTCATAGTCTATTAATTAATGATAATTAATTTATATAATAATACTAACATTTTACTCAGATCATCATATTTCTTTTGCATATTCTTTTGGAGCATTAATAATATAGGCATTTGAAGTGCAGAATTTATTTTTGGTCCATGTTTAGTCAATATAGTCTCTATCCAGAGGAGATAAAAATGTATATGTCTAGTATACTCCAATTCTGTTGCTATAAATTTCAATACTCTCTCAACATAAATATCAGACAAATCTGTTACGACTAAATCGACTGAAATCAAACAAAATAAGTATGTACATAGGTCAAGTAGTAGCATAATAATACATCGAAAGATTTGTTGGATGATTTACATCCGTTAAAACAATCAATTATTTTTACGTCGAATTTTCTAAATATTACAAACTTACTTGATGGACATGGAACATTTTCTAGTACACACTTTATTAACAACTTTTCATTCAGCCTCAGAGCCATCATTAACGCTGAAAAAAATGTGAGATTAACACGTTTCCGTTTATTTTATAGAAGTAAAAAATTATAAACTATAAATTTCAAACCTTTTGTATATTCCTTTTCGTACAACGTTTTCTTTACAGTTTCCGGTGTAATTCCCAGTTCTAACTGAAACGGATCAAATATAAAGCCAACATCTAATGAATATACCAATAATCCTTCTGTCGTTGCCGCAGCCCATGCTTGTCCTTTAACGTAAATATAGTAATTATTATTGAAACTATTCATAAATATCTTTGGCAACTAAACAAAAAAGTTAACCTGTTGGAGAAAACTGTAAACTATATACTCTAATTTCGGGTTTTATGTTCCTGCTTGCCATATCCCCGCTTCTAACACCTGGTAATCGCAATGTTACATTTCCACCTTCGTTTTCCTCGCGTCTTTCAACTAACGCTAGATTTCCAAATTCTGTTAAATTTCGCCTGTTTATAACATCCTGCGCAAATAAATTTTTATTAAAACAATGAATCGGTAAGATATGTTATCATCAATACTTTTTATACGATAGTACAATATAAATATGATAACTTTTAAACATGGCGAAAGAACACTTACATTAACCGCATCTAATGATCTATTCTGAGTTATAACAAATTTTTTTATAAGTATACATTCTTGTACATTGTAAATGCATACATTTTTAGACTGTCCACCAGCCAATATACATGTACCATCGGCTGAATAGCATAGAGTAGAAAACGCCCTATAAAGTTGATTTAATTAATTTTATTTGCATTAAAATAGAAAGATATACATATTCTTTCATCCATTGCTGTAAAAAAATAGAAGTGAACTTACTTGCCCTGAAGACTCTTCTTTGCCGTAATGAGATCAGTATCAGACCTTCCGCTACCTAAATCATTCCTTCCTTCGATGCTACCCGTTTGTGTTCCCGTTTTACAATGGAAAAACGATATTTGTCCATCCAAAGTAGCAACAGCTACCTCTTCACCGTTTGGTTTATAAGTGACGTATAAACCATCCGCAGTTAGTTGCATCGTTTCATGCACAGAACCGCTTTCGATGGCATTCCATATCTTCAAAGTTTTGTCCCAAGAGACAGATGCCAATTCTGTACTTGCTGAACTTGGATTGAATGCCACACTAACTACTGGACCTTCGTGTCCGCTTAATATCTAAATAAAAAATATTAAAACGAACATTTATATAGAGATGCAATTGGACGAAAGCCAAACGCAAATATCAAAGGTAACTAGGAAATCAATCCTCGACGTATTAATATTAAAATACTTATTAGATATATACCTCCAAAAGTTTACCCAGTTTAACGCTCCACAAATAAATGTCAAAGAAATCTTGGCCTCCGGCTGTAAGAAACTCATCGCTTGAATCTAAAGCAACGCAGGAAAATTGTACTGGCCGCGGTGAAGTAAGAGTTCGAAAATTCCTGTACCTTGTTAAATCATACGCCCTTACGGTTCCATCAAGCGATGCAGAAACAATAAATTTCCTATTATGACTAAACGTCACACCTGTTACCATGGACGTATGTTCGTGGAACGTGATAGTACAAAATCCATTCATTATATTCCACAATTTAACTTTCCCGTCGTCGCCACCAGTGACAATATATTGACCATCTGGACTGTACGCAAGACAGTTTATATTATTGCTGTGACCTTGTTGCTTCATGGCATAAGTTTCACTTTGCCATTCCCATACCAACAATTGCCCGGCCATAGAGCATCCTAAAGCGATCCAATCGCCGGTCGAATTTATGGCAATGGATGAAATGCACTGATTGGATATACTGAAAAATAATAAATATGTCAGTTAATAGGAATAATTGTATTATTATTAAATGTAATATAGATAACGTAAGTAATGCAAATAAGTAATACCTCAGGGAATGAATCATGTTCACATCGGGCATTTCATATAAATAAAATGAACCATTGTTAAATCCTACAACTAGGATATTAGTCTGTTGATGATATGCAGCTGCAGTAAGTATTACTTTCCCTTTTTCTTGCTTTTGTACTTCGTTAGATAAGTAATGACGACCTGACTTGGTATAACGTAATTGCTCAACATCTGTCTTACTTCCAGTATCCTTCATATCTCGTTCAGGTGAGTTTTCTATAATATATAAATTTCACAATATATTTTATTTCATGTTTAATAGTATCGATTCGTGAAGAAAAAAGAAATTACCTGATCTTTGTAAGTTTCGTTCATGAGCTTTAGCCTGTTTATCTGTTTTCTCTATGGCTTTCTCAATATCAACATCATCTTCTTCGTCGCTGTCTGTTTTCTTCCCCTTTTTAGGTGCAGGTTGTTCCTCTGGTACTAAATCTTCTGGATCAATTGTACACTCCCATAGACACAGTTGGCCGTTTCTATATAATAAATATGTAATCATTATATTGCACTTAAATTATTAATTTTCTTTTGCATAATAAAATGCTTTCAAAATTTTACATTTACAACATTTAGAATACCTACTAATAGTACATACCTACTAATAGTAAGCAGATCGTAATTTTTCTTTTCAAAAAAGCATGCCACAATTCCATCAGTGTGGCCACCAAGATTGAGATACCTGAAGTTTGCATATTTTTCTAAGCTGTAAATTTTTGTAACCGTGTCTTTAGAACCAACAGCTAACAATTTCGAATCATAAGACCAATTGATAAATGTTGTGTCATCCAAAGCAGCATGAAATACACGTTCCATGACAAATGGATTATATTCTCCTGTTTCCAATCCAGGAGCATTAAAGACAAATACTGAAAATAGTAACTACTATTAATTTAATTCCCCTCTTAACATTAAATGTAAAAACATATACTGTGCATTTAAAAAACTTACCAGTATGTTCTTTACATGCTGCAAAGTGTTTACCATCTGGAGAAAACTTTACACATCTGACACGTCGTTTAAATCTATACTTATGTATCACCATTCTACTAATCATACTAATTATATGGGCTTCACCCACTAGAAGAAAATACTTCAATTAATAAAAGCATATTGAAGCTATAAAGTTAACTGTATATATAATATATTTGGTATACTTTTCACTAACAAAACTTTACCTTCATTAATTGCTATTAACAATGCTCCATTAGGTGACAAGTCTATGCTTGTATAATTATATTGGCTCTCCACGGGTAATGTGTTGGACTTATTACTGAAAATAATATTTGTGAAATTACATTATTATTTTAATAAATTTTATATGTATGTTATGGTAACCATTTATACGTAGAAAATAATTAATACGCTTACTTTTTGAGGTCATATATTGTTATCCGATTTCCCACAGGACTAATGAGCGACGATCCATCCGGAGAAAATACTAAATCACCCCTACGATAAACTGCACCGAGTAAATTGCTGAACTATAAACATTGTACAACAAATATTTCACATCAACCATAGATGATTATATCTAAATATACGACTTAAAGTCATTGTTTTAATATTATTGGCAAAATATTGATCAACTATGCAGTTCATGATAACATGATAATAATATTTTAAACAACTTTACAATGGTATTAATATATGTGTATCGAAAAGTGAAATATAATGCCTCGTGAAATTAGGTTAGGAATATTGTATGAAAAAAATTAATAGTTATTTTATGTGGATTGGACTATTTATGTCAAGAGTCGTTCATTAGAAATGTATTTTTTACCTTATATGCAAACTTCATGTTTAATATACATGTATCTACAATTTTTGCTACGAATATTTTTCAATTTCATTAAGCACGTTTATTATCATATTTGAATCAGGTATATAACCACTACAGTACACCTTCCGCTCCAAAGATCCGATCACGTGTTGGAATTAAGGTGTTGGCTCAACATGTGCGAAACTTTCTATTGAATTTAATACTTGAATATAATGTGTTAAATAGTAATTAAATCATTAACAGCATTATAATACGCATACACTTTTAACGGTATTGCAAACTAGAATTAAAATTTGATCACAATTAACATAAACAGATAATATACTTGCTACAACTTTAATTTAGGTTTGCAATAAAAGTTTGAATGAAAAAATTCATTCCATGGAAAAAACAAATACTTTCATAAAAAAATTAAGTTAAAACAAACGATTAGGAGCAAAAGAGAAAATATCGTATGAAAATATGATAATCTCTATCGTAACTTTAAATGTTTCATTTATGTAATCGTCAGAAGAATGCTAAGATTTTCTGCTAAGCAAACATCGATCCTAAAAAATAATTGAAAATTTAGCTAGCCTTTTTGATTAAAAAAAAATAAGGAGATGTGTGTGTACAATTTCATTTGAATCTAGTCACATGTTCGTAAGCATTCAAACAAATTAACACCAAAGTACGGTATAATTCTTGTATAGTAGAATAAAGTGGTAACGAGCATTTTCAAATGAATATAGAGTGCATTTTAAAATCATTTATAATCGTAGAATTAGTTGTAAAATAGGAGTAAATGCAGGAAACGCATGTCACGCGCTCCTAGGAGCAAAAGCTTGCGCAACAGAGATGCGCAACGATCGGTTGAAGGGCCTATAGCGCTGCTTGACGTCAGATATAAAAGATGAGAGAGGGCACAGGATTCGCTCGCCACTCTGTAGCTCGGAGTCGTCGACCAATAGCGGGCGAATAGACATCGTCGAGTTTCAGCAGCCTTTTCTTCTCTCACTCGTCACTCGTCACATGACCCGCACTCCTGTACGGTAGGCCATATTTGACAGTGTCACTAGTTTAGCGAAGTGAGTGCGTGAAGATCGCTCTCCATCCGACGTTCGCGTTTCGACAACCTGTAAATACTCGTGATCGATTTGACCTACGAGCCTTGAAGACGTCACAATGAGCGACCAGCAGCTACCAGAAGATAGTCCTCTTTACGCGCCCTTCTTTGGCGTAATGGGCGCCGCCTCAGCCATTATATTTTCTGGTGAGTTTCAGTTGTTTGAATTCGTCCTGAACACTTGACCAGAGGGGAGCACGAACCCGATGATTTCTAGCTGGCCCAATAACGCGTCTAACGAGTTATCAATGAGGTGGTAGCCGTTAAAAAATGTATCCTAACATTGGCAGCTCAACCGTGCGCACGCCATTTTCTTCCCCACGGGTGGTACAAAGTATAGAAAAACAGTTAAAACCGTAACGATCGACTAATTTATTTGTACCGTTGAATAACGCAACGATCCCGTTCGATATCTAAATTAATTAGCCATTCGCTATTGACTCATTCGCTGTTTAATCGGTACCGATAAATCTAATACGACCGAACAGCCAGGATAAATGCGTATTCTCGCGCATCTCGATCAATTTATTTTGGTACATTTTATCGTTGTCAAGTGTCTCTGTCACCCCGTGATATATAATAGAGCGCAGCCGATACAGGTGTGTTCTAATCCTAAGTACCGAACTGGTCAAGGATAGAGGTTCAATTTTGAAGCGCCATTTTTCTAGGCACGTAGATCTAGGATTTCGTAATGTTCCGCAAATGCAGTCCAACCAGCTTAATTTTACATTACGAGAGGAAACATACGAGCACGCCGCATCCGAGGGACCCAGTCGGGTACTTCAAGACCGTTATTTCGTAATGTTGACCTCGTTCGATGACTTTTCTTTTCAACAAAAGTCTGCACCGTATCGAATATAATCGTAGGACGCGGGAGGCGGCTAATACCGTGGGATTTACATGCGGAATTGACGGAAGATTCCACTTGATCTACAACTGTTGATATTATCGCGTATCAATCTCGATTCAAGTCCAATTTCCGAGACACTTTTCAAAATCTCCTCTGCAACGATGGAAAAGAGAGAGAGAGAGAGAGAGAGAGCAAGAGAAGGATGGCATTATTCGAGACGTACAAACTTAAACTTTGAAGCGTCGTTGGTGGGACCCTATCAAGAAAATCAATACGAATCCCTTTTCCCGTGTGCGCCAGTCTTGAATGGACGGCGACACACGAGGAAGCCTGACCTACGAGACAAATACACGAGGAGTTTGGAATGCATGAAATAAATTTGATCTCTCCTCAAATTTAATTATCTCTCACTTCTCCAGAAACCTAACGCCCATCCATGTTGACATTGTCGTTCTTCTCTTTCTCTATGTACATATATATATATAAAATAAGATATATATATAAATGTATAATATAGAACGAGCCGACTATTGATCCATATCGTTCAAAAATCCAAATGTTCGCAATCGAATTAACTATCAAAATTGATCGAAAAAACTTATTCTCTGCTTGTGCCACGCCCCCTACTCACGGGATGGGACTTACATGATAATCATGTGACTGCCAACGTGAGAATCATGTGACTCGATTTCCAGTCACAGCGGCATCATTTGTCGAGACGTTGACTGAATTTTCCCTGTTTTTCAATTGGGAAATCCCGATACTTTTAAGAGGATGTCGCGATGAAAACAGCTACAATATGTCCATTTAAAATTACCGTAGAAATCGGGATCGTGACCTTCTCATTAGAGATCAATATTAAACAAAATCGATAGCCCTTGATGCTTACGGGATAATGCCGTCAACGAATCCCTATCTGTCTAGCTCTTGTATTGCTAGACGTGAAATAATTAAATAACAATATTTGATAATATTTGTCTAAATAATATTAAATTTATTACTCGACCGGTCTAATGTCATTTCATAAATAAACCATTTCTCATCATGTCTAGTCAACTGATTATCAAAATGTATAGAGAACCATATATTTTGTGTAATATTATATTCAATTGTAATATACTAGATACAGTCATGCTTGTTTTTAATTTCAGCTCTAGGAGCAGCGTATGGCACAGCAAAGTCAGGTACAGGAATTGCAGCAATGTCTGTTATGAGGCCAGAACTTATCATGAAATCTATCATTCCTGTTGTTATGGCTGGTATCATTGCCATTTACGGTCTTGTGGTAGCTGTTCTCATTGCTGGTGGTCTAAACCCACCTCCTAATTACCCTTTATACAAGTATGTTATACAACTTACTTAATTGTCTAATACTTTAGCCTAATTTAGTTCAAAGGTAGCATAGTAATTTAATGTGGCGTAAAGAAATATTTATATTTATATTCTTCATGTATTTTAGTACCGTGAGTATGTTCAGAACATACAGATTATTGCTTTTACTTGTACTGTGTGTCCAGTTTTGACTCCGTCACGGGTCTTGGATCATTTTCTTGACATAATCTCTTTTTTGTTACTTTAACTCTTTTTCTAATAACCTTAAGTCACATTCATGTGGCACAGTTTGTATTAGCATACAATATTTCGACATTTGAACCTGAAATGGAGTTAAAATAGGGACTAGATAACACGTAACAATATGTTTAGTAAAATATTAAGTGATACAATTTAATCATGTTACAAGTACTATTTATTTTCCTGTGTATGTTGAGAGCTAATTAGATTGTTGTGCAATAATTTCTCGAAATTAATCACTCTAAAAATTTTAGTACTGCTTCTCTCCATATAATTTCTGTTTAATCTGCAGTTTGAGGCTTTATCTAGTTTTAATTTTCTTTGCTTCACTTAACATTGGTATTTCGTCCCTCGATTTAGGCGGTTTCTTTTACTCGATACATTTCTTCCGTTTACACGATAACGATAAAATCTGAATTTATTTTTCCTGGACTTTTATTACTGACAATGCAAAATGCATTCACGATGTAAACGTACTCATAAATCGTAACGCAACTTGATATGAATACTTTGTTTTAGATGAGTATAGAACGTACGAAAGCCAACTTTGTTTTGTTTAATGGAATCATATTTTTAAGAAAATGGACAATAAAAAATGCTAGGCTACTTATGTCAAAGAAACATTAATTCAAAGTATGATTGAAATTTAGATATCTTCTAAAGTATAAGATTTTTCAATATAAACATTCTTTTTATTAATACTTCTTTCGTAGAGTATGCAGTGGACTACAAGGGTCAATGCGTTGAAAAATATGATGCCGTATAAAAGAACAAAGTTGAACTTCAGCCTATCCGCTTCTAAAAAAAATTACTGACATTGCATTGCATTCTTCTAGAGGCACAGTGAACTTCCATTGAAAACATTATTTCGAGTAACGAATGGTGCCAGACATAATTTCGTGGATCGATTAAATCTTCAGCTACGACTTCCGCGTGTACGAAGTGGAATATCTTTGTATCTAATTTGGAAATTTTTATTTACTCTAGTTTTAAGTGATCTCTCTCGCGTATATGAAAGATCCACGTGGAACCCGATATAACGCGTAAATCGAGGGACAACTGTACGCTTATACAGTAGAACTCCACTTATGTGAATCTGTTAGGGGACAAGCAGTTTGTATAACTTGATCGTTCATATAATAGACGTTCGCTGATTCTCTTCACTGCCTATTATTTTTCGTACTGGAGTGACGATACGGTACCTTCAATAGTAGCTCGGTTAATCAGAGCCGATTGAATTCAAATTAATTAAAAAATTGATCAAATAAATGGAGTTACGCTGCATATATACGTTCATTTGCTGCAACGATACCAATAATTAAAAATGTTCAAAATCTTATCTAGGTGGAAAAATTTGATTTCTTAGTTGTTATTGTTGCAACACACAATGAGCAATGTATTCAACTATTATCTTCTCTTCCTTGATAGTTAACAAACAATTTTTTGGTCTTTTTTAATAGGGGTTTTGTTCATCTGGGTGCTGGCTTAGCGGTAGGTTTTTCTGGTCTAGCTGCTGGATTTGCCATTGGTATTGTCGGTGACGCGGGTGTAAGAGGTACCGCCCAACAGCCTCGCCTCTTTGTCGGTATGATCTTGATTCTAATCTTCGCCGAAGTATTGGGTCTCTACGGTCTCATCGTTGCCATCTACTTGTACACCAAGTAAACGAACCATTTTAGTAGCAGGAAATGCAAGACTCGTCGCCTGCAAACCAACAGCGCTCCCCGACTATTATATAAATAATTTTACCGACTTGTTTCGACATTTTACTTAAAAAAAAAACACATTATTTTTCCATGCATACTCACGTTCGACTCATCCGAAGCATCCTCCTGTAATACTATGTTATTCAAGTTGATATATTAGAGTATCCGAGCATTTATAATAAGTAATAACCATGTTCATTACATTAAAACGAGGAAAAAACAAACTGTCACAATTGCTGAGAAACAAAAATACTGCAAAGCAAAGCAAGAGTGCTAAGAGAATCCAAATCCGATTTGTCGACTAAATAATTTTTGAATTGAGTGGGAAAGAAAGGAAAAAAAGTGATCCAGTCTTGCGGGAAGAGGATGTATGTACAGAAGATGCGAACAGGCGACAGGGAGTTACACTGAGGACGCTAAAAAACCCCCTCCCCCCCAAAAAAAGTATCCCATGCCGAAAACATTTCTCTTTCACTGTATAGTAATCATTTCGTAGCGTAGTTTGACATTGAATTATCAATTAAGATAATCGGCTCTACTGAGTGTATAAAGGATAAAAAAATGTTATCGATAAAAGAATACTTAGCACAATTACTGATATATATATACATATATATATATATATATATTAAATGCGATTGAAGATGGGCAGAATACAGATCGCAGATGCGAACGCGTTCGCTTGCGACAATTGTGTCTGAAGAAGAGTACGAAATAATTAATATCCAAATGAGAAAGTGAGGACATGCAACTGTTTGCGTGCGGGCGTAACAACATAATATGCGATGGTTGTACAGACCATGATATCTTGAGCAGTAAAAAAGAACACAGATGTTATACAATCGAAACTACAAGACACACACAAAAGTATAGTATGTGGGATGAAGTTTGAGAGAGAGAGAGAGAGAAAGAGAGAGAGAGAGAGAGAGAGCGAGAGAAAAACTAAAATGAATGTGAGTAGACAGTGGGACAGATACATGATAGTATTAAGTCAATTCAGAGGCTGCTGGGCGTATCGGGAATATTTGCACTTATTATTATTATGGGTAACGAATGTACGATTTCACAAAATGTTTTATGGATGACTGCAAAGGCCAGCGGTAATTCCCTTCTCTCAGCTAAACATACTTACTTCGTGTCTCACTAAAGTATATATAGATACATATATATTATATATACACCACGCATACATAATATATGTCCATGAAGTGACAAGTATGTTAAGGCGAAATAAAATAAAATAATTCCATACGTTCCAGCAGAGATGTATGACTACCTAAGAAAAAAAGGAGTTACGAGATAATAATGGCGAAAAGAAAATAATTTGTACATTCCATAAGTTCGTTCAGTGCAGGCGAGCGGGCGTCTTGTAATAACGCGACGGGCATAAATCTTTTAGCGAAGAAAACATCGGAAAGGGAAAAATTATGCGTTCGGCACTTTACATATTTATGTGTATTTATTTTTTCCAACATTTTTGGCGACATTCTTTTAAATGAATGTTATTATGGGGTTAGTTGAGCGAAGGAACGACAAACGTTTTGTTCAGGGGGTTCATTGTCATGGGAGCTGGCGGTGAACTCTCTTAGACGTTTCATGGCCTTTTTGATCATGGCCACCATCTCTCCCCGTAATAAATGCATGGTGTGTCGAAGACAAGGATTCGTTGCGCCCGCTTGCCAAATTTTATTGACTGCGCAGTATTTTCTATCTAAAAAAAAAGAAAAAAAAAACCACAACAAAGCTCAACGTGTAGGCGCATTTCCGGGAGAGAAAAAAAAGAGCCAAACGTTTAAACTAAAAGAACTTAGCCTGAAAACTGAATTCGAAGTAATAGCGCGCGAAGAATACGGGAATCCCGTGTTTTTCCGATCCATCCGGTCGAAAGAAATAAAACGAGGCGTATGCGCAATAGAATGGAAGTTCGTATAAGCTTCGATGTACTCTTTTCATTGTTGATGATCCTCGCTTGAAAATGCACCTATATTAAATTGCATTATCGAAGAACAAAAACTAGCCATTTGGACACTGGATTGTTTTTTCGCGAATTCTCTAACAACGATGATAGAAAACAAACAAATGGGACATAAAAAACGGCGTAACGAAAATGGAAGAGAGATCGAAAATCGTTTTTGCAACAAAAATTCGTAACTAGACGTATATATGATATAACACAAGTGATTGCGAGCCGGGGAGCGGTGGTGGTGGCTTTATGCAACGAGAGAAAGAATGAAAGAAAGATAGGTTGAGAGAGAGAGAGAGAGAGAGAGAGAAAGCAAACGCATGCAAGAACGATCCTCACTCTAACTACAATTTACACATTCGAGAAGATGCAAAAGAAGCACATGAATATATATTACGCCGATTACCTCCGTTCCCCTTTCTTCCTACCACACAGAATATGTTTCTTATCTCTCTAATCACGATAATTAAAACAAAATGGAGCATCTGCTATCTAATCATAAACTGCGCGTGTAATGTATATATCACCCGCCATATGCTTTACACTATACAATTGAAGTTCTTTAGGCTAGTTTAGATTAGGTATTATTGTATACCAATACCTTGGTGTAGCTGAGAGCGAAAGTAACCAATGTATGCTAATAAAAGAGCGCGTGTGCGTTTGTGTCTATTTGTATGTAACGTTTGCGAGCGTGTGCGATAAAGAAAGTGATTGATGAATGCGAGCACGAGTGAGAGTAAAAAAGAGCGTGATTGGGAGGGAAAAAAAGAAGAAAAGTGAGCGAAAAAGCACTGGCAGATGGAGGAACGACACCGCTATCACCGCCGCCGCCGCCCCCACGTACTATCTTCCAGTGTTATTTAAAAAGATGAAAAATAGACTCATTGTTAAGCGCAAAGTAAAAAAAAAAAGAAAAGTGATACTGATCAATAATAATTATTTATGTTATAAATTCGTCCTCGATGTTACAGAAAAAGAAACCGTGTTTAATAAAAATTTAATTTGGACAAACGGAGTATCAGTACTCACTTGTATCATCGAAAATCTACCTAACTGTATACATATACTATATTATTATTAGTGATAAGAACAATTATTAAACGCATCATGTTTGACGATCCATTTTTTATCACTGCCATCTCAACTTGAAGAACCATGCTTTCTCTATCGCATCACCGGTATCCGAAACATCTCTCATTGTAATATTGTTTGATGTTTCATGTGTCCACTGAGAAAAAAAGGAAAGATGAATAGATACGTGTACAGTAGTAGCTGGATAAAAAAAACGAAAATGAGAAAAAAAAAGAGGAAGGAAAATTACGTACCTTACGGAACAAAAATTTTTATTAATTCGCCAAACTCGTTTTAGTTGTAACTCGTTCTTTAACGATTAAGCGATCGATATGGTATTCGTCAGGTACTCAGTCTCAACGTAATTGTTCCTCGCTTGTGAATGTACAATTATTGTTTACGCAATGTGTTCAGTAAATGTTGATAATTGAATTAGCATCGGACGAAAATTGCTGTTAAAGTTGCATGTAAGGAAAATGCACATTTGTTACGTAACTCGCTCCACGGATAGTAAGAAAATTTCATGTGTGCGTTCATATTTATATAGTCACGTGTCCACAGATACACATATATATTCATACACGCATACATACGTACACATACATGGTGCATAGCCGGGTAAAATCAGGTCGTGCTCGAAAACGGATTGATATACTCGTCTTACTTTGATTTAAAACGGTGCAATCGTTGTTGTTAATCAGAATGCCACAGTTGATTCGACGAGGAACGTTGACGTATATTCAGGCCCGGATTAAGAGGGGACCGTGACTGCGGGCTTGGCTTCTTTAATTGGGTCTTACCTTTCAAAATGGGCTGGCAATCAAGTTTTCGGTATGAGAACAAATTTCGCTTGCCTTAGTATGTGAATTGTATATGTATGTAAAACTCCACGCTTTTATTTTCATTTACGATTCATTTTTTTACAAAATTTTCGTGCGAAAAAAAGAATCTTTTATAATACAAACAAATTTGCTAACCCACTCCCTGTTTTCTCCTTTTTACGTCTAGTGGTCTTCGATGGAGTCCTATTTCTGAGCCTGAGAAACTCTTAATCCGGAACTGCGTATACCGAGTGTAATAACAAATATTTGAACGATCGAATTTTTATGGAATCTTTGTGTAAATAGTTTGAACAAAAAAAAAAAAAAAGGAAAAAATATATATCGAGATGGAGTCTGTGATTAGTTTACTTTATATTGTATTTGTATTTCAGCGATAACTGTTCGGCTTTATAAATGTCGCAGATTTGAATCGTAGTCTATTAGTTTTTAATATGTATGTTTTACTGCTGGTCAGCTTCTCTATAGATACAAGCCAAAGATTAACCATGAACTTCGTAACTTAATCATGTTGTTGTCGGTGTATAGATACGTACGCTGGCGTTTTCCAAACTGTCTTAGAAGAAAACATACGTTGTCGTGTCGAGGAAGAATACCTCGTGTCAGATACGAATTATTGAACGCCACCGCTATCGAAAAAGGTACGATATTATTTGACGGAATGCTTTGCATTGTGCTGGAAAACGCTGGTTTGGAAAACGCTGAGACGCAAGTTAAAGTCTATATATGCAACACACATACATACACACACACACATAAATATACATCTTGCAGTTATTCTTTTACCAAACGTAGAGTAGATTATCGAGTGTCCTCGACACGATAACGGGATTCACATGACAAATAAAACCTAGGAGCGATACCTTTTTAGATAACATTGAAATCTGTTTCTGTTTTGCCGATTTTACAGCGAAAGTATATTGTAAAGAGATCAGTAAATAAAATAGTATATGTCGTAAAAGGTAAGATTATAAAATAAACGTTTCCGATACATATTCAAGGTAAACTTTTTACGATGTGACAAGAAATCATGATACATGTTTCGTTTATTTAGATGATATATATATATATACTAACGGCAGTTAGTAACGCATTATATCAATGTAAATGTTAGCAAGATAGGAAAAGACGTTCGTAGAAAGGAAAACGATGAAAATCGCTGAAATACATCGCGTATTTAGAATATTATAAATAACTATAATTTGATCGTATGTATGCAGTTGTGTTTTTAAAAAAGGCTCTACACATATACCAAATAAACACTGTTTATTAGAGCCAAACACGTGTAATATGCTATTCCGCATGCAGTAATAATAATATTATATATATGTACATATATTCCGAACGTACTTTCTCTTGTATAATAGCAAGTTTCCTTTTATAGTTATAATTATATTTATTTCAGTCGGACATGTATCGATTCACCTTCGATAAATCTTGCTAATTACCCGGAAATTGTTGCGTATTAACATATGTTTCTATTATTTGTTTTCATTATTGAATTATTCTCTATATATATGTACACACACACACATCTAACCGTGCAGTGTAAATAGGTAAACGTGTATATCGATACGAAAGTACTGTTCATTTCGAAATTGTTTTTAACGACATTTTGCTTCGCAAGTACAGTACCTAATGCTGTTTTGTACATTAAAATGTTGACGATTCGACCGTTCGAAACTTTTGCTTTCCCGTCTCGTTGCGCGTGTGTAAAGTTCGACGTGAAACGAAAAAGGAGTAAATAACGATTGTAAAAAAGGGGTCCCGATTTTTCTTCCAGTAGACCGATTCACATATTTACGATCGGTTATCGGTATACGTTCCGCAACCGTTTAACGTACTTTTAACTATAAGTTATCAGCGAGTACGTATACGTACAAAACTTGAATTTAGTCACGTATATTGCCGGTATTGCGTTTTCCCTGCTTGATTATCGTTTTAGCGCGAAATATACATAAAAAAGACGTCGGGTGACTCATGCTCACGTAACAGGACGCGTAGAGTATCGTAAAAAGAATTTTTGAGCCTGTCGTTGTCCAAGGCGTCGACGATTTATTTCTCTCTTCGTTCTCTTATTTCGGATTTAAACGAGAGATAACGACGCCCTTACATTTTATAGTTATCATGGTTACAATTGTGAAACGATATTTCTCCTCGATCACGTTCAACCCGTTGTTGATCGACGTACAGGAATGTGATTACTCGATTCTAAATCATCAGCGCAGATAAACTGGATCAAACGAAGCTTTCTAACTACTACGCACGTCGTTTTCACTGAGACGATTTCTTTTCTGTTTTACGTGTATTACCCCAGATTACATACATTCAGTCGTGGGCGAAATTCAGGACAATGCCGCTATTACATACATTTCTAGCAAATAATAAAATATCCACAAAAAAGACTGGGAATGTTAATCGCTTAGTTTCTGGTTTCGAATTCACGAGAATACATGCTAGCGAATTAATGCATCGCAGTCAAACGTTCGTGGCGATTCCGCATGAACGAGATTGTGAACATGATCGCGATGATAATTACATTTATGCGAAAGTAGCTTATAAAGCAAGAGACGTTATTGCAAATTGAGATTCTTATGCTTTTTAAAAGGATATATGTGTGTGTGTGTGTGTGTGTGTGTGTGTGTGTGTATGTGTGTGTACACACGCTGTACGTATTTATTAAAAATCACTTCGTAAATATAACAATGCTAGTCGAGAAAACAGTAGTTAAATAATAGAAATGGGTCAGATGTATTTTGTTGGTTTTCACAAAGTGGTTAATAGTATTGAGAATACAATGAATTATACTGTGTAGTGTTGAAACTGCCGCGTTTTAAAAGATGAACAAGAAAGAACATTAACATGTTTAAATAATATATAAAATATATGATAATTTTTTTTTTACAGAAAAATTCGTTTTTTCATACAAATTTTTCGTTCGTCATAAAAATAAATGGTGAGAGAAAGAGAACGACAGACACAAAGTCGTAAAGATCGTAATCCTAAGGACAGACATTTATTGATAAAGATAAGAGAGATGTTTTTTATCAGTTTAATGTCTATGATCAATTAAAAACGATTATAATGTAGTCCGTTATGTGAGAAATAATACTGACGATATTATACATGATTCGTACGTTGCATTATTTTTTTTTCGTTCGTTTTTCGATTAATTCATAATTAATATACGTGGAGAGAAATAAATTAATAAAGTTAAAGTACAATATCGCATGTTAGATAGGCTGAAAGAAATGGAATCATGTTTCGATTGATATTATTTGTTCGCTGATCATTATCATATTATGCTAAATCAGTTATTTATTTAGAAAATTATTTTTTCATTTTGCACGTTTTGTTATAAAAAAAAAGGAAAGCAATACAAGCGAAACACGTAAATAAAACCACAAATACCCATTTAAAATATTACACTAATGCCACTATCAAATGTATTCTACGCACAAAGAACGATATTATCAAGTGAACATAAATTCCTCACGAGAATTATGTCATATTATCTTCGAGAGACTTATATAAAATAAAGATATGAATACACATTTGTTCATACAATTTGTATTGAAATCGATTATTGCTTAAAACAAACATTTCTCTTGTTAAGTATAAATGAATTTTACGAATATTGCGTATCTTCGTGATACATACATAATGTGTATTCAAAAACGAGATGAAACAGATCTAACAATGATCGATACGACATAAGCATTTGGACTGACGACGTTCTGATTGCGAACCACCTGTTAAATGAAGAGAAAGAAAAGAACAAAATACTGTCCAATTCGAACACTTCAGTCTGGCAGCAGAAGCGTAAAAAAAAAGCAGATGATGGTAACGATAAGAATTCTAATTATAATAATATATACATCATTCTGAAAGATATTCACAAGTAACGAGAAAAACGTATCCAAATTCTTATGTTTAATTAAGTCTGTGTATAATTATCGATACATACAAGAAAGCTTAACAAGATTAATTCGATTGAAAAAGTGCTAGATTGGGAAAGTGAAAAATATTATACACAAAAAAAGTTGATGGATTTTCGATCGTCTAAATTAATAATAACAATTGTCTATTCTCTTCTTCCACCGTACACGAGAAACTGCGATATTGCACTAACTTTCGTTTCAAGCGAACTTATATGGCATCGTGTCGGTCTGAAGGATTCGCACTAATTAAAAGACAGAGAAAAAAAAACAATAGATCGTATATGTCGATGCTGATAGAATTCTAATTAGGAGACTACAAGTAGGAAATGAAGGTAAAGGTGGCTGTTGTGGTTCATCGACAGAACAACCAGGGGGCCATCTGTAATAAATTACACCAAGGTAAATTTTATTTCTTTTAAATACGATTTAGTCGTGTTTGCTAATTTCGTCTTTTTTTTTTCTTTTTATGTTAACGTTACGTTAAAGTGAATCGTAATATTGGCTGCTGGTTGTTATTGATTAATTACTTTAGAATAGAAGTAATGGAGCAGCAAATGTAGGTACACGGGCAAAAAATTGGTGTTTAGTTGAGATTGGTGTGTATATATTACGTGTATATGTGTTGATTTTGGTATTTTCAATTATTCCTCAAGATCTACGAATTCAGTTGTTTCTTTTTTTCCATTTTCATTTTTAAAGTTTTAAAGAGAAAATTCATTAACCGCGTATTTCTTACATATTACTAATATTATTGAGTCAGTCCTCTATTTCTGATCGATTTTTCTTTTCCTCCGTATTCTTTATAAGAAAAGATGTATTTCGACTGTTTTGTGATCAGTTTATATAATAGTAATAATAATAATAGTTAATAATAATAATAATATTAATAATAATATTAATAATAATAATAATAATAATAATAATAGTTAATAATAATAGATAATTCCTCATAATAAATGTAAAAGCTGGTACACAGAGATAACAAGCGACTCTCGCTGGTGCCGCGGACAAAAAGACTTACAAAAAAAAAAAAAAAAAAAAAAACGTGACACATGCACAATACTAGACAAAAACTTTGACAACACAAATCACCAGACTAATTTTTTTTGCTTTCTCTCGTTTCTTTCCACACCGATGTTCATATAGCGGCGACGTATGTTGAATTATATCTGCTGGCCCAATATGATTATAAATCATATCAATATTCAATTATCTAAAAACATTCTAAAACTTCTTGTTTAGAAAGTCTGTTGCAAACCACTCGAGGGGGCTGCGAACTATTTGTTTCCCGTTTCTTTTTCATTTTTTCTTATTTTTGTTATTGGACATTGAGTTGCGTGTATAGTCCTTCTCTTCGTTTTCCGTCTTCTCTTCGTCATTCTTCGTTTGTACGAGGGCTTGATACAGACTAACAAGATGTTTATGGCAATGGATGGAGACAACTCAATTAATAAAACTGAAACCGCCTGGTTCAGTAATATATAGATTAGCAAAACCCTATTTCCAAAATTATAGGTAGCCCGAAGAACGTAATCCACTTCACAGTTTTTGCATTCTGTAGTTTTTGTTGTTGTCGTCATCGTCGTTATGGTCGTCACTTTCATCTTCTGTGGATGCGTTATCTAACCATGTTAACCAACTGTTGACCTACACCATTTAATCATTATTGATTAATATGCTTTTTATTTGTTCCGATCATCGTAATCGTAACATACATTGTTAATAGGGTATTAATAAATATCAAAGTTTATTTATAAAGAAAATTAAAAATTATTAATAAAGAAAGCATAAACCAGAAAAACGCAAGACCTCAATAAGGCAACACAGTAACGTTCTAAGCTGATTTTGAAAGGGTACAGTATTATGTGGGTCATTTTGAAATAATTCTTCAACCATGGGTTGATGGAAATTATTATGTATTATTAACTGTTGCGAAACAACGTGTAAAGTTTTATTTACCTCAAATAATGCTTTGCCTTTCCCCGGATAAGCATCTGTAACGCATTCTTTCCACTTGAAATAAGCATCTTCTTCGATAACTTCTAATCGGTAAAGCCCGTCGAACCATCGCAGCAGCATTCCTTTTGGAAAATTGTGCGAGAACCAAAATGCTTGAAGCGCATGAAGAGCTGTCACTTGAGACTCTATATCGACGAAGAGTAAGCGCATCAAACGTGCATATTTCTCCAGTAAGGCCTTTTCTTTATCTATTACTGATTTGGCTACATTAGAAGGGTCAACGCCGGGTGCCAGTATTGTTTCCTGATAGAAACACGAATAATATAAATATATACGCAAATAATAATAGAAACACTGTTTCAATTGAGGAAAGACCAATTAAATATGATGATAAAAATACACTAGATGGAAAAATCGTTAAACAAAAACATGCGACACAATCAGAATTGGAAGTGTTAATGATGTTTGTATAAATTGATGCTTTTGTTTATTAACTAGAAAATTTGCATTATATGTTGTGGTATGTATCAATAGTGCCGATGGTATAAAAGAATCAACATGTACCAACCTGTGTAATGTATTTCAGAAGAACGTTCATCAAAGCGTTAATGAACTCTGAATCAGAATGATGCGAAGGTTCTAGCTTTTCTTTGATCCATTTGTAAAGAGTATTAGGGTTCGGGTCGTATTCTAATTGACGCCATATATCCCCTTGAATCTTAAGAAGGGGATAAAGGAAAGTCAATTCTCTGTCCTCTAAAATCTCCGCTAGTCTCTCTTTTGTCTTGTCTGCTTCGGGTAGCTGGCTGATAAGATTCACCTTGCTCTCGTTAAAGATCTGCGTGAGCCTTGCTTTGCCTTGGCTTTTGTGTAATTGCTGTAGCGTGAGTAAAAACAACGGATGGTGCTGGCCGTTTTCCGTAACGGCGACGAGATCAGTTAATTGAATTAAATTATCGACGATAGCCTTGGCTGTTAAAAAGGCAACGTGGGATGCTACACAAGGCACGGTACTCTCTTTTTCTGGTATATTAGACACTAGCTCTTTCCATCCCTCGTGTATCTGTTGTAAAGTGATCACGCCTGCTTTCTCCAATTCCACTATTAGCTTAGCCGCAAGCTCGCGCTCAGAATCCGTACGGTCGTCTAATGTATTCGAGTATAAGGTATAAACTGCATGACGTAGAAATCGTTCGGGTATCTTCAGATCTTGAAAAGCCGTTACTGCGTCTTGTATGTTCGTATGAGAAACAAGATCGTCCATAAGCGCGTTCACCTTCTTTAGTATCTCCTCCCTGGAGGTTCCTTTGTCTTTTCTATCGCGGGCCTTTTCCCTTTTGTCTACAGGACCTTGCTTTATTACGATCGCTGGTGCCAATTCCTTGTGCAATATTGACGAGCTGGGTTTCAATGTGGTAGTACGTAGAAGAGGTAATTCTGATGGCCGTCCTGTGAACAGATCTATCGATTTAAGTAATTAGGAACCGTGTTCTACTGTTATCATTTTATATTAAAATCTACATTCTAAAAAAATTGCAAGTGTTCGAATTACGTCTATATCTAATTTCAAAATGTTACTTCTGGTTGAATCACACGCACATTGTCGCAATATTTTTTCAACTGAACGTTTAAGTGTACGTCTGGTGACGGATATTTTATATAATAAAGTACGTACCACTGTTGAGAGGTAGATTAGGATTGATGTTAGTTTGCTTAAACATCATCGAATTGGCTGATGGTCTTAGCGATACTTCTTCCGGATGTCCAATCAACATCTTATTTTTATTGAAGCGTAGTTGTTCTTTATTGCTATCTGTAATTCAATCATCAAGTATATTCATTAGTAAAACACTTTTTAAACAATGGCAATGAATTGCCATTTAATGTTTGTTGGCTCTGGTGCATAAATCTGATTATATCAAATTCAAGTTTCAATTAATTATATTGCAGACTCTAAGGTGACAATTTCTAAGGTGGAATTGGCTGAAAAAAATCGTGGCAACTGTTATAACAAACACCTTTGCGCATTTGCTTGTATTCCAGATATGGGTGGATGTGGCGGTCGATGCGTAAACAAGATAAAATACGTACTGTTATTAAAGTTTTGTGGTGAATTATGTTGTTGTTGATTGTGTTTTCCTTGATAGTTATTCTGGTGACGATTCTGGTTCTGATAGTAACCCGGTTGGTTACGTTGATTGTGGCGGCCATAACCAACCCCGGATGTTCCAGAAAATCCGTTTGGGCTAAATGGAGATGGCATGCCAAACGAGGGCGAAGTCAACGGTATACTTCCCATCATGTCCATGTCTAATCCACCGCGGCCCATTTTCCTTAAAAATTCAGTTCCGAGGCGATCCTCGCGTCTATGGAAGCCGTTACCTCTCGATGATTCGTCGTTATCACCACGGATTTGATTGATGGGCATTGGACCCTCGGTGCTGGTAGCTTTGCGCGGTACCCAGCCATCACGGCGTAGCTCGATTACATCGCGCAGCATAAACTTGATGCGTAGAGGAAGATCTCTGCTCTCTGCCAGGGAGTTCATACGTCTGAAATATTGATCCATGAGTCCACGGCCTTTATCCGAGTCAAGGATACGGCCGCAGGTACGCATGATCTGACAGAGGCACTCGATATCCTCAGCTGTGTCCCCCCTGGATCCCCCCCTTTTCTTCTCCAGTAATTGCTGGATGCAACGATGTAAAATCGGTTCCGATACGATTCCCAATTTGCCCAATTCTCCGATGAATTTGATGTTGCCGAGCATCTTGCGCTTGGCCACCTGTCGGCGCTCCTCTTCCTCTGGGCCGAGTTCATCCTGATTCTCGAATGCCTCGCTTGCCTTTGAACGATTTTCGAACTCGTCTTTGCACTTGTTAAGCAGGAGAAGCGTGAATGTACTCTGGCCTTTTTGACTTTCGATAAGGGCTTTTCGTGGTTCAAAGTTTGCAGCTTCGTCAGACAGCCGTTTGCACAGCTGTGCATACATAGAACTGTACTTGGGTTCATCAAGTGCTTTTTCAAAGATCTGAAATAAGAAATTGGACGGTACATTTGATATTCTTATTTCCTTAACATCTCAGATATAAGACATTTCAGTTAAGAAGAGTGATATGCGTCTGTAGCTTTTAAAATAATGCTTACCAGGAAAATGACACCTTTGAGAATCACATCTGAATTGAGCTCAACGTTGAGCAGGTCGTTGCTCAGCTTTGCGAACTTTTCCGGCGTAAGCTTATTAAGAATACCCCGCACCTTTCTAAAGATGAGATCATTTCTGCTTTCTGGGGTGAGTGCATCGCGTCTAACAGTTGAAGGAGGGATCCAGCGTTGCTCAGTGGATAGGGAGCGAATATCGTCCCTGGAAGGCATCGAATTTTTTTAAATTTCAGTTGTGTTAACGGGTGAACAGTGAACAACGGAGGATTGGTTTTCTTTTTGATTTTTTTTGTTTTTTTTTTTGTGTGTAATAGAAAGAAGCGGCTCGTGTATGATTTCGTTTTTACAGTCAAGGTGACTTTTCTAGAGACCCTGACCTTCCTCCCGAGACACGAGAAGCACCCCCCGGTCCTGTGGGGTTGTCCGTTGTTGCGCGTGTTTCGGCCCCCTGAGTGATAAATCACAGCACACAGATCTTCCTTTAGGAAGCTGAAACAGAAAGATGATTTACAATAAGAATACCGTGTATTTTTTCACTAATTTATTGCTTACACGCATGCTACTCCATCCATGTTCGTTTTACTAATGTGCAGCCTTTTTTTGCACCTAATAATACAAAAATATGATATATTAACAAACATGCAGTTAAGATGCTTAAAATGAATGACTAGGCAGTCGATCACTGGAAAATATTACAATTTTATTTCTGTACATGAAGTTTACACATGACGATATAAAAATGTGATGTATTAACAAATATATAGTTACGATGCTTAAAGTACAAGTGACTAGTTGATGGTATCAAGATTATTTCTTTATAGAAAGAAGGAAATGTCAGTTACTTCTCCGATGACGAATCTAATGTTAACGCCAGCTGCGATATTAAGGAGAAATAAATAATTGTTCTTAGAAGTTATACAAAGGGCTCTTTGGTAGACATAGAAATTGATATGCTGGTTTCATTATATTGCATTTTGTACATTAGTAACAGATGAGAGAATTAGATTCATCCGATTTCTGAGAAAAATCTACATAAATGTACCATACACGTTAGGAAATTTAATATTACTTTCCTTCACCCTTCAAAGACGGTTTTAAATATAAATTTAATAATAAAGTAAATGTATTGAATGCAAAATACTCATGCAATTGTACAACAAATTTATTTATATATATATGTAATTGTTTTCATACATATAAAGAAAATATTATATATTCGTATGATTTCCAAGCTTCATGATACTCAAAACTATCACTGCATCTTTCAAACAAAATCATGCAAAATGAACGATGAACAAACGTTCACATTTATGACTAGAGTAACAAGTGACAAATTATATGACCGTAAGAACATCGCACAGGCTTATTTCAGTTTTTCTAACATCCAGTATTTCCTCTTTCAACGTTAAGCATTATTTCAATAACAGACATCTAAAGACAATGCAATGTAACATCAGGAATGCAAAATCACGTAAATAATAATAATAATGTTGAAAAAAGTAATACTGTTCTTCGATATGATCGCATATGACAATGGAAAGGACCAGTTGCTTTTCAGTCTCGGTAATAAGCGGATTCTAAACGGACAGGGTACACGGATTTAACGTGTGTGGGGCCTTATTGCGCTCACAGGTGAAGGTCTTCAATGGGCAGGACGAGGACCTTCTCCAGGGAAACGGCTTTGATCTTGAGGTATCGGTTACGAATAAAACAACCAAAAGCCGTGGACGATGAACGTGGAGAGAAGGACCGTATGTGGGGCGCGGCTCATGGTCAGACGGTCAATGAACCTTTCGTCGTCTCACCTCGACCGATCTCGGCTTCTATCGTCAGCCTGGTCGGGCGAGGTCGGACAACTTCGTCCTGAGTTCGACTAAGGTCGTCTTTGACCGCCTCTACTGAGCGTTCTATGTATTCAGGGTACGTGTGCAGCTGGGAAACCTTCGCTGTTTCAACTGCATAGTGGAGGAAAGGAATGGCTTCGTTTCTCGGGAACAAAAAAGAAATTCCAATATCAACTTTACGCCAGCTAACTACCGCCGCGTGACGTTACTCTTTTTTACGTTTTCAAAACGCTACGTCACGAGCGATATTCCTTACCACGAGAAATATTTATCACCTTTGCGGACGAGATGATAGAACGTATAGTGAATTTGATCGAGAGTATCTGGGGAATTTTTCGTCTGGCGACGAATATAGATTCTGGTTTATGCGTTTTGATTGATTTAATAATACATAATTGTGTGTAATATGTTATTGCATGAATTCTGACCATTTATGGTAATTTATGCGAGGTATGTGATGATTGAAAATCGAGGCCGTCGCGTAGTATTTGGCTCGTCCTTATTACATATGTAGCAACACGAGCTTCCTCATCGAAACGGAAACACGATAGTTTTAAGAATAAATTGATACTTTTGATTGTAACAGGTTAATATGCGATGTTGGTATAATTATAGGGGGATAGAAATGTCAAAGAAAGTAATATAATGTTATTTTAGGTTCACTCTGAATGAATTTCGGTAAACACTAATAGAAAATTAAATTTGATAAAGAAATTTTAGAATATGAATATAAACGTAAGACTTTCTCAATTGTGGAAAGTAAAAACAATCGAATTAGAGATATACATCTGCGTATGTACATATATACCGTGACTAAAGAAGCATTACCTTTAGGTTGCACGACGAAGGTCGTCGCTTGAAACACGCTTCGACATTGAAAATTTCTTTAGCGCATCAAACCGGTATTCGATCTCATTTTCTTTTAAATTTCCATATATTCGTTGCCTGGCAATTAAACAAAACTTTTGGGAAAGCAACTCCTTGACTAATTCAATTACCGAAATAACGATTGAAATTTCTTCGTAGCTCTAAATTTATCTGCTCAAATTTAAATATACACACTTAAATATCTATCGAACGTTTCAGTTACACGTGGCGTATAAAATCTCTGCTTTCTCAATTCTACGGCACAACTTAATATCGACAATTGTCGATGTTAATTTGTTTTGTGTGTCTTCTCGTTTTGCTGTTCGACTTGCGTGCGTATAGAATACAGATATTACAAATATAATGCATTTCACGTGTTAAACGTCCGCAGAGTTCCGAGATCGTGACACCGGAAGTTTGGTATTGCAGAGAAACAGTTGCAGCGATTTAAATGTTTTTCATTGTAAAGTAAATAAAAATTCTGAATTCCCTCGAGTATGTATATGCGCTCAGTTCTGAAAAAGATTGATAATAACTTGCCGAATTATGACTAAACGAATAAAAAGAAAGCAGAAATGTAACAGCACTTTTACGTGCAACTACGCGATGTGCTATAAAAGAAAAATGAAGCGAGACCTTCGAAAATAATTAGGTATGACATGAAAATACGTGACGTTAATAAATAGATTACAACGAAGCGATGTATAACAAGTATTCGTAATGCTTTTTGAAATACATGGAACACTCCATTACTGTTCCCTCATGACACGTCACTGATGCGCCGTGACGGTTGCTCTCTACGAGTTAGAACAAGGCTGCCAACTTTTGAAGGCCGATAATGCACAAGATCAGCAGGGATTGTAGAGGAAGAAAAAAAGAAAGGAAAGTGAAATGCCTTTAACTCGACCTAAACTTTTACATTGCTCATTTAAATGTCGGATGTATAAAATATTTATCTCTACCTTTCTCTCCCCCGCCCTAAACAAAATTAAAAAACATGTATCAAAAAATTAAAGTACAAGAAAGGATACTATTCTACTACCAACACTATACGCCGAATTGTGATCGCAAGAGGAAAGTAGCGTTACAACGAGAACCGAATTCTTTGTCTTCTCAATCTTCCACGTGTCATAACAACGCGCATATATAATTCATGCGATTAATTTTACATATCCTCGATATTCGATTTCAACCGGAATTTCGTTATACGATTCATGGTTTTTTTTTTCACGACACGTGCACGATCCTTTTTGTTCGCGTACACCCACGATCGGCACACAGAGGCATAGGCGCCGAATTTATAAAAAAAAAAATTCTAGCGGGATAAACTATGGAAACGTGTCACAGTTACGTAGCGGAGTGCAAATTAGCTGCGCAAAGTGGACAGCTGAAAGGAAATCAGTACGTCTATTCATAGTACGATAAGCGTTTATGTCTGCTGTAACAAAGAGGCCACATACGGCCGTCACACGTCCGACGTAGCACTCATATGGCCGAGGCGTTTAAAGGCAACACGGGCGAATGCGTTTGCCACGGGTGCGCCTGTTCTTAATACACTCTATGCCAAGTACTAAACGTTTCGAGGTTGTAATCGTTAGAATTATGGATCCTTAGTATACTGTTATAGCAATTAGAGTGATCAACTTTTTCCGATTAAAACGCGTGTTCCACTTTAAAAAAATTCATGCTAAAACGAACCACGTACACCACGAGTACCATTACAAATAGAGTTCCGTTCATCATTGCGATAATAATAAATGATGATTAAATAAGGACGAATCGGGAATTCGTTGTAACAATTCGCTCTCCGTTACTTACCGGTTTCTTTGTTCGAATTACGAAGAATTGTGAATGCGAATATAAATGGAATTAAATTTAAAATATATAAAATAATACACGTACGCGGCCGTCGTATCATACTTTGTTTGGGCATAGAAAATTTCAAAGCGAAACTGTCAAAAAGATGACAGTACACGCCTGATTGGGTTTTCGTGTACGCCTATGCTTGTGCGTGCACATTGATCGATGAATACGTATGTGTGACCCTTGCACACGTACATGTTTACAAGAATTCTGTCGAGCACCCGTGACAAAATAAACGCTATGAAATTTGTTGATTCGAAACGGAATGGTACTTTCGAACGTATCGCGATAGAGCAATTTTGAAAAATTCCAAAACGCACAAGAAACAGGCAATTCCTCGAGAACGATCACGTAGGCAGAGTATGTGGGGGAAATTCTAGAGTAAACGGACAGACTCGATTTTGCGAGTGAAAAGAAAGCGATACAATAATCGGACGTGAAGGAGCATACTAATTTCGGTATTCTTCGAACTGGGGAAGCTGGACAATGCGACACAAGGGGATCCGCCGCAAACGTTTAAAGCTTTACGTTTACGCGTAGACCGAACGGATATCGTTTCGAATGGAGATATGATATACGTAAAGCGTGAAATATGCATGCGAGAAAGCATAGAGCAAACCTACACCATAAGTCACATCGATTAAAAATGTCAAAGAGAGAAAAAAAAAAAAAAATGGGAGTTATGTAGGTGCTCGCCAACACTCGATTACCACTCGTGCATCGTTCATTTATTTCGCTATCGAGTCGAGAACCGATCGACCAGACGGAAATATCGCGATTATATTCGAGGGAGACTGGCAAAACGTGATGGGGAGCCGACAAACGGAAGATGCGTTCGGAACCGACATGACGCACGACCTATGTACGTGCTGCATTGACTCGAAAGCAACCCTCGAGAAAATTCTATTGAATTTAAGGACTTTTACGGGCACTTTTAATAGGAAAAAGCATGCACCGTGGTAATCCAGCGTTAAATTCGTTATCAGAGCAGCCGCACAACTGATAATGTGCAAATTTAATATGAAAAAACGATGAGAAATCACAATAGCGTTTACTTACGGCCGACGGTTGTTGTTTCTGAAGGCTTTCGCAATCTGTCGGTCGTACTCGGGAACTTCCGTACCGTACGTCTTGTCAAGCCAGTGTCCGCCATGCGACTAACCTCTCGTTCCACAGGAAGGTAGCTTATTAATGATTTCAACTGTTCGGTAGAAAAATTTATTATTAATTTTCCATACTTTTACTGACCTAAATGGGTTGAAAGGTTTTAAAATAATTATATTGTTAGTTTTATTTTTGATGCCAGCAGTAACAGTATACAAGACGGTATTTCAGACATGTTTTTACGAGTTGGTAAAAATAATTTCCCATTGATAGTTTTCATCATTTTTACGAGGTTAAATTGAGAAATGAGGATTTAAAAATGTTGCGTCTATTTAAAGTGTCGCAAATTATTACGTTGTATCGTAATAAGGCACAACAATGTCCATGAGACTCTAGTTTGAGTCTGGTAGTATCGCCGGTAGTTTAGACACGGCAACTATATTATATTGGTTCGTGTATTAGAAGCCAGATTGAAATTCGTAAAGCGTACGTGTTGTTATTAATAATTTCCTACGAAAAATGGATGCATCCTTATCGTATGCTACTTAAGACACGTATTCGTAAACGTTTAATCAGAATTTTGAAAAAATGTAAAACATCGGTAATATAGATATCTGTTAAATACACGGCTATGAATATAAGGGACCTATTGTCACATAGGCGGTGCTTTAGGTCGTTTAAGCAACTGTCAGTTTCTAGGATTCGATACATAAAAATAGTTTCAATTATTCAAATGTGAATTAATAAAGCAATTTCTATTTAGATATTAAGAGTATTTGTGATAAAATAATTCAGGTTTGTTGAACAACTTGTGACGTTCGTGTTCATTTACACAGCGTCGTTTCCCATCAATTGAACTGTTTCACCTTTATTCGTCGTACACCATTAGATACGAATGCTGTCTGGCTGCATGTAATCGCGTAGAATAATTGTAATACATCGACAGAAATTTTAATTAACCTCGTCGTTCGCGTAATATGGCGCAATACTTCTATTAATTGTCGTACCTTTTTTATGACAGCTCGCGAATCACTCGTCTGATATTTTCATTGTATTTCGTGGTGTTCCATGCTTTTTTTCATTTATTAACAGCATTATTGTGCGATAGATAAGTATAATTTAAAACCTAAAAGTAACTTAAAATATAGAAATAATTTCGTGTACGATTAAATTGATATACCCTTGGTTATGCACATGTAATGCACGTATATTAAACAGTGTTGTAAAAAGTTAAGTATAGCTGTCTAACTGTTTCAATTCTGTACATATTTACAAAATAAAAATTGTTGTTATTGTCATATTAAGTTAGACGATTGAAGATTAAAAGTTCTAGCGTAATGTATTCATAGGATTAAGATTTTACTAATGATTCATACGCGTGATAATATACCAGTGTTATTCATAGATGTGTCATACAAATCTTACGATTGCATTGAATATTTTTATGTAAATGGAAATATGTAATCTTGTGCAGGAAACTATTCGTATAGAATTTTAAATGCATTTCTTTGTGGCTCTTGAGTTTCATAACTATATTCACTTTTTATAAAGCTAGAATACATTATGATAAGAATTATACTCTATTTTCAGAATGGCTCACAGTTCTCAAACATATGGGTCCACGGATCAACGGACAGATGTACCTGATGTGGGATTCAGTCCCACCGAACTTTATAGTCTCAGTGAGAATATTACTACTAATATATATACAATTAACACAAGTTGGAGGACACTGGAACGTGCATACAAAAATATTGGAACCAATAAAGATAATCAGGGTTTAAGAGATAAGGTGTAAGTAATCATAATAACTTATTATAAGATGATCTGAAAGAAGAGTAAAGTGTTTTAATGGCATATAGTATTGTATAGTAATAATGTACACTAGATTTATGTTTAGTTTATATTCGTAATTTATTTTGTATGTTTTCCTTTTTTCTATGGAAAAAGGCACGTAACGCAATTAAGCACAAATCAAGTAGTAACCCAAACAAGCAAAAATATTGCAAGACTGACAGTGCTAATGAGGAGGGGAGATAAACAACAGAAACTGCAAATCGAGAAGCTCACCACCGATTTTAAAGATGCAGTAAGACGATACTCAGATATGCAAAAGGTGAGAAATACTTCATTAATGCATTATGGTCCACTGTGTGATTGCTTCAAAGACAATACAAATTCTATTATACGTAATTAAGTATTTAGAGCATAATATTATTAAATATTTGTAATTTCTTTTTGCAATGCAATTTATAGTCAATTGCGGAGAAAATGAAGAGACATATTTTGCTTACGACTAATGTAGAACATTCAATGGATCCAGAGGAAGAGGAACAAGAACTTTTACTCCAAGTTCAAGAGGATGAACACAGAGCCACACAAAGGTTTGTCAAAATACTCTCTATATTAATATTTTCATACAAGTGATATCACATTGACTGCGTATGTATTTACAATCCTACATGTGTACATATAGGTTCAGCGTTGTAATAATAGCAATATATATTTGTCACTGTTTCGAAAACTACAAATTTCTTGGAATTAGGATAACAGCATTGTAATCGTTGAGAAATAAGCTTTTAATTGCTCGTTGTCCCAAATTAGAGTGATGTCAATCTCTTGTTTTTCGTGCTTAGGAGTCTCGAATTTCAACAAGGTTTACTGTTAGAGAGGGAAGATAGAATAAAACGGATTGAAGGTGATATCTTGGATGTGAACCAAATAATGCGCGAACTTGCGGCATTAGTCTATCAACAAGGCGATACATTGAGTAAGCAATTCTGCTTCAACCCCATGGAAATGTTTCGTTATGTTATCAATTCTCAAAATGACGTTTTCATTGCAGATACTATAGACAACCATATGGAGAATGTACATGGGAATGTTGAGTTGGGCGCGCAAGAATTAGTCAAGGGAAGTAATTACGAAAGTAAATATCGACGAAAACTTCTTGTTCTACTGTTACTTGTGATGATAGTCGTTGGTGTACTAATTACCATTCTAGTCTCTAGATTAAGTTAGCGCTCCTGATCACCGTAGATACTCTGCAAGCATACGAAGAAGGTTGTCTCAATCTGTATCATTGGTTGTAGAAAACTACTATCGTGAAAAAATTAATAATTGCCAGTTTATATACCGGACATGCAATATGGGGAGAGGATAGACTTGTTTTATATTGATTTCTAAATTGATTAACGTATAACTCTAACATGTTATTCTTGTTTATCTTCAAGCTTGAAAAATATCTTGTACTTTTGTTGCACATTACTTGTTCTATTTCTTACTTTGATTCTGTAGCAATTTGAGTTTGTTAACTCAGATTGAAGTGGCACATAATGAGGGTATTCGGTATCTGTATTACATTTTATATTACAGCTCTAATTTTCTACAACCCGTTGTCTAGGAAGAAATTTGCCGTCTCATCAGCCGTCTTCACATTCTTACTTAGCACTTCTAGTTGTCGCCTTACTTACAAAAGTGGTGGGTGCAAACTAATTTACTTCAGTGTAATTGTTTTACATATGGTTTTTGTTGGTCTGCACTACGTGTAACTTGTCCTAGATATTCAAAGTGTTAGAGCAATACAGAGTAAGAAGGGTTATTTAACTCTAGGAAAAACTACTACTTTATAGGCGATGACTACCTTTGCTAGATATTTAAAGTCTACAGCTTTTAGTGTCGGTGTTCATCGTTGGGCTATAATAATCTATAAGGTCATAATGCTTCTAATTCGTTTTTAATTTTTTTCATTCTCCGCTAAGTATAGAACTTGAATCTTTTGAAACAAATTTTTTGTTGAAGGTATATGAAGAATGCAGTACGAAAAAGTATCTTTAAGCGAGTTAAAAGTGTACCTAAAAGTTTGTTTCAGAAAAATTCATTTGCTATCGCTAAATAAGAAAAATGATGGTGATCGTCATATCTTATGTGGTTTTTCTACGAAAACAGTACTGCATAATACATAAGATGTTACTCTTCTATTTCAGATTGCAAATATGGTAAATCACGATAATACGTGGATACTGTTACTTATTGTTTTTAATTCCAATGTATATTTAAATTTGCGTACTCTTTCTTTTGGAACTCATAGCATTACTGTTTTAAATATGACAATATTACGATACTTCCATTCTAGCTCAATATCTCGCCACACTGAATTTTACAAGTCTGTGGTTTAAACTAATTCATTCGATTTAATGTGTTGGGCTTAATTGGTATCGTTACGATTAGAAATGTTTTAATCTTCACATGCAAAAGTCGTGTAAATCGAGGGGCAAGTGTATTACCGAAATTTGTTGCCGAGCATACAGCTCCTTCGCTTTTACTAATTGATTACTTAAAATAGCGCGTTAATGTACAACATGTGGTGTTCAGAAGTAGAACAATAATACACATTTTTACTTCGCTTTTTATCTATGCATAATACAGGTACTAAGAGAATATTGAAAGAAATAGGTATCCGACTATACATACAGTAGGAGATGTTTATCGATGATTTTCTTAAAATTATTAACAAGTTCATATTTTTATAAGACTGTACGCGTATCATTGCAACGTTCGTTAATAGATATGTAATAATTTATCGAGATGGGAACGAAAATATGAAAAACGGACGGGAAAAAAATCGTATTCTTAATCTAAGCGCGGATAAATTGTATAAATGGTGAATATATAATTTTTACAATAATTATTTAATAGAATTGTAACATCCTTTTGTCACGGATTGCTTGTATGTCTGCTGAAGCTTGGAACGCTAACAACGAGGAAGAAAACAGAATCAATTAGCGTATTAGATTGAGACAACCATTTTCTGTAGATCAATTTGACTCTTGATATGATTATTAGGCATTCCAAAATCTAAAAGTCCAGTGATTACATTATCATTAAGGTTATAACTTGAATATTGTATATATATACAACTAACTATTGACATTCAAAATAAATTGCATTATATATGAGTACCAACATTGTTACGTCGTTAACGTGTACGCAGATATCGGTTTACAACTGTTTCGTTCTAACAGTAACGAAACTACGCGATATATACAGGCTAGTAAGTGTACAGTAGGACCTTGATTACGCGAATGAAGTTCGATTAATTAACTAGTTTTACTGTATTAGTTATGAAATTACGTTTTTTTCTTTTGTTTTTTGGAATGTGTCATGTTGTTTGTAATATTTTATTACTTTAAGAGGTACAAGTCTTTATTTATCGAAGAAATAGTAGGAAAAGAAGAAAGCAATACGTTTTATAAGATTTCAGCTTCACTGAAGTTCACAATAGCATTACTTTTCGTGAATTTTTTCTACCTTGATATTCTGTTTCGTTCTTTTTCTGAAATAATTTGCTGTGAATATCAATCGTGTGATAAAGGCCATATATACATAAAGTAATTACTTGTAATTACTTGTAAACAAAATGTGATAAAAAAAAGAAATATAGATAAAACTTTATTAAGCTTCGGAAAAAGCAAGACAATTATCGTTTGACGACTTCATTATCACAATATTTATAATTTATTGGCAATCGTGATGTACAAATTATGCTGTGTTATCAATACGTGGAGATAACAGTTTAACGTTCCGCATTGACGTTTTATTTATCGCGCATAAATTGCTCAGCTTTGTTTTATATACAAAATATATATGTCCATTTGTTATATGTATATATTAATAGTTTAATATCACTAAAAACTTATTTCATATTACATACCATGTTCTATATTTTATGATAGTTACTTTTATATTTACAAGATTATTTAAAAATTTGCGACGAACAAATTTATATTTTTAATAATTATATCCCTTAATCATTATATACGCGTAACAGTCATTTATAACAGTATAATTTATATAGCTCGAAGAATATCTAATATACATTTATATATTCTATATATCATAGTGTACAAAGAAAAAAAAGTATTCGAACGAGGAATACTATACAACAAGAATAAAACGAATGCATAGTAGAAGCATAACTTTTATGTTATACTACCTTGAACTGAACGCGGATGAATACTAATCCGTAACATGGTACTTGGAAATTTATATTTAAATACTCGATAAAAAAGAAATTTATAGAATAAATCGTAGAACATTCAGTCTTAATTCATGTACGTATCATTTTTGTTCTTTATAAACGACGAAACGTCACTTAAATGTGCGTAAGTATGTCGATAATTACAGTTGGAAGCAAAATAGAATGATAGTGACGACGCTAGCTATATTGCGTGTATAGATTCTCGCATCTTTCTAAGCTTTTATCTTATTTTGTTGCTGAGTTCGTCTAGCTTTTATTCTCGCCTGCAAAGTGAGCAGAAGGCCGGCGAGTACGTCGTGATTGGGCAGTTTCTTGGCGAACAATAAACGTTTAACCGAATCGTCGTAAGTTAATAAAGCTACCATGTTTTGCAGCAAAAATCCTTGACAATATTCTAAAAGCTGCGTGGCATTGTAGACCTGAAAATTATTACACGACTGCACTTCGTTTCTTCAACTGTGTTTGCAAAGATATAACTTTGCGCAAGTATCTATGGGTCCATCATAATTTATGCACGAAGGAAAACTTTCGATTAAAGATTTGGAGAAGATACCATACCTTTGCATGAATGTACATAGAAACGATATTGTCGAGATCAACCATTGATGAACATTGAGCCTCGCAAAACCTAAGCAAGCCGTCCAGTTGGAAGAAATTTGCAGCAGCCATCAACTCCAACACGTCGCTTTGATTAACTTCTAATGTGGCACAACCACCATGGTACAAGAACTCCATAACCATCTTAAAACGAAATGCAAGTTTTAAGAAGATGACTGGAATTGATTGAAAATGATTTAGAACATTATCCTACCTGGAAAATGTGGTACCGGATATCGTTAATTTGTACAATAGGAGGATTTCCTTCGCATAATTTCGAGCTCAACATGTTTCTGAATCTTGGCGACGACGTAACCAGAACGATTTTATGGCCGTAAAAAACTCTGCCTTCCACTCTGAATTGTACATCGCTCAACTCTGGATTATTTACAAACTTCGGATCAATTCTCGATCCACTGGAAAGTGTAGTGTCCCTGATGGGTTTTATTGGTTCCCATCCGAAGCACGTGCAAAATATGTCTGCGAGGAGAAGAGTCGTGCCTTCTTTCTGCGCATGAAATACGGGCAACATTTAAAAATTGAAGATTTACAATAGGACATCACAATCTTACAGCATGATCAATCAAAATGAAAACGCGAAGTGTGACTCACCTTACTATACCTAAAAATGTTAAACAACAACGGAAGACATTCTTGTACGAACTGCGTCGAGTAGTCATCTGGGCATACTTGAAGGAAATCTTGAAGCAATTGATCGATCACTGAATCTAATCTCATTTCGTGCGCCGTTGCGAGACTGTGCATCCAACAGTGTAACGTCCAACCGACTTTTAATCCACGCAGTTCCATCGTGATATCTGTAAAATTCGAATTCAAGCAGAACTTTGTGTAAACCGTGCTTTTAAAGACATTCTTAGAAATCTTTATTATTAGGAAAGCCACGATAATTGTGAGATATATGCTAAAGAAAGTAACGGCTCCGTAAAGTTATTAGTATTACCTAAATGATTGCTTTCAGCGCTATGGTACATCGCCTCTTGCAAAGCTTTAGTCTGGACCTTACTAAACACCGGCTCCTTCCCTTCCCTTCTGTTTCCTCTTCCATCTACAGTTTGCTGTTGCGGGCTACTACCTGCGCTACCTTCCGCAAGGATTTCTTCTAATGATAACACTTCCTTTTCCCCTCGTTTCGCCGAGAAATTTAACGGATGAGACAATAACTGATGAAGACAACTCCTTTGACCATGAGCTGTCGCCACTGATATTGCGCTACAAATGAGGAACAACTTAATCATTTAAACAATCTGATAGTCTGGTATATTGTAAATCTTCTGAACAGTGAACGTGTGTTAAACGTGTGTTGCAGTTTATATTGTATGCGGTGATAGTGTACATGAAACCACTTACCTGTAACATCCACGCTGAGCAGAACCAGAGTACGAGAACGAATCCTTTATGAGAGTTGACAAAAATGGTTGCGCTCCGTGAGCTAAAAGTAACGCCACCATCTCGTTGTTGCCGGAAGCTGTGGCTGCTTGCAACGGTGTAACCGTAGATTTATCTTCGCTCAATTTAGCACCACCTTCTACCGCTGCGCCTCTCTCCAATAATATTCTAGCAATGTTACTATGTCCTAACAGAGCCGTATATGTTAAAGCGGTCCAGTGTTGTGTCTCTGCATTGAATCCAGTTTGACTGCAGCACGTATTGTTGGAAACGTTGCTCGTCGCGCTTGGCGAGCCGGAAGATGAATTTGGGGACTGTGCGTTCTTCCCTGGAGTCACAATACCGGACGACGCGGCTGGACTTTTAACACTCGACACGCCTGGAGTTACTGGGGTCTTAGAAGGTGTGTTTGCCGACTGTCCACTAGTCGGAGGTGGACTTTCGATGTTCAAATCGGCCCCAGCGTCTAACAAAGCTAAAACAGCCGTTTCATCTCCGTTGATACACGCTATCATTAGAGCTGTGAAGCCACTGTCGTTCACGGTGTTGATTTTTGTCGATGGCAAGAGAGGCATGGCTTGGGCTATGAGGTCTGTACGGCCGCTGGTTAACATCTTGAAGGCCATGTCCATGGTTAGGAGGCGGACGTATTCGGTGTCGTCGATACGTTTCGAGCACACAGAGACTTCCTCGAAGCTACGGAAAATGTTGACATATAATCTTGCAAGATATAAATCCCATCTTCTCTCATTAGTGCATGAATTGTATTATGTATTACCATATTGGTCTGACCGGACAGTCCACACCAGGCAATAGTAATCTCGCAGCTTGATTAATATCATCTTGATCTACAACCAATCCGTGCCTGTGTTCTGCGTGAGCAGTCGCTACTCTCAACCACTCGACCAGCGGCGGAAGCACGACGTACGCTCGTTCGTACGCGAGTTCCTGAATCCCAGAACCTCGCTCGCCATGCTCTAACTGCATTAATATTACTGCGTCAGATTGTATTCCAAAAATAATGTCAGTCGATGAGTAATTCGTGCACATCTATGCGGTTATAGGAAAGTTGAGTGTGTAAATAAAGTAAGTATCGAGCGAGCAAACCTGAGAACACCTCATGTAATAAAACAGAGCGTTCAATGCCTTGGTTGTCAGTGGTATAGGCGAACGTCCTGCTTGTGCCACTTTTGAGATTAAATCCATCAGCTCTGACATCGATCCCACGCAGGTTGTTAGGAGAGACGGTTCTAACGCGGATCCTGCAGCGTCCCTTCCGCTGCGGGACGATGAAGAGGAATTGAGGGAACTGACGCTGGCCCAGCGTGGCATAGCAAGTGCGCCTGCAAATTATGTGATTGGGTAATTAGAGATAGTAAGTCTAATATTAAACGTGAAATAATTGTAAAAACGTGACATTTTTCGAGAGATGCTGACGCTAGACGATTCTACCTGATGCCGTTCGACCAGCGTTTAGATGCGCGTACGGTTGAAGGAGGCCCCATAAATCACCGCTATTCGCTATGGCATGCTCCAACATGGTCGCGGTCAACGTTGTATGAGGATCAGTCGGTATGCACTGCAACAATATTTCTTCGAGCAGATTTTCGATTCCAGCGGTCAAATATATAGCCGCGTACTCGTGTATCATTCTTCCTAGCCGTACATCAGACATCCAGCGAAGAAATCGTCCCACCGGTAGTTGTAGTCCGGATCGAGATGCTTTCGATTGCTTCAGCTGATCGCCAGATACGGCGAACATCGCTGCAGCCCGTAAGCATGCCTGTAAAAGGTATATAAGCTGACGAATGTTTTGTATTAAATCATTATTGGATCGCGATAAATTCTAACTGCGTATTTATGGTAACGATAGTTTGCTTGGAAACGGGTAGTGGTCCAAGGTCATTTAAAAGAGTAGTACACCTTTCATTCTCCCTGCACTACATCTACTATTATACTCCGATTTTTCTGAGATGCTTTCTACGTCGATAACTTTATATTATCAGATCGCACGTTACCTTGGTCATAGTTCCCACTAAAAGCAAGACATGTACAAAACAAAGGTTCATAGGAATTAGTAAATGATACTGGCTGTTACAAGGTTCATCTGTCTTGGCTTACCTACTTGTAGCGGGGTTAATTACAAATTCCATTAGTTGAGTTAAACTCTAATAAGAATGAACTAGAATCTACTAATATATCTCGTGTTCTATCTCACGTACCTTGGTGCAAGAGTCCGCCAAGGCCGGACAGAGGACGATCTTAAACGCGCTGTACACCTCGTGCTTGCTGCAGAGACCGACAGGCTTGGCTAGTCTCTGGGTTTCTCGGCCGATTCTAACCAGCGCCCGCTGCAGTAGATATGAGAGCCGGGGTATCGTCTCCATAGAGACCTGCTCCATGTGCTCCCTGGTGCGACCATTCTGCAACATGCGTAGCACATCGTGGTGCGTCCACGGTAATTGCTGTAGCTCTACCAGTCGATTATGAGAGTCCACCCAAACGAACTCGTCGGCGCTGGTCACGTTGGTGTTAATGGTCTCCAGACTTGAGTGTCTCATCAGCCTCCTTACAGCTGGTTCTGAACTCTCGGAACCGCTTAAGGAGGAGTAGGTAGAGGAAGACTTGTGGGAGCGCATTGTAAGCTGCTGTATAGCCAATTTGATGTCTTCTAGACCGGAGCCTGACCAGGGGACCTGTAACTACGGTAAAGCGATCCGATAAAGAAACTGAGGGGCCATGATGAGTAACGTGTAGAAGTACGAAGCATTAATTCGATGTAATCTATTGTAAATTGACAACGTGCCAGTAACTCTGTTGAAATACTCTCTTGAACTTCTTCCTCTGACTTAAGGAATACAGTAAGAAAGCAGGGTTTCTTCGATTACATGGGATCATTGGAAAACATAGTTCTCAAAGATAGAAGAATGTGAATGTTTGCGTGAGTATATATATGTATCATTGTAAGAAGGACACCTTGACAGGTGTAGCTCTGTGTCTGTTGCGATTCTGTCCAGATCTACTCCTGCCATTTCTCTGGGTAACCGAGGCCGATAAGCGGTCGTCCTCTGGCACAGAGTTCAGCTGTTGGGGACTGTGCGCCCTATGGTGACGATGCGGTGGTGAACTGCTGCTCGTGTGCCCACCTGTGTCCGACATGCTTGCGTGTCCGGACGATCGATTCTCATCCGACGAGCTATTACCGGTACATTCCGGTCGCCTCTGGAAAAGATAGTCATACTTTAAAACATTCGCCCTTTGACACCGTGAGTATATACACATATACGTATATAGCCGCACAAGACGTATGAGTATACTTGTTTAATTGTAATAAGTTTTTAAAATATGTTACAACGGTCGTTTGACAATTTTATCGAATGCATTTGGATAATGTGATCCAAGCGATGCGCAGAGATGTCTGCGAAAGGAGTCGAAGATTAATTATATATATATTATTTATTATTATTGTATTTGGCTCAAGAGGTTGAGGAAGATCGGGAAGTGATAATGAAATTTGAGAAGCACTTTGAAATACCTGAAGCGCGCGAATTTCGTGTAAACTAAGGTGATGGTGTTGAGAGTGATGAGGATGCTGAGGCGTTGGCGTTGGAGCAACGCTGTCCGTGTCCCTTTCCGCCACCATGTGTACCATATTGTGTACGCCGTTTTTTGGAGAACTTTCCGTGAAATCCTTCGAGTATGGAGGGCAATATAAATCTCGTCCGCTGCCGCCGGCGGGTCTAAAGGAAAAAAACATACGTCAGAAAGATAAAAATCTCTTTTCGAGAAATTACCATTTTAATATTCTCCAGAATTCCGTTTTAAATTAAATGAGTGTTTAATTCTTCTCTGCTTTTCCTCTAAATTGCCAGACACATTTTCTCTTTCACTAAAATTATAAATCATTTTATGTATCGGTCGCACTGCTTTCCAAGAATTTCAAAAATTGTACTAATTAGTTGTTATCACAGTCTCTCTCTCCCTGTACGTTCCGTATGTTTCCAAACTTTCGAGACGTTCATAGAAATAACGAAACAAACAATTTTGTTCGAAACCTCGGCATTAGTATACATTAGTCGCGCGAGTAGGCCGTTTCGTAGGGAGCACGTTACAGAAATGTTAAATAAATAAAGTCGATACTCGATATCCTGTTAGGTAAGTTTCTCGTTAATTGCCCGCCAAATAATTCAGGCAAGCCTGTGCGCCGGTTCGATTCTCGTTTCTTTTCTTCCTTTTTTTTAACTCGCCTCGAGAAAGCGAGCACCTAAGGAAGAATATGCATCCGTTCCGTTGTGTTCCGTTGAAACGGTTCAGCTTCGAGGAAAATCAGTGATTCCGACCGGGCACGGGTAATCTACGAGCCAACAAAACTCTGTAATCCCTTCATCGGTGATCGAAGAGATAAATAGGACGGTAAGGGTGGACTTCTGCGACGAAACGTAATAATTTACACGTTCTGATGTGATCCTGCGATAAATCGTATTTGTAGTTTACGACTTTGTGTCTTCTGAAAGGACAAGAAGGCATTCTGATATTACGTACGACACGAAACTAACAATATATGTAGCAATAAGCATATATAAAATAACTAGAATTAGAAGGATGTATAAAAAAATTTGAAAATTTGAAAATTAGTTCGGTCACAAAACCAGCCAATCATTCTCTCCGTATATATAATACCATTGAATCATTAAAAGCGCTCTCTATAGATGAGAATTAGTTCGCGAGGGTGGCTCGGTCGATAAGAACCGTCGATAAAAATCGCCAAGCCACGGTTTCTCGTGTGCTCGATTCTCCGCTCCCGAAATCCCCTCGATGTTACGTAACCAGCGATTGCACGCGAGCTAGCGCCGTTCCGGTGTGCAAATTAGTAGCGTTGCCGGCCGATACGATAGTAACGAGAGATTCACGTGATCGATAAGTACGTATCGACGAGGACAGATCGTGATCCACGTGTGCTCTGTAAATCTCGAACCGGAGCCCCTGTTTCTTTTTTTCTTTACCTCGGAGGCGATTGTTCGTCGCGCCAGATGCTCGCGAGCCACGAATTCTTTCTTGGCGAGTGAATGGCCGGGTACGGAAATAAATTCGGTTTGTGCCGGACGAGGAGAAAAAGTATCGCGTTCCAAAAATCTACGGGTCGTCCTCCCAACGATGCACCCGAGCCTGTAATTAATCGTAAGGGCCGGTTTCTGCGTAAGCATACGGCGTTCAGGCTCGCGCGTTTCCCATTAGGTCGCGTTTCCATCGCTCTGGCCGCGTGCTCTGACGGTTTGGAATTGAAATCGTTGAGAAAAAGCTTCAATTTCTAGCCGCCACGTCGAGTAGCCGGGTGAGCAAGGGGTTAATGGATTAAGTAAAGGCGGTTTGATCGATGGAAATTCTCTGGATGGAAATTATATACGTCGTCGGGTGAATAATGTTGATGTGGCTGCGATGGAGAGAACAAATCGACTTTGCTCGCTTTCCACCGGCGAATCAATGTGTGTCCAAGAGGGTAACGGCGTTGAGGTACACGCGAGAATTGATTGGTAAGTTTTATCGTGGAATCTACGGAGCTTTTGGCAAAAAATTTTGTTTGAAGAATTTCATATCGTCTCGGAAATATAGTCTTTATAGAGTATAGATTTAAATGAGACACCCTGCATTCATTCTATTATTACTGTTATCTTCTCTACATTAAGATGCAAGAGGAATTCTGATGTAGCAAAAATAGTTGTTACAAAGATGATATTCTACTTATTATAAGTATCAATTTCTCAGGTACCGAGTTATTTAAAAGATTAATGCTCATGTTAAACAAGTTGACTACTTTCAATTTAATTTTATCTACTTAAATAACTACTTCCTTCGAAATGGACCAAGACTGTACTTATTCTCTACTATTGGTGATATAAACAAACCCTGTTCCGCCACACCGGTAACATAAACTAGATAGTCTCAACAGATCGAACTTTTTTTTAATGCGTCCGACGATACCAAAACCTATAGGAAAAGCAAAACTTGAATTGTGTAACGACTTCCTTCTTCTGATTTAATTTTCCTTTTCCTCCCGTTCCAATGCATGCTATCAAGAAAACCAGTTCTCCCTTCGGATACGGAAAAAATCAATCAAATTACATACATTTCGTTTCTAATTATTACTAGGGCCAGCGTAGAGCATCTCGTTATTAATGCAAACAAGGCATAAAACATAATTGCAACTCCTTATATATCATAACAATAATGTACTCTTTGGTACCATTTAGAACAGAAATCTATGGCGTTGCAAAAGATGTGGTTCACGCTTTGAATCCGTCTAATTCAATTTTTCTCCTCAGCGGTTTTTTCCGCGATCAGAAACGACGGAAGCTGTACGTTCGAATCGCGTGACTCACTCGATATAAATTAATATTCGCAGTACGTGCACGCCTTCGAACGCACCTGCTTTTCACATGAACTGCCCCGCGCGCGCGCAGCCTTCCGTGGGACTTATTGGGCCCGGTAGAAACGCGCCCTTAACTGCAACTACGGATAGTCGGGTCGAAGGGGCGCTACTGCTGGTGAACGTTTCATTCAACGGGCCTTATCCAATTATGCCTGACGAGAATAATTTCCTCTTTTGGGGATCGGCATTCGACAAAACGCAGAAGCAAATCATAATGAATTATTGGAACGATAATTCTAATGGTTTCTGTTTTAAGAATAATCGTAAATGTCGAAGAAATTCTACTTTTTACAAAGGATTCGTTTCACAGAAAATATTCTGCACCGAGTTTTGCTGTACGTATAGTTTGATGCAGTGATAAATTATCCACTTTCCACGGTTCTTGGTAAAATACTAATTTCTATGCTTTGTTGTAGCTAGTTCTATATTAGCAATAAATATCTGCATCTAGACTGCCTTACTTATGCACCGGTAATTACCTGTAATCTGAAGAGAGATGATTCTAAATGACCTACTTCATTCAGACTGGAATATTTTCAATTACCAGCGTTTCTTAGTCAACCACGCGTTACGTTGATGAATCTCTTTAGCTGTGTACAAGAAGAGGCCTGCGTGGGATGAGTGAGAGTGCCCGTCTCAGTAAAAGGCGATCGAGAGTGAACCATATGAAAGGAAGCTCATGAAAACACATGTCTCGAAGAGGTTGCTCCAATAATGTGATCAGTGGGCTGCGGATGTTTATACGATTATGGAAAATTTATAAATAGAGTATGCTCAGGATGTGGAGGCATCACTTGCGCCAGTTAAGTAGATATATCCTCTATCCAAGCTCAATCGAAAGCGTCTATACGTGCGGGAATATAAATTAAAAAAAAAATGTCCATATACACGTAACAACTTAAATCCTCAGATTATTACTCGGTCCCACCAAAGGCACCACGCCTAGAGCATTAATTGATGAACGTGTCGTTCATCAAATTCCACAATCAAGGCCCTACAGTCTCTTACAAGTTACCGCAAAAACCGTTAAGCACCATGAAGAACGAACCATAGCGCGGTTACGCGAATTCCACGCGCGGGCCCCACGGTAACACGCTCATTTTTCATCGTCACGGTGAACACAAGATTAGCGATGGGAGTGATACAAGCCTGCCTGATGATTTTCGAGAAATTCGACGTTCGTGCGGTTCGTTCGCAGGAGTTCTCTCACTGCAGTTCTTTCGAGAACAGCTCCTGCTTCTTTTTTGCGGTTTCAACTCTGCGTCTGCGACGCGTTTGAACATGTTGCAACACTCAGAGTTGTGCGAATAACTTTCTGACTCGCTGTATACACCTGTGGTATTCACTTCGCTGCTATGACATTGGTATTGATTATCATCGATAGAAGAGAAACCGGTACTGAGAGTTAGCACGGTATATCCAAGATTTCGATAGCCATCGGTGCTTCCTATTGTGTACAATATTATCTCTCCAACGGACACGTTTCTTCCTTACCTAATTGACGCGGAGTTATCCCTAAAAGTTCCTGAAGCATCCTCGGAGGGAGTGCCCGCGTTATCTCTGATTTGCGATCAACGATGTCTCAACTGCCAATGGGCATTGAATATGAGAAAAAGATATTCTTTATATCTCTTGTTCCACGATTATGAAATTGATTTGATTAAAATGCTTGGAGATTTCTTAACGAAATTGTACGAATTTAAATTACAGGTAATACACGATGCGACGAACGTTCCTGATTCTCGTTTTCGACGTAACTGAAGAGCAAGGAGATGACGCCAGTGACATCCGGAACGGCTGCATTACTGGTCAAAAGTTCAAGATCACGCTGAAAGAACGGAAGAATGGACTCGGAAGAAAATTGGAGCGAAATTTCGTATGGCTCAAGCTTCAGAAGTGACTACCAATCTTTTGATCGATAGCGCATCCCCCCGTCGAGTTTGTCCCAATCAGAGAGGTAATACCGTGCTTATATAGATATCAAATTGCCTGGCTATCATCGACATAAATCATATCAATCCCATCGCTGAGCATAACCGAGAGGTATCATGCCCGTCGCTACGCAAGTCTAGAGTGATTTACCCCCTCAGGCGCCACTGCTGTACGAAGCTCCAGTCTGCCTTGAACCCGCTACTGTCTCCCGGCAAGGACCAATAATCCTCGACCTGGCTCTCGTCCTCCTCGATCCTCAGCACGTCCTCCCTGCTAGGGCTGACGTTCACCACAATTTCGTGCGTGACCTTGGGCTCTTCGTTCTCCACCAGGCTCACCGTTGAACGTTGCCTCTCACTCTGCCCCTTACCGCTACCTCTTCCGTCCTCCGGCCCGTCTGCTTGCTCCTCCTTCCTCAAATCTACCATCTTCGATTCGTCTCGAATTGCAACCTGAGACGAGGCTTCCTTCGGATTGAATTTATTGTTCTGCCTCTGATTGCTGTCACCAAAGTAGATCACAGTCTTATGAGCCACATCTCTGTCGGTTTTCCCAATATTGCCTCTGGTCACTTGAGTCATCTTGCCCTCTATCTCCGTCACGTGACTTTTCCCCTCAATCGTGGCGCCATCTCCGCGGTCGTCGGACCCCGGGTCGGCCGTGTTATTGCTGATATTCAGCCATTCTTTCGACGGTGATTTGCTCGTAAAAGGCAACGCGCGACGCAAGATGAAGTTGACGCCCTCGCGACGAGGTGGAGCCTCTAGGTTGCCGGGCATCGTATAGTCGGTTAACTCACGGCAGATCACGCAAATGCAATCTTTCCCGTTGCATGGTCTTCGTCCCCTTGATCGCATGTCATCTGGTGCACTCGCGCGAATACATTTTATTAGAATCCTCGAAGTCGGTGACGCGGTTTTACTAGAACCCTCGAAGACTGCAACCAGAAACAGGGAGTTCCGAGTACAGGGTGGTCGTCGGCCGGTTATCTGGGAGGATGTCCGTTGACTAACCGCTTTTTATCGCGTTATTCAGAACACTATTCTGATTATTCGAATGACGAAACGTTTTCTTCGACGCGAAGGAAAGATTTAAACTGTTAGAGCAATTCGTTGGCCGTGCGATGAAGTCCTTTAAGATGTTATGTTATTTGCCAGGTTCACTGATTGAAATGCACTTTGATACAAGTAACAAATTTCTTCAGTATCTCGCAGAATCAAGATTAAAGTGTCTTTTATATAATTTTCCTGTTTCAAAGTACGTACACAGCGTCTGCGAAAAGTATTGGCAAGAACCCAGTTTTCCTTTCGTTTGGTTTCTACGTTTCACTTCCTGAATGCCAAATTGTTATAGCAACATGAAAGTTCTGCTACATGATATGAAATTGAGCACCTTGAAGGTATGCTACAGTGTTACTAAATCCAATCATAGTTCAAATCCCATTAGCAAGCCATATCAATTTAGAGAAATTCAACGTTTAAGTAACGAATGATAAAATAGCCTCTTTTGTATAACAGTACTTTACAAACCCAAAAATGTATCAAATTTGGCCACGTACTTCGTAGCCACTGTACGCGTTTAAAGACATCCCAATCTGCCGATAAATTGTTCGTCTACCTTATCGACGCGATAAATATCCAAGCGAATCGCGTTCGTCTGGTCACGAATTGCGAATCACCGCGGGCAATCGGCGTTACCGAGTCGTTACGAGCCGTTTTTTAGCTCGCGTCCCGGTTCCGGCACGCGACTAAAGACATTACGGTTCGCGGCGACGGGATCAGCAGGTGAAACGCGCGCATTTCCTTCGCGGGGCGCAATGTCGACGAATAAAGCACGGCTACCGTATCACTTTCGTTTCGCCGCGTCTCTACCCCTCGAGCACCGGCGTAACAGTACCACGAAAACGGGGAGCTTCGACGGTTATCGCGTGGGAACGTTTTTTCTCTTCCTCCTTCCCTCTTCAGCTTCCTCCTCTTTTCTTTCCTCGTGAATGAAGAGAACGATCAGTGTACTTAAAACGAATGGTCATTACTATGCGTGTCTTTGCAGTACGGTTTATGGTCTCTTTGAGGAGGAAGCGGTGATGGACGGTCTTTATATAGAGTGTTCTGGAATGGGTTAAACAAATGGCTATTCTCTACTGAAAGGAAATTCTCTGGTGTCATTTACAAAGGAAACTTGACTCGTGTCGAGCTAAAATAATTTCTTTTCCAGCGTGATATGCAGATTTTTGGAATAGAACGATATTTACTTGGACACAATTCAAACGAATGCACGACGAATCTGTAATCTTATGTTCTAATCCTCTTATAACCGAGCATATGAGAGATTTGCTTAGAACCAAGTCCATTCCTGACTGGCAAAAATATCGTTATCCAAGAATTCGTGAGAAACCGTACCGAAATGCTCGCTGGGCGGCCAAACATAGAACACAAGAGACCAATTACGCGGCCTCGTGCGTCCGCGTGCGCGACTTTCACCGTTCTGCTCCGTGGAAAATCGATTCCGAACGGAATATCTCCAATTTCTACCAGCGTCCACTAATCTATCAGACTCATTCATAGGTTCTTCCATATAAATCGCCTCACGCGGCAGCAATCCTCTTATTTCCCTTGGACCACAATTCTCTCCTCAGCTGACTAACATTACCGAATATTCCTCGATGAAAAAAAAAAATATTAGACGAAACGTTACATTAACGCAACGTCTGGACATATAACTGGTTAAATTACTTTTGATCGAAGAAGACCGAAAGAGAGTGAATTCTACAACTTATATCTGAGCAATACGGAAGTAATCGTGATTGATGGATCGGGTCGTGGTAGTTTCTTATATAAATCGACAGATTGGTGTTAAAAAGATTGAAATCGAATCTACAGAGGCTACTCTCAAATATGCTCGCATTGTTCATCTGTTCTAGGACCATCAACAAGTGGCAGTAATTAAACAGAAAACCGTCGCAGCTACGAATACAGAAAAACAATAAGGAACAAGGACGACAAAAGAATTCCACCTCTGAAATCACACATCACACTTGGAGCGATCTCGTTTTTCAATTTCACTCACGCCCTCCCCCTCTCGCGACACCTTAGAAATCACAGTACCATCGAAACCGAGGAGAACCGTAATCTCCCATGATCGAGAATCATAACGGCGGTAGTAACGAGAAATGGTAAGTAAAGACACGGTATCTAATACAGTTCGTTCCTCGATCGAACAAGATCAAACCCGGCGGTGTTCCACTTTAAATCCACGTCCGGCGTATCGCACACGCGTCCCCAGTTTCTTGTCCCGCTCCGTAGCGTGGTTAAGTGCTGGCTGCCACTTGTAAACTGTTATGCTCTTTTCACCGGACAGAGAGCGTAGGAAACGGGAGAGTGCAAACGAACAGTGTCTTTAGATGCCCCACCATATACGTACATACGTATGTACCGCATTAAAGTACACGGATACGCACCCATACAATGCCGTGCAAAAGTTTGGTTTACCCTTCGCTATTCGCACGAAACGAGTTTTTTCACGCACTGTATACGGGGTTACCCCAGTAGAAATATTGTATTCGCTTTGGAGATATCAGGTATGAATTAAATGGTCTGTGCATTTCAATCAACTTTTGGTCAGCATTAAAACACTAAATACTTTCGTTGACCCTTCGTATTTAAATACTGACTAAAAGGGATTAAACTACTGATTAGTAAAATACAAGCGGGGAATGTTTGTTGTATCATTTGGGACAAGATGGTCCTTGAGTGTTTTCTAAATATTTTAGTTCTGATTATAGCTATCATTTTATCATTGGCGTTGCTGCTGGTAGTACGCAAATCGTATAACTTAGAGCGTGATGTAATATATGCTTCTAGCAGATACACTGTGCGTCAAAATAATGTTATGTAAGTATCATTTAAGATCGATATATGGTAGTATCTCCAGTTAGTGGGACTGCGTTTAACGAACACCATTATTTTAGCACCTGCAGGACTTCTCTTATCTAACCTGTTGCTGGTCATCGATTTAACGTGAAGAGTCGAAGCTTGCTCTCCGATGGAGTCGAATAAACGGAGTTCTATTCTAGAAATGGTATCGCGTTATGGATAAAATACAGATTGTGACTCTTATTTTATAATTACATAGTTGAGAAATACGATTGCTCAGAAATTGTAACACGCTGAAAACTTTTGAGCGGCAGTGTATGCAAACGCGTTCGCGTCTGTTTCGGGGGAGAGTTTCCGGCGGCCATCCTACTTCCTATGACCGTGTACTCGAATCGCCCTAACCACGTCCCGTGACGATTCTCGGACGCCGTGTTTTTTTTTTTTCTTCTTTTTTCCCCTCCACGATCCTTTCATCGCGCTCGGCCGGTCCCTTTTCTATGCAAAACCACGTTTATCGCGATCGAAGGGCGTTAACTGTTAACTGGCGGTATTGGGAAACGCGGTTGTTGCGTGTGTGCGCGCGAAGAGAAGGGGTAACGATCTGTGAGCGGGATTTACGGTGGCTATAAGATCGCATTTTTGTGTTCGTTTGCACGTTCGTTTGTTACGCTCGTTTCTAACGCACAACCATTTTTCTAATCGCGCGAACAAGCAGTCTGGAACCTTGAGTGGAAAATTGTTACGTATCCGTTGCAAAACTTTAGGCCTTTTTACTTAACGTTAGTATTTACAAGATATTTAATCGATTGTATTAACAACAGGTCGTAATTAAGTGATCCTGTGGAGGATTCATGAAAAAAATGTTCAAGTAGATACGGGAGATTCGAATTGGATGAAATTAAGCTTTATGTGCGACTTAATAATTCCAATTAGACAGGAAGATTAAGGGGGATTGAAATTCCACACGTGTTAACGGCTGAAGGGAGCACAGCTAATTGAAATTAAACTGCTTTCGCTCGTAAAACTAAATAAATTGAAAGGAGATCAAACAAACAACCGAGAGAAAAAGTTTGAAATTACGATTAAGTTCGTGTCGTAAACCCCGCCACATAGGAACAAGAACCAGCGGATTCGAGTTAATTGAGACATATTAGGGTAACAACCCTTAATGAAGCAGCTGCTCCAATTATACGTTCTTCAGTAGCTCCAGTGGTATGAGACAAATGATAAAGCACCATTTATATACAGTGCTGGACAAAAGTATTGGCACAGCATGATTGTTATGATAAAAATGCTTATAACTATGAAACAAATTGTTAAAAAGGAAAAATTTGTTTACACGTTTATTTATTTATTATTCTAGATTATTATTTAACAGAAACAGTAATATAAATAAAGTGATATGCGAAATAATAACAAAAACATATTTATTGAGCGTTTTAAGCATGGACAAAAGTATTGGCACAAATGATTGAAAGTACTTAGAAATTAAAAATTAATATTTGGTTGGCCCTCCATTCCTCATGATAACTTCCTTCAATCGTTTTGGCATTGAAGTTACCAATTTTTTTGTAAAATCCGGCTCTATATTGTTCCATTCTTGTAAAATAATAGCTTTTAATTGGTTTTTGTTTGTTATATTATATTTTCTAATTTTTTTTTCTAATTCATTCCAAACATGTTCGATGGGATTCATGTCTGGACTCTGGGGTGGGGTATTTAATGTATGTGCGGTATTGTAAACGATCCATTGTCGTACAATATAGGCAGTATGTTTTGGATCATGGTCTTGTTGAAAATAAAAATCACGCGGGAGATTTAATTTATTAGCACTTTTAAATAAATTTTCCTTTAATATATTTAAATATACATATTTGTCCATAATCTCATCTATGAATACTAATTCGCCAACCCCAGACGCTGCAATGGAACCCCATACCATGACTCCACCTCCTCCATGTTTCACAGTGGCTTGTAAATGTTGTGGATCCATTTCCGTATTTGGCTTTCTCCAAACTAATACTCTGCCATCTGATTTAAATATATTAAATTTAGTTTCATCTGAAAATAATACGTTATTCCAGAATGTGGGATCCTTTTTTATAAATTCTTTTGCAAATTCTTTTCTCATCTTCCGATTCTTCTTGGATATGTATGGTTTCCTTCTTGCGACACACGCAGAATATCCCGCATCTTTTAACACTCTCCGTATAGTTTTCGAACTTACTTCTTTTTTATTTTCTTCATTTAACTTTGCTCTAAGTTGTGATGAGTTTAATTTACAATTTATTTTCACTTCCTTTACAATTTTCCGTTTTTCTCTAACTGTTAACTTTGAGGGACGTCCACTTCGATTCCTACTTTTGAAATCTGATTGATTCTCAAATCGTTTTACGACACTTCTAATAGTGAATCGACTTCTATTAACACTTTTTGCTATTTCACTATAAGATTTTCGCATTTTGTGCAAATTTAATATTATTTTTCTCTCTTCACTTGTAGTTTCTTTCCCTCTTCTTGACATTGTTGCTTGTTATATTTCCTATGTTGCTAATCGACTGAACTTAAGGATGACTGTTAGAAAAAATGACTATCAGGGAATCCCCTACCTATACCATCAAGTGACAATCGGATTTTTTTCGGAGAGATACAACTACACTAAATTTTGTATAATGTGCCAATACTTTTGTCCATGCTTAAAACGCTCAATAAATATGTTTTTGTTATTATTTCGCATATCACTTTATTTATATTACTGTTTCTGTTAAATAATAATCTAGAATAATAAATAAATAAACGTGTAAACAAATTTTTCCTTTTTAACAATTTGTTTCATAGTTATAAGCATTTTTATCATAACAATCATGCTGTGCCAATACTTTTGTCCAGCACTGTATATATACGTTGGAAGGTAAAAAGGACACGAAAAATAAATTTAAAAAATTACAGCTATATTTATTCAACTATAATCATTAACTTCTAGAGTTGCACAATGCCTGATATTCACACGAGATCGATAAATCCGAACGATTGAAACGGTACCGCCCACGCGGCTCACGCTTAGATCGTACAACAATGAAAATAACCAAGGAAAGCCAGCCAGCTAGTGTCACCGGCTTCCGGTACCGTTTCACAATGGCCAGGAAAATTCTCAGGAGTTTTCCTACCGCAATTAGTCGAAGATGCAGGGATACAATGCGGAAGAGGGACAATTAAGTAGGCCACAATCATTTTGAGGAAGCGAGAACGAATTTAATACAAATTTTTATGATATACAAGAAAATAATTCAACAAATGCATTAAGAACGCTATTAAAAAGTAGAAAGAAGAAAAATGGATAGAAAAACAGCCGAATTGAAAGGAAATGAAAATATTTTCCATCGTTGAAGAAACAATAAAGCGAAACACAAGCGACGGAGAATGGTAAAGCATTCTAATTGATCACGAATGGCGTTGTTCTCGTTGAAATACGCCCGTGATAAATTCGCGTGAAAGTCATAAGGTAATTTTACTCCCTAGACAAACCGGTCTTCGTTTTTTCCCCCTTTATGAACTGCATTCTACGTGTACGCGGACGCAGGCTGCGCGCAGCGTTATTATTTAAATTCTGTTAAGATTAATCCCGTGTATGGAAATCGTGCTAGATACTGACTCTCGATCAGTTCTACCATTTGCATAAAGATTCCTTCGAGTAGATTAATTCGCTCGTTTTGTTGCGCGCACTTAATGGATGAACAGAGAGGAAACACTTTATTAAAAAACGTTACGCATTTGCTGCTAACTATAAAAAAGAATAATTCTTTTTTGTTTATTACAGATTTCTGAACGATGCGACGATAAATTTTCACGCAGGAGGAAAATCTTTATCACCGACAACTCCAAAGCAGGCTTGAATCAATTAAAAGCTAAGACGGAACATTGATGGGTTCCCCCAGCAGTGACCTCATAAAATCGCTTTAATTCCATCTCCCCTTCTGGAACGTCACTGGTACATTCCATCACCGCAGCCGTGTACAGCCACTTCATTCATAAATTCACTTTCGTCCCATTGAAACAACGCCATCGTTCACCTCTTTATCGGGCGCGCGTTTAATGAAAGACCAATTAAATTTATCTGAATTATCGGTTCCCTCGGAATGCCCCATCGACGACCGCAAACGGAACGGTCGCGCTCGCATTGCCCTTTTCCGGGAACGGACAGTAGCAGCGACGGAAGTCTTTAATCTATAACATAACGCGCCCTCCTCGAGAAAGGTTTCGCAAGGAGGAGTTCAAGGCGCGCATTGTCCGTGATCATCTGGCGAAACTCCGGTGTCAAGGGCGGCAACCGTTCCTCCTCCGACTGGAGGATATTAAATTAATTATCGAACCGTATCTTCCTTTAAACACCGCGATATCTCGCTCGTTGGTCTTCACGTAGTTGTAATCAAAATCGTACTTGCGTCATGATTACGTAACGGTCGAGTTAGCGGCGGCTATAAATCTGCTTCTTAGCTTGCGCGTGACGAACGAATTACAAAGGTATTTGTTTACAAACATATACGAAAAAAAAGTATAGACCTGTGTAATATGAATATTGAAATTGAGATTGAATTAATTTTGTTGCAGGCGGACCCGTTCGTACATACTCGTGCTTTTGTCCTGTAATACGAGTGAAATGCTGAAAGAGTTCGTGCTCGAAGGATATACGTGTACGAACAAACGTGTAGAAACGAAGTTATATAAATGTCAACACTTGTACGATGGAATGAAAAGTAGGAGACATTCGTGGACTCTTATACGAACGACCCAGTTAGTTATCTAAATCGTCTAGTTCTCTGATCATCGGGTTATATGTCGCACTATTTCATACATCATGAGATAGAAATTACGATTGTCATTTCCTAAACGCGTTAGTCATTACTGTGTCTCTGTTACAGAGCCTAAATTCAGTTGAAGTTTGACTCACTCGTTCAGTAATTAAGATCCGCTCCTGACTCATCCCATTCATTTAACAACCGGGGGCTAAGGTCATCCTCTCCCAATTAAACTCTTTACGATATGGTTCTCTCTAGAAAAGAAGTCACCGACATCAAACGTACAGCACTCTTTATCAAGTAAGAGAACAAATATCTAATTCATCTCTTGTAATTAATGTGTAACGAGTAGGCATTTTACATTATCGATACGTACAAGTAGATTATGAAACTAGATATTTTGCTCACCAGGTTAATCAGTGCAATTTGTCATAACTGTTGATTAATGGTTTCCTACCACTCTATGAAATATATTTGTATAGCGTTATAGCATACGCGTTTTTTTAGGTAGGTTTGATATTTGCGATGTTCAAGTGCTTAAAAAAAAATAATATACTTCAGTCAAAGGAGAGACAGAAAGGGGCAAGGAATTATGCGAGAGAAAACCTGGCGTCCCTTTACGATCTATAAAATTGTGCAGTAAAATTGTTAGAAATTTGTTGTTTAAGTAAAAACGACACGGCCAGGTTTAATTACGGTTCTACGGTGCGTTTAAACGTTCGGCTTTTTCGTCGAACTGAGAGAACGTGGAAATAATTTCGCAACGACACGGTTATTATTATGCGGAATTTATTCGACGCTATTCACGAAGACGTGTGCTTAATTGCAATACGGGACGGGTAATAAGACGGTGTTTCGAGCGCCGGAATCTCTTCTGGAACGAGGGGAATTTTGTTCACGGTTAACTGAAACGCCATCTACATATTTGATTTTTCCCGTTTGCGGAGGTGTGCTATTTATTTTTCAGAAACAGGATGGCCGTGTTTTCAATGATTTTTAACACCGTTCTAACGTAAACGTCAATTCGTGGATACCTACATAAATCTCCTTACAAATTTCATAAACTAAAACATCCTTAACAGCTTATATCCCTTTTCAGAAATACAATTTTCACAAGATGATATCTTCGAGCTTGCAACGATCGCGATAAGAGTTATCAGTGAAACTGAAGAAAGTGAAATCGTACAGGAAGACCAGCTAGGGTGAAGGAGTTACATACCTGACCTACCGAACTGAGGAGTAACCAAGATGTTATCGATCCCCAAAGAAAGGAAAAAGGTTGAAAAGGTACGAGAGATAATCTGCGTCTTATGCTTTGTTATTTCCGTTGCTTGTATTCTGCGTTACCGAAATATGTACAAAAACGATCGTTCGCCGTTATACTCCTGCCGATAAAAGTTTATTAACAAATCTACCAGACACGACATTCTACAAGACTCGCTACTAAAAATTTCTCGACCGTACAAGATGAAGAATCTTCACGTTCTGAAGTTAATTTATATTTCATACAATGTCGGTAGAAAAATCGGCAGACCGTTCCCAGCAATCATCATCAGAAACCGGATTCAACTCGAAAGTGCTACACACTTAACCCACCAAGGACAGAGTTCATACGGGTTCTAGTGCCGTTCTTCGCGACCCAAGCCACTGTACGAGTCCATCATATTACACGTACAGATTTCTGAACGGTTAACCGTTGTACGCTGTGCTGGGCTTGCTATTTTCAAAATTAATCGAAGTCACCAATGAAGAATTATCAACTCTTTGACTGCTACTGATAAGACAAACGATATCATAAAAAGTATGAAAGCTCGCAAGATCGAGAACGTCCTTCATCAAGATTAAGAACTCCTGCCTGGCACAGTTTCACCTGAATCGCACACGATAACTTTGATCTGAATCCTTCGCGTTCGCTCGACGCGCACCAGAAGCATCGCGCACGACGTCCCTGACCTAGCGATGCCACGTTTGAGTCGGTAAAAGCTAGTTAAGATCAGCATACGCGTGCTAAAGAGGAAGGAAAGGAGGAAAGAGAGAGGCCGTTAACCTAAATATCGCTGCCAGATCTGGCTGAGCATCAGCGTGCCATCCTCTCACGCGTTCTATTATCGCGATCACCCGGTTCCCAGTTGTAACGCTGTTGTTCCCTCCCTCTGCTTTCGGATAACTAATTGAAACGAAGCCCGCGACTCTCCTTTCGCACGATCGCGTGAAATCCTCCGTGGATTTCTATTGCGCCCGTCCTGGCGTTGCCGCGGAAGAGGAACGGGGTAGGACGACAAGATGGTTGTTCGAAAGAAAGAAATTCTTTCGCGGGAGAGCGGGTATCCTGCGACCAAGGGAACTTGGTCGGTTGATTAGCCGTGGAACGAAAGGAAATTCAAAGGGGATAGATGAAAAGTGAGAGTTCGCTGCTCGTCCCTGCTCGCTGATGAATCGAATAAAAGTGGAAAGTGTATTGTTGCGAGAACGAGAGTCCGACGAGAAGCCGATTTAATTGTGTGCTAACTCGATCGCGTGAAAATCTATATTTACATACACGTGCACATCGGTTGGGATATTTAGCCTGTGAATTCGTTTCGTGCATTCTTCGTTGGTATGTTGCGTGTGGGAAAGATGAGGTGTATTTTGTATTAGACGGGGTGTATTGTAGTTTTTAACAATAAGACGAAGGGGTCCACTGCTTCTTTCTACCAAACAGGGCACCCTGAATGGGTGGTGCAGGACAAAGAGCGCTCTGCCTTTATTTGGTGTCGTTGAGTAGTCGTGAACTTAAAGCATATTCAATTGCATCTCGATAAGTAGATGATACACACTTGTTGATAAAGATTACATTGTGTGTATATTACTTTCACAAAATTGTAGATTCGAGCGTATCAAGAACGTTCAACCATCTGATGATATTGATCGGTAACATTATATACGTGTCTCTCAACTTGATCCATTCAATGTTGTTCTATAGATCATACGTTTAACACAAGAAACCTGATACTATCCCATACGGATCTTAAAATCATGAATTTTAAAATGTAACGCAATCTCCACACGTTCCACGTAACGTATCATCGTTCTTGATCTCCCATACCCTAGCTAGATTTAAATTTTCAAAAGAAATAAAAAGAAATGCAAGTGGTAAAAGAGGGAAATTCCAGAAAAGGCGAAACAATAGCAAAAACCATTCCGATCGAACAATTCTCTCATTGTTATCTGTTTTAACGGCTCGTTGAGAACTTGATGGCGTGCCGGTTCGCCGTAACGTCTGGGGGAAACGTTCGACGTACTTACAAGGTATATCGCGATCGTGGTACACAGTTTAAACGCTACCCGCGACGTAATTGTTTTACGTAATACAACGTAACAGACTCGTGAGCCAAATAAATACTTGTACGTATACGTACATCGCGTGTTATACACCGTTACACGAGAGTTTCAGAACACTTGTCGCACGAAGAGTTGAGGGGAGAAACGACAAACAATGTTCGCCTTTCGTAATTTTTTTATTTTATTCTACATTTTGCAGATCCACCACCTCTGAGAATACATCGGTAACGTCGCTTAAAAGGGCACGAGGTACCACCAAGAAGGTTCTACAAAATGTAGTCAGCTACCAGAAGCATCCTAGAATCCCAGATTTTTCCCAGCATCCCTTATACGTCGTACATGAATCTTTAGAAAAGGTAAGTTAGAAGCTAGTACTTTTCAGCCCATTTAAGTGGCGCAGCTCCAATTCATTCTCAAATATAGCCATCTCTTTGTGGTATAAAAACAGCAAGTTTACAGATAGAAACAACAACTAATTTAATTATAAGAATTGATGTCCAGAACGTAGTCGTAAGGAGAATCTAATTCGTGACACCCTCGAACATCTTTCAGTTTCCTTTCGCTATCGAATTCCCTTGTACCCGAGCGAAACGACAATCTTGAAGTCGCGTACAACGTCTCCCGTCCTCTTACAGTCGAGTTATTCAAGCTCTGTCGCCTCCCAATTCTGGTCCTCGGGTACACGGTGTCCTACGGTATTTTGTTACACCCTGTACGTGGCCAGTGGTGTATTCGAATGGAACGGGACCCGTAGGAGAGTCGCGTCACCGTAAATCGGTCAGCCAACGAGCTACACGGACAGGCTTTCTCTTCGATAACCCTCGATAACCCTAGCCCTGACACGCGGAATATTTTACGCTTGCGCATCCTCGTCGTCGGCTCGCGTGCGCGCGCGCCTCTCGCGATTTCATTGATACCTTACCAGCGATTTGTCCCGCTCACTGTTTTATGGGGATTCGTTCTTAATTGCACGTCAATGCCTTCGGGTGTTGATATAAAGTATGTATCTGTGGCTTAAAAGACGCGTACACGGTTTATGGTGGCGGGACGCATGATTTACTCCGGTGATTCCCAGGGGCAGGGTGTGTTTTGATTGCTTCGAGTGAAAGGTGATTTAAGCCAATGATCTCTGACCGTCAACTAAGTTGTTAGAACTTAAGTATGAAAAATTTCAATGATCCTTCTGTTTCGAACAAAAGTTACAAAATAACATTTATAGTTATTCTAGTGTTGCTATTAACGACGTTGACTCACAAGAGGGTGAACTTGAAATAGTCTGATAAGTATCGTCTAGGATTTACGTATTAATACATTATTCATTAGTATGCTCACTTTCGATACAGTACATGTAATATATACCATTATGTATACATTTATCGCTGGAACATATAACACCATAATTTTGTGTCAATGTTAACAGCTTTTAAGAGTTAAACTAAGAACATTGACAAATTTTATGGCCATAAATTTCGATCAGTGGTATCTGCTTAGATACATTCCAATGCGAACGTTTCTCTTATAAAAAAAACCAGCTCAACGTAATAAAAAAATAAGTATTACACGTCCCTGAACCGGTGAACCACTCGAAGTTCCCTATTCATCAATTCCGCAACAATTTGCACACGTACATTACGATTATTCATACAAGACGCACGCTACGGTAAGTACGCGAGATTGATTTGGCTTGAGGTAGCGTAAACCACCATAACCATGAATAACAACCACATAACAAAGGCATTTACCGTGAACGCGTACACGCGTGCGCTTAAAGAGGTACGCACGCACGTGCGCTCGCAAGGCAGTTTAAAGGAAGCTTAAACGACGAGCACGTTGTATTTCGAACGAGTCAACGACCGCAAAAAAATACGCCAGTCATCTTTCGCTGTAATCGTACGTAAGAGGATCGTGGAATGCGCGAATGCAATCCCTACGGTATGAGAATGATCATCGCCGAGGATAAACACCCGAAGTGACGCGCATCCTCTAAGCTTCTCCTTCGAAAACGCGCGCGATTATTTATTAAATCAATGGAGGAAGCCCCGTGAAATCGCACGGCGAACGAATAGCTCTACCATTCTTCCCTTCTCCAACCCTATCCAACCACGTGAAAAATTGAAATTCATTTCTGACACGGTTGATTGATGCCGCGATGCACTCGCCTTGGGCCAACCGGAGTTTGCATTGTGTCTAGCACTCGCCAGCAGATGGAACTGCTTTCAGCTTGCGGTATTTTATCCTAAAGGATTCCTTTAAACTTGGAGTATAAGGAGTAGTTCATCTTTGAGTTAAGCAACTGTAGCTTCGTCCCATATCGATACGTTGAAATGAACTTAGGCTTATGAATGATAAGGTTTGTTTTCAGGAGCATACATTATTCATGAAAAATTGCGTAAATAGTTCTCCATTTGTTGGGAGTTACGAACACCATCGCGCTTTGAGAAATACTAAACGTTTAGGGGTGTCCTATTATTTTGTCACGGAGTGTATTTACAGTTTACGTTAGTTACTCCGTACGAGCCCGTTATGCGTACACACCGGGTGAACGAACTCCGGAAATTTGTGGGCCTATTACGTGAACCCTTAAATTTCAGTGCCTATTTGTATGCCGAACAGATTTTTCAGCGGCTGAGAGCCGTGGTGCGCGGCGTGGTGTCGATGGAACTAAATGATGGGGAAAGGGGAGGTGTGTCTTACGAATATATGCTCGTTCGACATCGTTAATCGAATCGGTCGTAATTACGTACATCGTAAATTTTAATGATCCTTAATCGGATCGGCAAGTGGACTGGCTTCTTTTTTAACGGTGTTGTTTTGAGATCCCGCGCTAAACATCGGACCGAAAAAATATTTCAGAAAAAAAGGAAGAGAAGACGGAACAGTTTACGCTCTGTGTTCGGAAACAAAGGCCCTTGAACTCTGGTTGGTAAATACCGCTGAAGATTATTTTTTGCTGGCTTCTGAAAACAATTTTCTTGATCTACGAACACTCGAGGAATCAAATTTATCGTATTGTAAGTAATGAATAAAATGTTTTAGGTGAACGATACTACTTACCTCATTGGGGTGTAACATAATTGAGATCCAAATGAAAACAAAAAAGCAGAATAGTCTGAAACATAATGCAGCGTTTTTGGGCATAACGCTGCTTTTTGGAATACAACTCTGCATTACAATATTACAGAACGGTAACATTGTAGGAATGAATGATCCTGCATATTAACTTGGGAGTAATAGACACCTGATAATGTAGATTGCGTCAATTTACGAGAATTTCATGCTCCAAGCTCTTATCGTAACTTCCATCTGAGGTTGCAGACGGTAAATCGTGTTTCCCTGGCATCATGAACGTCCTATGTTTCACCAGCGTTGCAAGGATCCGATGACGCACTGATACTGAGTCACCATCACGTTCTTAAGGAACGCACGCTCACGTTACAGATCATTGATAGGTAACCGCAAACTTTTAACCAATCGACTACCTGGCCGATCAAAAAAAGCAGTAGCGAATAATTTGAATATATATTTCAGCCAGCAACGAGTCCTGTGGAACTTCGTTACTATTAACGACAAAACGTAGTATGAAAGCTATAGATCATTGAATCCACCTTGCACGTAACAGATGCTTTTTCTGCTATATTAATTAATTGCGAGGATCTTAGATATTTCCAATATCACGGTCCACTGTGCAAAAGAATATTCGTATCGAAGTAAGTATAGCTCCTGCAGCGGTGTAGAAGAATATCTAGTTTCGCGCAAGAGAAGGTCAACGTTCCCAAAGAGATTCCTGGGCGGTTTTAATCGATCGTTATCGGGGCTAGCGGATCACCGTGAACGCGACCATTAATCAGATCTTCGTTAAGATCGATATCGATTACAGAGGATCGCTGGTGGATCAGGCGGCTGGAGGTTCACGGAAAATAAAAGAAGACTCACCGGCGTGGCTTGGGTCGCAGTATCTCGTGGCCGGAATCGGATATGCAGATACTCAGGCTCAATGGTCCCCCATAGTGTTCTGGGGGCGCACCGGTTTGGACGGTCTGCTGCTGGGGACTGGATATACCGCCAGAACCGGAAGTGCCGGTCAAAAACAACGGTTGCTGCCCGCAACCGTCCATCGTGGCTCGCTCGACGTTCATTGTGTCTCCCGTTGCCAATTGCGCTGGAAGACCTGCGAATTCAGGGCATTTTACACATCTCTTAATGAGACTCGTTATATTTTATTAAGAAATACTGGCTCTTAGCAAGACGGAAAGAGGTAATATTTTTATTTTACTCTTATCTATTACAGCAATCAGTTCCTCCGATTCAGGTTTGGATATAAATTCTTCCCTATGGTAAACAATATTCGAATGTATTATCAAAACTTAATCAGAAACAGAAAGTAAGGTAAACTAAATTAAGATAAAGCGAAACGCTATTAAAGCGAAGATTAAAATATCGTTGCCGATCTCTCCATCTTTACAAAGCAATTAATTTCTACAATTAACGCGGAATCCTATTTAAACTTTCTTCGAAGGTATCCAACGCATCTCAATTTCATTAGATAATTAATCATAATAACGTAACAACATCCTTTTCTTATCGCGAGCGCGGGTAAATCTTGCCGGTTAAACGCGGTGTAGAAACTCGACTCGAGAAATTCGCAGCGATTGGGAAAATCATCGGTGGAAAGTAATTGTGCGGGACTTTCTTTTCATGCGCGAAGGTCATTAACGGGCGTCTGGATGATTCTGAGAGTAATTAGCGGCGCGATAGTATCGCAGACGAGAGGAAACAATTACTCCTCTGCTTATGCGCGCGGTGTTTGTTGTCGCGCCGCGAACGGCGTTAATTATCGTTGGAAACGCATCGAACACGTTCAGAGGAAGGGTGCACGGGTGTTCGGTATGCCGTTTGTTCCGCGCGAGATCCAAGTGTCGTTCGGGAAAATTCACTGGAACTTTCTACATTCAGAATAGATAACAACACGTCTGTACATGGTGCGATGTGGAAAAGGATTGAGCAATCCAAAGAACTTACAGGCAAGTCGTGTGCATTGAAATTTCTGTCTGGAAGTTTGTTCGAATTTTGTTGAAGTTCATAGGTAAAAGACTAAATTAGGAATTTTACTTTTCGCCTGGCCATGCTTTCAATTATCATTCTTTTTGTTCTTTATTATCCCTAGTATTGAGAAATCGTACTCTTTGGCAATTCGCACGGTTGCAAAACTCGCAAACCTTGTGCAGAACCAATAACTGTTTCTATGAACTCCATTTGAGGTCAATTGCTTGCTACCCGTTTATTACGCAACCCCCCTAATGAATACAAAAAACACGAAATAATCGATTCTTTTTGCGAATCGGGGACAAACCGGTCTGCCGCCATTTTTAACGTATACAAATTGATAAACGCGTTCTACGTGTTAAGTAGATAATACAACTATTCTGAAAAGTGGCTACACTGGTGATACTTATACCATAAAACGAACAAAGATATCGTTAAACATTTTTTTAACCAGATTATTACCACTGGGATACTTGTTTCAATCAATTCACTTATTCTATATTAAAAATAGATTCACAATTAATCTCTTTCGTTACTGTACAATCGTAGAGATTTCGTTTGATGTTCAGAGTAATACGTTTTAATGATACAACCGGAAAACGATTTTTTAATAGGAATCACAATATTATAAATTAGATAGAGGTACGTTTTCTCTAAATAAAAGTCAAACTTTGAAACGACTTCGAAATCAAGGATTTAATTTACTGGTGATTAGAGAAGTATTCATTAGGGCCTGAAAAAGAGGACTCCACACGGTTGAATGCTACAAATTAGAGGGAAGAGAGGAGGAGAGATTTATGATTTATGAAGTAGAAAGCTGAATACCCTGAAAACTATTTCCCCGAGAGACTGTAGCTTCTGAGCGTAAAGAATCTCCATCATAAAGAATCTTATATTTGTCTTACGTTAACATGAATTTTGTGAATGTCGTAAATATTCCTTGATATCGGTTCGAATAAATTTAAGGGGCCCGAATCGCAATGAACACGTTAAAGAAAATAAGATTTAGAGTTCTCACGCGCCAGATTTAACCTCCGCTATTCATCGCTGACCTCGGAACCCACGAAAACTTAGCCGAAAAAAATCCCTCGGTATTCAGCGTCCATTCTTCTCGCGAAACGCTGAAGAATGTTTATCATAAGAATCGTAAAACTCATCGAACAATACTGGGCACCGTGTAACAACAATCGAATGATATCTGGCCAGGATCTATATACGGGAAAGCGAACGTCCAAGTTTCGTGCACGCGAGAGTAACATTCCCGTGCACGCGCGCGCGAATAGTTGCGCACGGTCACGAGCGAACGATCACGAAAAAATGTTGTAACACGCGCGCCTTTAATTTTCCCATTTGCATGCTGTCACCTTCCTTAACCTAAAGTTCCTCAACGGAAAAAGCTTAGACAACGATCCATACTTGCAGTCAATTACGAATTCCGATCGAACAATTTTTACAAGCCTCGAATTAAATAGAAATGGACCGGATGCACCGATCAACGATGGATACCTTCGTGTCCGAACTCTTCCTCGAGGAACTCCACCTTAACCCCGATGCTAGCACGATCTGTTCCGGGTAGTGATCCAGTTGATAACTGGTTTTCAATCAGTCGCCCGTAATCGCGCCCCAAACCCCGGTATCACATAGACGACGGTGTTTCCGTGATAATTACTGAGCTGGTAACTCGCGTACTCCTGCGTTCTATCGAAAGATGGTAGTTTCAGAATAGAATTCGATCTTGAAATTGATTCTTAGTCATTTTTACGTCTCATCCTTCCACGCGCAGATGAGAATGCCTGTAAGTAAAAAGTTGAGAAAAGTCACCGAACCGTACAATTATCAGGATCTTTCCAAAAATACGTTTTAACTTTGTTATACCATCCTCTATAACTCTGTATAATTGAATGCGTCTAATGTAAATTTAGGTAGGCGCCCTAAGTAAACCTTGAAGGTAGAAACCTAGCCCCGAATCCCAGCTTCCTAAAGTCAAACAATCCCACGGAAAAGTGGTCGAGCGTAAGAAGCTGATGGACGGACAAAGTGGCGCGTGTACGCATCGATGCACAGGAGCAAACAGCGGAGGGCGCGGCTCGACGGTGTCCCGTTGCGTAAGTGGACGGGCAGCGGTTGCCAGTGTACGCAGTTCGATTAACCCCTTGAAGAACTCCAATTCTCCCCGCATGACCGATCCGATAACTTCGCGAATAGAGCCATACGGGCGGGAGCGTGCGGACCTCTTGTTTTAACCGACCGCACGAATTATGTTTTGCCCGATCACGTGGGCGTAAGGTGCACCGGAGAACTGTTTTCACGTCGTTAAATCGATCGATAATGGTAGCGATAATAATGCCTCACGACTCTGCGCCCTAATAATCATTTTCTAACGTAGATGGAGTCACCGAGACGTTCCGAATATCTGAAATGATAATTAACGCATTTCGTTTAATAAGATTAACTGAATGCTAACTTTGAATGTTCGTTACGTAGATAATAGTGGTAAAAGTTTGTGACTCTCTGGCTGCAGGAGAACTGTGATTCATTAATTTCTCCTTCGTTGCATTCTAATCTCATTAGAGGATCTGTAAAAGTGGAAACTTTAATTATTTTTCTGCCTACAATGCTTGTACGTGTCACGTGCCACCCTATTGTGTTAGAACGACAGAAATTCTATGAAAATCTCTAATAACGTCGAGAAATTTCGAACGGAATAATCAATAATTTTCTCTATTTAAACTGCCTTGGACTCTCGTGCATTTACCATATACCAACAGCTTGAGATTTTAATTTCTGAAGTCTGATACAATTTAACGTGTTATAAATATGCATTTTACAAGTTGTAAAATGGGAAAACGAGATGGAGAAACTATAAAATATGGTTTTGGAAAGTGATTAAATGAGCATAAATTTTATTTGAATTATCTTAAAGGAAGATCATAAAGATTCGAATCCATAGTGCTCAGGAAAGATTCATCAGTTAGATAGGAATTCTTTAATATTAAGCTAACAACGGAAACTAACCAAATTTTAAATATTTAAAGCTTACTTTCTTTCCCGATACACATATAAAGAAATCTAGCGATTTCCAATCCGCTACAGTACTAAACGTAAGTAAGGAAAGGCCCAACTCTCTGCCTTCTGTCGATGCATTTAAATTTCTCGTCGCATACCTGCTTATAATCTAAGACTTTGCTACGTCACAGCTGTTAAAAACGCGCATAGTTTATTATACGCTACAAAGTTACCAAAAGAAAATGAGGGAAAAAAACGGACGGAGGGAAAAAGGAATCATCAATCCACGTTGGAAACGTTAAGCACAGGTGGCGCGGTGTCGACTTTTTGGAAGTTTCTGCAAACGAGGCACGACGAGAGCGTGGCCTCGTGTTGCTCGCTTTGACGGGCCCTTGTATGCAATTACTCTGGCTGGCTCCCAAAGTGCTTCCTTAAGCGTGCGTATCAGGAACAGCGCGTCTCGCGTCCTCCCTGCGTCCAACCCTCCTTCTTACCGCCGTTTCCACGCGAAGTGAAAGCACGCGCGCAATGCTGGTTGCCCTTTCGCGGAATTTTCATCCACGCGATGTTCGCGGAATACCGACATTCTTTAAGATCTTTCCAGCGTTTTTACCAGGCTGGAGTAAATAACTGTTTCGATCCTTTTTTTCGACGAGGCCTGAAAACGTCCTAGGACCAATTTACGGCTGTAGCGGACCGAGGAACTGTGTCATATTCTCGAGTCGTTTAAAATTTTAAGCGATACGGGAAAGTTGAAAAGGTGGCACGAACATCCCTCGATGTTCTACCTGTAGCACCTTTTATGTGCGGTTGGAAAATTATTTTCCAACGGCATGAAATTAGTATATTTAGTTTATATAGCAACTTTTCGAAGAAATGTTAAGGGATGACTGTAAAAGTCAAATGAAGTCGGAAAAAGAATAACAGAATTACATTTAAGTATTATTATTAGTATGCAAGATAGATCGTTAATGCAATTTTATTATTCTTGTTCTTTATCTCATCGGGGATTTTAAAATCATCAGAAGCTACGTGTTTCTTCGCAAGATGGCTTTAAACAACTCAGAAACATTGATTTTATTCTATCCTCTCGTAACCTTCTTATAAAATAACAGCTACTTCGTTTTTTTTTTATTTATACCATTCATTATGACTTGATTTCTCCTCGTATTCCGGTTCTGCTCTACTTCTATCAAAACGTTCGTTCGTTATCATTCCTGCAATACTCTGGACTCAATCTTCTTACCTTATCACAATAATAACCATGGACGTAGAATAACTATCGAGATAAGTTTAACGTGCCCGTTAGAGAAGCTAATCTTCCAGATAGATCCTTATAACAAGTAACTGTTATTTTACGACAAGCTGCTATAAATTGTAATTAATTATTGCTATCTTTAGGTTAAAACTAAAACCAGAATAACGTACACGTACATGTACTAACGAAGACCATTAACTGTGATCTTATTGCAAATAGAATCTTCTGACAATCATTCTCTTAAGTTAAGTGTTTCTGATTGTGAATAGTCAATATAAATAAGTAAAAAATTTCATCTTTGTTGATGAAAAATATTTGCAATAGATCTCTTGGATACTAGAACGCAACAATTTGTTTAATACTACCAGAGGATAACGGTGTGCCATATTCTCTTCATCTCTTTTACAAAATTATAATCTGTCAACCTTAACAGATTTCTTTTATCTCGTATAACTGTCAACCCGCCGCGGACACCAATCAGGGATCACTCTCATGGCGGTTGAAAATTACATGTTCATTTGAAAAATGTGACATCATCTTACCACACATTGAACAATCTGTTAATCTTAACTATCTCGTTCCTAAACGTGTTCAAATATAAGAGATATCCGCTGCACTTTTCGCTGTTCCATCGAAATATCGAGGATGTCGCGTAGAGTGGTTTTCGCATAGGTTATCGTTCGCGGGGAGCGATTTGTTGCGCGTGCGCGTGGCGACAGTCGGATATAATATGGACGGTCGGGGCGCTCGTGATTTACCAGTGGACCAGGAGAAAATTCGTGTTCCAGGGAGGCGCACGTGGGCGTAAACAAAAGTACGATTCTGCCTGGGGCACGGAATGTGCTGGACGCGGTGCTGGATCCTGTACACCGGCCATGCCGTACGGCATTGAGTGTCTACATACATACGGCGTGGCATGGCGTATGGCCGTCCGCCCCGCGGCCACCGCATTCCAACGGCTGCCCAAACCAAAACCTATATCGCGTATACCCATCTCGCTCTTCCCTTCTTCCCTCCAGCCAAGAGCTCGCTCTTTTTCCCTGCTGTCCTACTCTTTACCCCCACCTCAGGCTACCCTTACCGCCCTCACCACCGCGCCCCTTAACCGAACCCTTGCCTCGTAGCGAGCCTCTTCGCAGGAGAAACGCGGCTTTACATTGTTTCCTTCTCTGTTCCCCTTCCATCCCCTCCTTTAGTTACGTCTCTCTCTCTCTCTCTCTCTCTCTCGCTTTGGCATCGCGGCGACACTTGCCACGATCTCGCAACGAATTTCTCGATCGATGCCGGTCGATCGTGTGTCGCCTCATCTCGCGTATTTGGCAACCGAACGAAACCACCGACAGGTCGGCGTCCCTATTTTCCCGCGGAACATCACGAAACCGTCGGATGACCTTTCTTAGAACCGTAACCAATCGTCTCCTCCCCATCGCTCATTATTGCTTTATACGTTTCATACCTTGTCCTATCGATCCGGCAACGGAAACGCAAAAGACGCATTCCTCGTTCACGTATCACCGTGGCGATGGCTGACGTACCATACCGGCGCTTGTAGCAGTTCTTTTCGTGGTTTTCTTTCGCAATGCTACAGTAGGATGCACGTAAACGCTTCCCGCGGGACCGTAGATCAATACGATTTATAGGATCGTTATGAACTGGCGGATCCGTGGATGCGGTTCGGTGCAGGTAAACGACCACCGACGATTTAATAAGTCGCGGTGAAGCCGTTCATACGATATCGATATGTTGATAGTAGCAGACACTGTGTTTATGATCGTGCTGGTGAAGCTTCGAGCAAAACACGATTTAAAATTACGCTTTATATGCACCGTTCGATATATTAAGTAAGTATTCCTGTCATACTGTAACACAGTTAATTGCATGGTTTACCGATATTCCATGGATGAGTATGTCTGACATTTAGACAGACAATCATCCCATAGTACGGTTAATTATTTCTGAAGCGTAGGGGGTAGTAATCTATATCCTTATTTTGTAACTCTTCGATAATTTGCTTAGAAAGTTCCGTTTTAACTTTGCGGTACTGCTGGATAATTGGCAAACATTTTTATTGCCTAGTGAAACGTGTCGAATTGAAACTGTGTTATCACAGGATCGTGTTATAAGAGGATATCTCGCAATTTTCGTATCGCGTTACATCTGAAGCGTGATCTCAGGGTACCCGGTGGTATGGTGAGGCTTGTCCGTGTAACATACTATTTTGACAGGACGATTAGTCTTCGACTATGCATTAGGTATTAGATGGGAAAGTTCGATGCTGGACCCGTATCACTGTCTCCGTGTACGTCACTGAACGGGGCGAAAGTCCGAGAAGGAAGATCACGATCTATCAGAGGAGGTCTCTCGCGAGTGTGCAACCTACGCGGCAACCGGTTAGCTGTAAATCCTTCCAGAGGTCCAAATCGTTCTTTCATCGGAGATTTATGCGGTACCTTATGATTCCCAAAACGAATCAGAATTGGCGACTTGCTTGATTTTCGGCAGATGAACAGAGTTGCTCGGCTGCTGGAATGCTCGGCTGCTAGCCACGGAGATCATTTTGTCTACGCTCGAAGAAAAATTTCATTTTCGGGAAAACCGGTTTTCGCCAGTTATATTAGACATTAGAGTGCGCAAACTTTTCTGAACTGACCAGTTTACGAGGCATTTGACGACCGTACAATGCTAAGGACGACGTTGAATACTGTGAACATTTCAGTTTCTATGCGAAACTATGATTAAAACTGATACAATGTTATATCGTTTTGGTGACGATGATTAACACGCGTGTAGCTTGTATTATCGAACAGTACGCACAAGCTTGTAATTAATATCTAAAGTATTGCTTCAAGAATTAATTTTGTAATAATCAAGTCTCGTATTTACTTCGATTATTCTCTAACAACATTGCTAATTGTATATATAAATAAAAGATATATATAATAAAAGAGGACTGATTTAGAGTAGAATAATTTAAAGAACTTACAGAACTTTCTTCAGCGTGTCGGCAGGGATGAACATATGTATAAATTCAGCATGACGAGCACTCGTGAGGGACACTTCGTATTATCAACAAAAAACTTCACTGTACCCTCATTCAATGTTCACGTTGCATTAGCATGGTTTTATCCTCTTCACTATTCGCAGCAGAGGGAGACGCAAATACGGGGCACGTTGCGAGATTATGCATAACCGCCGTGGAAACGTGCACCACGATGTTCCGCGAAACTGTAAACACATATGAACCTTTTTTTAAAACTGTACACCACGCAGACGATGATGCTGGCGCAAACGCATGATGTGTCGAAATCAACAGTGGCCGCGGCCCGCGGGGACCAGGCGAATTCACCCTGTTTCTTTCAGATGTTCGCGAGTAATATCTTCCATCTCATTAAACGAGACAAAATATCCGCACACGCGTCCGACCGAGTCGCCGCTTTTCGGCAGCTGTCAATTACTAGCAACACAGGCGCCGCGTTTGTGCAGCATCCCAGCAGAACCACTTTCGGTCCAGGCTACAAAAAAGAAAAAAAAAACACACTCGTACGAGGAACGAGCGTGGAAGACGACACATCTGCCATCTGTTAACGATTACGAGAAACGATACGATGTACTTGTTACCGACAATGCCAAGCCAGTACATTTTACATTTAAAAATTTGCCAACTATCGTGCTCGACGATTATTTATTAAATTTGAAGGAAATTAATTTTATATCTATTTTCTAATACAACATCTTGTGTCAAGGTGTATTTATACATTTTGTTCAAATTTATATGTACAGAAATTAGTTTTATAAACAGTAGTGCTGTTAAAAGTCTGTCAGCTTAGCGAGACAAATTTTTAAGCACAGAGGAATCTTGCAAGGCGCAATTTTATAAAACTAACTTTTCGCAAACGTTAATATATATCTGTCTTTTTAACAGTAATCAATTTCAACGAAAAGAATCGTCTAATCTTAAGAATAACAGACTACGCTACTTTTCTTAGCGTGTTATTTGAAAGTCCTGACTTTCGCGGCAAAATACATGATACTTCCCAGGATAACCAATAAGCAGAGGCACCGTTTCGTCCGAAACCAATGAAATGCGGTGCTCTTCGTGACTTCGTATCTACCAGTAATGCGCCTCTTACTTGAGTTAAAATATTCATTATATTTTTATTACGTCGCCAGTAATCCCAACGCGAGTAATTACCGAAACAGTGGAACGAGAATTAACAATCTGAGCGTGTCCCCGCGAAACTGTTCGTGAACACAGCTATCGGTGTTGTCATCGCTCTGTATATCGATGAACGCGAGAAATAGGAAACAACTTCACGCGAGTTCGACGAAACGATACAAGTCAGCAAGTGATCTGAAGCGGACTGCATCCGTGGACAGTTTAAAGGGGTGTGCGCCCCGGTTACTCCCGTTACAAGTGTCGTTGTCCCGTTTGACGATAAACTTTAATCCGTACTATATGAATTTGAAATAACACGCGATCGATATGGGTGAGTTGTGTGATCATTCACGGGGCTACTCGTCCACGAAATATCGTCGAACGTCGGCTTGAGAGACGGCACGGCGATGCTGGCTTTGCGACGGCCGACTCGTCCAAGTTTTACCCTTTATCTACCATCTAGAACGTAACCAGCTCGCTTTCGTTCGTTTCAGGAGGATTACTCAGTTACTTTCGTAATTTGCTTGGCAGCCGGGAAATGCGAATTCTAATTCTGGGCTTGGACGGCGCCGGGAAAACTACGATCTTGTACAGGTGTGCATCACATTGACAAGCTTATCTACGTATCGGTTGACAGTTTATATTTTAACGTATACTCGAATTGGTATCAGATTATGATTAATCGGTTGCTCGTATCCATACGAGCGGTCGGATCATACGTTGTATCCTTGTGCATCGTGCTCGTCTCCGTTGGTGTTTATAACCGCAAATTAAATGTTTGTTTATGTGGTATAATCAATCTAACCCTTCTCAAGCTGGGACTTTTCGTAAGAAGGTTTCAAGAATGACCCATTTTTTTGTTACTAGAAATATATTACTAGTATTGATTAGATATATTTAAAAATGATAATGAAGCATTATACTGAGGAAAATTATTTGGTAATTTAATTGTTTAATTGAGTTGATATATTTTTTATTAATGGTTCGAGCACCATTTGACGATGCAGAATTCTCGTATTTGGTACCAGATTGTGTAGTTGAGAAACATAATCGCTGTGCGCATATATATCTATTAACTGTTCATTGAAGTTTTCTTTTGTTGATAAGTCAATTGATTACTTAGAAAGGATTTACTTACGATTATTGAATACTGCGTAGTAACAACTATCTTTTGTTTAATTTCATATTTATTAGGTTGCAGGTTGGAGAAGTGGTCACAACAATACCGACTATAGGATTTAACGTAGAACAGGTCACATATAAAAATTTAAAATTTCAAGTCTGGGATCTGGGTGGTCAAACTAGTATAAGGTATGTAGTATATGTCCACTATTGTAACAGGAAAATTTTTATTTTATCATTGTTATACATGTATTCGATGAATTTTCAAAGACAATTTCAAAGTTCGTTTCACCTCGCTTAATGTTTAATCGCTTAATCCGATATAATTGCATTTCGAGATCACATTAGTATTTTATATTTGTAGACCATATTGGAGGTGTTATTATTCAAACACAGATGCAATAATTTATGTTGTGGATTCAGCGGACAAGGATAGGATAGGCATATCAAAAGATGAACTAATTTATATGTTGAGGGTAAGTAACTTTTTACAAGCGATGTAAAGTTTAGTATTAATTTATTCAACAATTACTAAATATCATCTTTTGTAATATTAAATGCACTCTGTTCAATACTTTTCAAGCTACTGTAAATATGTTACTTGAGTTAACGTTTTAATACTTTGGGATGAAAGAGAAAAAATATGTACATAATAACGTGTCCATTACTATTTTGTTTTTTGTGGGTCATTCTTGAAACTTTTAGTACCTTTATAGATTACAGTACAAAAAGGATTAAAAGATCCACGTAGAAGATCTTCCATGTACAAACATGTATATTTTATAAAATTTAATCGAATCGTACATTTATGTTTAATAATATTGTGTAAAAACAAGAAACGATGTATGTTTGTACATATGCTCAGGAGGAAGAGTTACAAGGCGCCATTTTGGTGGTCTTGGCGAACAAACAAGATATGGCAGGGTGTTTAAGTGTCGCGGAGGTGCATCAGGCGCTCGGATTGGATGCACTTAAAAACAGAACGTTCCAAATTTTTAAGACGTCCGCGACGAAAGGTGAAGGACTCGATCAAGCGATGGACTGGTTGTCAAACGCGCTGCAAAGTAGAAAATGATCAACATTATTAAAGAAATTTTTTTATCCAAGCCTTACTGAAAAGACTAGTCACACGACTGTCGTATCGAACGACCCATATAGAGCTGGGCACATAATTCCTGTTTATTTATTATAATTATATTTTAAACAGTCTTACAGATTCCATTTTGAGAAATTTAATCCATGATTTATCACGATTTTCATAATGTGAAGCAAGTAATAAAAAAAAGCAAACAAAAAAAAAAGAAAATTATCTTTCTATAATATATACAACTTTGGGCAAAATAAACATAGAGATTGGGTTCGATTTAAGCGCATTTTTCTGTATTATTATTGAAGATTTTATTGTTGCTATGATTATTGCAATTTTTATTATTTAATAATGTAACCACAATTTTTGGATAACACGATTCTCTGTTAGAAAAAGCAATATACAATTTTGCCAGCTTTTAATAAATTTTACAAAAAACTTATGAATCCATCATTACATTGGCAATGAAAAGTGTAACAATGTCACTTTTGTTACTAAATAGTATTAGTTGAGAAAAAGATCGTTTATAAACAAAACGCAGTGAAATTTGAAATCGTTTAGAATGTCTATACTGACATATTGTGTGAATAATTATGTAAATACGCGTGTGTGTAAACTGGTTTAATTTCATTCATATATATTGTAAGACACATATATATGTAAAATGTTCTTTAAAAAAAAAAAACAGTTACGAAAACAAGAGAATCTGATCTAGTACTAGTGCACAATGAATGATGTTTATAAATTTGTTACATAGAATCTGGAAAGTGTTATACTGCCGTGCGAACGAAAACGAGATTAGTATTTCAAAACGATATTCATTTTTAATTCAAGCATATTCGATAAAAATCAAATATATCGTTAGGTTTTTATTTAATAGTGAATTATTTAATTTTAATACCAAATAATAAATGATAAAAGTAAGTATACTGTTCAAATGCATTTCTTGGACAGCGTACAGAGGTTTGATAATTTATGTATTTAAAATCTTTATAAATACTATTTCATAATAAAAAAAAATTGTACTTTAAACCTCAATCCGTAGTTGTGAAACTAACGTGACCGCACGAGGAGCGATCAAGCACGCAGCAATCGTAATAAAATATAAACGCACCTGTCGCGTTCTCTGAACGCTTTTAATTCTACCACTCTGGAATGCCAAATCTTTCGATTCGTTTTATTTGCGTGTCTAATTCCATTTGAACTTTCTTTCTCATGTAGAATATTGGACAGTCACGGCTAAAATAACAGGACAAAAATTGTGTTTTCAGATCATTACTGCCATGCTGGAAAGTATGCGCGAGCTACAAACCTTGTGCATATAACTTCTTGATGAAGGCTTCCCTGACACCTCTGACATTCTGTCCACAATCTACAATATTTCTCTTCCAACTTTCTGCCCTGATTCAACTCGGTCTGATAAACATCTGCTTCTTTTGGCTCGCAATATTTACACAATGCCATCTTCTCTCTGTCTGACGTTAGAACGGCTTTGCAACCCAAGCATGTCTCTTTTTTACGCGTGAACGCGGACAGTGCGCCGACTTTCGACGTGACGACTGACCTTGTGCGCGTATGGTCTCCTTTCAACAGAAGCGATTCAGCCTTTTCACCCAGGATAGGTTCAAAGATGCGCACCAGCGGTTTGGCTAGCTGATTTTCTAAATAATAATTTGTGTCTATAGGTATGTTATTTTCTAACACATAGATCGGATCTTCCGCTTTTTGATAAGCTGGTGTGCCCTTGGCTGCAGATATAAAGATGTACGGAACTCTGTCGCCAAGTTTCGGTGCGTTTCCAGGGTCTCGTTTCCTCATTTTTGCTGCTAGCTCTACGTGCGCTTGTTTAGCCGCGTAGTCAGTCTTTGTTAACTCTTTCGTAATCACTAATTGAGAAATATCAATGCGATTGCATAAGAGATCGCTTATCATCTGTTTTGCATATTCTAGAGCATCATCGGCGTTTCTGCAAAGAAAATATAACATCGGTTAAATAATTTTCTCCTACCGAAAGGTATCATAAATTTAATATAGTTGTTTTTGCATGAAAGAAGATTACCTGTCGATGAGTAATTTCTGCAAACAGGTATTCATCATGTTCGCAACCAATGGACAATTGTCTCTTCGCACAGTTTCCAAACCTTTGCAATCCATTTTATCGTACTTGTCCGGACGTGTAAAATATAGTCCAGCGTATCGTTTTTTATTAATCAATAGGTACGGATAATATACTTTTTCGAATTCTAGCTTGATCGGTTTCAAGAATTTTGAAGACACGTACTCCGCAGCTTCTCTACCGAGCTCCATTGCTTCTTCGACCGTTTTCACGCCAAATTTAACCATAACAGAATCAGTATCACCGTATATCACCACGGCATCATTTTTATACCCGTTGGCAGTACAAAATTGCTGCTCAACTTCGTGCTTCGTTTTTTCTATCATAGTACGTCCATACGCCGTGACACTCTGGAAATGAAATTTTTTTTAGTGCAAATGGCTGAGAACATAATACTCCAATACAAGTTGATCTTACAGCAGAAATTTCCAGACATGGTAATTTTCCCATTTGGGCACCGGTAAAACCATATACAGAGTTGGCGGATACTTTCAAAGCGTACTGTCTACCATCCAATACTTTTTGCTTCAATGGGTCGGTCTCTTTCTTCAGTTCAGCTTTGGCCACTTTCCTAGCCGAGAGAAGATTTTCCAGAATTTCCGGGAGGATCCCTTTTGTGATGTTTGCCTTGACGAACTTCGAATCACTCGGAGTTACGGTTATATCGTCCGGTTGTACTTTATATTTAACCTGTCTCTCATGGTTTAACAACGTCGTGTAGCACAGATTGTGTGCCATAATAATACTGGGATACAGGGAACTGAAATCCAAAGTGGCAATTGGGTTGTTGTAGTATCCACGTTTTGGCTCTATGACCGTGGCGCCTTCGAACTGTTCCTCGCTAGGCTGGCTTCGATGGACTGGCATTAAGTAGCCTCTTTCTCGAGTCTGTAATTACATCTTTTAATACTCGAGCGAAGATTTAGATTATTAGTGACCACTGACAGACCTTTCTTAAGAGTTGCGAAACAACTTTTATTTGTTGTCCTCGTGTTAATAAGCTGGACAAGGATACGCCAGTGACCCTTGCCATTTCCATGTAGATGAAGATACACATTAGCTTATCTAATAATCTGAGTGGCAAATATGCGTCTTTCAAACAATAAACGGCAAGTCTTCGACGGGTCTGTGCGTTACCGTTTTGTAAATCAGTAATAATGCTATGATGAACGTCTTCCTTTTGTTCTTGTAAAAAATGATAGGAGACCGCATTTAACGTGTACGATCTTAATTTGTAATCTCTAACCAATACCTAAGTAGGAATGTAAATTAGACCAGTGTCATGCGATGGTAGTTTCAGGCATAATTGATCTTACCAATAGCAAATCGAACGGTACTCGTCCTTCGAAATTAATGGACTTATTCTCGCGCCGACCCATTTGTTTGCTTTGCAACACTTGAGTTCTGATCACGGATTTTACGTTTCTTATTCGTCCGAGAAAATAGAAGTCCTTCACGTTTAGATGTTTCGCTCGATTTATCAGGTAAGGAAAATCAAAATTATTTATGTTGTATCCTGTGAAAATATCAGGATCCGATTGTCTGACGAAATCAGCCCATTTCTATTGAAAATAAAATATTACTGCACGTTATGATTCAACTGATGCGAGAATAAACACGGAGTGGATTCGTACCTCTAACATAGTTTGCTCTTTATCAAAACTTAAAACTTGAGAACCAACGATAGGCGCGCACGTGTCGAGGGTGAAAATATTTCGTAGAAAAGGTTCTGGTTCGCCTTGTCTTATTACCATGTTAGCAATTTGTATAACCGGATCATGATTTGGCTCAGGAAAGATACCTGTATTCAGAAATAAAAATATAGTAAATGTACAGATTTTCATGGATCCGTATAGAGTAATATAAAATTATTTATATATGTTACCTTTGCGGCCTGCGCATTCAATGTCGAAGCTAAGAATCCTGAACGGTGCAATTTTCGACCATTCTCCTTGCGGGGCATGCGAAATCAAAGCATCCCATGCGATGTCCGCCTCCAATTGACACCTTGTAGTCAATGGCAAGTTATGTCCGTGGTGCTGGCGAAGTTTGTATGCTTTCGGTGGTAACTCAATCCACGAGCACCCAACAATCGATGTATCAACCATGAATCTTGAACAAGTATAATTTATTCTTGCAGACTGACTCTTAAAATACAAAACATATACGACTCAATTGTTCTTTTACTGTTACGGATGTATACCTGATATCGAAGTCAATGTTGCTCTCAAAAGCGGTGTAATTGAAGTCGGGGAAGACAGTTGAATCTTCAACAACTTTCTTACAACGTGATACCAGTCTCGGTAGTGCCACTGTGATTTTCAAGAACAACGATTTTCCACTACCCGTATAACCGTACATCGGTTGTTTGTACACTCGTTCAACGCCCAAGACAGCTTCCTGGATATTTTCCGGATTCGATCTCATATCTTTCAACAAAGCTTTGTCTAAAGTATCCTGAATAATATATTTATTTTTGATTCAAAAATTGTGTAAACATTCAAAGACGAGTTATATTAATAACAAGGAATATATTGCACCTTGAACTGTCTACATTGGTATTCGTTAAAATTTTGTGGTGCAGTAACATACAAGTACGGAGTAAAGCCATGTACGTGGCAACAGACTGAATTTCCCAATTCTGTGACCCCAAACATTCTCATTATTGGCACAGGAGGTGTTCTACTACCTGGCATTCCAGGCAATGGTGCACCTAAGTAGAGAACGTTCCAATTTATTTTGAGATTTGTCAATTTTAGTGTTTGTAGCAATATTTACCCCAATAATGGTCGATGTCTATTTGTTGGAATATCAATGGATCTTTTTGTGGATTCAATTGTGGAGGAGGAGGTCTGCTCCATTTTGCAAATACATTTTCTTGTTCAGGACCCTAGTACCAATAAGAATGAACAATTATTTATTCTGAATAGTATTTTGTGTAATTATTTTTTTACTTCAATGCTGCGAAACATACACAACAGGCAGAGATACAGCGTTACAATATATGTATAATTTTAATGCGAATTGAAGGGAAATTAGCAGGTAAAATAATGCTTTTAGCACTGAATGAATCGTGACTGATTAAACAGAATATTATAAATAAAAAATATGCAAATGTATGTGATAAAGAAATGATAAGCAATCAGGAGTCAAGTTTAACGATAACATATGATAATTATATGTTAGCGAATATATATTGCTTTTATTATTAACTCACTGCTTTTGATGCTTGCTTTAATCGCACATCGATTTGCTAGGATAATAAAATACTATTTGAATTATTTTAAAGTAAAGTAAGTTTTCAAAGTTTTAAGTTTCAATCTTATCTAATAATAATCGAAAGGTAATAACATTTATTTCGTTAGGTTTTATATACCTCTTCTGCGATGTGAGATGTATCTCCAAATTCGTCTTCCATTTCATCCATGGTAGCCAGTTCGGCTTCAAATGATCCTGGATAATCATCCTCATCTTCGTCTCTGATAATGATTAAAGTATACAAAGAGATATAAATAATCAGTTTAATTATGAATGGAGATTGTCAAAATTGGATTGTGGACAATTATTTTGTGTCGATAGTTATTATTTACAGCACGCCTAACGATAATGGTCATTTTGTTAATATTTAAATTACATCAGCTGGCGCAAGAGATTGTCATCTTTAAACTAATGTAGCTTAAAATCGATTAACGAAATTAATTTAAGGTTACAATGAATTTATGAATACACAAAACAAGCGTTTACCGATATTTTGTCTTCTTCGATGTCGATGGTCCTGAAAATTGTTTCCTGCTCATCGTGTTCTGTTGCGTTCCTTTATAATACACGTATTAATCAGGAATAACTCGATTGAAAATCTTTACGATAGAAAATACGAAATTAGCGCGAAACCGTTTTGATGTCTACCCAGACGTATCACGGTGGCGCCTCCAGGTTCAGTAATGGCACAGGGATTATCATCAGGATTATACCTATTGAAATGCATCAGGGCAGCACGCGGTCCAGTGCTGATACCGCCTGTCAATGCTGTTCATTCATCAATTTTGTCATTCATGAAGTGATGTTACGCAGCGCAAGTGACATTACAATGCTTCTACTGTGACAAACTTGCGTTTTTCAGATGTATAGATCAGTAGTTTTGTTCTAATTTATTTTATACTTCCCGCTTTAGAGGTAAGAGAGAGAACGATATATAAGAAAGCTATAGGAAAGAGTGAGACAGATGATGGCGGCACTCTTCCAGAACCCCTGGCGCCATCTCTGTAAAAAGTGCTCAAACTGGTCGCTCAGCATTATCGACAGCGAAGTAAACTCTCAAGAACTACTAGCGCCATCTCTCGGAGGAGCGCTGAAGCTAGGTCGGTAATTAGTTTCAGGACCCTTCGTAAAGATGGCGCTAGTAGGTTTCCAGTAGTTCACTTTTCTGGCATTCGATACCAGCAACTCATCGATTGGCCACACGAAATCCCACTCGTATAGCTAGCGGACTCGACGGGGCGGATTATATTTCAAAATGGCTGGTCGTCAGCCGCCGTATCAATGGCAGCTCGAGATTAAAATTAGTGAAAACGTTGCACAATCCTGTATAAAGCTATTTTTTATGTTTGATTATTAGTTTAATAGTTTCCCTGGTGGATTTGCTAGTTATAAATGTCAACTACGATATTGTTATCAGTTAAAATTCTATATTATTATAATTGAATTATAAAAAAAAAATATTTATACGAAATAAATATTTAGCATAGGTATTTCAGACACGTCTAAGATCAAATGAAATTGTTTAGAGCATTATAATTTTACGGGAAAGCGGTTTTTTATCTATATAATAATTTGTATTAATAATATTTCTCTCATTTCTTATCTGAGAAATGAGAGAAATATTCGTTTACAAAGAAATTGTAAAATTAACCTAACAGCAGCAACAAATTAGTTTATTTATTAAAGTATAAAAGAATAAAATTAAACGGGGTAGATCTCTGGGCAGACCAATCACGTTTGGTCCATCACGTTTCTCGTGGCAACGAAACTTGGAGCGTATTTCGGTTCGAATTTTGCTAAAATTTTGGTAATCATTCTCTAGCGACTTTTATTCATTTATTTTCATCGGACACATTCAGATTATGTCGCATAAATGAATTGGAATAAATTTTTTACTGGTACCCAAGACCACGGCGATCACGCGAACGAAGATGAAACGGAAACGGAAGACGACGAGGACATCACCGACAGCAATGGAACCGTATCGACAGACAAAAAGCCAGATTTCCTTGGAATGCATTTCCACAAATTTTCACGCAACGATGTATTGCAACGATGCCTCGATCTTGCCTTCTTGACCATCAACGTGACAACCTTCGTGAGTAAGATTCGAGCAATTCCGTCGATAATTAGTCACCAAAATTCTTCGATAATTAGTACCCAAAATATACTTTGAGTAGGGTTATAGAAACCTTCTTTCTGAAAAAGTAACTAAAGCTTGCAGGTATCGTTGGCATTGTAATCTCCATATGGACCCTCACAGACAATAGAATAATGTCCAGACTGATTGGTCAACGTATTTTTATCAGAACGTTATTGTTCATTGGTATAGTAATCTCTCCAGTATCGTTACTGGGGATTGTTGGTTTACTTCGAAAGAGAAGGAAGTTTTTAAATATCGTAAGTACCGTGAAAATAATGAATTTTCTAGTCTCAATCATTCTGTCGCATTACAGTACGCGTTGTTCTTCTTGGCATTTCTTTGCGCGATATTCATCAGCTCCGTGATGAGCTTCCGGATCTTCGAGGAGATAATAAAGAGAGTTCAGGACGAGATGAGCACTTCCATCGAAAGTTATCATTCGTCCATATGGAGTAGGGAAGCCTGGGATAATACCCACAGATACGTAAGCGACAAGTACTTACTATCTCTTTCTCTCCCAGGGATCAGTCGATGAGATAAATCCTGTTTCAGCTAAAATGTTGTGGGATCAAGTCCGCGAAGGACTGGGCGAATTATCGCGTTGACATTCCAAAGAGTTGTTGCTCGAGATTCATCGAAGAAGTAAATTCCTTTGCTGCGTAACAAACGTATGATTCGACAGGAACGAACGTACGTTCGATAGGAACGAACTTGTTCCCTTAGAAAGGAAATTTGTTACAGTGTCTGCTAATGACGGAAGCCGTGGCTTATAAACCCGGATGCTTAAGGAACGCGGTGTTGCTATGGAAATCGTACATGCACACGATCAGTATCGTTGTACTATCGCTTTTCGTGATCCTGGTGAGTCGAGTGATCGCTCGTCGCGGGACTTGACGGTTTGTAAAATCGGTTAAACGGACTCTCTGCGTTTCAGTTGGCGACTTTCCTCCTCACGATTTTCATACTGGCTAGAATGAGAAGGCGAGGCTAGAATCGACGAATGAAATCGGCCAGAAACGTCGGGGATAACGCGTGGAAGTGAGAGACAGGTCGAATTTCACGTGAAACGAGGCGAAGGTGAACGAGGATCGATAACCGTATAGATGAGAGAATGACAAACTCGCCGTTGAAACGTTTTCCCGCTTTTATTATCATATATAGATCATATATTTTCTGAAAACACTTAATATATTGTACTTATGATAGTAATATTGTAATTGTTACTGGACATGCTGGTTGGGTTTTTTTCGCTACACACGTGTGCGACAGCGGAATTTGCTTCGAAAAAATTTCCCTTCTCGTCTCTCTCTCTCTCTTTCTCTCTTTCTCTCTCTCTCTCTCTCTCTCTCTCTCTCTCTCTAACAAATGGAACCGTTGATCCATGGATGGCAGTTTCGTCGAGGATATTTCTTAGTTTCTTTTCTTTTTCTTCTTCGTCGCTTCGCGCGATACGGTTGGATGATACACGGTTGTATAAAAATTCTGTCTGACCGTCGTTCGCATTCACCCCTTGAAAAAGGGGGTACCTTGTGTAACGTGCCGAATTTTCTCGAGATTCACGGAATCGATTGTAATAGTAATAATAATAGTGGGCAGAGTCCCGACGAGGGTAGGTCCCGTCGTTCTAATGCGCGACGTGAAATATTGACATCGTAACAATTCGTACGAATACGATACAGAGAATCTTTTGTGTCTTTATCTCTCCCATCGTCGCTCGGACTTTCGAGCACCGCCTGTGTGTCTTGCACCTTCTTCCTTCGCCCCGATAAACGTCTGGACGACATCTCTATCCCTTCGTTACCATCTACAGCACTCCCCGGATAAGTTCCTTTCTCTGATGCATTCGTAATCGAGACAAATTTACGGAAAATACTATCGCCACGTATCGTCGAAAGTAAAACTTGTCACCGTGCAATGCGAGATATCTTCGTAATCAATTCGAACAATTTAGCGTCCTCGCTAATGATTCTTCGATAATCCGTCAATGATTTTCAATAGAACGAATATTATATACAACGCGGTTTAAAAATTGTTTAGATTCCACCTGGAATTTAGTTAGTCCCTCCACGAGATTGGACACGCGGAATCTACGGATACTTAACTGGGGAGTGACCGTATACACATACATAATAATTATCTATATACTTCTGCGTGTATCCGTATACGTGTTCCCGCGTGCGCGCGTGTTTGCCGCGACACGCGCCTGTCTCTGCTCTGCGAGTGTGTGTTCGTGTGCGTGTGTACAGAGAGACATTGATCATAAGAGGACAGAGGGCTGTGGGTGCAGTTTCCAGGCAGGTTCCATCCAATTACAGATATATTATATCATAGCAAACATCGTGACTATTTACAATAAATACAATCGATTAGATTATATAAATAAAATATATCGTATCGTTAGTTTAGGTTTACAGCAACACGTGACAGTAAACAATTAGATCAGCGGCGAAGTAGCGTAATCTACTGTAGGGTAGTGGTCGTAGTAGCTGTAGCATGACTGACTCTGCTCGCATTCACTCGTTCTCCTCTTTCTCTTTCGCTTATACGTTTCTTACATGCACACGCACACTTTCTCTCTCTCTCTCTCTCTCTCTTTCTCTCTGTTTCTCTTTCATCCTTTCTCTTTCTCGCGCTCTCTCTCTCTCTCTCTCTCTCTGGATAGATCACTCTCATGTTCTACCGTGCGCTCAGACTTCTGTGCTATTTCCGGATCTCGACTTGTTCCAAGGTATACCCCAAAGGGGCTAAAGTTCGCCCCGCAAGAATCGAGTAATACACCCCACGTGTGGTCCGACGGATTCAGCTAGCTCGGCCAATAACTAATTAACATCTCGCGTTCAGTTTCTCTTTTTCTTTTTTTTTCCTTTTTTCTTTTCGTACGATCCGTGTGTCTGCGTCGTAGTGATAATTAATGCGATAATAGTAGGTATGCAGTTTAATGACGATCATATCTCGTTCGAGCTTTCTCTACCCCGTTAATTCCAGAATTATTTATATTTATATATTTATACGTATATTTATATATTTATATTTATATTTATACTCGTATTTATAAGTATGCTCGCGCGTGTTACCCCGCGGTCGTTAACTTTGGGGAACGTGTTTTATCTTTTTTTATTTATTTTTTTTTCTTTTTTCTTCTCATTTTTCTCTTATAGAAGGTTTTCAGCGAAACGAGACGAAACTTCACGGAAGTTAAGAGAGCGAATCCATTCATTTCTTTTCTTCATTTCGTTTCTCTTCCCTTTTTTTTGTTTTGTTTCTTCCGTTTAGCGGCGATTGGATACTCGGATGAGTACAATACGGGACAAAATTGTATCCGCGACCCTGCACGTTGAATGCGCCTTGGTATTTTTTTTTCTTCTTTTCTTTAAAATGCCGATCAACTCGCGCCGACCTGATCCGCTTCAATAATTTGACACTCGATACTTCTCTCTTTCTTAGTTGTTTTTAAAAAATAGTCGATTCTTTGAACGCCATTGCCGATTCCAACGGTAATACACGGTATATATAGATTACACGAATGAACAGGGGTTCGATGTTGGGGAAAACCTGTGGCTGGGAGGGGGGGTTCGGGTGAACTTCCGAGTGTTTAGATGTCCACGAATCATTGGTATCAGCTGGATCACCGTTAATCTCGAGGTCCGTTGTCGCGTGAGTTTCTTCTCGCCCTTCCGCCACACGATTCGAGTATAATATTGGCAGTACAAGTTTGGGAGAACATCGTGGCAGGACGAAAAAACAGCAATACGTCGGTTTGCTTACGATATCGAGCGTGCACGCGGCGAGTCCTCGACGAGTAAGTCCGTAGAATAAGAAAAAAGAACGAAAAAAGGAAGATAAAAAATATGATCGCCTTCGATCTTGCCAGGGCGCGAGAGCTCGCTTGGACCACAGAGTTTTGGAGGATTTTTGGTGTCGAATGCAGCTCTAAACACTCGCTCGAGTCAAAAATACGTTTACGAAGCTTTCCTATATAATCTCTTTTTTCTCTCTCTTTCTGTTTCTGTTTATCTCTCTATATATATACTTTATATCTTTTTTCTCTGTTCGTTTATACACTCAGCGTATAAGATAGTTCCATTTCTTTCTTTTTTTTTTTTTTTTTTTAAACGTTTTTCTTTTTTCATCGTTTCTCTCATCTGTCCAGACGATAACGTCGTTTTGCGCTGCTATCTAGCCGTCTTAAGAACGGGGCGCAGTCTAAAGCCGTATTCGCAAAATATCCAATTACGAGTATTTCAATGTTTTCGATGAAACGCGATGAAATTATAACGATCGAGGGGCAATCGAGATCGAAAGAAAGGAAATCAGAAGGATAGTGTCCCGGAGCTGGATGGAGGATCGTGTTGGGGATCGGGAAGGACGGAGTGGAGGTATGTCAGCTGGGGCTAAGAAGAGTTCAGACGTGTCGTGCACGTGGAAAGAGCGGTGGTGAACTGATCGCCACGGAAGGTGTGCTGCGAGGGGTTTTTTTTTTTTTCAGCGGGTACACATTGGTGCTAAATAATATCTCTTACGTATGTAGATGTATATGGCGTTCAGTACACAGCAAAAACGATCGGGTACCGACGAGCATTAAATTTAGATATACACACTTAGTTATTCAGTGAAGAAACATAGTTAACGTTCCGTTATTCATATCCAGCAAGCACAAATATGCAATAATATCTCGTGTATACGTATTATTTACCGATAATGGAGTTTATCTCTTCTTTAATCTTTCTTATTTCATCCCTTTCACACTACCTTTCATTATCGATCGATTTCGATTTAAACAGACAAACACATCGGCTGGCACGCCCGACGCTCCATTCAACCCCCCCTCCCCCTGGTTATCATTGTCGCGGAAGTCGAAAACGACGACGAGCTCCGATGTTCGCTACAGCATCTCCCCGCGCATCGTTCTCCCGCGACAATAGCTCTTCTCTTTCGTTCTCGTTCCTTTTATCTCGCTCTCTCTCTCTCTCTCTCTCTCTCTCTCTACCTTTCTCCCTTTCAAACAACAATATTCGTACGCGACGCAACATTAATTCTCGAGGAAGTGGACGCTAACGCTAATTGGGGGCAGTGGGTAGGACACATTCATCGTTAAAAATACCTTAGCCACGCTATTTAGTGTACGTGTGTGCGCGTGTACGTGTATACCGACGTCCTCTAATTAGTCACGCTCACCGTTTGTCGAACGTTGCACCGATATCTCTTCCTCGCGTGAAAAAGCACCACTTTTATAATACACCTTTTAATACCTCCATTCTTTTCCTTTCTTTCTTTTTTTTTTTTGGCTCCTTCCGCTTCCTAAATTCGGGACAATCGATTCGAAACGCGCCGCGTTGATCGCCAGCCTCGAACGAACGACGCTATCCTCCCTTCGTCATCCCCCTGGCGTTACTTCAACCACCGACCGACACTTTGCTCGACTCTTCAGCGTCCACAGGGCCATTCATTGTTGAGACACGCATGTGCGCGTTCCCTTCCGCGTGCCACTTGCGATCCCCTACACACGCACGATCAGCATACTCGTCGTGTGTACGTTCTCCTCGAAACCGTTTCGTTAAACCGATTTTCCGTATCTCGTTTCCGTCCTCTAAGTACGACTAAGGTATCGCGCGGAGTAAAACGATGCCGGATAGGTACACACGGTTCTGTTTCTCGCGTTGGTACATCGACGATCATCGCCTCGTGTCCTCCTTATCCTACTGGAAAAAAGTTTATACGTCAATGTAAAGCTATATATTGACTAGTTTCTCTCACTCGATTCGCCTCAACGACGAATGGCCTGGCTCCCTTGCTCTTCTCTTCGCTCACGATGACGCTGCGGTGCTTCGCCGCGAGCATACGTAGAGTAAACGATGGTGTGTATGTACACGTGCGCGTTACCACGTCCCTTGTGTCCTTCCAATGGGAAAAACGCGTGTCCTTCGGTCGTATCCACGAGGAACTCTTCTTCTTCTAACCCGTCGACGAGAGGGACAACGACAGGCGACGAGAGCTCTATTCGTCGTTCCCTATCGCGTGGCTGCCACCAGGACCGAGAGCTTTTCCGGAACGTATCCCCTTTTTCCCACGATGGCCGACGACGACGACGATGAGGATGCTCTTGCTGGTCCGCGAGTGTCGCGAGTCGCGGATGGAACGGTTCGCGCGCGGGCAAATAGTTTCCCCCCCCCGAGTATGCTTACACACTACACCCTAAATCGCGGTACAATATAATCGATATAACGTTAAATGTTTTTGGCATCTTCGAAATACACAAATAGACTTTGGTATAAAACTTTTTTTTTTTTGTTTCTTTTGATAGTGTTCAGTACATTCATACGAACGGCCGGCTGGCGGCTCTACCTTTATCCTCTTCCCATTCCTCTTCCGATCCGTCCTCGATACCCTTTCACCTGCCCTTTCGAACACGTGGCACGCTCTCCTATCCTACGCCCGTTCGGAAATTCCTGTTGCTTCGACGATTGGACAATTCTCCCAGCATCGCGCGCGCGCGCGCGCGTCAGGAGAGAAGGACCACGCTGGCTGAATCGTTCAACCCAATTAGCAGACCTTGTCCAGCCACCAGAGCTTGCAGGTGGGCGCGCCTCTCCTCCTGCGTCGTTTCTTGCTAGACGGGTCGACCGCTTTCTTCACGAACCGGATGTTGTACGGGTCCTCTGCCAGCTCCGGATACAGCTGCGCGTCGTGGATGTACTCGCCCTCGTAATTGGACGCGGAACCGGACTTGACGATCTCGTCCTGCTCGGCGACCATCCATTCTATTGTCGTCGGTGTGTTCGCCTTGAGGGCCTCGCGTTCCCTGTGCCAGGCCTTGCGGATGGCGGTCGCCTTCGCGTGATGTAGCAGTCTTTGTTTCTCTTTCTCGGCGGTGGTGCCGTACCGTAGGTTCACCACGTAACTGGCACCGTGGATCTTCACGTCGATCAACGCGCTACTGCCGCTCCCGTTGTCGCTCTCGTGCAGGGTCGTGTTCACTTGCCCACCAAGGCGTTTCAATTGGCCGCAATCTTCAGGGACTCGCCACGTTTCCTCTTTCACGAAGTAGAACGCGTCCTGTTGGGCACTGTGCACTACGAACGTGAACGGTAGGAAATAGGATCGATTGAACACCGAGGTGAACACGTCGCCGTAGATGGCGTTCGCGGTTGGTACGCTGGATACCACCGCCTGACCGTCCACAGTCCTGGATACCAGGATCCCCTTGCCGAACGGAGGATCCGAGGCTGCGCCCAGACGACTGGGTATCAGATCGCTCGTGTCCTTCTTCAGGGCTGAACGCGGTGACGCTGATAAGCTAACCGCGTCTCCAGAGTGCCTTTGAGCGATGTGAGCTAAGAAGCCGGATTGAACGCCCAGATTTCTGGTTCTCTTCTTCTTGCCGAATATGGAAGTGCCTGGACCTAGTGCCGGTGGGATGAGGCTGTCTGGTAGCTCGTCGGGGAACAGCTGAGGGGCGAGGCTCTTCAGGTCGTAGCCAAGGTGTAACATCCATGATATGTGGTCTGAGAAGTATACAATGAGCACGTACATTTTCAGTAACGTATCGTTTCTCGAAGATGCTGCGAACTTACCAGTTGGTTGATTTGGTCTGTCTGTGTGTCTAACATCGATAGGGTCATTCCCATTGAATCTGTACAGATGTAGATGCGTCGGAGTGTCCACCCTGTCCAGAACGTTCTCCCACAATGGAGACATCCACTGGCCTATCAGTGGATCGTAAACTTTGCCATTTGGCATGTGCACCAACGATGTTACCTGAGAAAGAAATAGAAGCCACGATCAGATCACATCTTATTGGAACTTTTTCTATACTCTTCTTAACGTACAATTGGTTATTCGTATGATAATTATTAATTTGATTAGTTTCTTTCTAACTTACTTGATCCAGAAGCCCTCCGCAAAAATCAACCGGCAAATACAAATAAGGATTCGAGTCGTAAACGATATGTCCGTAGGGTGATCGCATGATTTCCCTGATGCCTTCGCCATATTGACTAAAAATCATGATAGGAGTTCCACATTGATCAGTGGCGATGTAATACTTGTGCCGATAGACTTGAGCGTAGATTAAGTGTCCTCTGTCGTCGTACACCAGCGACATTAATTTACCGTCCCTCGGACTGTAAATCTGGCTGACCTCGTGCGGACGTTTCTGATTGTTATAGAAGAACTGGGTGACGTTCCCATAATTATCCTTCCTAGTAGCCAGTCGATCCAGATGATCGTAGTAATATCGCACGTCGAATCGTCCGCGTTTCGTTGCGCGAACCAAAAGTCCCTTAGCGTTATAATTGAATCGCTCCTCTCTGGCGTTCTGTACCACCAGACCTCTATTGTCATACTTGTACAGCCCTTCGCCAAATTTCACGATTCTATCCATGCTGTTGTACTCCATGGGTATAGTGTTTCCTCGATACGTCAGCGACAGCATATTCCCGTTAGCATCGTATTTAAATCCCCATGGCTCTTGGGCCTCGACGCCAGTCAATTGACCGTCGCAGTCCCAGGTGTAATTCTTCACGTTAGTGTACGTGTTCACAGCTACGTTACGCGTGTAGGTCCTGGTCTGATTGATACGCCCGCGCGTGTCGTGAGTGAATTCCATTCTGAACACCTCCAGTTGATGTATCGTCAGCGTTACCTGAGTCTCCAAGTATCTATCGTCAGTGATCCTCGAGAACAACGCAGTTCCGTCGAACACGGTTGTTTCGTTGGGCTGGGGTCTGGTCACCTTGAACTGGCCGATTTGCTCGAGCATGCCTGTTCTGGGACTGTACGCCATGGTGTGAGCCGGTAGAGTCTGGCCCCCGATTCTACCCTGCACGTTGATCAGCCTGAAGTTCGAATCGTAGTCGAACGTGAACTTGGCGTTGCTGAGGCCAGTTTTCGCGCCGAAATCGATACGCTCTTCCACCAACAGACCAGCGGTGTACTGATAGTCCCACTTGTACTCCACGTCTCGTTCAGAGTGGATCACTTCCGAGGGCAGACCGCTCTCCGTGTATCTGATCTCGCTCTTCCCATCGCCGTGGACAACCTCAGCTAGTTGACCCGACGTGTGGTATCTGTAGACGATTCGAGCCCCGTCACCAGGGAACACGGTTTGCAATAAATTCCCATCGTGGCTGTAGTGTTGGAGGTAGGCTCTGCTGCTGCCAGGTGGAGTGTACGTCACTCGAAGAAAGCCCAGGGACGCTTGACAGGAAAACGAATGCTTCGTTCCCGATGGAAGAATGATGTGACGCAGTCCACCGTCGTCGTCGTATTGCAAGGTGAAGTGTCTGTCGCTGGCCAGTGAAATGTTGGACAGTACATTGAAATCGTTGTAGGTGTACCGTTTCGTGCCGTCCTGACTATTGGTGACTTCGGACAGTTGTCCGTGACGATCGTAGCCGTATGACTCGTCGGATGGGCCCCATTTCCAGCTGTCTATTCGATTGAATCTGTCGTACGTAATGCTGAGGTTGTAGCCTTGCTCGTGCGGTTGCCAGTTCAACGGTAGGCCAGCAGGATCGAAAGTGACCGTTAAAAGCGGATTCCTTGCTTTGTCGTAAAACGTTTCTCGTCTGAATGCCTGCTCGAACTCTACACCGATCACGCGAGTGTCGTTCACCCAGATCTCTCTGTTCAGAGTCTGCTGGAAATGGCTGACGTCGCCGACTAGATTGTAAGTGGTGGTCATAGTGTTGGTCAGTTCGCCTAGACACATTAGCTGATAACTCCACATTGGTAACATTTCAGCCTCCACTGGTAACGCAGCTTCCAGCAGAGGGTGCTTCGTAGTAGCCGCGCTTAAAACTCTGCCACCGCCAGGAAGGAGGACCTCTAAGCTGCTGTTAGTAAACGCGATCGCCTTTTTAATTTTCGTGCCGTCCGTAATCGTCAGCATCTTCGACCTCTCGTTCTTCATCTTAAACTCGACGAATCTCTGTTTGTCCCCTTTCGACAAAGCTTGAAGCGGCGTTGACACCTTCACCGACAGACCCTCGTCGTCGGATAGGTCCGAGAACAGTTTCAATTTCTCGCCAGTAGGAAGTATTACGTCGGTGACCCGTCCCAGGCTGTCGTAATTATAGATGTACGTTTCACCGCCTCCAGATCTGCTTGTCAATAATCCAGTGGAGCCATCGTACGCAAGAGCAATCTCAGCTCTTCCTCGCTCGGACAGTTTCTCCAAGAAACCAACCGCAGAAATCTTCAGCTCGGACTTATGGTCTTGCGTATTTTCTATAGAACTTACCACGCTGCTGTAATCCCTCAAGAACTGAATCTTATTCCCAGCGCTGTCCGTGACCGTCGACAATTTGCCGAAGCTCGTGTTCTTGCTATACAAGAACGAGTAGCGAGTCTTGCCGGAAGTCAAGTCCTTCGTGGAGATGTGCTGACCGTAACGATTGAACACGTACACCTCGTTCGACGGCGGGAAAGGGATGTGGAACTCTCCGCTTTCGTCGTGATTCGGAAGATAGGGCTGTAACGCCAGGATGTGCAGGCTACCTTGGTCAGCCACGTGCAGGACTCCGTCCGGCGACACGGTTAGAGCAGAGATCGCGGTGAACTTTGCGTTCGACGATAGCAAGGTTTCCGTGCTGCTTGTGTCATCTGTGCACGAACAACTCTCCAGATCTTTGATGCTTGGAGTGGTATTGTTGCATTCGCATTGGCCGTGTAATCTTTCCTGTTGCTGTCCAGCAAAATGGGACATTTTCCCGGAACTGTCCACGATCTTGATGGAGTTTACTCTGTGCGAATCGCTCTCCGCTATGTAAAGCTCGCCAGTTGGGCTGAAGCTAACAGCCAACACTGACCCAAGAACTTCGTCAGATTTCTTAGGGGTAGTGGTAACCGTCGTGTTCACCTTCTTCGCATCGCTGTCGTTGCTGTTTCCGGTACCGCTGGTCTTGCTGGTGCAATGGAGCGGTGTACCAGCGACCACGCGCACTTTTAGGTCGCTGGTGAGTTTCAGGACGAGTCTGTCGTCGATGAAGTGAAGCGATCCGTCCAAGGGACTTAGGGTTAACCCGGTTGGCCATTGTAATTGGGCTTGATGAGCGGGTATAGCCCCGACGCACGGTGCTGGGGACCAGTGATTATGGTATCCGTGATGTCCCACCAAGGTGTGTATGATACCATGAGGATCTACCGCGCGGATGTTCCTCCCGTCAGCGATGTATATTGTTTTATCGGCGGCGATAGCAATTCCTGATAACACAAAGTGGATTGTTGTTATTATTTAAATTTTACACGATTGTTTTATACGATCGAAGCTTACCTTTCGGATGAGCCAATTTAGCGCGAATAGCTGGTCCTTCGTCACCGCAATGGCTCTCGTCACCAGGGATGCATCTTTCTCCGCTCCCAATCACCGGCTCGATGTTAATGCTGGGATGCTGGACGTCCTTTAACGATAGAGCTTTCAGTATTTGGTGTTTCTCAGGATCGCTGATATAGAGATGACCATCCGCAGGAGAAACGCAGAGGTAATATTCGTAAGCCACTTGAGTCGCGCTGAAAGCAGAACATCGAACAACTCTGTTAACCCAACGTCGTTAAAAAAAGATACATTGATCCCTAAAAATTGAAAGAAAGAAAGCTTTGCAACAGTGTCTCACGTTCGAATGGAAACTCACCTCAGAGTCAGAACAGTGTTCACATTCCCATCTGGAGTGATCCTGCGAACCAAGTTGAAATCGCCCACGTAAATGCTTCCATCTGGTCCGCTGGTCAACGCCACGGGTGTCAACAGCTTCTCGTCCTTGGCCAGACCGTTGCAGTCTTGGCAGACCAAACTCCTCTGCTGTCCAGTGCCCATCACGACCTTCACCGTGCGCGGATACTGCTTGAAATGCATCGTGGTGCCGTCCCCTTTCTGCAGTATCCCCTCGTGGAAGTTGTAGTGATGATGGATGTCCAGTCCCCAACCGCCTATGTCCGATATGTCGACGTCGAAGCCTTGCAGCGTGGCCGTCTGCGTTTCCCAAATCACCGCCGGGCAGGTTGAATGCTGATAGCCGATCGAGATCCTCGCCTGGGCGACGCCGTACACCTTCTGCTTGTAAACGTTCCGCTTGTTCCAGGCGAACGTGTGCGTCAGATTCGGGTCAGCCTCGTAGGTCTTCGTGTGCAGCGAGCCCTCGATCTCCACATGCACGTGCACGTGCGTCAGCGACTTTGGTATGAACGGCCCGGTCAACTGCATCCTGACGGTCGAGAGGTAGCCCGCGGCCTGGCTACTCTGGTACATCAAGTGTAGATTCGAGCCGGGGATGGCTATGCTTTCTTGGACGATCTGGAAGGGGACCAGACCCGGTCAGGTGCCAAGTGGCGAAACGGATGGGTTGTTCTTGTCAGAAGTTTGCTTTTCGATCAGGTTATTTGAATTTCAAATCGGAAAGGGGACCTGTGCATAAGGTGTCCCCGCGAGTGGATGGTCGAATGATACATGGTAATGCTGGGATAGAGGTTACGGATTTTGAGCGCTTACGGGGTAGCTCACCGCCATATTTGGGTATCGTGTGTAGGCAGGATGGTTACAGACGTGATTCGCTCGATTGTGCGATGATTTCGTTTAGAATAGTAGAATCGATCGCCATTACTTTTTGTAGAAGCATCATTTGTTTACTGTTACACTAATCGTGGAATAGTTTACCTGACTCTCGGCGAACACCAAACTCTTGCCCGGAAGACCGCCCACTTTTTCCGGCATCCAAGTGCTGACAATGATGGGCCTCAGTAGCTCGTGGTCGTGCTCCAGGCATGGGCCGTGCTCGCTAAATAGTCCCATGGATATCCCTGGGAAGCCTATTATATTGTACGCCATAAATGGTAAGGAACTTAAAAACGTGAAACACTCAAGGACGGAACAAAGACGGCACACACGATCAGCAACGGGTCCGTTATGGAATCCTCTTTAAACGTTTAAGGGTAACGACGAAGCAACCAACGATCAACGACATACATATTCTCCAATGAAGTACGTAACGAACAGAAAAAACGTAAACGAAAAAAAAAAGAAATTAAACGGAGAAACGGAGTATCGCGATGAACGATCATCGGACTGTTCAAACATGTATCATCGTTTGTATCGAACACCAATTGACGCCGTGACACGACAAAACGTGAAAAAAGGCAGAAGAAACGGAAAGAAGGAACGAAAGAAAAAAAAAAAAGAAAACTGATACAAGAGTTAATACTTACCGACTGCCGGACTCGGGGGTTGGTTCGATTTATGGGACTCGCCTTCCTCGTTAAGGGTCATCACCACGGGAGGCAGAACCACTATTTGATTCCACGGCACGAACACCGTCCTTGTAAGAGGTTTGAAGGGGCTACGCTGGAACTGAAGCGTCACTGCACCGCCTCCGTTGACCAGCACGTCGAACCTGATCGAAGTACGTAAATGCATTTCAGGCTATACCTTAGCTTCCGGTACTACATCGGGCTGCGGACTACGGACGATCGATAAAGGATACGCGTTGCTTCGCCCTCTTGGCCCGTCTCGAGATTCGTGATCTCGAAGGATGGCATTAACGTTCGGTACGCGTTTTTAGGGTAAATCGTGAGGAAGTTAAAGGCGTTGCCTTAACTTTATCTCTACGTTGGAAGTACTTTAATCAATTCCTCGTGGAACGTATAAAAAGTCTTTGGAGTACCAAAAAAAAAAAACACTTTCGAGTACAAAAAGTATCAATTAAATCGGAAAACAAGAAAAATTTCATTCACTACTATTTGTCACGGCCTTTTGTACCCATTTGACGCGAGAAAAATTCGATTCTCGAGCTATTTCGAACTAACATCGTTACCGAAGTAGGAAGAAAAACTACTAGCGCCCCCTACTCGGAGGGCACGTGCTACCCGGTAGCGGCACTCTCTCTCTCTCCCGTTTAATCGCGCGTTCACGTCACGCAGCGACGCCGGCAGACGGCGTAGCGAAACAAAAACGTGTCCCCGTCCGGTCTCACCCGCAACTTTTGCTCGGACACGTTTGAAATCCGATTTGAAAGTCCGCCGCCAGAGTAGACGAGCTGCGGAAACGTTTCGCGAAAGGGATCCCCAACGTAAGCCGTGCTCGCAATCAAGCTGCGACAAACGCGTATTTATTGGAGAGTCTGGCCGCAATAACTGCCAATCTATCATGGTCCCGTATTCATTAACCGGTGAATACAACGGCGGGGTTCTGTTGCGAACTTCCGTTTGGGATTACGGGAAACTACCAGCCAGAGAGCGAGACCGAGACGGCCAGGAGCGGAAACGTTGTCGTTTCGACGAGTTTCATCCGGCGTACAATCTGTCTCGCGTCCGCAATTCGGTATATTACTGGTAAAATTTTGCCAGCGATCCAACGGAAGGGGGGTGGGGGTGGTTATGGGGGGCCAGGGGGAGACGTAGGTCGGACTAATCACACAGGTTTGCACGGAGTAATTAGGAAGCTTTCGACATCATTAGCTCGGGCTTTGATGTGGTTTACCGGGCCAACTCCTCCAGCTCCGTGTTTCAGGATTATCCTCGCCAGGATTACTATATACCTGTTTGATATAGGTGTTTCACAATCTCCCCCACTAGCCCCATGCAGTCTCCCCCCCATACCCCCCTTTACAATGCATCCTTGATCCTATTACGAAGGATGTTCAAGCTGGCGTACATCAGATGCAAATATTAACGCCACGCATGTATTTCCTTGTCTGTTTTTCGTCACACCGTCTGATAGAGCTGGTTGTTCCCGATCGATCGAGTAACGTGAACGAATCTATTGTATTCTATCCGTTTGGCATGTTTGAACCGTTGCATTTGGAACGATACAAGTAAACGTGAATTTAAACGGTACTCACCATCCGTCGTCTCTGGTTAACGTGAATCCAAAGCGGGGGTCCCTGTCGACGGACACCCTGATGCCTACTATTCCGATCCCTTGTTCGGTTACAACTTGGCCTCGCATCACCGCAACTCGACTGTTACAAATCAAAAATATATCGTGGCCTCTCGAGGTTGGATCGTATCGTTGATCCGTTGAGCCGACGGACGCTGATCCGAAACTCTCGCATTGCATCACGTACGAAAATAAAGACAATGAACAGCTCCGATACAAGAAAAAAACGGGGGGGTGTAGAAACGGAGAGAACGTAAAGAAACTAAATAGACATTTTGCGTTCCGGAGATTGTCAAACATTCGACAAAATTTCGATTGAAACCATCCGCGGGTAGAGAAACGTGGGATAAATAAATTCTCCCGGGTAAAATTTGGATCGCGCAACGCGTGTATTCCTAAGGGCGTAGACGGCGAGAGCGCGAACAATCGATTCCGTCTGTCAAATCAGCTTCCGCGGTCAACGGTTCAATGCGATCCAATATTCTCACTTCGCTGCCAATACAATCCGCAACTCCATTCGAGCCGGCATTCACCGGCCGCATTAGCTCGCACAAGAGCAGCTAATGCCTCTGGTCGAATCCAGAAGCGATACAAATTGATTTTACAAACGGAACAATGCGCGGCGCTGGTGTGTACGCGGCGGACCAGATGGTGCCGGGCGTCGGTTCCACGATCGTGCACGGGTTGGCTGTCGTATCGTGTTGGCAACGACGCGGGAACATTTTCTTTTAGTCGCATTCACTTTTCTTGCAATTTGCATGGTTTCTGTTAATGGTTGCATTCTTTCAAGAGGTATTGCTAACACTTTTTTCTTGGCTTGATCGTGGGTAATTGTGTGGTTCTTCTCTTTTTTTTTTTTTTTCTTTTTAAAAGTATCGAGCAGATTGTCAATTCGGGAGCGAAAAAGAACACGATCGCCCCGAGGCAGGTAGTAATAATAATAATAATAATAATAAATAAAGGGCTGGGTGGTAAACTTTCGTGAGAGTAGAACTGCATGCATATATAATCATGTATAAATAGATACGTAATAAAGGCAATGAAAAATATGTACGTAATAAATCTCAGGGCTGGATTATCTGCGATATATAAAAAGTTGGAGTACGTTGAAGCTGAATATTTGAAGCGATCTGTGTATAGTGCTGAATATAATGAGACCGATGTAGGTGGGTAAGATAATAATAATGATGATGATAATAATAATAATATAGAGAATATGCGGTGTATCGGGTGCATACGTACGCAGCTTGTTATAGTGGGCAACGTTTAATGAACAACGTTGTTCACGAAGAAAAGAAAAGAGGACGTGGAAGCAAAGTAATTTGGTAGTTGTAACAAATTGAAAACTTCGAGCAAAACTTTACGAGTCTAGTCTAATAATTCAAATCTCAGGGGACGAAATCTAACGGGAACAATATATATTTTAATAACCGTTAAGAAGGCATATCGTTCTCAAATTGAAAAACTTCAAGTGTATATAAATACTTTACACGATTCTGCTCTCTTCGATTCGGTTAAACTTATTATCACGTGTTACCAACAAGTATACGACTACCAAATGATGAAGTGCTACGGAAAATTGATCGTAATTAAAAAAAGATTATTCTGTACACTCTCTGCACTTTGGAAAGCGTTCTGATACAATTAAGAATCGCTTTCAGTTCATCAACTTCGTATGAAAATACCAAGTTCGTGTCCACAATAAGCTGCATAGATGCACTCGATGTATGTATAAATATATATAGTATATATATTCATTGGTCCCTAAGGGATTGCGTTATGGGGTCATGATTCGTTCTTGGAGGATCGCACGTTCCCCCGAAATGTGACTGCGAAAGTCGGTCGACATCGTGCACGTACAGCGAAGAAACGATTTACGTGTCCCGATCACAAGATCGTCCCGCAAAGCGACCGAGAGGCTGCGAGCACCGTGCCACCGTTCTCGTTCGTTCGGCGACTTGGGGATCAAACATTGCCGTAGCGTACTGATCCTCCAAGTACGAGCACAGCAAGGTGGCAGGCACAGTCGTCACTACTGGTAAGAAAAAAAAAAATAAAAAAAAAAAAAAAGGGAAACAAGTCCCAAACCATAGTGAACGGCGTATAAAAATGAAACGCAAAACAGTTCTGAACCGAGTCGAAAGAACGAAACGGAAAGAAGAGAGAAACGGATCGTATATACAGAGTAATCCAGTTCGGACGAATGAAACGTTTCAGGGTCTTACAGGTAATCGAATTTGAAATAAATAAATCGTAAGAGTAAGTCTGAAAATGCTTCCTTGAAAAGTCGTGGTTAAGGACAGCGAGTAGAGTTCGCAAGTTCGTCGTCCAGGTATCTGGAAGATATTGGACCATCAGATTTTTTGTACGTAAGAGTAAAAGCTGGTGTTTCTTAAATATTTGCTGCAAAAGTATTAGAATAATGATTATCCTGCAGTGTAGTAAATCAAAATTGCATTTGACGAATAGGGATAATTAAGAATAGTTGAACGTTCCCTTTGAGGGATCTTATTAATGTAATGAGTACGACTTTTTAAGGAAGCGTTCCCGGATTTTTATGAAACTGTTCTGTTCCAACTTTCGATTCCTACAAGGACTCGAAGTTTCATCTGTCTGAATTGAAACAGCCTGTATAAACGTAACGTAGTCTATATGTATATTATCTAGAGCGATCTCGAGACACATCGAGATATCTTTCAATGGTTGGCGGGTATCGAACCTAGACGTGTGCAAGACTGAATAATGGAAACGTGGAGAAATAAAAGAAACTAATAGAAAAAAAAAAAAAAAAAATAGAAAATTAGAGAACGGACGGTGTCTCGATAGAGAGATCGCGCGATACTCCGACGTGGTGCTGAATTTTGTCTCTCTTTGAGTGAAATTTTTCTCCTCCTCGCTGCTCGGCGAGCGATACGATAACATCTCTCGTCGCGCCATTTTTCTTTTCCACCCGCGCGCGATTTTCAAACGTGTCAAAGACTTTCCTCTTTCCACCTTCTATTTCTTCCTCTTTCGAAACTCTTTCTCTTCGTTCCACTTTAGATGTTCGTTTCTATCACCCGTCCGCGATTATAATAACTTGTACTCGAACGATATCATCTGGCGGACTCTCCTTTCTCATACACGTTCGTATAAACGATTCAAAATCTACTCTTTAACCGCGAATTTCAACATTAATCGAAATGCTTTACAGTCCTCTGTTCGAAAAAATTTCTTTTCTTTTTCAAATTTCATGAGACACTATTTCCGGCTTTGACGTGAACCACGGACGTACATGGACGAATCGATATTCTCGAAAAGAGGGTTTCTGTCGTGTTCTGGTATGAGATATACTTTCGGTGGGTAGATAGCACGGATCGGTTAAAGACAGACACAGGGCTTTTGGTATAACGGGGTTATTGGCACATTGTAGACAGGTGATAACAGACGTAGACAAGGGACAAGGGAGGGATCGGTCGTAAGGGTCCTTCGTATCATATCATGTATCAAAAAGCTATATGTGTTGAACGGTTCCGATTTCGTAATTATTGCCGATCCGTCGATTCGGAACGAAGCAAACGTGACGTTAACACGTTTTTCCTTCTCTGTTTTTGTCCTTTATTTCTTTTTCTCGTCGTCGTGTTCTCTCGTACGCATATGGTACACGTAACACTTGATTCGATTTAAATGCGGCTGATATCTCCTCTGCGCACGTATCGTGTACGGTGTGATAATATTTATAGAACGATGTCGATTCGACAAACGACGGAAAGGAACAATTGAACAAAAAAATGGAACGCAATAATATACATGTCTTGACGCAAGAATAGGCGCGCAACAAAGTCAGCGGTTCGTGTAAAAATGCTAGGGGACAAAAAGTCACTAGAGACAAATTCGACAGTGGATGGTTTAGGGGGGAGAATGAAATATACACAACGTATACATAAAAAAGTGCAAGCCTGGCAACACAAAAACAACACAAGACCAGACAGGATGTATATATATACATATCGTTACGTTAAAAAGTACACGATTCTCAAACATACTATTACAATGGTTAGGTCGGTTACGGTATGTACCAAGGGTGGATCGTAGTAACAGTAGCTAAGAACTCAGCGCTAAACGGGACAAGATGACAATACATAAACAGAACAACAGAGAAAGAACGGAACAGAACAAAGATCGAAAGGTGGACAACGGCAGGGGTTTTGTAGACAACGATCATATGACGACATATCACAGATAACACAGAGACAATTCGATACGATTGTACTTTTAATGTAGGTGTGAAGAGAGAGAGAAAGAGAAAAAGAGCGTACGACCCCCTGGCTGTGGCTTCGTTCGCCAACGCACGATTTTAATCGATCGAGATCGATGTCGAAAGCGAACCTCTATCGCCTAGAGGTTATCGAGAAACCTCGAAAAGTAGATTTGTGTTTTTTTTTTTCACCGACCGGGCAAAGTCCCTAGATTAAAGGCGAGGCAAATGCGATTTAGATTCGAGTCGTTGCGCCGTCACAGAGCCAAATCCGATTGCTAAATGGATGTAAATTTTACTTTATCACCAAATACCCGATTCCCTGTATTGTTCAAAGGTGAAATAACGAAGCTGGATCGGTGAACATCATGGAAATTCGTTATCGCGTCAACTAAGCGGCAGCCATGGGGTCGTAGATGGAAAAAGATAGACGCACAGGTAGATAGACAGGGTGAGTACAGGGGTTGGAAAAAAGATAAACGCGATACAGCAGAGCAAGAGAAGGACGGAGCGACAGAACGAAAAGTACAGATGGAACGGTAGACAGCGATTGAAAAAAAGAATATAGAGGGGAGTTTGAGTAGGCGAAGAGTCGGGTCGAACAAGCGAAGTATGATCAAACACTGGCAAAACATAACCGATAACGTAACCGAATCGATAACAGGCTGAGCCAGGGACAATAAAGTAGGAGAAATGTAGAGAGAGAAAGAAAGAGAGAGAGAGAGAGAAAAAAGAGCGCAAGAGGGAAATACTGATAGACAGAGACAAAAATTATAACTGAAACGGAGTAAGAGAGAGAGAGAGAAAGAGAGACGAGAAACGCAGGCTAAGGGTATGAACATACGTATACATATATAGATAGATAGATAGATAGATAGATTACATATAATGGGACATACGAAAAAACATGTAAGATGAATGTTACGAGCGAAACGAGCAATTAGATGGTACTTTTTCTTGCTTTCTTTTCTTTCATTAAAAAAAAAAGGTTTGTTTTTTTTTTGGATTAATGAACGATTAGCGAGAGAGCTTGAGCTGCAACTTACCGCGGTGTAAAGGAACTCCAGAACGTACTACGTGTGGGAAAAAACCAACGAGAAGAAAGGGCGTTACCACGGTCACAGAACCCGCGTTTGCGGGCAAAAAAACGGACGCGCGTACGCAGCATTGCGCGAGCAATCGTCTTTTCGCATCATCGTGTTCCCGTACGATCATTTCTACACGCATATCCCACCCCGTATCCATTTCGATCAGAAATTTCCCGACGTACCGCACGAACTCTCCGGTTTCCATCCCTCGACAACCCTGTTACACTGGACACCCACCACCGGATCTTCCCCCTCGGCGAGTTACGCGACGCGGGTCTCGCGGCGAAAATCGAGTGCTCCATCGCAATGTTCCTTACGCCGTTACAGAAACAATAGACGTAGACACACACTAAATCAAGCGTACCCAACATACACACACGCGAGTCTTCGCCAGCCACGCAACATGAACGTAATCACTCGCAGACTCATTAAACATAGAGTGGTAATACACGTGACAGACACAAGTTGGAAACTACGCACATACATCTGTATAAATATATATATATTTATATACGATATAACCGCGTTCTATATGTATACATATGTATGAGCAATATACATATCCATACACAATCAGATATATATATATATAGATATATATGTATGTAATGTAAAGTCAGAGTATAGAGAGAAAGAGATGGAGAGCTTCCAGCATCTTTGCCGTGACCGATGGCAATCGCGAACGGATATCCGACACCGCGTGCGCGTTAACGAGACACAGGCGTCGCGTTTCGTTTCGGAATCCAGCGTTCTCGACGTCGACGCCGGACGTCGGAGACTCGAGTCGTATCGAGGAGTCGACGAGGTAACGCCGCGGCCGTTCGAAGGATCCTCTTATCGCGTCGGTCGTCGAAGCTGGGCTCCGGACTGACAATGAGAAGAGATTCCATCGGTGCCTGGACTGCCGCGTCGGCAGACGATCTTCGAATATTGATTACGCTGTCCGAGCAATCTCGACGCCTGAACCTGAATCTCTGATTCGACGCGATACTTGTACGTACGCGCGTTACCTGTCCGCTCGAGATTCTATTTCGACGAGAACGGAGGATAATCGCCGTTCTCTCGAGCGCCCCGCTAGGGAACGAGAGCGTTGCTCTCTGATTTATGCATTTACGTACTCGTTTTCTTCGATACTCGTCAGCTGATTTCGTGCAAGGACGAGACAGTTGCGATGCGCGAGTCTATGAATTTATGATAGCGAGGAGAATAAGAACGAGTCTTGTTCGTTATTAGATACAGGAGGGAAATCTCGTTCTTCTAAACGTAACGCGTAGAATCTTGAGCGGAGTTGGCGCGTAGAGAAAGTAGATAAAAAAAAAGTCGAGGCGGAGGAGACATTTCAAGACAGCGGCAAGGATGCTCGGAGAAAGTTGGTGATCAATACCGCGACGAGACAATGGACGCGACCACGGGTCCAAAGAAACTTCCGTTCTGCTCTCTGGACGTCTCTTTCTCCGACACGCGAGGAATTCTCGTGTATAGTATGCATCATGTTCCGGTGGCGAACTCCTGCAAGGTGGACGCGCGGGAAAAGCGACCGAACCGCGACAGATTTCAAACTTGTGTCTACCATCTCTAGAAATAATATTACTCGGGGGCGAGCCGACTCCCGGAATTCGTGCCGCTTCAATTCCTCTTCTCGTTAATATATATATTTTTGCGATAAAAATAATATATTGATTGGAAGTCTCGTTTCTTTTTTCTTTTCTTTTCCTTTTTTTTTTATGAAAACCGCGACTCGACACGCCCCCGTGCGCTTTATCTATGAATCTTCCATTGTCGGTGAACTGCTTAAACAAATGGCCGAAATAGCTGGTAAGTCACAAGAGAAATTTGGAAAACGACACGGTCTGCTTGTCGCGTTACCGTTCGAAAGTAAGTGGAGTAACACTTCTGTTAGCAATTTTTTTTTTTTTTTTTCTAGTATTTTTGCGCGGGTCTTTTAGCGAGACAACTCGATGCCTGGAAGCTGTACGCTGGAAAAACTTCGCGCGGGGAACTTAATATCCGCTGTAACCGAAAATCGAGTTTCTCGAACGTTTTCCCCGTGTGCAGACATTATTTTCCAATAATTTCTTTTCTTTTTTTCTATGCTCTTTTGGTCGTTCATAGTCTGTACGTAGAACGGAGCCTCTTTCGGTCTTCGGCTGTAGGGTGAATGGTGATCTGGTAGTGGCAAGGGTACACACAGAGGATAAACACTAGACAAAATACACGAATCCCCCGAAATGCGCTCGCGGCCGCTCCGATCCGTCGGCCAGCACGCGTCCTGAGCAAATCTTCATCAGTGTCGAACAAAGGACGCTGACCATGAACGCGTGCGACTACGCTCTCGTTCACCTTCATCCGCTTAGCGTGCCTTCTTTTTTTTTTTTTTGCTTTTCATCTACCACGGGGATGCAGCCAGTTCGCGAGACTGAAACGGTTCGCGTGCTCTGGAAGTTACGCGACACGGGGGACATAATAATATCCTATTGGACCTTTCTGTTAATATTTGAACGATAGAAAATTTCTTGGAAGTTACGATAGCAGCGTATTATCTACGTTTTAACGTCAAACTCGAGGGTTTCTAGCGGAAAGTTTCTGAAAAAGGACATCAAAGTTCACATCTGTCAAACCCATGTGACCACTTTTAGAGCGATACTTCTCGATACGTTGATTAAGCTGTAACGTATGCATAGTCACGGTAATGTCACGTTACTGAACGATATGCTACCGAAACGTAACCGATCGAATTGCGGAGAAATTTTATTAATCCACGTTCCCGCGAGGGAACGCTTCGAAATTGTTTCGAAGGGAAGATTAATCGTAGCATGAAACAGGACGCAATTGCAAGTGCATAATTAGCTTGAGACGCGTCGGAGCTCCTTTGATCGACAATGCTTCCGAGATGATCATTGACGCGTTCGGCATTCGGGGGAGGGAGGGGGTGAAACACGAGGAATAGGATGGTTAGAGGGTTGACAGGGTTGTCACCCACCGGGGGCTCACTTGATAATTCAGCTGTCACGGATATACCGGATTATTTGCCATGGCGGTACAAGTAAATCTGATTCAATCTCTTTTCTTTTCCTTTACTCTTTTCTTTGTCACTGAAAAGTTGCTCACGATGGGGGAAAAGCGTTTTGTTCGTACAGAAAAGAAACGGATTATTCTATCATGTAAAATTTCTTTCGAATTTATACCCTTCTCGAGTTTCAAACGAGAAATAAAACGTATCCGAGTGAAATATTAAAAGCGCGAAATGTACCGCGTTTGGTAATTACCGTAATTTATGGAAAATATTTTTCAAGTAATTAACCGATCGATTTCTTTTTTCCTCGACGAGCAGTTGTTGATCATTTTTTATTAAACGAACGAGAGTTGCGGGACGAAAAATTTTGCCATATTTTACCCCATCGTGAAAGCTTCGTCGGTAAAAATGGACCACGTGAACGTAAACTCTTCGACGGAATCATCGTCTGTGTGATCAAACACGTTGTGCTTCTCGAATAATACGATGCTTCTCTCTCGTCTTTTTTTTTTGTTTTTCTTTTTGCATGTTTATAACACACACTGCACATACGAATGTATATATTCCCGAGCTGTTTTATGAAACACATCACGGTCAAACAAAAAGACACCTCTCTGAATGAAATCAATGATCTGCGCAGTTCTCGTGAATGATAAAAAACGAGGAAAGTAACAGCCGCGTAATATATATATGTCAACGGATTCGAAAATTGTAAAAGGCCAGAAACTATGACACGCAGCTATGCTAGACGTTTCTTTCCTTCTTCTTTTTTTTTCTCTTCGTTGCTAAACGGTATGTGTGTCGACGACTATCGAACGATCCAGTCGTTGTTGTAATTGAAAATCAATCTTCTGGATATTTCCGAATTTTGCGAGAAGGAACGTTATCTTGGAGGAATAATTTAATTGTTGTTAAAATTTAAAAAATATTCATCAGCAAACGCTGTAATTCTATTGTTGGATATTCACAGGTCTTTTAATACTTCAAAAATAAAACAATTCCAACTTTCTATTCAACGTCATTTAATTAATTTCAAAAGTAAAGCTTCCACGTTGCGAGATCTCCGAACACGTCCAATGAATAACTGTAATTGTGAAGCTCATAATCATCGATACGAAGCCTTAAAAAGTTCCTTTCCAGCAAAATTTGATGAAAGAAAATTATCACGGAAACCCTGCGACACATTCGAGCCTTCCCCTTTGATCAGTCAATCTACTTTAACTGCCCGTTCGATCGAAATTAATAACGTGGAGATGTTCTCTTAAAACAAATGGACATAAAAATAGCACGAACTGGCAACAACGACTAGCTCGATCGCCTAAACACGCAATTATCCTGTTGGGCCTCGTAAAAATAAAGTATATACAACTAAGCGTTCCTCTATAATATTAGAATGATTAGCTGAATGTATAACCGTGTGAGAAGAAATGATCGATCTTACCTTTCGGTGTACTCGTTCATATGAACGTAGCTTTGCACGCTGTTCTCCTCAACGAGGAATTTCACGCGCTGGTAAAAGGACGCGGTCACGCTGGGCGGCTGTTTCCGGAGGAGGACGTCCACGGGGTTATTACTAGTAAGGCACATGATATGCTCTGCGCAAGCTGCGTGCGAGCAACACTCGCTGTCAGAACAGTCCATCATGCCATCTGAGAAACATTACTTCTTAGATCAACTGTACACTCGATACGGTTTAACGGAGAAAGCTACAGATCCGGTTCTGACTTTTCAACAGACAGAATCGTGTATCAACAATTTATCGGAATTTTGTAATCTCCTTGAAATTCTGTCGGCATTCGATTTTGGACCTCCTCGACGACACATTCTAGGAATGCGTTGGAAGCCTTTGAGGGGTTTAGAATTCCGTCGAAATTCTGCGGGGGTTCTGTTAAACTTGTTTAATAATTTCGAGATCTGTTCGATATGTCGGAAAGATCTTCTGCGGATTACGGAGAAACAGGCATGAAAAAGATACTTGTACTGTTAAATTTCGTGATTTTGCATTTTTAATAGAGTTTATTTTGCGAATTACCGGTTATGATTCTCCTTTTCTTTTTAAATGAAATTTTAGTATCACTCACCCTGATCGTTGTCAACAAAGTCATTACATTCCATCTCCAGTTGTATACTGCAATCCCTGCCAGCCCAGGCGGTCGAACATTGGCAACTGTACTCGCCATCTTGCAGGCTGCACAGTCCATGGCGACTGCATCCGTTCTCGCAACCAGCTGTCAAGGACACCGGATGAATGTTTTAATTGAAGATATCGAGCAGCGATCGAAGCTAATTGAAAGCCGATATTTTCCCTTCTATCGGTGAAATTAATGACACGCTTGATATATAGCAGAGAAAGATAAAAATAATTCTTCCAGAGGACGATTAATTAACGAGAGTCCCTGACCAAGTACAACTAACAATTTGATCGCAAATAACAACTTTGCTAGGTTTAAGCGACACTTTGAATTAATTTGAGTGGAGCCATTACTCGATTATTTCGAGCAATCTACCGATTTCGAGCTAGCTGTGCTTTCCTGCTCGTTTGTCTGAGAAAGCATCGACCTTTACTACTTGCCACTCTCACATACAAGAACGACAATCTTCTGCAACTCGTTGGAATTTAATTATCTCGATACGATCACGTATCGATATCATCAGTCTAATTTTACTTACGCAGCGTGCAATGTCGTCCGTTCCATCCTTGACTGCAAACGCAGGTACCATTCTTGCACTGGCCATGTTCCGCGCAGCGTGGATCGCACGGTTTCTGGTCGCACTTGGTGCCAGTCCAATCATCGTTGCATCTAAAATCCAAGGTCTCTTTAATCATCCGCGTCCGAACGATCTTCAGCGACATTAAAACGAGAACCGATCGAATCCAATTCGAGCGGGGGCGCGAAGGTGTTTTGCGCAATTTCGAACGAAGAATGCAGCCACCTTCGTCGGGCAATGCAAAATTGATTCTTCCCCGTGGAGCTGCTGACAAAAGCGGGGGTAGGGACACGGGGTTCCGTTCAGTTTCGAACTGGTCCTCCGCGCGTAGGGAACTTTTTGCACTCACAGCGCTCTTTCACGGAACAAGAGAGGGAGGAACGAGAGAAGGCGTCAGCTTTAGAATATGAGAAAGGAGATCCTCTTTCGCGTCCTTGATTCTGACAAAGGGACGCCAGGAAGGGAGGACGGTCCTTCGAGTCGTGATAAGTTGGCAGCCACCCTAAGACAGAGACTTTTTCTCGCAATTTTTCACCTCCTTAGTCTCGACTTTCGGTACCTCCGATATCCCCGGCAATTTACTCATTTTCACTCACCGCCCTCTAATCCCGCGCGTCCCTCCCTGCTTAGGATTCCGGAAATCCTGCTTGGAAAGTTGGAATTCGCCTTCTTTTTTCTCCCCTCTCTTCTCATTTTTAATTGTCGATAACTTGTCACCGTGGATCGAGGTTCGAGGAATTTCTGGCTGCTTTCGAGGCGCACGGGTTGTCGCGTTCGAAAGTTAATTTCAGATTCAAGTTTAAATACCACGGACTCTGGAAAATGTAAATGGAACAACTCGGACGTCGGGAAAATAAATTTGATCGTCTGAACCCGAAACGAGGGGCTAGGTTAAAGGGCAACGGTCAGAGGGACGGGGATCATTTTTAACATTGATTGCGGTAACGTGCGCTGGTAACCCATTTCTTGGTCATGGAGGATCCATAAAGATGACGCCAAATCCCTTATCCTTCATCACTTTCCGCAACGTTATCCTTCCTTTATCTATTGTCATAAATTTTCTACATGTAATCTGTATCTTACGAAGCGAGCGGTTCGCCAGAATTATCGATTCGACTACATTTTTGAAAAAGATTTCCACGAAATCGTGCCAATTATTTTCAACGACGATTGCGTATACTGACTTGCAGACTCCTTGCTCGCAGGTCCCGTGTGGTCCACAGTCGAGGCCGCAACTCGGTTGCGAACAATCCACGCCAGTCCAGTGTCCTTCGCAAACGCAGCTTCCGGACTCGAGGTCGTAGGTGCCGTGATCCGAGCAGCGGGGTAGACATTGGTATACTTGTTGGTCGACCTGGTTGCATTTCTCACCCTGCCAACCCGCCTTGCAATAGCATTTGCCTGCCACGCAGGCACCGTGGCCGCTGCAGTTCGGATCGGCACAATCGGCTGGAAGTTCAGAATCGGTTCTATTTATTATCTGTACAGATCGGTGCTCGTAGGAGATGATAGCAAAGGATAGACTGGGGGATAGGTAGAAATTTTCGCTGATAAACCCTTGCTCGCGCACGAATACGGTTGGCATTGTTTTCAAGAACGCGAGGCAACTTCCGGAAGAAGGTCGCGGAACGGGCGATCGCCGGTGATTGCGCCCTGGGCGCCGACGAATGGGCCAACTTTTTAAATTATGGCATCGGAACAATTGCATTATTCCCGCGGATCCCAGCTGCCCCGGGGAAATTATGAAACTTAATTCCAAAGCGTCCCGGCGACGCGTCGCCCGGTGCCGTTGGCTCCGTGTGCCACGGGACCAGTTATACGTCGCGTCTCCTAAGTATTCGCCCACACCCGCCAGAGGAATGTTTATCGTTGCGATATATATCGATACACGGATCCTGGTCCAGCAAGTATTGCAACGCTTGCAGCTCGCTTCGAATGCACTTCTACTATGCGATACAAATTATTACAATCGTAAACAGCATCCGTTGTAATTGCAGTTTGTATTAAAATTATAAAAAAAAATGTTCTTATGTACGAGATTCGTGAAATATAATTTTTGTGTTCGCGCGAAACGACCCATTGGCTAAAAATTCAAGATCTGCGAGTCGCGCGAGTCGCTTCATAAATCATTAAAAGAGACTCGAAGAAAAATCCGTGGACGAGATCGAAGTCGAACTTCGATATCACGCCTGCCAGTTCGCCAGGTACCTTTTTCGCTGCTAACGCGAGTTACAGGCGACGCCTTCTGCTCTCGATTCGCGCCGCCTAATCACCAAACAAATGCGACCCCGATCGCGATACGAGTATTCGGCGTTAATGCGAAATGAATAGCCCCATCGTCCGTTTGAAAAATGAAGGGTAAGGGCGCGTGACGGCGGGACCGTGAGAGTGTCAGAGACAAAGCATTCCTCCTCGCGCGAATAATTTCCCCATTCGTTCCAACAACGTCATTTTTCCGTCCTTACTTTCGCGGGACGGATGTAACAAGGGCGGCGCTCTCCAAGTCGTTTAACGCAAATTTCTACAGCCCCCGAATTTATCGTTCGACGCGTGACACGGTAGAGAGGGAGCGCGATCGCTGAACACTTGAACACTCTGGCAAACGCAACGACACAGTCAATCAAACGTGACCCCGAAAGATTCCGCTCGGAGGAATTAAAACGACCGCGAAACACCGCGAGACTAATCGCCCGGTTGAATTGTCGCGATGGCTGACCCATATGTAAATTCAACGAGGGAACGTGCATTAATTATAGGTTGTACACACAGGAGTATGCTGTCGGCCCGTGGACGAGGGCACCGTGCATTACTAATACCTTGCATCTGCCCAGGCGGTTGAATTATGGGGGAATTAATGGCGGCGTGACAAATATGAAGAAACAACATCCGACGCAGAAATAGACGCCGGGGAGGTAAACGTTCGTACGCGAGCCGGTCTCGCGTTTCCGCTGCTCATTTTTAACGGTAAAATATGGCGGCGCGCGGTCCGCGCGCGCGAACCCACGCTTCGAGCACAATGTCGCCGTTAATGAACTCAAAAGTTGGATCATCTGTCGCGTTTTAACGGCACATTTAAATTCCGTGTCCCGTGACGTTTCTTTTTCTTCGCGTTTTTTTCTTTTTTTTTTTCACCCGCGCGACGTTTCGCCCCGCTTCCCTTTGCTCGCTTTCACAGCGGACGTGCCTCGAACGACCTTCGTGCCTCTCTAATGGGATCCGAAAAATTGCGTTTAAACCCGAGGTCCGCGTTCGAGGCGCTTTCAATTTAGCGTATTCATCGAATCATCCGAATTCGAAGCGACGGGAGAAGCAACTGTCGTTCGATGGAATGATCGCCAGCCGGGGAGGCACGATAATTTTCATTGGCAGCACTCTCTCTGCTTTACGACGTCGATCTTGTTAATCCAGATTACGAACGCGTGTAGGGGAGGTGGTGGAGGCCGAAAGTAACTTTCGCTCGGCACGGTTTTACCACCGGGAACGTTCTTAACTGAAGGGTGAGCGAGAAGCCGGTTAAACAATCGGTCTTAAGGGGTCGTTACTAGACGTCGAAAGCAGACGTTGGGTCGTTCGCCTAACTGAACCCCGACGTTCACCCTACTTCGTTTATCCTAACCCTCGGCTACCTTTTTCGCGCAGATCTTCGTATTTTTATTGGGCAATTTCATTATGAAATTTCAATATCCTCCGTGACAGATATAGCGTTAGATGGGTTAAATGTTAAAATAATGAGCGCGTCGTTTCCGTTCCAGATGAGACTAACGTACGATAACGAGCTAATTGAAACGAAGCGACGATATTTCCGAGGGTGACGATAAATCGTACGATCCAAAGGGTTATCGTGCTTAGCCAGCCAGTGTTTTTAACTTACGCTCATCGCAGAAGGCGCCCTTCCAGCCAGGATTACATACACAGGATCCCCTAACGCACTGTCCGTGTTGATTGCAATCAGGAACTTGGCAGTCTCCTAATGGTATATCGCACTCGGCACCTTTCCAGCCGTCTTCGCAGTGGCACATACCTCCGCCATATTGTCCGTGGGACGAGCACAGTACAGGGCACACGCTCTTGCTGCAATCGGCTCCCTGAAATTTTCATCGACTCTCCTATTATCTCTACCGTACCTTTCCCCCCCCCCTCTCTCTCTCTCTCTATCCTCTATAAAGATGATCGACGAGCATCGTTAGCGATACGATTCCGCGATCTAATCGGTCCGATCGCCGTGTAATTTCTTTCCGAATAGCTACGTGAGCGAGGCTGATGGCAGAATTGAATCGTTCCAGTCGATTTGCCGCGGTTGCGCGCGCGATTTGTTGCAGCGAATCGTGCGAACTGTGGCTCCAACGATTTGGTTTGATTTTTTTTTTTTTTTAATTATATGCACATCGTGGCTCTCTTCTACGATTATTTTTTTTTTTACGCTTACAGGCCATACAAATAGTATTTTGCTCCCGTTCTACTTCACTTGGCCGCAGCAGAGCAATTTATTGCAACATCTTTACAGTTTGCACTTTCGTAATCAATTAACGTAACATTAGCGTAAGTACGGTCGTATATTTGTCTAGCCAAGGGGTGTATACTACCTGTCCACTTGATCCCGATTAAAGTGACCCCGCCTTGTCTGTTATATAACGGGTATTTCACCTCATCGGTGGAGAACTAACAAGGGGAGTGCCACAGCGTTCGGGTCAACGATTTTACTTAAATTTAGCGCACAGTACTTACCGTGCATTACAAAATGGCGTATCGAGCGGTCTCAATGCGCGTCATTCGAAAATTTCGAAGGAGCCAATTTCAATTAGGCTAGCAGTTGACAAACGCTCCCTGTACAAGAGCATCTATATAGAAATCAACGCTAAAGTGACCGATATCTATAAAATTACATTATCCATAAGTTTTATTCTCTTACTGGAAGATTTTTACACACCTTCGATCTACTACGTTTCCCAGTCCATCCCTTTAAACCCGAATCTCCAATGGAACCACCCTATTCTCTCGAAACTTCCCTTAACCTCAACAACTACATCGACGTCCACCCCGTAGCAACCCTGACTGACCCAAGACCGTGGAGTCTCCCAAGAAACCCGAGGCTACGCACCTGATATCCATCGTTGCAGTCGCACTTGCCAAGATAACACGATCCCCTGCCGGAACAGTCGTTGGGGCATGTAGTCGATACGCCTTCGGCTTCTGTCACGGCCAGGGTAACCTTGTACGGCTGCAGCTCGTCGTTGTACACCGAGAGGAACCATCGACCGGTGTCCAGATACTGGAGCAGGCTGACGTTCACCATCATCGGCTCGACGATCGTCCTCTTGATCAGCACGTGCTGGTACGATCGGTTGTCGCTGGTCCGCGGCTCGGTCGCGGCTGTTTTCATGAAACTGACCGCCTCCGAGCTGGTGTCACGCTTCAGCCTGTGGTCCACCCTGCCGCCTTTCACGAAGTCGACGAAATCGTACTGCGTGACGGTTGGCGAGACGTTACGTCGCCCGTAAACGGCGAAGTTCGCGCCCCAGGGCAGAGTTAGGTTCAGTCGGATGAACGCTGGCTGCTTGTTCCGGAACTCGGTGTTCCAGAATGAGTACGGCGGGATCACCGCGTGATGGGCCACGTTGTACGCCCTCAGCTCGAGCACTGCTGGCCACTGTTGCGCGGATTGCTGGATTTGAGGGTCGCTCTGTTGGTCCCCGGCGCTGTCCGACGCGCTCGAGTGCTCCGCGGTGCTCGTCGGCAGCGATTCTGCACAGAAAATCGAATTTTACCACAGATTTCCACCTGCTATCTAAGCTCGCGTAAAGATCGTGGAATTTTTTAATAAACTGCCACTGATACCTACGCGATATTTCCCTCGCAGACGTTCGTCAAATTTAACGCTCGTTTTATATATCTTCCCCACCCAACAAATCAGCTTGCAAACGAGGACAGCACCGCCCGTAAGCTTCGCGCAAATTCGTCCCGTGCAACGAATTACTCCGGGCGAAAGCGTCCCGAAATTTTATCGACGCGCGTAAATGTTTTTAAAGCTCCTCATATTTTCCTACAACTCGAGCTCCAACGTTCGCCTCGTAAAAATCTAAAACGCTTCGAGCGCATCGTCACCGGCCGTCGTTCCCCGCGTTGAACGCGTAACCGGGTGATACATTTCCGGGTACGAAATTTTTGTTAAAACAAGGATCAAAGCGCGAAGTATAATATTTATGCGCGCGATTTATAGCCACGGTTGAGGATTTCCCGCCGATTTTCACCGGCTCGGTCCGAGCGGAGAACGTTTAACCGCCGCGCGGGTTCTCACGGAGACCGGCGTGACAAATATTCCGAGGGCGTATTCCCGGTGAACGTAGCCGCCGCGCATCAGAACCGATATTATTCTCGGTGTGGCCATTGTATGGTTATATACGGGACGGCCGATATCAGGCCAGGGGGAAGCCATTCGAACGTGGCAGACGCCTCCCAAAAGCAATTACCGTGAGACGTCGTACGCCGGAGTATTTACATCATGCATAGTGGATGCAAATTGATACCGCTCGATATTTACCTTCGGTGGGTATTTGCGTTGATATCGGGTCGTGAACGTGCGCGTTCTCATGAGTGACGGTCTTCACGTCTTGGACCACCACGCATTTCGTGCTCTCTATCGGCCGCATGGAGCTCACTGCTGAAAAGAAAACAGAATTTCCCCTTTAACCGTCCGACGATCCTGCCCGTCCCTCCTACGGGCACGTCAATAACGCGCAGGGGTCATTCCTGTTTCTGGACAAACAGCCCGTTTTTTTCCGCGTCGCGTTACGTTTGCACGATGGCTCGATCGTTGCTCTGTGCGAGTTTTTAGATGCACGAGGAAGTCGAGCGAAGTCGAGAGGAAGTCTAAAGGTTTCGTATGCACCCTGGAACTCGTGGGATTTTAAGAAGCGTGTTTCTTAAGGAACACTTCTCAGCTTTGAACTTTGCAACCATGTATGGAACATGAAAAGTAGCGAAGTGACAAACCTCTGGTCCTAGAATTTGTTCTCTTTTAAAACGAAGTATCTGTTTTAACGAACCTATTCGTTATTTTCCCGGAAGCAACGAATCTTACGAAGAATGACAGACTCGCAAGAACCGGCGCGCAGCCCAACTACCAGGATATTACATCGCGAGGGACTTCCTTGGCGGTGTCATCCTTGGCCAGCCTTCTTTACAGACACACCCACACGTATAACGCCACTGTGCGTTCTCCGTGCAACAAAGGCGCACGCAATCAGCTTGTTATATTCTTAATGGCGGTGGCCGCCACTTGAGACGAAATAGCACCGTAACGCGACTCTTTTATTGCGCCAGGAATCAGGCGGAGGGCTTTGGCCGAACGTCTCGCGGCGCCCTAATGGGTTCATAAATTCGAACAATCGCTTTCAAATTACGATGGGACGCTAGATCCTCCGGACGCGATCTCAACTGGTAACTTTTCAAGACGGCAATCCGAATGACAAAGGCCGCGCCTCTGTTTCCCCGTTTAATGCGCGCCTCTCACTCCCTCCTCGGTAATTGGTCACCAGACATGGACGATGCAGTCGGTTATTCGCAAACAGCGGAGTGTGTTCTTTTTTCTTTTTGTATCGCACCGAGACAACAGATTAGGAAGTCCTGGCGTGGCGTATCTTTCCCTGATACCCTTTTCCATTCTTAACGTTGGTTATCTGGAAGAAGCATCTCTTAAGTCTTCAACTCCTAGTCGTTAACCCATTTTCGTTTGTCGGGTCATTACATAATGTCGGAGACGCGATTTATTCCGAAGAGCTAAATCCATTTTGTCCAAACACTTTACCACGGTACCCGTGATCCTACTCTGGGCATTTACAGCTAACAATGGCTCTATAAAATTTCCAAACGTCGCTCGAATCCTTCCTGCGCTCCTGTAGTTGACAGTGAATCAACAATAAACCGTATGTATAATTTTCTACTGTACGTTTTCGCGATAAATCATCACGGTTCACGTATAGAGAGTAATTGTCGCTGTAAGCAACGGTAATTCCCGTTACAAACGACTGTCCAACGTTGGCAACGCACGATCTTCATTATAACGTCGCCTCCGCCATGTTTGCGGCAGCGTTTTACAAATACCGTCCCAGAAACCGATATTATTTATGTGCAACTCGACATTAATGGGGTTGTAAAAGAAGTGGGCCACTCGATACTCTTTCATGAAGGTGCCTTAACTTATTCTATACATGCGCTTAATTTACCTCGCGCGCTATATATCTCGCTTCAGATTAGGTGGAGAGCAGCTGATAAATTGAAATGGAAAAAAAATTGGAGGAGACAGTAACGAGCTCGATTAAAATTTTAATTCAAACGCATAAAAACGCTGGCTCATGCCCACGCCTCCCCTTTGTTTCCCAATGATGCAATTAACTGTCACTAACGTTTTCATCATTCAGGTGTGGCGGTTTTGAATTTTTCATTATTTTTAACGGCACCCTTACGAATAATTAAAATGCGGTCTTCAAAGTAATTAAAAATTGAAAAGCACGCAAACCAGACGATGAAACTGTGCTGACAGTCGATCACGTTTTTTGCCCCTCTATAAATATGCATGGTAGAATGAACGCGAAGAGAATTACGAATGTAAACAGGCGTGTTTATTTCGACAGAAAAATGGGTAATCTCTCCAGATAGAGGATTCGTCGAAGCTGAATTAACACGGCGCTTCGTCGTTCGTTTAATCAAGTTTTTCCACGTGCGCGAAAACTTGGACCGTAATTATCCAGCAAAATTCGAACAATACATTCAACGCTTTTAGAATATTATCACACGTACATAATTTCGCGCAAAATTTAAGCCAAATTGGTGACCTGAATTCTAGGTATTCTCCAGTAGGCACTCTCGTACATGCGAGTACCATGAACCTAATTCCAGAGGAATCCCTCTAATTTGTCAAAGTGTCATTTCTTCGAAGAATTTACGCAAATTAATCTTTTGCCTCCCAAGTAAATTGACTAGGTACATCCTCGACTATTCCAATATTAAGTTACGCAAAGTATATTGCGAATAAGAACGTTAAACTAATCGTCAATGTTATTCGATGTCTTTATCATACCGCCATACTACTTGCTCTTACATCACTGACCTGTACTACTTGCTGATCTCTTACGCTACCAACCGATACCACTGACTGCCGCATCGTAGACCGTTACTACTGATTCTTGCATCATCGACCAATACTACTGACTGTCACACTATATACTAGCACCACTTTCGTATTAAAATATCTTCAGATTTATATGAAAAATGAAAAATAGTTCCACGCGAGTATGTTAATAATTTACATCATTCAGATCAACAACTCTTTCTAAGGAAAAATCGAGGGTATCGAAAGGAGATGCACATCTTTCCACGCGAAATGGAGATGGTGCGGATACTAACACTCTGGCGGGTTCTTAATACCCCTTCTACTCGTTATTCTTCATGTATATTAATATCTTCCGGGGAGGAGCGCGGGTCGGTTGAATTTAAAACGACGCGATGAATCCCACAATAAAATCCTTATCCGCGGCTAAATTAATTGTCCATCCCCGGTGGACGGGTTCGCAAGCATCGTATTAATTATGCGGGTTAACGAGACTTTTTAAAAGCGAGTATAACGTGTCTAACGACCTCTCGGCTTATCAACGCGCGCCGCTGGACCCGCGGCGGCCGGTTAATTGAATCCGCGTATCAGCGCCGCCCGAACGAGCTGGCAAATAGTGGATCACGTTCTGTTCATCAATATTGTAAACGCATGGATGACGGAGTTGTAAACTAATGCCACGACTTTACGTCGAACGGCACGAATCTGCTCGATTCGACCGGTTAAATCTCGTCAATTTCGCTGGCATTTCGTGTTACCCGTCGAGCGCGTCGGATCTTCCATTTTATCTCGTGTAACGATGAAACTTTCGTCTCAGAAATTACGCTGCCAAGCGTTCGCGTCACAATTTCAGTCGGTTCAACGAATATTACAGCGTTCGTATTTCTCTCCTCTCTCTTTTTTTTTTTTTTTTAATTTCTGCCTCCTATTTTTTCGGCACGCTCTCCTTGATTTATCACGCGACCTTTACTTTTTGCGCGCGATGTTACTCGCGCGCGTGGGTCACGTGGTGGAAGTGCCATCCAATCGGGCGCGCGAAGTCCCCGTCATATCAACGGGAACAGTAATAATTTGTGCCGGGTAATATTTTCCTTTCCCCGTCATCCGGTTAGATTCATGGGCCGGTAAATAGAATTCTGACGCGCGTGGCATTGCACGCGCCCGTTCCCATTAGAGCCGCGCTCACGATTGACATGTATATTTTATCAGGTCTCACCTTCGATTGCAATCTGTTCACGAATCTTTTTTTATCGAATTTAACATCCACAGTTCTTTATTGCTCTTCAAATTATTCCTCTGCTCGAAACAAGTACTCTTGAACAATTCGTAGCGCGCAGGATGCCATAAGCTTAACATCAACTGTGACGTTTTCGAACGAGTACCTTGGACATTCCGTGTGTTAAATAAATTCTCTTAGTTTCTACATCGCAGAGTTCTTTTATCGTTACAATATCGAATTAAGAGAAAAAGGGAAGCGCTAGAATACAGGTTCGTCTGAATTTGCGATCTGTCATTCGTGTATTTCCCTTCGATCTGTGGAAGAAAAAAAAAATGCGAAAAAGGGAAGCAACCAAGCCCAAGAAGCAAACGTGCAAGTCCAATTACGAGCGTCGTCCCTTTGATTTCGCTCGTCACCGGTGACAGGCAAATTACTGTCCGCGCGTGGAAAAGTTCACGCATGCGACCTCGATCCGGTCGGGTACGCGCTCGCGCTCGGCCCAGCGCCACGGGAATCGACTGACTCGGCCGACGGACGCCGTGTACTGCGAAATAACTGGAAAAGAAGGAGCGTCCCCGCGGGATTGCCCGTTATGTAACTATCGTTGGAAATTGAGTTGCAGTGAACTGTGAATGACCTTATTTCGCGAGCATCAGGGCCAGCCGCGGCCACGTCCCTCGTCTTCTCGATCGCCAATGGCTGCGGCTATCCCCCCCTCTCGTAATGCATCGCGGGACAGAAAGTTTGGAAGCGGTACGATTCCTGACATTTCCGAGATTAATCCCAGATAACGGGGGGGAACAATTTTTATTCCATTTAAGGTAGAAAATATCGGATTTAATCCTTCGACTGTGCTCGATCGATAACCGATAAAAATGGTTACAATACTTGCTTTGTAAACCCGCAATATGTGCCGACTGATTAAACTCTCTTTCAGTTAGTATTTCAAAGAGACGAGATATTAAAACCGACCGGACTTTTGGCGTGATTAATTGTTCGACGTTTTTTTAAAATTGTCCCGTACTTCTGGTTGAAAAAAAAAAGCGTAATTACCGAGTCTCTAGTTAGAAACGTATTAAAAGAGAAACTATACGCGACGATGGAGACAGGGAAGTTTCATCATCGAAATCGCCGGAAATTTGAAATGGTCTGAAGGATGAAACACCGTTCCTTTCCCCCGCCAGCCATCCTGCTGCCCGCCCAGCTCGCTCACCTGTCCCGTTCTAGCACCTTGATTCACCCTTTGATTCTAGACGCTGGCGAAGTCGGCTGGGAACGACAGCCAGCTCGATCGGCGGGAGCAAAGGAACAACTTTTTCAATTATATTCCCTCGGATCGATAGAGCGATTCATTCCCGAGAATGATTCCCGGATTATCGAAGGATTATCCGTTCTCCCACGCCCATCTTATACTTCCGCTTTCTTTCCGTGCGTTTTAATGAAATGTTTACTATCGACCCGCCTATCTGGTCCCCCCTAATCCACTGATACTGGTCGAGTACGTCGTTTCTGTCGGTGCTTCGAGTAAATCGAGGACGGTTCCCGCTGTTCCTCGAGTTCTCTTCAAAGCGAAGGTCGCAGCCCGCTAATGGCGGAGGCTTTGAGACGTTTCGGCTCGAATTCGATAGAACTGCGAACGCTGACAAAGAAATGATGTACTTTCGCTTGTTTCTGAATCAAAGTCGACGATTAACCGTGTTTGAACCTCGAAACTTCGCAGGCAAATAGGAAGGAACAGTAATTCTTATCCCGCGCCACGGCCATTAAAGGGTAATTAATCCCATTGAAGAGGATTCTGAAATTCCATCGGTAAATTCTTACGGATACGAATTTCTTTTCGCGGTCGGAACACCGCCGCGGGGCAGCGTCGAGAGCGTAGTTTGCCAAGTAAACTTTACCGTTGAATCCAACTAATTGATGTCGAAAAAGCATTCTATTCTTTCCAACGGCGGCGCACCAGGGCCATCGTTTCGAGTCGCAGCTACATGGATGCGATTTAATTTTCAGGCATCCTGCCGGGGACAGAAACGGGGCGGAGGAGAGTCCCCTCTTCAATTTATTAAATGGAAAGGTATACGGAGTGACGCTTAATTGCGCGTTAATACTACAGGGGGATAAATCTGGAGCACGAGAAAAGGGGGCTGCATATCGTATGAAATATAAGTTGCTCGTGAGATAATCTTTCCACTCTTTTTCTCTTTTCTCTCGACACGAGCTGAATTAGAGGAAGTGCTTCGATAATTTACACGCGTACTGGAACATATTTCGAATCGTGCATACGATTAAATATGAATCGATAACACCCGTTCGTTATTCTATATCCAGACTTACAAAGAGAGCGAGACGATGGCTTGAACGAAACGGGGAAATCTCGAGCATCGATCCTGGACTTCTTAAAAAACACCACCGCTCGTGGCAATTTACGTTTAAAGTTCACGTGGCCCTGCGACGATAACTCGCGAGCGCCGTGCAGAAATCAAAACAGTCGCGCCCGGCGTCGGAAAAATGGCGACGGCCGCGGGGGTGATTCGTTTCCTCGGCAAACACCGCGTCTCCCCGCGCGAGAGGGAACGAGAGGAGAAATTCGTTCTGCGATTATTAATAGCCGACGATTCGGACGGTCGTGGCATCAACAACAAATACCTCGAGCACGACCAAGTAACGAGGGTGATGTTTAAAGCGCGACGAAAAACTGGGGGCTGTTTCGATCGATTGATCCTGTTTTCGCTCCTCTCTCCCGCTACCTTTCTCCTCTTTCTCTCAAACTGTGTCTCTTTCCCACCGTCTTCTTCTCTCTCGCCTCGTCTGCCTCGTTCTCTCTCTCCCTCTCTGCTTCTTTCTCGCTCTCATTCTCTTCCTTTTGTTGCTCGTCCACGGAAATTGCATCGAGAGTGAGAGGAGGAGGAGATTCGAGACGGAGGTTGAATCTGGATAAGATTTTCAGCCGGCTTGGTGGACGCCGGCCGCGTAAATCGAATTAACGAGAAGTAATGGCGGTTCGCGCGCGCGCGAGATTCAACGAGCTCCCACCCTCTGTCTCGAATTGTTTAGACACGCGATAATTGGGGGGGGGGGGGGGGGGGATTATTTTCTGGTTGCTCGTAGGGATAATCGCGCGATATGTGTCCAGTGGAAGAAATGTTCCTCGCGAGACGTAAATTTACGCAAAAAAGTATTTCGAAAACATCCCTTCAGTAGTGCGTTTGCTTATTCAACGATTTATCTACGTGTACGAGAATTCCGGTTCGGAAATTACTTAAAAATTCGAAACGCCGCGCCGTCCATTCTAAACAGGTCCGAACTGTTTTCGAGAGCCGCGCGGAGAGAAAGAAAAAGGGGTGGCGTGGGTGTGGAAGAGGGTAGTTTGGATGCAGTAGCAAACAGGCAGATTGGATTCCCGACTCGATTTACCGGAATGCAGAAATAACAGCTGGCGAGGTCTCCTCGAGGCCGATCCGGCTTTGCAATCTTCTCCTCTTTTCTTCCTTCCGCCTTTCAGACACGCGAGAGAAGGGGGATAACGGGGAGCGCGGCGGAAGAAGAGGAGGAAGAAGAATGCGGACGCCGGATTCGAGGGACAGTTCAGTAACGGTGACTCTAGAATGTTTTATATAAACGTACGTGTGTGTATATGTACGTGTACAGTCAGCCAGGGAAGTCTGGGTGCATCCGTCGAATGCGTTATCCATGGGGAACGGCTTTAACTCGCGAGACAATTTCTACGGACGGACATCGAGTTTTGGAGAAGGGTAATATTCGTGGATGAAAATAGATTCTCTTTCTTCCTTGTTTGATGTACACGCTGGTGGAAGATTGGCTTAAATGACGCAACGGGGAATCGCAGCTGAGAAAGTCGCTGGGCAATTCCGTTTATCGAGCTTTCAGATTAAGTTCTACCGTTGCGAGATAAAGGAGCGACAAATTACACCGATTCGCTTGGACACGACATGCCAGGACAAGTAGAATAAACGCAACGCGAAGAAAACTAAGGAAAATACAGAAGGATGGCGAGATCGCTAACAAGTAGAACACGCTAGCAATGCTCAGCCGCAGTCTCGCGAGTAGAAACCACGATCTATGGTCAGACACTGCACCGCAAGTAGAACCAACGACTTCTGATCAGACACGCCACGGGAATTACATCGAAATCTGTATCGTAACTACAAAATTAGGGGAACATACATTATAGATGGCAAATCACGATTGTAAATAATGAAACTAACTAATCCTTTTACAGGAGAACCTTCGATTGCTGTTTTAAAACGTCTGAAATTTCCAAGCCATATAATTTCTACACTTTTCCAACGGACTGTACGCGCGTATAGACCAGTGTACCCCAATCTCTACTCTATTCTCTTCTCCTACGCGAAATCCCTTTTATTCCGTCCACCTTCGAAAAGATAAACCGTAATTCCAACGCGACGTGGACCTTGACCGTCGTGGTCCTTGATACGGGATCCAGGGATTTGTAGGCTAGGGCCAAATGCAAAAACGCAATTCTGTCGGGCAACGTCTGAGGGCCGCCACTGTCGGCCGCTGATAACAAGCGAGTGTTAATTTCTCTAATCGGTTCCCAGGCTTCCGTCGCTCCTTCTTTCCGTCTGGGATGCAATTTTCGTGTAACGACGGCCTGGCTAAGCCACTCGAACGTTGCCTTCTGCACCCTTCTGCTACCCTTTGGTCTCGCGTTGCTTACGGTTCCTCGTGATCGTCGCGCGAAATAGTTAATTGATATCGTAGACAATTCTAGATTAGATCACTCGTGCATAATTTAGCGTCAGTATATTTTATTAGCGGCCAGATAATTTTTTTTACAGTACAAATCCTCGTCTCGAAATTTTCGCAAGTGTCAAGTTTCTTCTGTTTCTCGTATAATCGATTCTCGCGTGACTGTTCAAGTTGGTCCTTTGTACTCCTCCTAGCGAACGAGAGGGTAGAGGGAGAGTGGAGTTTCTCGAAGCTGATCATTATTGGCCGGAAACGCGGGCCACGCTGTCGAAGCGCTTCCTCGCCATCGGTCAGCAATATTTACACCTCTCCCCCAACCGGATGGAAGTAACCGCCGCTCGCTGCTAAACGAACCATTGCGCTAGTAACGCTTACCACGCGGCACCGCGCGCTTCCTATCGAAGATCCGGACTTCCGTCATTAAACGGTATTTAATTCAGCGGCGCACGGACCACGGGAGAACATCTACGTCTACTGGTGGATCTAGTTTCTCTTCCTGCCCGCTCTAGGTGTCACTATCTGCTGTTACAACTGCTCTATACCTCTACTGTAGAGAGAGACAGAAGAGAAATCTCGTCTGCGCACGAGTCGAAATTTTCTACGACACAGGTGAATTGAGTACCAACTATTTAAAAGATTGAAATTTCATACTGACAAAAATTAGAGGGTGCACAGATCTTCTTTTTCGCCAAAGAAACATCCTAGTCTGCGAATTAAAAAGGGATGCTCGATCTCCATTGGCTAGTGGTTGATTTTGATTGAAGCATCCCGCGAAAAAAGAAAAAGGAGGAGAACGAGAGCCAGCGGCGTTATTGAATGATTCGCGGGCCGTCGAGTTTTATTGAAATATTATGTTAAAAGAGAAACACCGCCTGGCGACACGGAGGTTCGGTGAATACATTTGACGGCGAACGGGGGAAAACGGAACGGAATGGCGCGGTTAGAAAGCAGGAAGCGCGGTGAAAAATTTCAATCCCCATGCGTGTTGCGCTAACGGTGCCATGCGTGGCATACATAGGAGGGGGGAGAGGGCGAAATGCTGGATGAATTTTAATTCCAGCTCCATTACCGCTCGTTCATAAAACGCTGCCGATGTCGCTGTTCAACAGCCCATGCAAATTCGAAGAGGGAACCCGTTCGCGTCCTGATTGGTCTTTATTGGGATAATAAACCGTGAAATTTCATATTAACGAAACCAACCTGTCGAACGTTTTACGTGACTTGACAGGGAAACTACCTTTTTGTAATTGCGCACCATTGTACCGTTGAAAAGCGTTTTCATTTAGAGAAACAAACGCGTATCCTTCTCAAACGCGAATGTTTGAATCGGTCGATCCCGACACTACCTACCTTACCAACGATATGCGCGTAGCTTGTGAAGTGATTTCGCTTTCGTTTCCACGCAAATTACGTATCGAGAGTTGGCCAGATAGAAGTATCTGGTGAATCCTTAATCGAACCTACAACTTGATAATGAGTTATTTAAGGGGCAGAAGGATTTTCCAGGCGGAGTATCGATAAATCCACGGCGCTCGGCGTAAATAGGAGCCACCTGTCGGTGGACCAACGGACCTACTCGCGCATAATAGATGAATTAACTGTATTTTGATTCCAAACGCAGACGGCTCTTTGATCGCGGCCGTTTTCGCGTCACCGCGAACCGCATCGGCGAATTTCTGAACGCACCCGACCGTGCATCGATTCACCGCAAACCGAATTCGAGTCTCTTTGCTTTGAATTTCTGAAAACTCGCCCTGTGCCTCGGTATCGGTCAAGTGAGCTCCAATGACAGATTTAAAGCTGCCTGGGGCGAGGGGAGAGACAGTTTCTGATGTTTTTTGGGTCTGTTAATGTCGCGGTTACAGTGGTTTTCGATTGGTCGACGCGTTTAATGACGCGTTTGCGTTATCGATTCGCGATAATCAGAAGAGACTAATGACTTGTCTGATGGATAATGGTGTACGCGTAAAAGGTACAGGTGTACCGAAAGACGGGAGTTGAATGCTTCAGAAAATGGTGCATCAATTCCACGTTATTTCGTAATATGTACCGTGACGATCCCTAGATTAGGATTAAGAACAGAAAAGAGAAAGGAAGTAAATGTGTACGCTTCTTAAAATTCACAAGGTTCCAGGTGAACTTAATCATTAGTCGATCGGATATCCGACGTTCCATTGGGTTTACTTACTGGCGAAGTAAGCCAGCATCGCTGTCAGCGCAACAGCGAGGAGGATCAGCGCGATCGAGAAACACTTCCAGGAGCATCTGTGCTGGCATCGTTTGTCGATGTGAAAACGTGACGGCGAATACGGTGAATAAGGTGGCACCGCTGCAGCCCGGAATCCTGGCATTACCATGGCTTGACCTTGGGCGCCCACCGTTCCTATACCACCGTTCCCAGCAGCCGCCCCCAAACCACCACCCAGAGAGCCGACTGTCACCTGCTGCTGCGGCGGAGGAAGCCTGTAACAATTGGAGAACTGACATTATTACCTTGCTAATTACCATGCGATCCTGTGAGCTATTATTGAAACAGATCACTGAACATCAGCCAGAAAAATCCCCCAAAAATATAAAGATATATTCGATAGAAGCACGATCTATATCAATTGCCGTGGGATCAGTTTGAACACCAGCGTCTAACACCCACACCCTTCTCTCTCGATTCGAACCCAATCCAATTCACCCGTTCGACCAACAACTCCATTTACCCAACACCGAACGTTCACTCGAGACAAAAAACCAACGGTGAAACACGTTGTAGCCATCTAATTCATCACGTGATCGAGGGGAAAAAGAGTGAGAGAGAGAGAGGCGAAAGAAAAAGGAGACACACGCCAAGCGTGTAAAAATCGCCTCCATTAACCTGGACGCAGTTCTGTGCAGCGTCGAGCACGCTTCCGACGGAGACACCTCTCCGGGGTGACAGGTTAAAGCCTCGCCCTGTCGAACCTACATCAAGGATTTTATTTTCATCACTGGTGATATTTATCTTCATCCCCGTATCGAGAACCGTCCCCCGCCCCCCTTTCTTGTGCCAGATGAAAAGGGCAACGTCGAAACAGGGATTTAATACGGTGCGCCCATGGATAAGTACAGACGCTGATTCAGTAGCGAATGTTTACGAATGTATCTTGGGATCAGGGGTGGAGTGTGCTTTACTTTTCGGATCATACGTAATCGTTTTAAGTTATTGCTTTAAATTAAGTCGCTGTTGATAAGCAGTGGCTAATTTAATAATCGCGTTTCGTATACCTTTGGGATTAAAATGAAAGATAAGATGCAATTAGAAGCATAATCGTGAGTCACCGTGTACTACGGTCACAACAAATCTTGTCGGCTGCTATTTATGCAACGCTTGATTCGCTGAACGCGGAAAATCCCGCGGAAGAACAACGTTACGGCCGTAGCCAAATGAAAAGCGGACTAAGCGGCTGCAGGAACTTAACAATACCAGCTCGAAGCGGCAATATTGAATTTTCTGCTTAAGATTCTGTCTGCGATGGGCAGGTGTTGCAGCGGAGGGACGGAATTACGCGGCTTGAAAACGGCGCAAATTGGGCCACAGCCTGGCTGGCCGCCTTTTCGATCGAGGGAAATGGCGAACGAGGATTTGGACGAACGGATAATTTCCGTGGAAGGGGAAACGGAACGAGTTGTTCTGGGAATTTTGGGTGCTCGAGTTTCGCTTCTTCCTGTTGCGTTTTTTTTTCTTTCCTTCTACTGAAAAGGAGGAACAAAATTATCCTCGTGTACACCCACTCGTTGCGATACGAACTCACTGCGCGAGCCGTAAAGGAAAAAGAGCGAATATTTATGACAGGAAGCTTCGAAAGAATCTCGCGCGGTGAAATCACAGGGTTACAGCTCCGGCAGTACATCATCCGATATCTTTTTTTATCGACCACGTGGACGATCCTCGTGTTCGCCGCGCGTGGGGAGACATTAAGATGTCTCACCTTGCTCGCGTAACGTATCAATTATTTAACAACGTTGGACAAACACCGTAAATAATCGCGGCCAGTTCTCGCCGCTTCGCGATCCTATAAACGTCCGCTCATATTTCGTACGGCTTGGAAGCAATCAGACACGACGCAAACAGAGGGACCAAGAGCAACGAAAAAGCACGAACAACGCGACTGCAAGGGAGCTCAGCAGTGGGGAGGGGAACGCGGGAAAAAAGAAGAAGCAAATGTCGCGCTGGCAGAAGTCCCGAGACAACGTCACGCTGCTTTACCGACCGAGCGACACAGAAGAAACGAGCAGAAGGAGAATAGGTAGCGAGCGATAAATATTGCTCGACTCTTTGTTTTTTTTCTTCCACCGCGGATCATTAAGTTGAGAACAGACGGCGGCAGAAAATTAATTTACTAAAAGTATCGGCGCGGAGTCCGCGCGTACGGGAAAAACCAGCCGGCGAAAGAACTTTAATGGCGAAATAATGGGGGTCTTAAAAGTTGGACGATGGCCAGTGACATCTTATTCGATCTCTGAATCGCCGTCTCGCTTGGGAGTCGCCTTCCCCTCGCGGCTTTCCTACAGTCGTTCCTTCCGTTCGTCTTCCACGTGACGCGAGCAATTTATCGCGAAAAATACGCGGCTTAATGAACTCCCGACACCGGTGTCATGCGCGATATTTTATAACCGATGTAGCTGGATTTCACCTTGGCCAAGTATTTTATTTCGTCTGGGAATTCTCGCATTTGGACGAGCTGGAGATGACGATCTTATTATTAGAACCGAATTTATCGGTACATTCGTGTACATGATCGTTACCAGTTCTTACAAGGACCGCGGTTCGACGCGACGAGTCACTGTCACAGTCAACGCGCGTGAAAATAAAGGAACAAGTACTTTTTATCGAGTTACGCGACAATTTCTCTAAGGTCGATCGAGGCGGGGGGCCGTGTTTCCAGCTCGAACGTTTAATTGTCATTGGAAACGCAATTCCGTAACGCGCAGCACTAATCAACTCCCGCGGCGCGGATAAAGCTTTAATGAGATTGCGAACGTGGCGCGGTGAGGAAGAACGCGAGAACGAGAGAGGCAGAGGGACGGAGAGAGAAAGAGGAGCAGCGAGAGCGCGGCGAATTTTCCACGACGGTGACAAATAAATACAGCTTAGGTTAAGAACCTTCAGACAGCTGTACAACCGTTTCACTACGGATAACCGGATTCCTGATTGCATGTAACGGACAAATGAAGCGAGGGGAGTAGCTGAAAACAAGATGAACGACTGCCGCGAGGAGGAAGACGGAGCGGTGGCTGGATAGAGAGGGAAAAGCATGGCGGAAGAACGGAGTAAGCAGCAATTCGGGGTGTTAACGCCACGCGGCCCCCCTCCCTCTTCAAGCTCGGTAATCCGTTTGCGCGAGTAAAGCAGTTAGCGAAAATTGGGTTATATTTCCTAATCGATACGATGGATTGGGTTATCCCGCTGGTACCACCGATGGATCCTCGATTACACTCCACGCACCTTGCTGCCTTACATTTTTACGGTCACTAGTTTGCAGTTCGCTGTTAGATTATGGAAATGAGATTTCCAGGATGAAAAGTTTATCAAGTGTTTTATCTCGCAGAGTTTTTCTTCCCCAACCAGATTCGCGCAATAAAACGCGCAAGTGCCTCCCGCGCTGCGGCGAGGAAGTCCAGAACAAGTGGCGCTGCGCTAGGAAGGAGGAAAAAAAAAAAAATTCCCTAGCCAAGAAATCCCTCGAGGTGGCGATAAAATTGCAGCTTTCGCTATAAACCTCGCCTCCCCTTGACTCGATCCACCCGATATTCTAATTCGTGGCACGTTCGACCTTTCAGGTGGCGGCCATTCTTCCTCCTTCGTGTCCCGATACGCGTCCGCTCTAACCATTGAACGTTCTCGATGGCTCGCGCGCCCGCGCAACTGCGACACCTACACCGATTAAGGGAATTGACCGGTTGTCTGATATATTGGAAGTTAAAAGGGTAATTGCGGGTGGCGTTGCTGTCACATATTGAGTCGAGTGTTGTCTGAGTGGAAGATTGGAGCGAACCGAGCTGCGAGCCCGGGGGACAGGGCCGAGCGTGTGATCCAATTATGATGTAACGAACGCGTCGTTACTCGGAACACGCTTGATAACCAGACCGAATATAGGCTCCGAGCCCGTGGTCAGACGCACACGAAACGTTCTTTTCTGTCGGGACCCGGCCACTTCGTTAAGACTCGTCCGTTTCTGCTGCTTCGACGATCCCTTGATCAAGAGGAGAAAGATTTTCGCGGAGAACGACGGACGATTCGATACTTTTTCCTCTGGCGCAACAAACATACTCGTTCTCGAAAGCAACGTCTCCCTGGTGGTTTACCGTGGCACTGTCCACTCTCGCGAAATTACAATAATTTCCATCTGAGAACTTCATCCAATATCCGTGGATAATAACGGAGCGTCGTACGGAAGTTTTAGTCCATCAACGCGGCTCGAAAACCTAGACGGACGTATTATTACCCTGGCAACCGTTGTTTCGACCATTTCCCATCAAGCTGCCGTAGAGGTGAACGTATTTAAGGAAGGGACACTGGTTTATTTGTCGCGAACACGATCCACCGGGACGCGACCGTTCGCAGAATCGCGCGCGCGCGCGATGCCAGTCCCGGAGTGGCGAGTTACGTCTGAAGAATTCTAATAAAAATCTGACACCTCCGCGCGTTCTCGGAAGAAAGGTAAAGCGACACGAAGATCCGTAACTCGACGCAGGAGTCGTCGTCGCTTGAAATTGAATCGTAGTTCCGGACAAGGGAGGAACAAAAAAATAACAGAGGAAAGGAATTATGACCGGTGCTGTAACGGGAATAACGAGAACCCTTCGCGCGACTAAAGAAGGGTAAGACGATCCTGGAAAATTCAAACGTCCTTCGATTTTACCTCTGACAACGATATTATCGGCTAAGATGTAACGATGGATCGGTTTATGAATGATAACCGGCACGACCGCGTCGTCGCGTTAAGATTCAAATTATCGTACAATCGGTCAATTACCGCGTTGACAGCGTCCTCTTGTAGGTTAGCCGGTAAACACGGCCACCTAACCTCCGAACTAACCCTTCTTTAGCCTCTCGTTCGCCCTCTAATGGAGGCGATGCCTTTAAGAGCACGTTTGCTATTAATGGACATGATAGCGCTGAATATTCAAGGCGATGCCTCGGTGGAAAGGTCGGGACGTTATCGCGATTTTAAAGGAATCTTCGGAGCTCTCGCGTTCGATGACCTCGTGTGGTTTACAACCCCTCACAGAGGTGGAATCTCGTTTCACGCGGCGCTCTTTGAATATTAATCTCGCCCGGTAACGAGGAAATGCCGCGGCGACAGGATCCTCCGTTAGTGGGCCATAGGAAACACGATTGGCGCTTGGCTAATAATTGGCTAACGATGACAGTCGAAATGACTGGGACGAGAGAAACATCGCTTGGACCCGCGGTTCGTCCTCTCGTTCGGTCCTCTCGACATTTTCTAGGAATAACTTGGGGAATATTTTTGGTCCTTGCAGTCGATGCTCTTTGAAGTTCTCGAGTAGAGGTTCCTACCTCACTTGACTGTCGTTTTGACTGAAAATTTGACTAAAATTCCATACTCTTCGATTCTGAATCCTTTTCTAGAACCGAGAGACGATGCTCGACGACGAGACTGTTCGTCCACAGAGTCATCGTGTCATCGTTTCAGGGACCAACGCGAAACTCAGCTGGTACAAGGCCGGTCAGTGGCTGTTATCGAGCGAAAGGCCAGCGGATGAATCTTTAAACGGGTTCCACGGTCTCGTATCCCTCCGACAGTTGAACACGAGAACTGACGGCGGCTAATGTCAGTCGCGACGTTATAAAATGCGACACCAGGCAGCTGCCGCGCGCCCTCGGTAATACAATCCCGCGTAAATCCTGTCTCCTCTTCTTCCGCGGCCTGTACCAGCTTCCGTGGTTTATTGCTATCCGGCGTCGCGTTAAAAGGATACCCGGGGCTGCAGAGGGGCGACGCGTTACGTGGAAGTCGAGCCCGTTGCCGCGCTTCCTACGTACGTCATTCTTCTATTTCGACGCCGGTGATTGGTATCGATTGTTACCAGGTGCGAGAGTCTAGGAATTTTTGCATCCACTCGAACCGGGCGCGCACGGTCCCCGTTTGACACGGTTCAAGTAACGGGGAAAAGGTTTTGCTCTTGACACGCGCGGTACAATTTCGCGATGACGTGACTGAAATGCCAAAGTTTTCGCGTACGTTTTTTCGCTGCGACGAATTTTTAGCTTGTGTCGCCCGCTTTAGGGTCGAATGGTCCGCCATTTACGCGACGCTAAGCGATCGTAGACTTTAAGACGCGATATGGATCACAGTTTGCTAATAAGAAGACGAAAGAGTTGATAAAGACAGACTACTGTTGTTAATGAGATTAACTCGAAATGAACTTAATTCGTACAGAAAACTGATATTACAAATGTCGACGCCCGCTTGGGCGTCGTAGAAACTCGTTATAATAGATAAAGCCGCGTTCCCCGTAAGCCCACAGGGGCGAGAACAAAACGCATCAGCTCGGAAATCATTTCCCGATTCGCGAACCCTTGTGCCATAGGGCAAGCAAGAGATAAAATCGCGCGGTAAGCGAGAGAAATCGCTCTCCCTTTCACGCGCCGTGTCCTCGAACGAAAATCCGATCTTTACTTGTCACCCCGGGTTTAATGCGTGGACGCGTAATCTCCCTCCGTCATCTGCTGACATTTCATATTGTATCTTTCTGGACCCCGATTTCACGGGACTATTTCTTTTCAACGGCGAACAGTACGGATTCGTTCTTGATCGTGGCGTCAATTTCGAACCCATCGCTACCGTAGATCACGGTTCGCGAGACAGTAGACTCGTGTGCAGCATTTGCAACTGCGGCAGTGCGCTTGCGTGCGCCGCTCGACCCAAGCTAACTCGCACGAAAATGTTCATCTTGCCAGGAAAAATATTGCAGCGTCCACTTGCCGTTCTGTATCCTCCGTCTCTTATTCCGTTTCTTTATTGCGACCGATCAGAACTGAATAATGCAATGGGCGTTCTGCATTCAAAAGTGTATCCACCCCGCCTCGCCCACCCTCGTGGAAACGATACCATTGTGCATATATGGATAGATGTGTGCGTGCACAGGCGGTTGCATCGCTATACTTGGGTATACACGGTCTGTTCCTCTCTGTTCAAGAATTTACGCACGACGGACTTCTAGATTCGCTTCGTCGATAGTTTTAACACAGATTTATGCCGTTACGCGGCGCTCGCGGGAAAAATAGATACGGTAAGATGAGGAAGAGGATAAGGGTGAAATTGGAATTATGCTGTGCGTGCCGTGATACGTTTCTCCGTTCGCTGTTGGATTTCTAGTAGAAATTGTGCACCGTGTATCGACGTTATTCCACTGTTTTATCTTACATTGTATACGATACTCATAATCGTGATGATTATTCAATGAAATTAGAAGAAATTGAATAGAACCGACGAAGAAGTATTGAAATTCGAAAATCGCCCGCATCGTTTCTCTTTACCTCGTTTCTCCCATCATTTTTTATTCGTCGACTAAAATTCGCATTTCAGATACGGGACCAGGCACGCTGACAATCACGATTTCCCGTTTCGAGGCGTCGAAACGAGCGAGTCGGCGCGCGTCCGCTTCTCGTTTTGTCACCACGATGCAATCCGGCGGCAAGCCTGCCAAATCGACTGGTCGATTCGCCCGCGAAATCTCATCGCTTCTGCTGGCTGCGCCGTGTGATCAGCAACAGCAGTTTAGCAGAGATGGGAAGGAGATTAATAAAACGAATTGTAACGCAACCGGTGACTGTGATTCGCCAATCGGATTCTTCGACCGTGATATCGCAATTGCAAGTGCCATACTTCTATCCGTGAACTCGTATCCCCTCCTTTCTCGTTCTCACCTTTACGATTGTCGCTTCCGTACAATTATTCGCGTTACGTTTCATTTGCAGCGTTAATTACGATAGAAACATTCCTACGCTCGTCGAAATCAGTGGCCGTCTCTGGTACAAAAACAATATTTCACTCCGACAGAAAAATATCACGCGAAACACACTTTATCCTTTACCCAAAGCAATTAATCCTCTTACTCTGAAAAAGGGAACATAAAAGACCGCAAACTTTTTCATAGACCCTATACAGTAACCCACCAGCTCCACTCAAAGCTACCATGGCAGTACCTTTTTTAACAAGATCAAAACTCCTCCCTTAAAAACAACCCGGGTACACCTGAAACGCCAATTCTCGAAGAGTGTCACCTATTTAAGGGTGTCCCTATTCGTTTCCGCTCTACCAAGAGAAAACGAGGAAAGGTACCCATCTTTGTCGCAATGACAAATATCTTTATTAAGCGTCGAAAGGGTGCCACTCGAGTCACAAGGGACCACGGGAACACGTTCGACCTTATTCAGTTTAATAATATACCCGTACACCATACAGTTTGCAAAAGTCTTGCCCTTAAATCGGCGTACGCGAGGAAGGATCCAACAATGGCGCCGGTTCAGGCGTTTTTCCGTCGTTAAACCGGTATTCACGAGAGCGTCACAGCAGATGGCGTCCGTGCCAGTGGAATACCCTGGCGAGATTTGCCCACCTGAAATCCTTTGCCCGGTGTCGCGTTCAGTTGCGCGTAATATCCGTTTCAATTCGTTACGGGGCCATTGTCGGTGTGAAAATCGTCAGCGTTTCGAAGTCATCGATGGAGGAGCGAACGGCACGAGGTAAAGAGCGTCGAGGACGAAGCGTTGGAGGACGCGCTAACGAGACGGTTTAGCGAAGTGTTACCAGCTGACGTTTCTGTGTGCACGATTTTCTTTAAAACTTTCGGATACTGTGTGTCAAACAGGAGCGTGGGCTGGCAAGTAGCGCGCGTGTATGGTTTCTGTGGGACGTCCATGAATGTTTCATCGAGCAGAGAAATTTTATCGACTACCCAGGGGTTGATTTGTGCAAGAGAGCTTCCGATTTATCACTACGGTTATGTGTAGCCGGATCGTTAACAGCGTGCAGATGTTTTAAAGACTCGGCTGGATATAGGCCACGAAATGGGATGAGCGTGTTATTCGTGGGCGTCGCGGTATCTATTTTCGACGCTTTAATGAATTAAGAAAAATGGGCCGGCTCGTTTCTTCTGCTGCTCTAACCGTGCGCCAATTATGACTATATTTAAGTACGATCTATGATCTATTCCAACATTACGATTTTTCCCTCTCAACGCTTTTAACTTCCGTTATACGTTAGATTTATTTAGCGTTGGCGAATGTATTTTTACACGTTTTTATTCGTCCTTACGACGCCGCGTACGATAAATAAAGCTCTCAGCGCGGATTACACGGTCTAATAAAATTTGTATAATGGATCACGCGTTCGTTGCGCATCGTCTTCGCCGTGGGAAATATCAGACGCGAGGAGCGTCGGGCGAATACGCGAAAACTCGCGCGCGGGGGTTTCTCGTCCGCCGCAACGACGCCTCCTTCTTAGACGCGGCGTGTGCATCCTTTAAAAAGGTGCACCGCTATTGTCGAAGTGCATACGCGCGGGCTTCCACGACGCGAGAGGGCTGCGCTCTTTCGCGAAGGCTGACTTAAAAAGCGCCTTCGCCGGATACACACGCGATGCCAAACCCTTTGAGTCATCTCGAACGCGCGGCGAGAGATTCGTGGATCGGTTCGAATATTATTTCTTCGCCAACGACGAGGCGAAGCGTACTGGATCTACTCGTGTGCACGAGAGATGTAGACCTTGATTCGGTTGGAAAACATTGAAAACCGGCGAGTCGATGTTTCGTAACGCGGGACGCAACGGAACCTCATCTCTGGACCCAGAGATTGGATCTCGCGTAATTGAATAACACATTTATGGGATATGTATAGAGTCAGAGGGACGTATAAGTTCTCTCTCGCTCGCTGTTCCTTCAGCCTCGTCTCTAACATGGCCGAAAATTATGCACACCAACGATCGAAGCTGGAAAACGCTATCGCAGCATCGGATCACAGGAGTCTGGGCCGCGATGGATAGCGGCGTTTATCGAAACCGGTCACGTTCGACGCTGTTGTTCGCAACACGCGCTCCCTTGCGAACAAACGAGGCCGTGCGTCCAAGGAGAGGGACGGACGACAACAAAGAGGAGGGAAAAAAAAAGAGATCGAGGACGAAGAAGCGTCATCCGATGGAAGAAGAGACGTTATTACGAGATAGGGACGAATGGAGCAGCCTGAGCGGAAAAGATCGGCCGAGATGCGACCGAGTTAACAAGAAGATGGCGGAGAGTAAAGATGCTCGAGGTTAAGTTTCGCGGCGGCCATGTTTCCTTCCCGCCTCGGAGAGCACTCGCGAAACGTTGCTATTAAAATGTTCTCGAGACAAAAGTATTTGTTTAGAACGATCTCTGCGCTTCTTACGATTAACTTCTATGGTAGCCTCTCATCCACCACTCTCTGCTTCCGTTCCTTAACGCGCTTCTGCTCGAAAGAATCCGAGAGGGTTAGGGGAGGGTGTATCATCGAGGGCTTGATGGCGGTCCGCAAAAGTTTGCCACTATTCGATCATCCAACCCTTGGCGGATGAACGCCGCCTGTCGCATTCTAACAATGCGAACGAGGAAGAAAGAGGCGGCCGCGAACGAGTCCAGAGAAATAAGGGAGGGCGGATGACGCGAAAAAGGGGGCAGGGGAGAATATTACGCCACGTGTGCCCGTAATAAGACCGCGCGCGCGTGACGATAATGCAAAAATACCTGGCCACCGCGGCGACGTTTTTGTTCTACGCCCGCCTTCGCCTCGAACTCGCGTTCCTTCGTTTTCTCGTTATCCTCGCGCTCCAACCCGGGCTGCTAACCTCGCGCGTCCCTTCCTCTCCCTTTCTTCGCCCGCCAATACCGTCCTGGTATCGCGTCGTCCTCTTCCACGCCGCGTCGCTGAATTCGTTCGGGCGTGTCTCATTTTTGTATGGCCGCGACGATTACCGGCTTTGGCGAGCTTACAGCAGGGCACAGGGGGGAGGAAAAGTTGAATTTAGTTCCGCGGGATGATTACCCCTCGCGCGAAGACATCGCCGCGCGTTCCCAGCGAATTTTCGAGCGGTGGTTTCAAGTCTGATTAAGTTTGGCACACCTGGGTACACCTCGGTTTCGAGAGAGCTGATTTGGCTGCGCTGGGGTTAGGCTCGAAAAGGGGGTGGAGGGAGGAATTTATGGCTATTTTGTGGGTTGCAATCGGGAAAAGAGTTGTAATAAAGGGGTGTTCTTTCTGATGGGCATTTGGGTTGCGCGCAGCGGCGGATGGGAGGGTTGAATAATTTCGAACCGCTAACAAGGGGAGCATTTTAATTAATTTTAATATCAGAGGCACGGAGGATCTAACGAGCATAATGTATCTTAGTGGATCGAGATACAAATAGTAATGCGACCCGTGGACACGTAAATCAGTTTGTAGACGCTTCATCGGGAAGAATGCTGATTTTCATTCTTTACATCGCTGTATTTGAAGCGGTCAAACACTATGGACGATGGGAACCGTTTCAACGACGAATTATAGAACTCCCTTTGAACCACTCTAGCCGCTGTTTGTCGAGAAGAAACTTTCATCAAAAACACCGTTTGCAGAGAGTTATCAAAGAGAGTCCCGTGAATACATATCTAGGATAAAATCTGCTCTCAATTAATTCAGGAACATATTATGAAAATCGTTTATGTTTTGCATCAGGTCTTTCAGAGAAAGTTTCTCTGCGGGAAATACTGTTCTGAAAACGATCCGACTAGAATTCTGCGATAAGTAAATTCTACGTTGAGTTTCAGGCCATGTTGGAACTAGATTTAGACTTTGAATTTGATACTGGACCAGTGGTTGGATGTATCTCGTTTTTGAGAATATATTCCGGACTTTGCAATGGTATTACTTATCCTTGTTGGCCTTGATAACGTCCCTGGCAAGTCGGACGCTGGTTAGGCGTATCTCTCGGGCCATTCAACGCACCAATTGAAGTAATTCGTTATTATTTAATAGCCAACAAATGTAGCTCAAGGCTCGTCGCGATCGTGTTATGGGAAACACTTTGAAAAGGTAGGCCCTTCGAGCTCCGCAGTCATAAAGCTTCGACTCTGAAAGCTGCATCCTCGTATTTCGCCGCTAATCACGTTTTCGTTGGAAAGCGGCATTATTTACGGTTTCCTCGAACACGAATCCGTCGTTCGCGCTTCTTCTCGAAAAGTTCCAAGTGTCCCATTAGCCTGGAAATCTGGGAAGTCTCCGGTCAAGTGCAGTTCCTTGGAAACGGGGATGGCAAAACGAGCCGGGCTTTGACGTTTCCACCCACTTTCAGCTTTCTCGAACGCGAAAGGGCGATGGGTACGGGGGAGAGATTTTCGAAATTTCACCTACCGAGCCAGCATTCGAATTTCAGAAAAAAAAAGAAGAGAAAACCAGCGCGAAAGGTTCTCCAACGAGACCACGGTTGCTCGAAAGTTCTCGATAATTTAAATACGGAATTGCTCCGCGGATGTGAAGTTTTCCACGGGTACCCAGCGTCCCGATAAAATTTCTTGCGAAGAAACGCACAACTGCGAGGCAGCATTCAGAGGGATCGCTCGCGAGCATATCGTCCGAAAACTGGCCGCGGGCAGACAATGGAGAAGAAGAAAACCCGCTTCCTACCGGGCAGCACCCATTCGCTTAAGGGAGCGAACTCGATTTACCGCGAAGGGTCGGTCAGTGACGTAACGAAGTCGAAGGAAATGTCGGCAGAGCGACGGAAAACGGCGTGGCTAAGGAGAACGCCAAGCGTAAGGGGGACGAGCACGGCCGCCGCTGCATCGAAGCGCGCGAGCCGTCATTATTTTGAGTGCGACGCGGAGGACGAGCGGCGCCGAGCCGACGAGCCGAGAAACGCTCGAACCAGGGGCCGGTGTTTTCTCTAACGACGATGATAATGCCGTGTTTGCACGGCTCGCCTGCCCGCCTCGCTCGTCCCATTTCCGTGGAATAACAAATGCGAGCGGATCGTTACGCGGCACGCGACATTAACGCGTGCGATCCGTCCGCAGCTGGCTTCAATGACCCGAGAACTTGCCAAGGTACGAGGGAGAGTGTGCCGTGTGGCCCGCAGCGCCATCGTCGGGCCACCACGGTATCCTAAATCGTCCTTAACTTGTTTTACGTTACATCCGGTTACTCGAATGGGCAAATAACAAAATTTGACAGCGTTTCCACGCGCTCGCGTAGGATTAGCCGTGCGTTGCGGATGGAGCTCGTAATTTTTGTCGTTACGAACCTTGGTGCGACGTTACGCGATGAATATTGCGAGCTGGCGCTTCGTTACGCTCGCGTAAGGGTGAACGTTGGAATGGAAAATTCGTCGAACAACTCCATTCGGACGTAATGGTTCAATCGTCGTGATAAGTCCTGTCGATATAAATAAATGTTTGCAATATTCGTTAAAAACGAGTGACGAGCTGTCACTTACATGTCATATTGTGTTTACAATCCGACCGACGATCGATCAACAACTTCTTTCTCGCGAATCAAAAAAGCACTTTTCAATTACGCGCTGCGCAAACTGTTATATAAAACGAATCTATCCTCCGATGAAAAAAAAAAAATGAAATCCACAAGTACGACCGCTAAAACGAGAGAAATGGGAAAATAAAACAAGTTATCGTTTCGCTCCCCTGAAACGAATCCATTTAATTGCACTGTTACACAGACTCCTAGATATCGCAAACGAACAACCACTCCAATTGGAATGTTGTCGGTAAAAAATTACGAAATGAAGGTAAACACGAAACTAATTGTGATTTCGAGAAATTTTCGAAAGCCTCGCCTGTTTGCACGATGTCCGCTCGAATTCTGTAAAAATACGAAATCTGTTTGCCCCACGCGGAACACGCGCGCTGCTTGGGGCGAGGAGGAGGCGAATTAGGGTGGGAAACACGCGTTGCCCAGTTCACGTGGAAACGTTTGTATCGACGTAATTACGGCGTGCGAGTTGTTACGAGATAAATAATATTTACTCTTCATACGAGTGTACTCAGAGTCCGGCGCTCTTCAAGTAGCCACTTAGCCATGCCTGCCAGTTCATTGTCTGACGCGGAGCATCTCTTGTCGATCAACCGCCTATCCACCTAATAATGCCATTTTATCTTTCATCTGCCTCCGCGAACAGCCAACAGACGCGTATTGTGCGTGAAGTTGTCATTATCGCCACGCACCATACAGACAGAGTTCAAGGTAAAATTGAAACTTACTTCTGCGACGCATTAAATACTGTTAATTACTTTCCAAAGATCGACTCTCATAAACGAAGCTTTCAAAATAATATTCTCCTTTCGTTTTCTAATCTGGCCACGTGGTAATTATCTCTTCTATATTTTTACTTTTTCAGTCTTTAAGCGTTTACCATTTCCACTCCCCCATTTTCTCTTGTCACTTATCAGCCGATTAGCCAGCGAAACTAATTGATTCCAACGCGTTGCTTATTCTCTATCTCGCCTCGCGACTATCAACGGCTCTTATCTCGACTAATTATTCATAGGCTGTGTTATTACTCCTAGCGTCTCCTTATTAATGATTGTAGCGCGCGGCATGCAAACGTCAAGTGTTAACAATGCGACCGACGATTCTGCGGTTCGACTGATGCTCGAGATCGAATGTGTTCGATAGATGGGGTGGACTCGAGTGAGTGGTCCTCGAGGGTAGGTTATGGTTGATTCGCGACCGCTCTGAAGTTAATGACTGAATCGAGCGCGGAGGATTGTGTCAAGGAAATAATCAGAGTACGACGAGAGCGTCGAGTATAGAATATGAAAGTGGAGAAAACGAATGAAACACCCTGTAGATCGAAGCTGTACAATAATAAATGATCGCTCAGTATCTTTAAGCAACCGTTTGTCCCCAGTGTTCCTCGTCTTCTATTCGTTTCGGTTCGATCCGCCTTGGGCCGACCACTTGTACTCCGATCCGACCTCGGAAGAGCTGACCTCCGTCGTCCTGAGTCAACTGCGGGCCAGATAAATTTAATTTCAAGGGTCACGACTGTTCGCTGCATTATATATGTATGCCCTGTCTGCGGATTGCCTGGTAGCTGAAGCTGGCGAGTATTTGGGCGTAGCTCGGCAAGAGGAACGCGGGACGCATCCCTCACCCGTCCAATTTCCTTCGAATCTTTGTATTCTCGCGACTGGTGGAAAAATTAGCGAGAGACCACCGAAATTCGGTGGTTGGACTTCACGCGAAAACAATTTCCACCGCCCAGCAATTTGCCCCGCCGCCATTTTCGATTGAGGCTTCGCGTTCGCTCGTGTTTCGCGCGTTGGTTGAAATAAGGGAATCTTGGACATTCGCGACAATCGATATCACAGTGAAATCACTTGATACTTATGCTTCTTCTATTCATAAACCACCTTATGGTCTCCATTTCCAAAGCATAAACGTCAAGGCTATCAGTGCACAGAAGAGAAACACCGATAGCACCGCTGTACATCTCCAACGCGTTACATCGCGTCCCTTTGTACCAACACGAAGGACAATATCTCCGCGGTCTACTTCGACACACCTCGCTGGTCAAACACAATAAATCTACAAGCTCGCCAGATCCTACCAATAATTTCGACAACCGGATCGAACGTACAATAGGCCGCGCGTCACGCAGCTGTCCTCGCCGATGCGCAAGAATTATCGTCGCGCTTGTAAGCGCGACAAACGAATTTTGCCACGGCTAATAAGTGCTCGCAACGAACGCGACTCCCCCCTGTCCATCGTCTAATGAACTTGAAAATCACTTGATCGTGCGAGCTTTTACCCGTCGACTTCCGACCACGGGACCCCGTGTTCCTCCTCTCGCACGATATCGTAGTATCCACACGCATACAACGTGTTTGTCTATTTATAGCCTCGAGTAGAGCTTTCTTCTGTGTCACGCGGCGTCCATTCAAGCCAGTGCGTCCACGCGCGCGCGCAAGAACCATCAGGGGGTGGAGAAGCAAAGCGATGATAATTTAGAGCGGATTTGTGTAGCGCTGCTCAAGATTTTCAGTGAGATTGGTGGTGGAATTCGTGTTCGATGCTTTTCAGAAGCTTGTATGCTATATTCGAATGAAGGTTGCATAGTAGACACGAGTGCATTTGGTGATACTAGTATATGGGACCATGCGGTTGCAGTTACCAATATTTGTAACGATTTCTGTATGGACTGAGAGTGAAAAAATGTCAATGAGTATTGGTGAGACGCGAAGAAACTCTATTTAACCCTTTGATTGCTGTTGGTGCTTGAAGATGGTTAGAAAACTTGCAATGCAACATGGGATTCTGGATTTAGTAGGTATAAAGAGGCTTTAGAAGTTCTTATTTTGGCACAGATATTATCCAGTGGAAGATCTTGGTTAATTTGGCAAGAACCATCACGAGTGGATAGTTATCAGATCTTTGCCATGGGAATTTATTCGATCTACAACTTGATCCCACAAAAGGATCGTACGAAAACGTTGGCAACGTTCGGTCTATGTAAACGGTGATCGCCACTCGACTCGCCCGTTGACAATGTCGACGACCCATACACGATACGGCTGCCACCCTTTCAACGCGTCACGCCTGCAGGCGGAGTTGGTCGAACAATAATCGCGGGTGCTTTTCAGGATAGTGATCGATGATCGTTCTTTCCACCTTGCGGAGCTCGCGGAGCGTGTACTTTCGTTTCACGGAAAAAACGCGGCGGTGGCACAGAAAAGGCGAAGGGAGAGTCGGATTCCTTTTTTAAATTTAGGGTGAAATTCCCCGATACAGGGTGAGCTTCTTCCAGGTGCTTGGCTTTTTAGGTTCAGCGTAAAGGCTTTGATAGTTTACGATCTAATGGATCGATTAGTTTGGCAAGTTGGTAGTCCAAGTAGTCGTTGACTATTTTTAAAGAATTCCTTGGTCACTGTCGCACGGTTTCTTGCAAATCATTCGACGCTGATTATCAAGTTATCCGTTGAACAATTTGCTGCTTGTACCTCGTCCGTGAAACGTAAGACATGTTAGTTATGTTTCTTATCGGGTAACTACTTTTCGAGAGCTTCGTATTGACACGAATAAACGAAATCCAATAAACCTCCGGCTAAACCTGCGCGAGCGCGAATCCTTTCTATTTATTGCCCTCAAACTGTGCAGGCGGACAAGATTTATGACAGCAGGAAACCCGGTTTGATCCGTTGCAAATCTATCCGCGGGCAATATTTCATCCGATGCCGATGTACTTTACAGTTTTTTTCCGGAACTTATCCCGGATATCTCGGAATAAGCTTCCTACCGATCGATCCCGCTTCTTCCAGCTGACGCGTTACCAGCGACAAACAAGGAAATAATAAACGCTCGTCCAATTTGCGGCGTCTTGCTCGCGCATGTCAAATCTATGCCTTCAAATTCCTTCGTGAACTCGTGAACGTTGTTTTTAACAGTGGAAACAGAGCCACTTAAACCATAGAAACGCGCAGTTTACTTGGAGGTTTCGATTGGCGAATAAAAATAAGTTCGATAGAAAATAGACATCAGTCTGTTCATTGATCTTATCGAAGATTTAGACGCAAACCATAAATTACTAAGAATCGAGGAACCTGGTACGGATCGATGAAGATATATTGCATCGCTTGCCACGCGAATGCTTTCTCTGACACCGAAATGAAATACAATCTCGGAAATATGTGCCACACCGTAACCGTAACGACACCAGCAGACACATTAAACCCTTTACTCGCATCCCACCACAGCTTCCACTTCACCGGAGTAACTAACATTTACTCTTTAAATCATTTGGCTGTCGTAAATCTTCTAAAAGCGCGGAGCCCATGGACGAATTCCAACGGAGGTTATAAATTCCACCGAGAGATGATAAAGTACTTATCTAGCAAAATTGTGTTATAAAATACTTATACAGCCTTACGCATTCAGCGAGCGGTGTAAAATACAGTTGACGAGGGAGAAAGGGAATTCGACGATTAAATAACCGCCCCTTCTCGTTGAAATCGATCCAAGCCGCGCGTGAACGAGATCGAGAGGATGTCGAGGACTCCTCTTGTTGCTTCTTACGGATTCGTTTCCGTTAGCAACGCCAATGCGCGTTTCCGAATTTATAAAGACCGACGATGCATCACCCAAGTAAGGGTCGCGCATACCGGAGAACCAGTGGACGTCGATGGGCGCCCGTAACGGGGCGCAGAGGGCATTGGCGCGCCTCCTGGCGGAAGCACTATTTCAACGTAATTGTCGTTTCATCGTTCCCTCTCGTCCGTGCCGTCTCCGCGCGGCGTACATACCGGCTGTCACCAGGGGGATTCCGTCTTCGTGTGGGCCACGCACACGATATTATTGCATAGTTACGTCTTCGGCTGGTAGACACCTAGCCAGACGAAATTAGCCAAGCCACGGACGGCCCAGCGAGAGAGGAAGTCGCCAGAAAATGAGAGGAGTCGCGGCACTGGAGGGCACTTACCGACTTCCTGTGGCCAGCGGACTCGCGTTGCTCCTGTCTCGTCGTATCGAGAGGATACACTCCCGCGTTACGTTTACGGGAAAGTCGCCCGTAGGGGTGATATATTTCTGGACGCGTGTGCGCCTTGCGAGTTTCTTTGGTCAGATGTTATGCCGTTGGGAAGCCAGGTGCGCTCGATGGACGAGCCACCGGGGTTAATGCTCCTTTTTCAGTTATATTAGTAGCGAAGAAAGACTGAATGGTCGCGGGACCGGAAGGGTATGTACTTTCGGAACTGCGAATAGTTTTAAGATGTTTGGCGGATCGCGGATATTCTCGGCGAACTATGTTCAATCGGACTGTGGTTTAAATCGAGCGAAGCGACATTCGAGCAGGGTTTATTAAATTACTCGAAGAACAAATGAGGAAGAATAATGGAAACCATCGGTGCGCCTGGGAATGTAACAAGGTACGAGAGATGGATCTCCCGGTCGTATTACATTTCTCAAAGATCCGAGCGTCCGCCAGACCCGTATCCTCTCTAATAAAACACCATAAAAACCCTGTCACCTAATCTTCCCAATATCCTCGATCATCCGAATGCTACCTGTCCGGGGCGACAAACGCCAAGTCGATAAAACGATCAACGGTGGCGCGGAGGACCGTTCGGTACCGGAAGGCGTCGCTCGCATCCAGGCGGCGTGGCAACAATACAAATCGATCGCCAGGCGCAAACGATACAAGGACGATATCGACAAATTGGTGGGCCGGCCACGGAGATATCCGACAGAGTTTGTTAGTCCCTCGCGCCCAATCTGTCACGCATCGCCGCGACGTTTCCACGTTGTACGCCATAACTCTTCGCCCTTATGTACAACTATGTACACCTTTGCTACACCGCCACCACCATCGTCACGCACCCTGTTCCAGCCTCTCTCTCTCGCTCTCTCTCGCGACGCTTCTCCCCTTTCCCTCTGTATCTCTGTGCTCGACTCGCGGCTGAAGAGGTCGGCGTGTTTATTTCTGAGCGAGCTTCGAAGGGTGAAGACGAGGGGATCAGCAATAAGAAAAACAGCTGGGGCAAAGGGTGAGACTGCGGAAGATGGGAAAGGATCTTCCTTTGCCCCGGAGTTCGGGTCGTGGGATGGGTCGCGTCCGTCGTTAGCGATGGGATCAAGTTTAATATCTACCGAATTAATGGAAGATAAGGGTCGAATTGATGTATATTCGCGTAATTACAGTTACGATCCTTGATTGCCTCTGTAACACCGTGTAACTTGTGTCCTCTTGGTCTTCTCGCTTCGCTTCTCTTCTAAACTTTCATCCCCCCGCTGAGGTGTAAGTAACACTATCTACAGACGTGTTCTCAGATATTATTTTCGTTTCGTTAGACATGTATGAAAGGTTCCAATTTATAATTGTTCCAATTTATTTGCGAAGCACTTGAGTCCATCGCTGGTCGTCGTAGGTGTTAAATCGAAGGGTGAGAGTCAATGGAGAGGCGGGGTCAGAAGAAGCAGAGAAGCTGGTAGATCGCGAAGATGGACGCGGTTTATCTCGCACCTGGGCCTCTTCTAATTAAGAGGGTGTTGCTCGTGGGAGGGTCTCGCGACGGGGTTTTAACGGACACGCGGGAAATGGACGAGGTCCGTTTCTCCCTGATCGAACGATTGGGAATTTCTGATGCGAGGGGATTTCATTTGGTGGGAACTGTGCGTTCGTTGCGCCCAGATTTCGATGAACTGTTACGCGTGGGTTAGCCAACGAAATGTAACTCGTCTGCATTTCGTTGTTGGAAATGGTTAACGTTTTACGAAGTCGCGTTACTCGCGATACGTATCGTCGCTCGTTCTTCGCAAGTGTAATAATTTTATCGTTCAATCAAATCCCAAGTAACGAGGTTACGTACTACATTTTTTTCTTGGTCTTTAAAGATTATTCGAGATCCGAGCGAATGTTAAAGTCATACTCGAGGAACCTAAACGAGCTTCGTCACTCTTCTTAGTCGACTTCCTCGCAGTGGCAGCAGTCGGGGTCGCGTCGAAAAGTGGCGCGAAATTTCATTCCCTCGCGATATTAATTACGAATAGCCGCGACAGAGATTACAGGTAAGCTTAGCAAATTGCCGGCCGTTCGGTGGGGTGGGCCGCATTATTCAGTCGGAACACGCTTTCAGATTTTTACATGGCAGAAATTACAATGTTGCGTAACAGCCGTCCGGCACGCTAAGAAACTTGTCGTCCCGCTTCGACGGGGACTTTAAGAGCGCGGCAGGTGCGACGAAAAGCTTTATAACTACCAGTCACGCTAATTTCTCTTACGAGCGCCTAGCGTTTCGCTGTCTCCATGGAGAGATCACGGTCTCTATGCAGCGCGTACGCCTGCCGCGATAAACAACAGCCGTCCGACCCGACCCAACCACCCCATTTTTCGGGGACAAGTGGAGCGCGCAATGGCGATGCGTTCAACGACTGTTTAATCAATCGCCATTAGGGAGAATATAACGCGGTATCGAGCGTATAACGCAGTCACGATGCCGTTTGTAAACAGGGAATGCAAACGCAATAGCATAACAATCGGCGGGCGCACTATCAAAACGTCACTCGAACAATTCACTTTGCCAACTATTATGAAATGCGAACGTAATAGACAATCAAGAACGAAACACGGGATACGCGTCCCGATATGCGATATCACCGTTTCGCCTATTAATCTCGTCCGCCTCAGTCTGTCAATCGCGTGGACGCAACAGCGTATTCGTCGCGAACGATTTCGGCACTACTTTCCGTGCGGACCGCCGAATAATCGTCCCCCGATCGCAGCGGACGAGACAGCCCGATAGGGGACGGTAACGTGACGAAACAACGACAAAAGCATGCACTCGCGCGAACGGCATTAGCCGCATTGTGCGAATCGCGGAGTGGCATCTATGGTGGCGACGCGTCAATCCCTTGGGAGATTATTACACACGGAGAGCCGCTGGTTAGAGCGTGTCGCGCAAAGGCACGCCGGATCCGTCGTGAATGCCAATAGACATTTAGATAACAGTCTCAATAGGAATTACGAGCAGCCGTACGGTGGGCGGTAGATTAGTTGATGCCTCTGCCACCGTTTCCACGGAGATTAGTCGTGCCGATAAAACGTTTCGCGTCGCACTCTTTCCGTTTGCGGGGTGGACGATCGACTCGATCGCCTCTTCAAGTTTCATTTCAACCCCAGAGTTCACCCCACGCGTCAGACTATTACGAGTGGAGGCATAAGATCCTCTATTCTCTCAATTAAAATAACGTGCCACGCGCTAATACGATACTACTCGATTTAATTATCTTATTGTATTGAAAGGTTTTTAAATCTCGCAGGTAAACACGTGAACTGATTCGCGACTTTGTACTCGCAGGAAACGAGTTAACTATAAGAACGAGAACGGAATACGAGAAGAGGGTTTCGCGTGTGCGATCTTGAAAAAGAGCTTTCAGAAACGATGAAGGGCCAGCTAATTAAATACGCGAGATGTCTCGTTAAGATCGCTGATGAAGACGTTTGTCTGTGCCGCCACGGCGAGGAGAACTTTCGACTGTGGAAACGGCGACGTTTTGTCGCCGCGTTTCCGCTCGACTCTTTTCACCACCCGCACCCTTCTGCGTCGGCGGCGATAATTTACCAACGGCCGCGCGCGCGCTCGTAAACACCGAAGGGGGGAGAAGAGTTCGGGAAGTTTGAGTGGAAATATAATATTTCGAGCATCCCGCGAGTCGCCAGGTTGAGCGGAATAATTATGTGACCGTTCTGCGCCGTTGGATAACTTCCATCCCTCTTTCGGCTCATTTTCTGGGGACCAGCTAGTTAGAGACGCGACTGTATTGGTTCGAAACAAGCGGGACCAGTTACGTAGATGATTATAGTCCACCTTGGTTCAAGTTGCTCGCAATATTTCGCGTTCACTTAGAACACGAACATTCGTTACGTTGTATCCATCGCGCGTCTCCTGACGGATCGATCTTATTCCATGCAACCCAACTTAAAAACGAACCGTGAACAAAATTCGCGAGAACACGATTAATCATCCCCTACTGTGTGTCCTGGTGTTGCGTAACGATATTCATCTTTCTCGCGAGTTCGCGAAACCCTCGACAATGAATCCTGTTGCTTCGATGCTCGTCGAAGCGGAGGGCGTATTTATATATTTCACGCAATCCACGAGCACAAAGGGGAAGTCTATCGGGGGCGACGCGACTGTATCTCGGAAGATAACAAGGCGACACTCGGATCATTCGTAAAGCTGTCGCTCGAACGATATATCAGTATCCTTTTCGGTCGTTACCGCGGCACCACCCCTCGATGAAGGGGCGAGCCCGCGAACGGGACAAGTGGGCGACGCGCGTGTTAAACGAGGGAAACGCTCGCGTACCCGCCGAGCACAAAGCGGCAATACGACGGAGGCTTTTCGGTGCAACTGCACGGTCGTTAGTTAGTCAGCATTCATCATCGTATTGTTATCGTTAGCCACGGTCTTCACGGTTATTCGAGCCGCCCCGTCGGAATCACAATGCGACCAGATGCAGCCCAGGACGCGCGGCGCTAGGACACGCGTAACTTTTCTTCATTGTGCGCTCGCCTCGACATTGGCGATTCGCTTTTTTCCGTCGCCTGTCTGTCTGGTCAGGTTTCGATGCGCTTCGTTGCTTGATCGAGCGGACTGATGGGCGCGTGGAGACGCGGCGAACTTAATTTCAACCCCCCAATTTTATCTAAATTTTTGACACTCTTCAAATCCACGAAGTCTACAAGGTTCCACCATAAGAACAATAGCTAAATTTTAATTGAAACTCTTTATATTGAAACATTCGAAGCCACTGCCGCAAAGGGTTGACGATTCCCTCGACGAGAAGGCACAATTCTTTCGACTCAACTCCTGACGGACGAGAGCCACCGAAACGAGCCTGTCGAGAGGAAGTCGAATTACGTATGCAACCTGTTTCGGAGCGATTCAAGTTAGCGAAAGTTCGGTCGGTTTCCCGCGGCGACGGTGGCCTCGCGGAGCGAGCCACGGAGAAAAGGGGTGGAAACTAGTCGCGCGGAGTCGATGGCACGCGATGGGGTAGGGCGCGGGTTTCAAAAGAAACTTCTTTATTTCCAGTGAAAATAAATATTTGACCGGGCCAGGCAGCAGCCTGGCGCGGGGTTCCGAGCGGTTTCTTTCATTCTTAACGAGCGCAACCCCTGCCACGATACTTTCCAGACACCGCGTTGTTACGGCTTCACCTTTTTGCCAATTAGTTTGCTTTTCCGCCTCGATCGTGTACCCTGAAACCCTCCGCGACCGAGTGAATTGTTGATGGATTCTGATTGATGTTTGCAGTCGTTGCGCCGTTCTACCCGGTGGTTTTTTTTTTGTTTTTTACAGGTTACGATAGAAGGATCAGGATAGAAGCGGTCGCGTATGGGCTGGTCCCGTCGATAGTAACGAACAACTGGCAGGATCGAATCCTTGGCTCCCCTTCGAGGCATCCCCAGGCGAGCGTTGGGACGCATTTTTCGCGATGTTTCCCGGGCAACGATGGCCCCCGATAAGCCTGCGAGCCACGGGGAACCGAGGCTCCAGCTATTCTTTCTGGGTCGCTTTTAAATTCGGATTTTCCCGGCGTTCCCGTATCCCGGTCTGGCCTACTTCTCTCGCTGATACCATTCTGCATGTAACGGGATGAAATACTCGGCGGTGAGCGAGAAACAGAGACGGACCAGACGGAGACGGGCTGAGGTAGAGGGAAACCGAACTCTGTTCCAGGACTTCAAAGCGCTCCAGTTGGAGAATAATGAAATGTATACAATACGAGCGATGCTGCACGCTGGTATTCCAGTTCTTCTCCCCTCTCTCCTCTCCTCGCCACCCCCATCTATCTCTGGGGCTATCAAGAGCATTCGGTGTCTCTCTCTCTCTCTCTTGATTTCGGTATTTCCCGCGGATAAGGGCGAGAGAAAGGGGTTGGTGATAAATCAAGCCGCGATATTAAGCTTCCTTCGACGCTGCTAAGAAATTGTAAGAAGTGGAGCGTGAATTTTGTCCGCGCTGGATTAAAAGAGTATCGAGCCTGGCTACGACCGGTTAAGCCGTTACGTTCACCGAGATATTGAACAACGTAACTTTCGACTAAAGTTAATTTTTAGATATCGCGTGTTTCGCGGTAAAAAAAGAAGTTTCTACAAAATTGTCTTTTATTTTTGTTCGCGCGCTATGAATGCCTCGGTTGAGTAAGTATTGACTGCCTTCCTCGAACAAGCGATCCAATTATTTTAAATAGCAGTCCATTGGAGTCGAATACATATAATCGAATATGCATATCATTTGAATTGAAAATGTGGTCAGCCGAGGAAATCGTATAATTCCAGGAAAGAACGAGATATAAATACACAAGTTCAAGAGTGTAATTATTTCGATGGTTGTCAATTAGATACCGACGAGAGCTCATTCTGCGCTTCACCACAATTCTACCTCAAAAAAAAATGAAGTAAAAAGAAAGTGAAAAAGGAGCGCAACCAATATACTCTATATAGAAGCAAGTTTCAGGATCACTCTGGGGGGAAGCAAACTCGAAAAGGGCAGAGAAGTATCATTTTAAACAGATAATATTTACTCGGCTCCAGAGGCAAAAGCGTCTACGCGGAGGGGTCTTAAGGGGGCGAGAACGGCGGAGGGGATTTTTATTTCAATCGTTCGAGCTTCCTGCAATCCCCTTTCCGCGAGCGGCCGGAATAGCACCGCTATTTTTCCAACTTGTTTTGGACCGTGTTCCAGGTATACGTCGACGGTCGATCGGCCAGCCCCCGACTGTTGGGGAAACGTCGAACGGATTGACCCAGTTCGGTGCAGCGCGGGCTAATGCTCTCGCAGATAATGCGAGACTTTTCTCATTTCTGCGACGACGTTCCCCCTATCGGTCAGATAAGGTGAAAGGGGGACCACCCGTTCCTTCGTAATTTCTGGCGTCTTTAGCTGGGTTACAGGCGGCCAAACTTTTTATTGCCAGTTATCGTCGTTGTTGGCCTCGCGGACCGATAAAACTCGACCTCTTGCCGATCTGTTTGCGCCTCCAGACAGAAATTAGCTTTTCGTCCACTCACTACGCAAAGTATTTAGCGACGACGACTTCTCATTGCTTGAAACTGAGGCAGAAGAAAGCGTAACTCCACATTGGATTCTGTCGAGAGTACTGGTTCCAAAAAGCTGACGATTACCGATCGAACGTATCGAGTAACGATATTTGAATTTTTAAATCGAATGTTCTAGCACGTGCGAGCCCGTTAAGCAATTGCAGTTCGCATGACAACAATTATCACCGTTATCGCTCCCGTTCCCAGCGATCTCAACTCAGACGATTCTAATTTGCGCAATCACCGCTCAGAGGATAGGAATTTGCGCAATTACAGCCACGGCAAAACCACCAGAGGGCTTCACCGCTGGATCCCATTCGCGCAACTTCTTGCCGGGCCATTGTTTCATACACAGAGTGAAAATAAACTAGGAATGTGCCGTGAATTTCGACGGAATTCCCTGATAGAGATAGAGAAGGAACGTTAATCGGTCTAAAAATCATACGCTCGAACGTTACTGAAATTTTTCGCGAAAAATCCTCGAATAAAATATTGGACGGAGAACCGTGGAATCGTGTATCGCTTGTTGGCTCTTGTAGAACGTGACCTCCGCGCGTGGGAAGCATAAAAAAGGAATTATCACGATTCGCATCTCGATGGTATCTGAAGCACGCTTTGGGGCTTTCCTCTTTTCGCGCCCTTTATTCCTTCGTACACGCGTTTAACAACGGTAATCCTAACCTAAACATCGCCGCAGATTAGATCTCACGGGGTCACAAATTCGCAGGATGTCAGCCATTCGGTTCGCCAGCATCCGGGAAATCGCGACTACGAATCGAATTATCGCGACTAGCCCGATCGCAACTTGCGGAAGCCCGAGCGGCCGGGATAGCAATTCGCATGATCGTCGCTTAGCGCGGCTCTCGCGGGCTTGCAATTATCCTGACTGCAATTTACCGGGGATGCAACTATTCCGGCGGCGGACTCGAAGAATTGCAACTATCAGGATCACGCGATCGAATTTTCGGGATCGTTGCTCACGAAATTAGAGGCCACGGTTTGGTTTAGACGTTAAAGGTCGATCGTTAGAACGGGATTGATCAAATAATTCGGATTCACTCGCGTAATCTCCGGTTAAGAATCGAAGTTACGAACTAAATGGTAAGAGATATCGAAATTCTCTCTCCCTCTCTCTGTTCCGCGTTTCCGACAGTTTCCGAATACGCGAAAAATATCTCGCTGAAAGAATTTTTTCGAAAACGGAGAGATTAACCAAGTTACGAGCCTGCTGCATCGACCTGCGCCAGTGTGCGCTGTAAAACAATCGTTCGTTCGATGGAGAGCCGCGATCGTGGAACAAAAAGCGGTATCGATATCACATTTTTCTCGCACTATGTATTTATTAACATTCTACCGTATTTTTCGCTTGTTAAAACGGATTTAGTTTGCACAGCGCTGAAGGGTTTCAATGAACCTTTCACGTTCGATCCCGACTCGTCGAAGTTTCGGAACTTTCCAAATTTACTTCGCATCGTTCGCCAAAAATGAATCGCAAGTTAAACAAAGGCAGAGCAAATATATCGCGAACAGTTTTAAAAGACGGAAAAAGGAATTGGCTAGAAATATTCGCTATCCAGTCGTCCAAGAATCGCCCTTTACAGTTATTAGAGGCTGGAGACGGGAAAAGAAGCGGAAGAGGAGGAAAAGCGGCGGATGGGACAGTCTGAGAAGTGGCATTACATCTGTCGACATCTCCATCGGTTCGCGATAAAATAAAACCGCCGCGATCTTCCTCTTTCCGCGCGTTTCTTCCCCACCCCCTCGTTCTATCCAGATCCTCTGACTCCTGTTCGCTTCCTCGTTCGTTATCCTGTCCTCTCGCTCGCTCTCGAGTCGACCAAGTAATTACAAGTTCCTCGATTAGATCCCGTGGAAGCTGGCGCGTGCAGGTGTGCGCGCACGTCGTTGCGATATGCGAGGAGAAGTTCCTGGGCGACAGTCAGACGCCAAAATCCAGCAGACGGATTGGCAGCGGTCGTCGCACAGAGGCAACTTAACGAGAGAAATTGGAAATCTGATCGAGAAGAGGACGAGGAAGAGGAAAACGGGCTCTTTTAGACACTTCGCGTGCGCGAGCCATCGAAAAAATTTACGGGGAGAAATCGAACTCTCGCTTAAAAGCCGTTCACGCGCTTAGCAGATATTGTTCTGCGAACTTTGGCGAACTGTAGCGCAAAAAAAAAAATGGAGAACGTCGATAATTTCTACCTTCAAAGACTTGATAATTTCCCGATATCCACCGCAGGCGGTGAGTTTAAAAACTGCACCGTACGCGCTATTATCCACGTGCGTGGAGCTGCGTTTACGGCAAAGATGGATCGTTCACGGAAGGGTGAAGGAGAGACCTCCTTACGGGGGGTGGAAAGTGCGTACGAGGCGAGGAGTTTGAAGAGGTTCTTTCTTTTTTTTTTCGAGAACCGGCAGGAAGTGTGCGTCTAGCAAGTTTAGAGTGGGAGTTTGAAACTGTTGCTGGAGAAACTCCTGTCTGTGTTTGTTTCGCTGTTAGAGCGTACCTTCGGCCAGGGGGTTCCTGAAAACGCCTCCCGCGCTGCGGTGTTATTGTTTCCACTGGCGTTCCGGTGTGTCATATCTGATTGGTTACAGTCGTCTGGCTGGAACTTTGTTTACTTTGCATTTCAAATGCTCGGCTGAACTTTCAATGAACGGTGAGTGGGTAAAATCATTTATGCCCAACCTCAAACACCACCATTTAAAACACCTTCCTCTGTAACCCTTCGCATTTCAAGACTGCTGAATAAATTCCAATTTTTCGTTCGACGATTTACTTTCGCCTGGAACCAACGCGAAAGACGCAACCTGTTGTACGACGATCGTTGCGTGACTCGACCTGTACAACCTACCGAACTCCTTTGCCTAACCTTCGTCGTGGACGGTCTGAAACCCTCGTTTTCCCAGCGTTCCACGGGGGTGCTCGAGGCTTTTAATCGCCCCAGGCTGAATTGTTGGCGTCACAATGAAATTTCGAGGTTCGACGCGGACTGGATCTCTGGGCTGCGCGTGTACCGGACACCAGCGTGAAATAACGTTCGATGAAAAGCCGCGAGCATGGCCGCGGTTCAAGGTGGGCCCGCTCGAAAGCCCTTTGATGGGATGCAAATAAAGAGCAAGTTTTTTTGCTCGCGGTTAATACGGAATCTTAAATCCTCCCGAGTAAAGGCGGGGTAAAGGCGGAAAAATGGCAGACGAGGCTTTTGTCAAGAGCGCAGCTTGACTCTGGGAATTATCTCATATTTTGTTCCTTACAGGAAGCGTCGGTTCTCCAAGAAAGTCTCTAAGCGGACGTAGAGTTTCATGTCGAGCGTCTCTAATTGTTCTAATGCGATTTTCTTTACAAAATTTCTTTTCCAGCCACGAAACAAGTTTGTTTAAAAGGACTGACGGTAACTTTGGTAGCCGCAGTGTTAAAAAAACAGTTTTCAGTAGAATGAATCGACGTTTTTGGAATTACTCTTTTTATGTATCGCCTGATTTCGACGGGAAGCGATTCTAAAGTTTGATAGAAAAAAAGCGGCTAGGTGTAATTACACGCTGAAGGTGGGCGAGGCGAAATGAGACACTGGCAGGAGCGGAGTGTTTGTTTTTAAATTTGTAGAGGTACCTTTTCCGCGTGAAACTTCGTTACCAGGCAAAAAAGAACAGCTCGCTGAAGTTCGGTGACAAAAAACGGGATTAAGCGCTCGCACGACACGATGCTTTATTTAATCACGATTACGCGCGAATGCGTTCCAGAATTGAAGTAATCGAGTCTGATTCAGAATTTACATATCCAACTGTTTAAAGTTTAAATATACGAAAACTGTTCTAATAGCGCTGCTTTTTAACGCGTTAAAAAATCCAACTTTCCATCCATCCAACGATAGAGCCAGCCCCGTTTCTCTATTAAACACCTAGCGACGCAAACGGAATCTCGAAACGCGGACGTTCCCAAGATTTTCGTTTAAATTATAAATCGGTCGCCACTCCCAGCAGCGAGTCTAACCTCCGCGCCATCGGGGTAGTTTGAAGAATCCTCCTGCGGGATGAGACGCAGGAAGTCGAAGGAACGAGGTGGAACAACGAGCGTGGAAACAGGCTGGCGGCTGGGTGCGAGGGAGAAGAAAAATGGGACGAAGCTTATGCGAAGCCAATTAATTATCGAGCCCCCACTTCCCGTTCTTACGCTTCCACTCTACGCCGTTTATCCTCCTCCGTTCTTCGAGCGGCAGATATTATTCTCGCGAGCTGCGCCAGCCGCCACTTCTCCCGCTCGGTCGGTAAAATCGAGCTCCAAGCTGGGGATTCCCCCGTCCTCCGTTTTAGTACCTTATTTATACGAGGCCCTGCAGAGCGGTTCTGCCCCCGTGTCGAGTTTTGTATGCCGGAAGAATCCGGCGACGCCCTCCTAATGATGGTATTATGCTCGTTCCGTGAGCTCACGTGATCGCGTCCCCGTTTTGCGACCCCGCTGCCTCGCTATTTCGCTACCCTCGTCTGCTGTACGTTTCCTCTCCGAGCGAGTAATTATTACGCTCCTCGGAATTTCTATCGGCGTTGCTTGTTTATAATTGTTAAAAACGCACGCTCCGTAACGCGCGCGATACGGAAAAGAAACGAGGCGCACCCCCCTCTGGATACGTTTAAAGTTATCGTTCCATTTAGGCTGGAGTTTAAAACGAGCGACCCCTCGTCTCGAGATTGACTAGATTATTTAGAAAGGGAAGGAACAACATCCACATAATCGGTGGACGGTGTACTCTAAGTGTAACAATTGCCGAGACAATGAGCTTTTGTGGACGCGAAAGGAGCGTGTATGCTAAAGGGAGCCCGCGGTTTTCACAATGCGTTTCCCGTGGCTGGCGGAATTTTCTACCTGTTAGAAAATTACACGCCGCCCCCGGCTTTTGCGCGCGATTAATTTATTTCTAGCCGCGAGCGGACGTCACGCGCGGCGACTCATCGTTACCGGAGAACACCGGAACCGTCCCTCGAGAAATCTCGACGAAAGGTCGCTCTGCATCCCCCACTCTCGTTGTGTTTTTCTTCTTTCGGTCGTTTCGTTCTTTTTCTCTCCTTCGTACGTGTGTCAACGATGCTTCGATGCCTTGCAGAATTAAATTGGCAGCATCGAAACTCGATCACGGTACGCGATGGATCGTGTCAGAGGGTGGTAATCGTGGGTTTTCGATGTTACACGGAAAATCGTATCGTTCGAATCAAAGCGTCTAGCGCGCTAATTTTCGTTCAAGCAACATCGAGTATCGGTGCGCAATAGTTACAGCTTGTTAGAATGCAGTTTCCATTCCGCGAAACGGCGGACAAGTATCTGGTAGCTACCGTGGCGACAGTGTTCGCGAACAACGGGCGTACTTTTAAGTGCCATAGAGAAATTTCATTGCACGCGGCATCGCGATGGCAGTTTCCAACAAGTTCGTCGCCGCTCTCGTTAACATAATCGCGTTTTTCCCCGCGACGAGCCCGCACTCTTCCTTAACGATCAAATTGGCCGTCTTGTTATATCAAGAGGTAATCGATCTGCTTAAAAAAATATTCGCAACCGTAATAGGGCGAAGAGGAAGGAATACTTTAAAAATACACCTCCTCATTTGCTTCTTTACATCATCGATCAGGTATTTTCGAATTTCGAAACGTGAAAATCATATCAGTGTGGCCTAGATGGTGTAATTGGATGATTTAGTTTCGTTAACCCAAATGTTTCGCCTCGAATTCCCATCGCCACAATTCACAGTAATGGTATCCACGTTGTGTATAATTTACGCATGATTTTCAAGGTGTTCTAGAATTAGAAGGTGAGAGTTGCTCGCGAAGACTTCCGGTCGCTGTCGCGCGCTGGCGAACCCTTGGTCCTCGCGCGTCTACGAACCCACGCGGAGAGGAAAACACGCTGTACGTTTCGCGACAGTGTCGATGCGCTCGCGGGCAATCGTGATTTCGACCAATGTGTATTTGAAGAGAGGCCACGTGACTTTCGGTGACAGTGGAGCAATATGTATCCGCGCGACCGGCCAACCGTTAATATCGTCAAACGAACGTGACGATACACCCGGGGCCAACGAAACGCGCGCCGCTGTAACGTAAATATGACGCGAATACCCGGCTATCGATTGCGAATACGCTTTATAATATGCGACCCGATGGAGCTCCCGCCGCATCATTGTGCTTTGCTTGACAAACGCGACGAATTAACTGCGGCCTCTGTCGATGAGCGAATTTTGGCTCGATCCTGGAATTCCATTCCGCGTCGACACGTCGTAAGAGCTGGCTAAGGTTACGGAAGACTCTTGGGTAACGTCGCTCCAGTAACAAGGTGATTAACCAATTGATCGTGAATTGATTACGTCGTGCTCGTTTGTCGAATTTACCGCGACGATCTCATTTTTCTTTCGTGTACTTTTTACGATGTGTACAGATTGGAACGCGTTCGAATCGGAAGGATCAATGGTTAACAGCGGACAAGTAGAATTCCCAGAGTTGGTCCCGCGTGAAATTAACTCCTGCTCCTGCAAAGCCGAGGGGATGAATAACGCTCGCGTCCTGGAAAACAGCGACTTTTTGCCGCAACAGTGGATATCGTGTACCTAGAGGCGCGCGTCTCTTAACGCCGCCATGCCGCGTTTTAATTACGTCACACCGGTGGTACCAGAGACGCGGATGCAACAACTGGGACCACTCGCGTTCGTTAATTGGGATATAATTAAAATCCCGTTGGCCATGTTCCTAATGATGCCTGGTATCGAAGAGAAGATAATACGGTATATTTCATAGAACAATGGCGGTTGGCAATGTGACGCCGAGGCCACAAATGCGGTCATACCTCGTGCAGTTCGCTGTCCGTTAAAATTGTACGCTTTTCGCTGGAAAAAATGTACGAGATACGATACGAGTTTCGAAGGGATTTTAAATAACGAATATCCTCGTAACCCGTACATACGTATAAACCTAAATCGCAACTAATATTCAGCGTTAGAAGAAAACGAGCAACTCTTTGAGGTCGTCGAATAATTAACCTTTAGAGGGAAACAGAGATGGTGTAAGGACGATAACCGGTGGTAAACGCGGGAGGTAGGTACAGCCCGTGGTAACGAGGTTAACGATGAACGGGGCCGATAGAAAAAAAAAGTGGCCGCATCTTTGAATAAATCAAAGCGGGACGCACGGTCGCTTATACGACACACGGCTTAACGTAGCTGGTTCGCGGGAAAACAAGGGGTTGAAAGAATAATCGATCGTACCCGTGACGCCGCGGCTATAACACGATTCTGACCTACGACCGTGGCGCCACTCCGCTATACATCCCTCCGCGGCCGATTACGAAAGAACAGTCCTATCGCGGACACGTCGCGGCAACGTGTCGTAAATCGCTTTAATAAACTATGAATCCGTCGATTTGTCCGGCGATAGTGATTTACGGGTGCAGCCGGTGTTTACGGACATCGAGCAGAGCGACGACTATACCCAACGCTCGGACGTGACCTCGCATAATTAAATGCATTTTTCGTATCGCGCTCGATGACGCGACAAATGATCGGGGCGTGTTCTCGCAGGGGGTGCGCTTAGGGGCGAGCATCCGTTTAAATTCGAGAAATTATAATATCGTCCAGGTGGTCCAGGTGTTTCGTTACACGAACAATTAGGTCTTGCTCGTGATCGTTGGAAGATGGTACTCTTTGCGAAAAAGTGAAGTCATAATCACGAAGGGTAAATAAAAATGGATGACGTTTCAGATATGTATCTGTCATTTAGAGTCCGGTTCGTTATCGTGTCAGTGTGTCTCTTTATGGAGGAGCCCTCGGAGATACGCGAAATACGATGGGAATATTTGAAAATATACCGTTTCGAACGTACGCGCATCGTTAAAAGTTAACAATGTAACGAGGCTCGTAATTATACGGTCCCGTGGCATCTCCGTTTCGTAATTTAATTCCGTCGCATATTTTCGATGCGCAAATATCGTAACTCGTTTTTACGCATTCGAAAATGAGATTCGAGCATCGAGCCAGTTAAAGTTCTCCAGATGCGAGTTGAAAACTGGTAATTGGTTAATGCGCATGCAGAAACGACCTCGTAGTTTGTTAAACCGCACGAAACGGGAGACGGTGTCCTCGTTATTTATTATGTCCGCTGCCTCTACGTTCTCGGATTCATTCTCGAGGACGACGAATTCGTTTCGCTGCCGGATAAGTTTCATTTCATCAAAAATCCACCTGCGCGAGAAGCTTCTACCGTCACTTCCGGTTACCCTGCGCTTGTAGACACATTCGTATCTATAAAACAGGACTGTCTGGATGGAATGATTGACGTCTATAGATTATCAAACTCTACGGGCGATATTATATGAATTGTCCAAACTCGTACTACGTTCTCCGCCTGGTACGAGTTCCAGATTGGTTTCGAAACTTAATCTTAGAGCTAATATATAGCGAAGAGTTAATGTCACGAATCTCTCGCGAGGTTCTACGTAGATTCGTGTTTTAAGACCGCCAGAAATTATGACCGTGGTACTCTACTCCTAAAAATGTCACGTTCTCATATAAATCTGTATTACGAGAATAAATAATCATCCACACAACGACTACCCAATTTGCATTACGCGAAATTAAATCAATTCCGTAGAATGAAATAAATAACCCCTGAATCTTCGCTTTTACACCGCGTGAAATATTAACCAACATTTATTAGGGGCCATAACGCAAAGTTGAACGCATAAATATAAACCACGGACGCATGTGCAGCTCGGTTCGCGTTCGTTTTAATCCGCACCGCAAGATGAACACCGAATTTCCCTGCCCATGAACTCCAGATCAGCCGATCGAACGACAATCCTGCGATTTACGAGCAGTGGGCGGTCATTAGCGTGCTCGCGAGACCACTTCTAGCTAGCCGAGCGCAGCCGTCCCCTTTCATCTCGAATTCTATTAGGCGAGCGCACGAGTTTCGTCGATCTCTGCGTCGCATGCAACCGCAAACTACTTTCGTTTATCCACCCTTAAAAACTTAAAAACTATCCCACGCACAAGGGCAATCGATAATTCGCGCACACGAAACGAACCAAACCGACTATACATCCAACAATCGAACATTAAGAATCACAAATCTTTCTTCAATGGTCATACGCGATAAGTACGATAGTAACGTTCTCAAAAATGTTCGCATTCCCTAGTTACCAACGTTTGCTCAGACTATTATCTATTTATAACGCGGCCACGTCCGCCGTCCTCTTTCGCGTTCCGTTTTACGCGTCACCCTCTGATCCCAGCGTGTCTCCAAGCGAGGGTTACGTCTCGAGAAATTTTCGAGCGGTGTCTACCGTCATTGGGAGACGTCGCGTCTGCGAAAGGTTCGCATTAATCATGGCGGTCGAATTCACGGGAGTCGAAGCCCGCAGTCGAGCGACTCCTCAGTCGTTTGTCACTCCGCGCGGCCGCGGACCTCCTACGATTCTCCTTTGAGCGGGATTCCTGATGGAAACGCGACCACGCGAACCAGACCGTACAGTTTTCGCTCGAGGTTCACGCGAACGCGCACGCACGCGCGACAGCGACGCTCCCATGGTTTTATGGAGCCCGTGATCTTTCATACGAGAGGGGAGATCCGTGTCGTTTCGGGGTAAACGCGTGGATTATACTTTTTTCAGATGCCAGAGAACAACCAAATCTGAGTGGGTGATGGATACGACGGATATCTCGGACTTGCTTAACGTTTCACGAAGCTTTAAAGTGTTTTCGTCTAGGTATACGAGTACGTGTACGAGTTAATAATTAGTTAGTGGTCAGGTTGGGAGATGAATTTATGTATCGAGCCACGTTTAGAAATTCTTGGGTTAAGGATATCGATCTGCTCGATGGTATCGAATATCGGTTCGGAATGGAGGCAGGATATACGTCCAAAGTGCTCTGGTGGCAATTAGGGGAAACGCTGTGATGGCTTCCTAGTCAATAGGGATACAAGATATCATCGAAACGTTATTTGGAAATAAGAGAGGAATTTTTTTCTTCCATGCACGTTGATTCGAGTTTTAGGTAATTTCAATCGAGCAGAGTTGGTAGACAGTCGAGATTTATTTGAACAAAAGACCGCAACCATCGATGCCACTCGTGTCGCAGCCTTCTCTAGAAAAAGGGACGTATTAGGGAAGGAAGGTCTATTCGCTCGACCACTGAACCTTCTCCGCTGCCAATTTTCTCTATCTGCCCTCACAGGAGGGCGATATAAAAGCTCGTCCTAGTTCCTGGAACCGCCGTGTGTAAAATGTGTCCGTGAAATTGTTTGATCCTGGCGTGGAAGTCCATAGAGAAAGAGTAGACCGTGCAAAGGGCTCGATGGAACGAAAAACGAGGTGCGCGTATGTTAATGGACTCGTTGGCGAGGGTTTCGCGTTGGGGAAAACGATCTATTCGGACGAATCGTTAATTACCCGTGAAAAAGACGCGTGGACAGAGGGTGTCACGACGCAGCGCCTGCAGATACAGAGTGCCAAGAAAACCTCCACCGTCGAGCCCCGTCGCGAACGAATATCTACTTTTTGACGGACGAATGTGCACTTTCCCCGAGCTATGGTTATTTTCGTTGGGCGTGTACACCTTTACACGCTCCCTTTACGAAGAACCGTCTACTTCTGGGTAATGTACGCGCACGCCCTTTGCAAATAGATGGCAACCTTCTTTGGATATATGCACTCCACCCTTCGTAAGTAAAGGTCACTTTTTCCGACCCTTTGCGAATAAATGTTGCCTTATCGGGACGTGTGTACCACCCTTGTGCATAAATATGACGTTTATTTTTGGGCGTGGTACCCTTTCAGCTGTTTCTCATCCGATCCCATTTGCATTCTAATATATCATAAGACATACAATTGGTTTACGTATTGCGCGAATTTATCGCGACGGTATTCAAATAATACCACTTTCGCGAGATAAATAGTTCCATTAATTACACAAATCGGGGCAATACGATTTAAATATGACGCCAAGTATACGTACCCTCAACGAACCTCCACGAGTTCCACGTCAGACGGCGTTACAGGGGGTTAAATACGGTAGCATCGCACGAGAAACTCGCCTTTCTCCAGCGATATTTGATTCCCTACCAGCATGCCGGCCTCATCAGCCAGCGTGGATTCACGCTCGCGAATATCCTGAAACGCGCGCACGTCCTCGACTCCGCGAAATCCCTCGCTCCCTCCCACGAAACAGCGAATTTCAATAAAACGACAGTTGTCCCATTTTTCGCCGTAGCCGTTCGCCACCGCCTCGTCCCGAACGAGTTCGAGCGTCGGAAACTTTCTGTCCCTTTTCAACGGAGAATTCGATCTAAACTCCAAGTCCCGAGCAAGCGCGGCAACTTGCGAGAAACGTCAGAATTGAAACGAAAATTCCGAATTCCCCAGATATTTCCGAGTACGTGGTGGCAGGCTTGCAAACTGTCGCGATGAAAGCAACTCCCCGCCTCGCCCACCCTCGCAGCATCGTCCACTAACTCGCTGTACCGCGTATCCGCGTACGCTCCAAATTTCGATCGCGGCGAACTTTCAGTGATTTTCATCGCGACAAAAAAAAAAAAAAAAAAAAAAAAAACCACCCAGATCTCGCGTGCAACATTGATCAGCCGCAAGGCCAGCCGCGAGTTTCCGTCGCTGTCGAAACTCGATGAGGGACTTGGGCCGCAACCCCGTTCGCCCTCGTTTGCGCTTCCTTGTCCGCCGGCGTCGTCTCACTTTTCCGCTCCTCTCGTCTCTGTTTTCTATCCCCTAGACCGATATCGATCCCGACGACGTGACACTGCCGCACGGTCATTACTTTCTGCCCGTTTCCCTGCACGCGGCAGGCGAAATATTAACGCGACGCTTGTTTGCATACGTCGCGCGATTTTGGTTCCAGTAGACTTCCGGTAGAATTCGACTGAGCGCGCTTTGGTCGCGATACGTACCAAACCGTAGATAATTCGATCTTTTGTGAGTTTTTGTAAGAATGTCGATGGTATTTTCTATGGAATTTACATCTGTGATATGATATCCTCAATTCGTTCATTCAAGGATTGCCTATACGTCAATGATAATGATGAGCGTTATCTTTCGTACAGTCATCAGTCACGACGAATGGCCCTCGTTAACGTTATTTCTTATATGCATTTCTAATCCAGTCCCAGATGAACGCATCTAATTCCGTCCCTAGCGGGGGCATCGCTGTCCCCGTCTACGGCGGTCCTCGGTAATTTTGTCCCTAGCGACCGCCACTAATTTTCCCCTAGGCGGCGGGCACGGGGAATCTCGCATAAGAATTACATACGAAATATGTCGCGGTGGCGCGGCGCTCGCATGAAAACGAGAAAGGGGTACGTGTGTTACATGCACACGCAACGGAATACTTTATTCGCTTACTTAATGCGGCGGGCACTTGCAACTCATGTTGCTTAATATGTTCGCGGTACAGAGGGAGAAAGAGAGAGAAGAGTCCACGCTGCATAAGTGCACTCCACCTACGGTATTTTCTAAAGCGACCACCGCGGCGAAGACGGAATTTCTGGGAATGTAACTGCGGTCGTGATTTCGTTCCAGGGGCTCTTACTTGGTAAAAATTGCATACCTTCTCGCGGCAGCTGGATAATTTTTTGTGAGGCCAATCTTTTCCTCCAAGAGATCGATGATCGCTCCTTCACGCGAATTTAATACCCTCCCAGAAGTCTGCGAAAAACTTTTCGTTAAACGTACGCGCACGCCGCGGTTAAGTTTCAATTAACCACATTCAGGAACCCAATTACTTAACGCGGGTAGTCCGTCCCACCTAAACCATCCCTGAATCTTGTTCGAAAGTAAACACGAGTTCCATCGTTCTCTCGAATAGAATTCTTCGCAATTAAATATTCAAAGAATCGTATCCTCCCGAGTGGAACGGTACGATAACCATTCCGAGCGATCGCGGGCCATTGTTTCCAGCCGCGGATCGATCAGAAAAAAATGGCCGGAGGAAGAGGAAGAAGGAAAGTATACTTATTAATATTCTGCGTTTCGTAGTTTATACCGTATTTCCATAACCAATTAATTTGCGTCAGTTTCACCATTCCCGATATCGTTCACCCGCATCGATCCCCGCGTTCATACAAATTCACGCACACACACCCACTGTGCGCTCCACCTCTGCGCTATATATCGTCTTCGTTGAAAATATCAACCGTTGCCCGCGTATCCATCTCTCATCTCTTATTTCCTCCTTGAATCCCTATTCTCTCTCTAGCACTAGTAATTCTCGACGATCTCTCGACTAGTTGCAACATAATTTACCATAAATACTGTATATTTGGAATAAAAAAAAAAAGATGTAAGAGACGCTAGAAACGGTACGAACGGTTCGCGTTCTAGGGAACTCGAACAGACACGATACTTGGGGCGCGTCTTCCATCCCAGGGACACGGGACGCGGAGCGTCGATTCAATTTCACCGTTCCAGACCGTGGACAGGGAAAGAAGGGAGGATGGAGAGAGGCGAGGGGATGGCGAGAGGGTCCGGGAAAAGAGGAGAGGGTGACAGAGCGGCAGAAGATCGGACGGAGTGGCAACGCCACGGGACGGAACGAAAGAAGAGGGATTTAGCGGTAGGGAACGAAATGTAAGAGGTTAATTGGAACAGATAACTGCGTCTGCGTGTGTCGATGTGCTCTCGCCACCCTTCACGGTCGCTCCACCACCGCGCGCGCTTCTCTCTCTCGAGTCTCTGCCTTTTTCTTGTTTCGGGTCTCGATTTTGTGCCCAGGGTTCGCAGTCGAACGAACGCGAACGGATAAGCGCGGGGACGATACTTGGAGCATAAACGAGCGCCAACGAGCATGAATGAAAGCGGTTTGTCGGTTGCTAGGACGCTGGGCTGCGACGACTTTGGGTAACTGGGTTCCAAGAGCCAGCGAGACGCTCTTACAATACCGACGCGCGACCGTATCGAACGGAACCGATGCTGACACGAGCAAACAGACCCGAAATCAAATTGCACGCGCCTCGCAGAGACTGCATGCGCGCGTTTGCTGGATTTTCGCGAGACTGCGAGCGTTTTCTGTGCTCGTTACCAAGGGGATCCTGTCATTAACGGTTAGCGGCTGTCGCCTGGCACGCATTTATTTACACTGGGACACGGAGTACGCCGTGGTGCACTTTGACTGACGCGAGGAAGCGACGAAAGGGGATAAGGGAATGTGTATGCAGCGGATCGAGGAGGAAAGGAGCGGAACGGTAGCCGAGAGATGATGAGCGGAATCGGGGAAAAGAAGGTGGAGACAGTCTGTGTTTGACGGGAACTGGATACTTATTCGAGATCGCGTTCGAAAGGTAAACGCGCGGTAGTCAAGGGAAACGGAACTTCTATATATTTTCGTTAAGTTTCGAGGGCAGAAATATATGCGAAAACACGAACGTTGCTTCGCTGGCTAGCATATATATATATAAATGTTGTGATAGAAAACAGTAAGGCTATCCGATGCGAGCTACCCGACACGATTCGAACCGCAAACAATGAATTACTCATCCCTGAGCAAAAAGCGACGAAAACCCTCGCGATTCTAGTGACAGCCTCTCCACGGTCCGCCCGTCGAGCCAGAAAGAGAAAGCCGCTCAAAGAGATGCAGAGAACCGACACAGAGGCGAAGATACATCGAGTCAGCCACGGATCCCCGAGTTTCAACGAGTGCTCACGTCGTCGCTATTTACACGGGCTGCTCACTGCAGCTACAAGGCGATGAATTACTTATAACCCTCCTGAATCCCTCTCTCCGAGCCACTCCATCCATCCTGGTATCGCGTCTCGGTTGCATCCCCGCCGGTGCTGCCACCGTTGGTATCGAGCCGTCTTCTTTCACCGTTCTGCTCCCTTCTTTTTCCCACCCCTTGGTCCCTCCTCTTCTCCTTTTTTGTTTTACGCGCAGTCGTTGCGCATCCGTTTCCACCGTCTTCGAGTATTTATAAACTCGCCGATACGCGCGTTATTCCCGCGCGCAGTCGATTGCGTTTATTTATTCAGGCGTTTGCACTTGGCGACACGGTAGCGGGGCGAGGCAAGGCATCATGGTCTGGCCTTGCGCGCGTATTAACGGAGCCTGCAACTTTCACGAGGCGACGCCAGCGTCGATCGGGATGCGCCGCGCGTTTTCGATAACGTCTGTAACTCGTTCATTATTCATAGGCGCTGAGAGTTCGCCGGGAAACGAATCTTTCGGGACCGTGGAGATGATGGTTCGAGAGGATGCGCGGCAGTAACTTGAACGAGGCCATTTTTTTTAATGGACGGCTAAGTGGCGGAGGTTATGAATCCTGATGGAGCGGCCACGTGTAGGTTCGTTGATTCGCGGATGGGGTAGTTCGAATCGCGCGATACCGGAGTCGTGAAATAGAAATAATGCTAACGGGAACGATTGGAACGCTCGAAGACGCGCGAGCGACTAGGCGGTAAGTATGCAAATGGGACTGGGTAACCGGTAATTAATATCAAGTATACAGCACTGATAGTTCCGCAAGTGCCTTAAGTTTCGAGACCATCAATTCACGGTCCATCAGAAACAGGGGTGTTAGTAACACAGTTTGCGTTTCTGTTTAGATTCAATTTATGTTACCAGCACGGCAACTTAACACCACCTTAACTTAATTCCCGCCATATATTTGCCCGCATTACCATTTCGTTTCGCAAGATTAAGCATTGAATTTCGAGTCCTCTTTCAAACCGGATAAAAGAATCGTATTTATCCCTCTCATTCATCCCTTCTCTTTCCGGGCGTCGAAATTCCCGTGGAAAACCGCTAAATTATTTTCCGCCATCAATAATCATCCCCAAGGTATGTAACAATCTCTTCGTATTTTTCATTCGAACAGCCGACAAACAAAACTTGCTCATAAATCCTGCGAATCAGACCATCGTTTTCTCTTCTCTCTCGTTCGAAAACGAATAAATTTCATAAAAAGTCTAATCTATCTTCCCTTTCGTCCTCAGATATCATCCGTACCGATTTGATTCGCGGGTTACGCTCCGAGAATCCGTCTAGATGGCGCCACGAGTCGACAAAAACTACAACCCTCGTGGTTTCCGTCGAATCAGGAACGCAAATAAAGAACAAGAAAATGACTCAACAAGAAAAGGAAATACAACAAAGTTGTGTCTATCGAAAGATAATAAAAACAATTCACACGATAGACTATAAATTCTATCGTATCGCTAGCAAAGTCGAGATGAGTAATTAAGGATGAAGAAAAGAACACCGTGGGCAGGAGGCGGAGGATTCGATCAGTAAAGAGGGGACACCGCTGCGAGTGGCCAAGAGACGCCGCTAGGTATTAAGTAACTCGAAGCTCCCGTGCCTCTTATCGAACATTTCTCCGACCAAAACGGAGACTCGTTCCTCGGTGGAGCGTAACACGGAAACCGGAGCGTGTCTTCCCCGTCTTCGTGGCACCCCTTCGACCCGGCCACGTCGCTCCCCACGGTGTCCAAGGATCGCCCGTTAGAATTCTCCAACGTTCACGGCGCGGACGTCGTCGCTCTCCGGCGAGATAGATTTTACGCAAGAATCTCGGGAACGGAGGACGGCGCATTACGGATAATAAAGGAGATTGACTCTAAATTACAAAGTCCGTTGCAGACGGCCGCGTTGAATACCTCTCAGGCACAGAAGCGTCGCCAAATCGGTTTTACGGTCGGCAGGTGGTCCGACTGCTCTTCTCTCCGCACTTACGACTCACCCTCCGGCTACAGGAGCGAGTCGCTCGTTTCTCTCTCTCCGTTTAACCACCCTCTACCTCCTATCTCGCGCTCTCCGCCGCTCTCGTGGCCCACCCTAGTTTCTTCTCTATTAATTGTTACGGTTTCAGCGCCATCGCGCGACAGTGGCGCCGCCACGGCTTCGCCCTCGCTGGCCCGGTTCTAATTATACGATTAAAAGAAAGTTAATCCTTAGATGACACGCGGACGCGTAAACAAACGACGGGCGGAGACAACCGGACGGGACGGAATGAACGTCGACGACCGGGCGACGAGTAATTTAACGCCCCTCGACGAGATTTATTAAAATTCTCGTGGCCTTTTTTCTTCGCCTCTTTTTTTCACCGGTCGAGGAAAAAGGGAGCGCGCGCGGGCATGCGGGCACCGAGCCTGTATAAACGGTTCTTTGTAGCGAACACGCCAGCGGGGCAGTTCTTTGTGGCTACGGCTACGAATTTCCCTCCTCCAATCCCGTCGCCAATTTTCGTAGTTATACTCTTTTGTTCGTACCCGTAATTATAAACATGTCCGCGCGCAAGTTTTCTCGCCGCCGGAAGGTTCTCCGACGGCGATCCGACAACGTCTAACTTTGAACGGTTGTTACGCGGCCAAGAGGAATTCAGTTTGCCGCCAGTCGTCCCTGGAACGTGGTACAAATGTTGGCAAGTAGCGAACGGAAGAACGAAAAAGTAGTGAAATTTTCATCGACTTCTCGAAAAAGGAAAGCAAAATCCACCCTGGAGACTCGTGGAATATTTCCAATCAAGAGAGAGAGAGACCAAACCACCATCCGTCTCTCGAGTAATCCATCAGCGATAAATTATCGAGGAACTTGGAAAAATATGAACCGAGGAGGGATTATTGAGAATATTGGCCGAAGGTTTTCGAAATTCTACAAAGACCGGGTTCTTTGCTGAAAGTACGATCAAGCATTCAACGTAGACGGCCGAATCGGGCTTCCGGCAAATTAATCGTTGCCCATTGAAGCGGACCGAAAAATTTCATCCCTCTGAAACTCCTCCTCCGGGGCTTGCTCGAAGGTTAAATCGAAAACTGCTCAAGGATCCGTTTACGTCGGCCGCACACAGGCGCCTCTAATGAAATAAATTTCATTCCTCGTGCCCCGAAACTGGGCCACCGGCAGCCCTACACCCCCGCGTTGCCCCCTTCAATCTTCCGTCTAGACGCGCGGTTCCGCGTTCATGCTCCGGCTACGTGCTGAGCGGACTAGCCACCCTAATGCTATTAGCCAGGATATTTTCTGAATTATGAAAATTACCGTGAGCATCCTTTAAAATTCACTTGCGAGATCGCGAAATTTCGCTGGGGGACCGTTCCCTTAGTTTCACAGTTTTGTTTTTATTTTCCTTGGCGAGAGGAGTCGATGATCTCTCGAGATCGTTTTCATGTGTTCCAAGTGGTTAAGAATCATTGGAATTTTGTACGAATCGTTCGAGTGCGTATTAATTTGACGAAAGCAACGAACTACGAATAATATTTCGCTGTCGCAGAGCTATATCATAACCAGCAGCGTTCCGCAACGGCGCCATTTCACCAAAATTCAACTCCACCCAACTGGGCTTCATCCCGCCTCGCATGTACGTCTCTAACGAGATCTCTCCAAGCCCAGCATCCGGCTTGGTCGAAATTCCTCTTCAAACAAAACGCCGAAAGGAGCCAGTTAGCGTGACCCGCCTCACCTGGTTCTTTGTGGGGGTGGCTCGCGAGAAGAATAAGATCAAAGAACACCGAAAACCCGTTCGAATCGCTTGCCTCGTGCCGCAGCAATGAGCGAGCAGAGCACACGTTGCCAGCGACCACCTAAAAATTCCACTTTGAAACGCTTTCCGACGCATTAATGCCGGAAATATGAATCGAAACTTGAAATTTCACTCGGGTATTAACGTCACCTACGTTACCGACCTCTCGTCGTCCCTAGTCGATGCGAAACAAAATAGAAGCTGACGGTTAAAAACTCGCTCGGATAGAAGTCGGGCGCATCGAAATAACTAGAGAAAATGTGAAAAAAATTACGGAGGAAAAAGGGAGAGGGGGAAGGGTGAGGGTTTAAGAAGAATTTAAAACGCTTGGAAACGAGGTAGAAAGAAAGGCGAATCGCGCTCGGTGGTCCCGATAAAGAAAGGATACGGAGTGGTTTAACTGCGATGGGTAAAAGTGCAGCGAGATATCCGCTCGAAGGAGCTCCGACGCGTCGGGACGCTGCAACGGGGGCCCCAAGCTTACACAAAGGATAAAGACCGGTAGGTGGGTGGATGAAGCGGAGAAAGGGTTTGGGGCGGGGAGGAGTACGGTCTGCGAGGACGCGAAACGAGAAGAAGAGGAAGACGAAGGAGAAGAAGAAGTAGAAGTAGAAGTAGAAAAGAAAAGCGTGGAGAACGGAGACGACGCGAGAGCTACCGGGGAGGGTTGACGTTGGTAGCGCCCTCTGGAGACGGACTAGGAGTAGTGGGAGCATAAAAGGGGAGGGAAGAGGTGGAAAGAGGTTGGATCCTCGGCTTGGGAGTAGATTTTACGAAGGTGGATAGGTTCGAGGGGGGTTGGAAGGGGTAGGAACCTGGTATACGAACTGATGTCCCTTGAGGTCAGCCTAGCGTGACTACCTATCAATTGCCGAGACTGCGTCTAGCCCGCCTAAGTGACGCGATGTTGGATATACCCACTTGGATATTCTACAGACACTCTCCGACGTCGATTTTCCGTAAATACGCCGAGATAGCGTCATCCCGTGTGTACGTGCGTCCTCTTATAGTGCCGTGGCTCCCCGTGTCCTTTTTATTCCACGGTCTCAGGCTTCGCTTGTTTCTGAACTGTCGCTGGGAAATTTCGGGTGTCTGCACGGGCGCGGGCCTTCAACCGAGTTATTTCGAAAAACTCGGTTCAAGCGAGCGGAGATGCGTGTCCGTTGGCTTCACTCTGGTAGATGTCGGCCAGATATGAAATTCCATTAGCGATAGAAACATTTTCTCTGGTATCTTACTTGGTTTAGGGTTCAGGTTGTACCGTGCTTGTCGAGAGGTCGATACGTTACTTAAAAGATTCTTTAGTCGAGATTTTCCGCGCCCGCGAACTCCCGTTGTAACAGCTTCAACAGCTTTTCTCGCATTCCCCCCAAACTTTGCCATAAATGTGACTACAACGCGATTAGTTGTACTTTCGGTTACCTCCGGCGTTGTTTAAATACTCGGATACCGTTCAAAGTTCTTACGACTTCGATACTTCTCTATTCTATTATCGAGCCGACGTCGTGGAAAGTTTAGCCTCTCAATTTACTAGGAACGCTATATACGTATCCGCGCGTACATACCTCGAAATTCCTTTTCGAGTATACGAAACGCGGGTTTAAGTGAAATATACATTTTCCATTTCGAGCAGCCAATGACTCGTTTCGCAATTAGCGATACGTCGCTGGTGGCACTCTTACGTTCAAACAATACGATATCGTTGAAAGTAACGTAGCACGTTTATTGCACGGAAAAACAAGGCAAACCGGTTAATTAAACGTATCCAAACTAATTAAAGGCTTGAAACACGATCGAGCCCAACGTACCAGCAAAAGGTGCGTGATATCCTCCTGTTTTCGAACTTCTGTTTCCATTAAAAATCGTTCAGCACGCGTGTCGAACTTTCAGAGCCCGGCTTCGCGATTAATTAGCGAAGCCTTGCGTGATGCTTTGATTCGCAGCTTTCACGTGAGGCGAGAGCGCGCCATCAGCACCGTTGCCGAAAGAAACCCTCCCTATACGGGTCACATTGGGTCACGTAAAGGTGGATCGCGAACGAAACGATTCCTACGTAATTCACTACAGAATGTTAAGTGATAATGTTCTAAAAAAACCATTTAAGCACGCACATCCTTTTTTATCGCGTAATCTTTTTACACGCGCGAACGTACATATCCGGTTCCTCTTCTTCGTCTGGTAACACTGGTTGCTACTGAGCGACCTGCTCCCAAGCGGTAGGGAACGGAACCACGGTGAGATTTCAGATAGGTTATCGCGAGTGAGAAACTGGAAAGAAACGTCAGCCGGCCCGCGACTGTTTTCGGTCGGTGAGAGCGTGTAAACAGCGCCACCCGCCTCACTTCCGCTCGACGCTTTGTTTACCCGTGCCCAGCCCACCGAAAAGCCACGGTTCTTATGTTCCCCGCATCGTGGAAATGTTAAGGGCAGCAGAATCATCCGATAAACCGTGAACGTTGCGCGAGGGAAAGTTAAAAGATTGCCTGAGAATGGTCTGGTTAATTCGCGTACAACTGGTTCGGATAAGAGTAGCGTTTGCGAACTTTGTCTTAATTAAAATCTACTTTTTCTTAAGTAGTATGCCTTCCAATACGTTAACGAAAGTGACACGCATTAATTCATTTCGAAACTGATGCAGTGGTATACACGGAGGACGGATAACGTAATAACAAATAACTGAATATTTAAACGTACACGCGAGACAATACATTTCGCATCGGATACGAAGGCTTCTCTACCGTAGAATAAAAGAATTCCCGAGTCGAATTTCCCGCTGAAGTCTCGCGCGAATTATATCTGCCAAAAATGTTCGAGGACTCTCTCCTGACCTGGGGACCCGATGGACCATCGACCCAAATAATCCCCCTCTCGATTGTCCTCCGCTAACCAACCCGACTATTCATCACGTCTATACTCACCCCCCACCCCCCGCCTCCTAAAACGAGAGGTCACTCGAAAAATATTTCCACGTTCAACTGGAAACTGCGAGGTACAAATCTGGAAATTTGTCGAGTATACGCTTCGAACGTGATCGTTCCCGGGTCACAAGAAAATATCACTGCCGCGGCGATATATCCCGGGCCAAGTTGAATATTCCCACCGCAAAGGAAACTCGCGCCATCGCTCATCCCCCGTAACCACGGAACGCGGAGCCCTTATCTATGAATATCCCTCTCTTTCTGTACGCGCGTGTCCCTTAACTCCCTCCATCCTTCGGCAGAGGTATCAATCACCGGTGCAACGGCGAACAAACCCCGTGGAATGGGCTGGGGAAACGGTGCATCACTATGGCGGGCCCCGTTAATATCGAACGTCGAGGACGTTCGCGCTCGACATCACCGGGAGGCTGGGAACACCTTCTCTGTTTTTGGGGGTCCTGCTCGCGTTTCAACGGTGAAAGCAATCCTTCGAGACGCCGCGGCGCACCTTTGGGAACCGCTCTCGAGTAATCCGGGGAGCGGAGGGTGTTTGGGGTAAAAGATGTCTCCGTTTGGAGAACAGACGGACGGAGAATTGAACAGCGTGAATCTTCTTCGGTACTGCGGGACTCGTTGCCACGGGATATACAGGGTTTTCGTTTCGTTGGCTGGTCCAAACGACCAGGTAATGAGTTCCAGTGTGAAAGGAGGTTGAAAATGTGAGATAAGATTTTTTTGGGGGTTGTTGGGTTATCTTTTGTCGGACGAGAGGTGATCTGTTAGGTCGTGTGCGAAAGTCAAACGTAGCTTCGGTCAAGTAACGAATTTAACAAAAGGTATTAATTTGTTTTACAAAACAAGCAGATTCGTTGGTGTTTTTTTTTTTTTTTTATTATTTCTACCGCGCAGAGAGGTGGAATACGGGCGGAGAGAAATAGAGTAGAAGCACAGACGAGTTAAATGGATTAAACGGTTTCGAGTGGCTCACAATGGAAACTTTGAAATTTGATTTTTCCGAAAATGGGCCAAACGGATTTCGCTTTGCATTTCTGACCTGTTTTTATTTGTCGGATTATCCTTTTTGTTCGGTACCGCGCGGCCCGACTCGCTTTGTAAACGAATCGATACAATTAGTACTGCAATTCCTATGACGATGTATTAATAAAATTGAGACAGGAATACTTCCACATTTCCTTCCACCAATTCAATGATTAAAAACAGAATTGGATATAATAAATTCATGATTACCTTTTGAGGGGACTTTATTAATTTACAGAATGCACGAATATTCGCATTGTCCGGCGCACACCGAATATATAGAATCGAGCGAACGTTATATCGCAGAAACATTTTAAAATATCCACACCACCTATCTTTCCCAATCGATTCTCTGAAACCGAACTCACCCCTTCGAAACCCTTCCATCCATCTCCATAGCTCAACCGCTATCTCAACTTTAAGATTACCTCTCCTCAAATATTTTACTTTTTTTCATTACCCATTAAAATAATAATTCCTTTCCTCTAACCGTGTCAATCGCAGATTGCGTTACAGCTTCATAAAACGATCCAATTCGTTCTATCCTCTATCGTAGAATTCCACATTTCACTGGTACTACAGTTCCAACAAATTCTCTCTCTCTCTCTCTAAAAAAAAAAAAAAACAGTTACTCCTTCATCCTCCAATCTTCCACTTCACCCAGATGGTGTCCTGGCAGTCAGCCATTTGCCAGCTTCTTCAAAACGGTAAATAAACGTGGACACGGAACCCGAATCTGTCCGGCTTTCCCGCGGCGGAAGCGTGCGCAGGTCGACGGAAACGGCACTCGGAGAGCCCCGCGACTATCCGACGCGCGAGAGGACGCACGCTGGTCCCAGCGCGAGAGCCGAGCGAAAGGGACGGCAGAGAAAATGGGGGCGGCTAGGCGCGAACAGGGAGCACAGGGTGAAACAGCTCGTGGGCCTCCTCCGTTTAAGGCGAAATTGCTCGAAGAAACACAACGAACTCTTTATAACGAGCCATTGTGAGCCGGTTGGGGGGATGAGGGCCGGTTAGAGAACGGTGAAGAACGCTAGGGGCGAGGAAGCGTGGCGGATAGTCGGGATGGGCATTGGTGCGTGGCGAAACGGAGGGACGGCAGGGCGGAGTAGACAACAGGGAGCATAGGAAACCATGGCGGGGGTGGAAAAGGTGAAAAAAGGAGGCTGCGGTGGCCGGTGAAACGCGAAAGGAGGCGAAAGACAGGGGCAGCCGGAAACGGAGGAACGCAACGCGGTGAAAGGGGACGTGGCGAGGGGGTAGTAGGGCGAAAGGGGCTGGGAAAGGGTGGAGGATGGAAGCGCAGACGAAGTCGGTGGGGTAGATTCCGCGTAGCCCGTGGTACACACCGGGTATAGTAGGTAGTTGTTGGTGGGACAGAGTGATGCATGGCTATGGGGTCGGTCGCTTCACCGCGAAATGTCGGCGCCGAGCAGCCGCCCCGCGTTGCTCGCTCGCCTTTTACATACTCGACGTTGCTCCTCTGGCCCTCCTGCTCCTTCCACGACCGCCTCATCCTCTTCCACGCAGCTCCTATCACTTTGTTTGCCTTTCGTACGCCGCGTTACCTTTCGCTCCATCCGAGCAGTTCCCCCCCGCTCGCCGCTGCATATCGATCGGACATGGAAACGCCGGATGCACGGTACACGAGGACCCTCTCGTTCCCTTCCCTCCGGTTCTGGCCGACCCTCTTTCGAACTTCGCTTCTGAGTTCGCCCGAATATTTCGCAAGTTTTTTCGTTTCAATTAAGGGGACGCGAGCGAGTGGAAGTTTAGAGATGGAACGGTTTAATCAGCGTGGAAGGTGTAAAGGATTACAGTCGAGTCTGTCGGTACCCTGGTCGAACGTGCGAGCGCTTTGGGTCTTCGAAGAATGGGGGTGGCGGACGAACGACACCGGTTTGCGCGTCTTCGACGTCTCCTTCCTTTCGTAAAGTCGTTAAGATCGTGTGTACCATGCGAGTCAACCTCTCCCGAGATTTTTCTTCGTTACGTCAGCGACTGACCCTCCGCGCGAAATTGAGTTTCCTTGGGGCGTACGGTAGCCGGAAGGGAGTGTCCCTCTCAATTGTCTTCTCTACGGGAAGTTTTTTTTTTCAACAATTTGGTTTGATACAGAGGACGACGAATGCTTTTAAACGTTACTCGAATTTCAAACTTTTCGTCGTCTAATTGATTTAAACGGAGAAACGTCACGCTTTTGTCACGGATACTTGGCTAATGGTAATAGATTAATTTTAAATAAATTGTCGCTAAAAAATAAAATTTCGTTTGAGAGTTTCCATATCCAATGGAAAGTGAAGTTTGGTGTTCGCAGTGTGCGCGCGCTAATAGCAATCGCAATGGTCGATTGTGGCGTGGTCAGAGTTTTCTAAATACATTATTGCTGCCCCAAATTTGTACTCGTTGAATCGCCTTCATAATTTCGCAACATCGGCTAGGAGCTCGTATGCCTGTAAATCCTTCAAAGTGAATGGGTTAACCCAGGCAAAACGGCGGTATATGATAACCGGAAACGTATTCGCGGGCGGGGAGGACGCGGACGAAGATGAGGCGGCGTTTAACAGGGACCTCCATTACGTTCAGCGAAGTTGCACGGTTGGCAAACAGGTTGCACTGGGATTTCCGTGTTTGCGCCGATGCAAATGCGCCTGCTCTCTTCCTTTCGTACTTCGAAACAACCTTCGAGTGTTGCCGCCACCGTATCACTTTGTTTGTCTTAGCTCGAAGCTTTGATACACTTTCCAGCAGGTGAACCACCTGCATCTGTGTACGTGCGCAAGGCCTCTCGCGTACAGAGAGGGTACACTGTATCGAGGGAGAGAGAGAGAGAGAGAGAGAGAGAGAGGGTTTCTTATCTCGAACGGCACGGATAAGCGTCGTATTGTTCTCACACGTTATCACCGACCATTAGGTGGCAGGTTATCGTCTGCGGCGCTCCAGAAAACGGGAGTGGGAGATTTAAATTCTCTGGAACCGCGGACTCCAAAGGTGAAACTCTTTCACGCTCCCTCGCGAAAATCCGGTGAATTTTTTATCGAAATTTTCACCTCCTCTTTGTTTTACTTCTCGTTCTCGCGCTTTTTATCAGTCGGGTTTTCTCTTCTGCGAAAATGAAGCGGATGTGTTACATCACTGAATTCAATACCGCGGTACTGTTTTATCAAATATTTTTTTATAACCTCTATAGTCGTCGTCTAAGTCGATGTATGCTATCACTTTTTAGACAATGCAGCGACCTTTCCAGCAGATTGTTTTAGCATAGATTTTATTGTTCGTAGAATGAACAAATCGTTGTGGCATGGTAGAAGCAATTAACAATAACGATGGTCCTATAGTAGAACTCGTAAACGACACGGTACATTAGCAGTCAGTTATGGCACGTTAACCCTTATGGAAATGGACCTGGTAAGGTTCCAAAAAGTACATCCACGGCCATGCCAGGACGGACGAGGAGGAAGAGTTTTTCGGGACAAACGGAATCCAAATTAGCGAACGAAAGTTCCACATCCCCTATGTTTTCCCAGGACGTTAATTCCTTTTTGATATTATTCGCGTCGTGTGCTCCCGTAATTTTGTAGAGATAAAAGTGCACGTTGAATATGGAATTAACGTAAGAGAATTCTTCTGTCGTAATTTTCGCGAAATTTGTGACCATAATTTTTTAAGAACGAATCGTTCCTCCTCGAAATTGAGCAGTATCAGCTAAAAATGAGAGAGAAAGCAGAGGAATACTGGGTAATGTATCAGGGATATATTCGTAAGACTTATTTCTCGGACAATTTGAATTTTTGGCCCGCCTAGAGAGACTTAAATAATCATTTCCTGACGAATATCACGAAAGAGAAAATAGCCGGGCGTAATGCGCCAATTTAATTAGTATAACCGGCAATTTCGATTGCGATCGATGCTCCTAATGGCCGGTCCTGCCACTAATTAATATTCGCTTTTAATTACGTCCGCGTTTCTGAAACGAGCGCTCACGCGTCGTCGAATACTTCCGGTACTCGTTGCGTTCCGCGAGGGACTCCTCTGTGTCGCACGCGAACCAAATCTACCGCTGATTTCGATATATCGAAGAAAATTATAGAAAATGAACGTTCAGACGAAAAAAGTAGCGATTTCTAACAAGTCAAAAGGTCTCCTCGAAGTTGGTAAAGTTTCGAAACCGTGACTTTACACTTGCACTCGAAGATCCGTACACGACTACGTGTCTACATTGCGGTTTGCTTGTGTACGTATCACTTTCAGAATCGTCCTCCCAAAATTGCAAGCGAAAGTTGCGAATTGAAATTTCGTCGTTCTCGATATTTGCCTCGTCTCATCCCTTTCGTTTCAATCGATCTGTAGCTCAAACACCTTATATACATGTACGTATGCACGTTTGAACAGTAGAAGATTCAATATTTTCAGCTAATTTTCGATTAGCATCGAATTTTTCGATCGTTCACCCCTCTACTTCCGTTTTGTCTCGTTTCTCGCGGGTTCCTCGCATCGATCTTCCCGCGCGGGGAAAAAAATTAGGGTAGGCGGCGGTATTTTAACTTCCGAACGATTCAATATTGGCCCAACGCGTGGAACGCCCCCGGCTGTTTCTCTCGGCGGTCTTAACTTCGAGGTGGAACGCAAATAGAGTATGTAACTGAATTATAATTTCGCCGGTTGTAGGGGATACGAGAGACCTTGAATAACGTTGTGCGTTACGGGTTAGACTCGATTCAACTTTGTTTGAGTTCGTAAGTCCCTGGACACGGTGGATACGCGCGCGGGCTTTCGTTGAAAAATTAAAGCTGATATTTGAGATCCCGCGTTACAGCTGCGTGGCGCTATAGAATCGCACGAGCCACCATTTCTAACGGAGCGTCGTCTTAAAAATTGACAGTCAACTCGTGATACATCAACGTATGAATCTTTAAGCGTACCAGCGACGAACACAAGCAGGAATGGTATTCCTTTTATCAGAAAATCTGTAAGGCAGCGCAAACAGGGGAGTTAAAATATTTGTGGATCACTGGCAGGCTAAAAGATTAGAAAAATGTGCAAGCCAGCACGGGGGTTGAAAGATTGAAAAATTTGCAATCTGGTAAACGAGAGGAGCATATAGAATCATATTCCCGCACATTTACATTTTCATTGTTAAAAGTGATGCAACAAACAGCGATGATGCGTTTGAAAAAAAAATCGGTGAGAAAAAAAAAAAGAGAAGAGAGCAACACTCGATCCAAAAAATAAACGTTCGAACGATCAAGATTTGACAGCGCGAGGCGCGTAACGGAGGAGCGACGAAAATGGGAAGAACGGTGGGCGGAGGTAGAGCGAGAAGAGGGTTGCGATGGTTAAACGAAGGGTAGACGAGACGGGAGGCTTCGCGAGTCTGCTGGAAGGCCAATATAGGTGCTCGCACCGTGGAATTGTAGCTCGTTTCGGAGGTTCACGCCCGAAGAACGGGGTTAATGACAAGCCCGGCTCTCGAGAGCGTTTCGAAATCGATTCGTGTTCGATGAGAATGCGCTGATTCGAAACGGAAAACTTGCAACTAACGGCGGTAACGGGAAGAGGGGGCGCGCGGAAGGGATATACCCCTTTGAAACGAGGGTTCGGAAGCGGCGTTATTGCGCGACGCCTCGCCTCGCCTCCTCGAGCGGAACGACGGAAAAATTATCGGATACCCCCCGGAATATTTGTTCGATTTAGTGCGCTCGTCCAATTTGCGGTTATTTGGCTCGCCTGTTTCTTGGTCTTTCGGGTTCTGTTTCATCGATTGCCTGGAAAGGGGTGAACGAGGAATAAACGGTCCGTGCGCCGCGGTATTTACCGGCTACTTAAACGGGGATGTGTATATCTTCTTAATTATTAAGGAGAGGCGCGCGTTCTTTTCGTTATTGAACTCTGCTTGGAGGATGTTATTTTTAATATCTTTCAGCTGGACGCGTCCTTTTCAGTCCCAACGAACCACTCGTGCCTCCTCGAAATAGACACCCTCGGTACTCGATTGCACCCTTGTCCCGGAACGCGTCGACCGTGAAATTAATACGCGTTTTTACGCGTTTCGATCGAACGGACGTAGAACCGTCGCGCGGCCAATTCGCAATTAACGAAACGAGACGCTCGATTTCGAGTCGTACCGAAGTCATCCGTTTGCGTGGAATTCTAGACCAGAGCGAAATTTTTGTCCCAGTCGCGACTATTTTTTGAATCGGAGCACAATCGTGGCGACGATCGGTGAATTCAACTCGCGAGGAAAAATGATAAAAAAAAAATAAACACTGTACACGACGAGATATTTAATCGAGACAATTTTCACTGATGCGAATATTATGTGTGGGACACGGCATGGTGTATTTGGAGAATTTCTATCGCCACTGCACTATATTACACGTTCTCCAACGATATTTAAATGGTTCTTTTTAACGAGCTATCTTTTTGTTTTCATACACGTTGCGCAATATAAATTCTTCTTCTACCAACGTTTGTAAGAATGCGTGCTTGAATGAGAATTTTAATGATTTTTGTATTACCTCTTTCACCGTGAACGCGCGCGAGCGCAGTGGAATATTGTACGAAACGAAAGAGAATTCTTGATGCGCCTTATTTACCAGATTTTTCGAAGCATTCAATTTTTACTTTTAATTCGTTAAAAACCTGAGGAGCGCCCAGCCAATTTCTAAAGGTTTTTTAAGTAGAAGATATCAACGAATAATACACGGCGCGTCTCGAACGAACGTTCGCCATCGCACAAAACCTTATTCTTCTATAAAATACCTAATACTCGAAGAATTTCAATATTCTCTACAACTTACGCGTTTCGCAAAAATATTTCCTTTCATCCTTGGAATTCGAAGGATTTCCTTGAATTTTTCAGATATCTAAACCCGGTAACTGGCTCCACTGATAGAATATCGAACACGAATTTCGCGCTCGAATATTTCTTACCAAGTTATACCATTTTTAATGAAATTATATATTCTCGTGCTGTATATGAAAATCTGTCTCGTCTAGTTCTCTAAAAATTAGCGTTAAACAGTATACGAAAAAATTCAGATCGATGGTAGTTACCTTATACGCGTATATTATCGTTCTTATCTGTTGAAGTAAAAGAATATGAAATTCTAGATGTTAATTGCGGAAATCGATTAAGAAATTCATTCTCCGCACATTTTTATATTCAATAACTCGATACGAACGACCGTGTCTCCATTTTCTTATTCCACTGACCGCGTCTGACCATCCACATCTACTGATCGCACCCAAGTCTCCATATCTACTGTCTGCGTCCGATTTTCTGCATCTACCGACATTTCCTTACTTTCTACACGCGATCAACCACGGTAACTGATGCGAATGCATCTAAGATATCTCAGCGGTTGCCAAAATGAGATAATCCGCTTTAAAATGTGACCATGATCCAAGCTCGGTACCAAAATGGTTCAAATAGACTCCGGACAAATGGATACACCCGATAAAACGATCGCAGCCACGGTTTAATTCGCGACTTTATAACATCGAGCGTCGCGTATCGCGGGCCAGATCTCGATAACCGCGGCAATAATAACAGGCATATTATCAGTCGATCAGTTCTGGCGTTCTCGCGCTATAATTGTGCCATTCCGCGCGGCAGAGAGGGCGTAAACACACCATCAAGGGTGAAGCGCAAATGAAGCTTACCCGGGTAGGTTCGATTGTTCCCGCGTCGTAAATCGAAAACGGTGATTAAACTCGATATTTGTCGACGCTATTCAGGCGGCGGCGGTCGGGAAACAACCGGTTAAAAGTACGCCATCGACGACGACGTGCTGCTGCTGGCTGGCTCTCACCCCCCTCGCGAGCGCGTTCGACTTTATAAACGTGTCTCGGGTAAATGAAAGTGACATTCCAAGTTTCCAAAGCGATAGCTCCTCCCGCGGAATTCGAAATCGCGTAACTCGGATCCTCGCAACTTTTCCAAACTGAATCTTCCCGACGATTTCATAATCCGATATATCAAGTATATATTTCTGGTGTCTTCGTGGAAGTTTCATTGGTTTGTCCGTACAGAAGTGGTATCTGACGTATCGTCGAGCATCGTTTCTTCTGGTAAACAAAATTCTGCGTACGTCGATTCGTAACTAAGATCTTTGTTATCTCTACAGTGTCCACGTGTAGAACGATGAACGGTCCGACGTAAATAAACTACAACGCTACGAACGCGCATGAATATTCGCGAATGGATACAGCACGGTGTTATCAAGTCGGCGGAGTTGACCTTTGGAATTTTTAATTACTCTCGCTTTATTGAAAATGCTGCGCGATTTCGAACGCTCTGAATGGGATATCCCGTTGTTATTCGTAAATAGTGGAGCGAAATTAGTTTGCGTTAACTTGCCGGTTATCGTTCGAGCATAAAACTCGCTGCAACTACGAAACAAACTGGAACTTCGAGGGCGTATACATATTTTCACGATCCCTCACCGCCGTTTTCAACCGGTGGATCCGTCCATGAGTTACGAGCCATCGCGTGACGGCAATAAACCATCCTAACACATTACTACCTCCCCCGAAAAATCACTGACGATATTCCACTTGCAGCTACCCCGAACGACGCACCGGAATTATCCATATAATTCGTTCAACGACTTCAGAGCAATTCCTATCGCAATTAATCGATTCTCGACGAATCTCCCTCAATCAAATACATCCCAGATATACATAAAAAAAAAGTTCATCGTAGTAACTCGTTGCACAAGAATGAAACACCTTCCAATTATCCCATAAAACCAAAGCTTCAACTTTCTTAAAATACACACGCATACGTATACACATACGTAAAGCCAGAGCAACGCGTGCTAATCCCAGTTAACAGACATGAATCTTACCGGACGTGGCGTCGTGGTAGCGGCGGTGGCACGGGGCTGTGAAAGTTCTCCATCATCGAGTACGAGTCCCGCTTCGCGGCGGACTTGAGATGGTCCTCGAGATGGTCCAGTCGCAGCAGCTCCGGGTCCCGCGGCGAGTGCAGCTCACAATGGGCGACGTGAAGCAACGGCCTCAGCGACGAACCGCCTTCGCATCGTTGCTGCCGCGAAGGCGGCCTCGCCACCTGCCTCTCTACACCATCCGTCGCGTGTTGCTCGTCGCCCCAGACCTCGAACTCCCCCGCCGCGGAGTAGTCGCCGAATCCACCGTTACCCTTCACCGTTGCACCCTTGTTGGGACGATCGTCGACGAGTACGGGCCACGGGGAGGCCCGTTGCTCCTCGTTACCCTCTGCTGTCTGCCTCTCCTCCTGTTTCCGTTTATACTTGACCAGGTACTGCCGCTTCTTGCTCGGAAGCGACAACGACAGGCTGCCTCGATGACCGGAGCAGCGACGGCCCGTCAGATTTCCGGCGGACGCGCCGCGGTCCGCATACAGGTCCTTCCACGAGCGAGGCAGAGCGCGTCTTTTGCCCTTCAGGACGTCAGCATGTCACGCCACGACGATTCGATGAGGCTGTGCGCACCCGCTGGCTGCTTCGCGTTATCCTCAGGCTGTTGCTTCTATCGGGGCCGCCCGTTAGAACGGACGCATCCCACGGGCTGGTCTCGTTCTCGTGACCGGCCGCCGGCTATGGACCAGGCTAACGTGCACGCAAACTTTGTTATCGATCTGTCAACGCCACCGAGAAAGTTCAACTCCCGCGCGAGCTTGCCGAGAGGGAGGTTAAGTGGATGGCCCCAGTCGCTGGCCCGGCGTCAATTGATAAACGGTTTCGTTTCTACGGTGCACGGAGTCACGGTGCAACGCGGACGATATCGTTAATGGCTCGTTGGCGAACGAAAGTTTCGACGGGAGCTTCTCTTTTCTTCTTTCCTTTTCTTCTCTTTCTCTCGATATCCTCCGGATGATCCTTCCGAGCGGAGAGACTTAACGGACGCGCGGAAAATCTGATTAATCCTCTTTCACTGCACTGCGCGAGCAAACACTGAACGAGCTCGATGCTCTTAACACTGGACACTTTTTCCTCACCAATTCCAAGATTCGTCGATTCTACCGGTATTACCGCTGCTGGGAGTGAAGGGGCACAGCCAACAACGTACCCTCAGCGGCACATCACTATAGACAGAGGCAATTCTCGTTCTAAGAGCTCGCGAGCAACGAACGTACGTCACCGGATACTCTCGACAGGGACGAACTAATTGGGTCAGCGGGTTGAGAACCGCACGCAAATCCGTGCCGGTGGAGCGTGAACAGCGTGTGTGCCCCTAAGGTCCCAGGGGTGCAGACGAAGAGACGTTAGAGCCGTCGATGGGGTGCTCGAACGATTCTTCTCGACGACCTCCGCGATTTCTTTTACCAAAATACCAACGACTCGGATCAATCGACCCCACTAGTCTCGCGTGGCCGAAAATCGTACTCCTCGAGAAGAAAACTTCGTCGCACTTTACGGAGTGCGATGCTCCGATAACGATCGGTTAGAAGCGTGGGTAGAATCCGCCGCGAAATGTATCCCGTTCGCGTTGCTCGTCAGCTTCGTTCGCCGCGACGTCGAGCGTAGCCACGGACAAGGAGAGGAGAGAGCGTGGACGCGCGTAACCGTGATCGCAGTCTACCCCTCTTTATCGCGCACCGTCAGTGACAAACGATATCTCGTCGGTTGGCAGGCCGCACTCGAGGGCAACGTACTCACCCGCGCTAGCTGCGGATCAAAGACTGACGGGGTACGGCGCCGCAACGCCCGGCACGGAGTGACACTAGTATCCCCCACCACGTCGTCCGCGCGACGCGCGTGCGCGCTCGCCCCGCTGAAGCGAGTCGACGGTGAACCCCCTGAACGAGAACGCCGCCAAGCGGGTGGTGCGTTCACCAGCGGTTTTCGACGGCGCCGCGGCCGTCGTCCTCGCCGCGGCTCGCTGTGTGTCTACGCTTGTTTTGCGACGCGGATCCAACCGGGGGTGTCGATATCCCCGCAACTTCGTCGCTGTTGCGAACTTTCGAGAGGAGTTACTCGTGGGACGACGGCTGGAAAGTTCTCGGTTATATATTTTTTTTTTCTTTCATCATTCTTGTTTTTTTTTTTGTTTTTCGATAGCGGTTTGATTGGATTTGGATATTTTTGATGAGACGAGTCGGGGCGGGGGCGACGGTCGGGGCGATTCGAAGAGGTGCGTGCGAGGTTTCGTGCCGCTTGGTCAATCAACAAGTTTTGGGTAACAGTGGTGAACGGCGGATGGTGCGTGCGGTGATTTTTATCGTGGATTTTGTGATCGTTGGAAAGATCGGGGGGTGTTCTTGAATGGCGCGAGGGTAGATTTGATTTGCTGCGATACGGGATACGCTTCGCGATGCTTGATCGTCGAATGGTGCATTGTAGCCTTTTACAGGTTCGATTATATTGGTACGATATTGATCGACGAGTAGTAATTTGTTGTATTTCGTTGTATTTGAATAAAGAATAATATGGATGGTAATGTTGCTCGTCTTTCAAACACTTTCGATGGTTAATAAAAAGGTATCCCGAAATTGTGCCATAATGGAAACGAATATTGCGTCGTGAAACGTGAAGAAGAAGCTGCTTTTTCCATTACTGTAAATTTACTTATTCCTTTGTTCCTTATATACGCGTTGCTGTTCTGTGAACCGTTTTTCTTTCTTATTAGCTTCATTTTCAGCGCGGTACACAAAAGATTATTTGCAACTACCTTAGATGTCGCAATCTCCCTTTGATCCTCACTCGTAAATGAAAGGAATTTCCATCCATAATTCATAAGACTCGGGTATATTGCACTTTCTTTCTACGAATATGGACGTATTTCCGTATCTGTTATCCACGTCGCGCTATACTTAGGGAATTATTATATCTTTATGATAGGTTCGCAACGGCACGCTAAAAATATCCACGTAAGAAACGAACGAGGACATCGTCGAAAGGGTGGCACAAAATTGGATCTATCTTTACGACGAGTTCGGAACGGTTCTAAAAAAAATAATAGCGCCTCAAATTAATTGCTTCCTCGTTGTCATTCGCTATCGAGACCATCGTGGATAATAATACCGTCCCAAACAGTATCGAGAAAGTTAAAAACGGTCGAAAAAGGCCATCGTCATGAACGAGCCGTCGTTTCCTTCAACGCGGATAAAGGAAATTTGCTGAAAACCAGCCAAGCCAATTTCAACCGACCGCGGCGTATATATCCGCCGTGGTGTAACTTCGTCGAAGTGCCTCAATCATTTACGCGTCCTCTGCGGGGGCGAAATAACGATACTCGCTTTAGTAGCCGGCGTGATAGAGCAATGCAGTGAATTAACTCTTTTAACGTTCACGGTTTCTCAACTTGGCGCGGGAGGAGCGATCAATCGTTTTTCGTTCGAAGAAATTGTTTCTCAGGTCCGTGAGAGTAAAAAATGTCGCCGTTTACAACGTTGTAACTCAAGTTTTTATTGTGGATCGACGCGCGACCGAATCAAAATTGATTCCCTTCTCTCCCTTTCGGCGGTCAGATATCGTCGAATCGTTGTAATATATCGTGCCGCGCGGGTCACCGATAACCCACGATAACAGCCACAAATTAGGTTTCTATTGGGAAATCAAGACGTCCACTCGTGACAGAAATGCGGATAAAATAAGATCGAGGGGTGGAAATCTTCGTTTTATCGCCAGCTTCCCTTTAATTAAATATCGACGCGTAAATTTTCGTTAACTTCCTTTACCATTCCGTCGAAACTCGGAATTTTCTCGCGCCGTGGAACGTTTTGAACGCACACGGCCGTTTTACGCGAACGAATTCATTGCTCGCTGCGGGGATATAGTTAGCGTTTTCAAATTGGCGAGTTACCGAGTGCACGCACAGGCGCCAACGCCTATTTGGCCATTTTAGCGCGAAAATTTGCGATCTCGCGTTGAATTCTGAACTGCCAGCGATTCGATGCAAGCGACAGAGGTGCTTTCGACGAATTATTAAAAGAATATGGATGGAGGAGGTGAGATTCGGTGAAGCTGAGCGAAAGATTCTGAGAATAGCTCGAAGATGAGAATAGATGCGATGTACATCATATCAGAGAAGATAGAACTGGCGATTATTTATTTATGGCGTTTTAAAGAATCACGCAAATGAATCTACGATGTTCACTGACATTTCGAATCATACAGCATTAATTATTCGTTCAAACAGATTGGAAACGAAGGTACTAACGGTATTCTGAATTATTCGTCGGTCTGTCTAAGATCTTCGAAATAAATTTGACCTGGTACCATTTCGAGCGATTAATACGCTTTAACTGAATTTTCTAAAAAGCTTTACTTCTACGTCGAACAGAGTTTATTGGCGACAAAGCTTTATTAGAATCGCTGATTGAACAAGTTCGAATATATCTGTAGAAATCCTTGGGCGTAGACTTCGCGAACCGCGTAGACTTTCAACTATTCGAAACGTGGCAAGTGAAAGCGGGGCTGCATTGTAAGCAGGCAGACGACATGTAAACAGCGCCATCAGCGATCGTCCCGGGCAACAGAATGCATAGGACGGGGGATGCTCGTCATATCTCTGGAAGAAATTCACCATCGCAGATATCCACGGTTGCGTAACGACATCCTCCTTGAACGTCGTTACGCCCGCGTAGAACGCGAAACTCGAGTTCAACAGATGCATCGATCCGCCTCTGAACCGTTTCGTTTGCGATAGAAACATTTAAAGACTGCGAGGGATCGTGATACGAGCGTCAGGGGTTAAAAGCACGCGTCCGAGAGGCACGGAGAATGTTGGAGAACGTTCTGGTCGCGAGTCGCTTGGCTTTCGTCACGGCCAGATTCAGGGAGGGAAACAGATAAACTTTCGAGGTGACATAAATTAGGCCTCTCCTCGTATCTCAGATCAGGGGGCTGACTGTTTTCTGACCGCGACGCAGGCATTCTTCATTCTTTATAGAGTCGTCGACTCGAATGAACGTCAAAACAGCATGTTAATTGCGGTCTTAAAGTAAAAATGTGTTAAAGGGGACGGATTCGAAGACACGCATGGGGTGCGAGCCGCAAGTAAACGCGTCGAGGTATTGGATAATCTGTAATCTGGTGTTTTATCGTAAGAGGATAGAGCAGGAGGACAAGTAGAGATAGTGTAGAAGCATCATCCCAAAAGAAAGTCGAGGAGTGCATGCCGTGGGAAGAAAAACCCATTAGCCTATTGGGTTATCGGACCAACCACCCAAGCGTCAGGAGAGAAGTACCATTCCTTTTTTTTTTTTTTGGTACTTCAACGATGACAAAGTAATGCTTGACAAAAACGATATACCGTCGTTTGATTATCGTTATTTCCTCGTAACAACATTTTGGGGTCAGAACGTTCAATTATTACACGGTGAAACAACGTCGAATTGTTGAAGTGAGGGAATAACACCGAGCAACGGTGCAGGGTAATAATGGTTACGAAGGTAAATGTTAACGCGATACCTGAAGCATATTAATTGCGAGCGCAGTATGTAATTAATAATATCGCGTTACAATTATCGATGGGTAAATGGTCGAAGGTCGAAGTCGATATCGGTAGACTATCGCGCGCCGTGTCACCAGTGGGAAGGAAAGACGAAGAAGCATCCTGTACCGATTGACTTCCGTCGCGATAACGCGCTTCGAATCGTAAAAATAATTGCCTTCACCGCGGTAAACGCTCCGCGCAATTGCGTCCCTCCATTTTAATCGGACTTGCGTGACAAATGTGCCGCGTGCACCGTTAAAACCGATCTGGGAACAGCGCGAGCAGACGCGTACGCAGATTGATCGTGCTTTTAAAAAGATACAAAAGCAATTGGAACGAGGTTGAGGAGACGTCGGATGGTCATGGCGTTCTCTCATGAATAAATACGCGGCATTCGCGCCGTTCTAGCTAACCGCTAATTAAACGTGTCCCTCGCGCAGACTCGTAAAACCAGCGTTTCAACGGTTCGCCAGTTCCGTCAAAGAGCGCAGCTAGAGCGTCGTCGGCAGCTCGTCGTCGATTTAATCCCATCGAAAGCGGCAGCCTCTCCGCAGCCGATTATACCGTGCTCGAGCGAGACCGCGGGTCCCGTCGTCCGCGAGCTCGAATTTATAATTAAATACTCGATCGTAATTTTCACGTGCGTTCGGGAACGAACGCAGCCAAGCCAACGAGAACGATCCCACGAGTAGATCGAGCCGCCCTTTCCGCGCGCCACGCTTCTCCACCACAGCCAGGGTACGCGTGCAGCTAGACATCTTTGCAGACTGCGACGAGGGTTATAGAGATACTATTGACTCTCGAAGCTATTCCGACGAGAGCACGACTCGTGAGAGAGCCTGCTCTCGCTCGCTGGGAAGTTTAATTATCCCCTTCGGTACATCCTGCTGGTCGTTGATACTGGCGAACAATCGTGGACGCGCTCGCGCGCAGCCTCTCTCCACGTTCACACACGCGTAGCTGCTATCCTACGGGCGGCGAATGGAGACGCGTCGATGGGCGAGAGAGTTGCGAAGAAGGGTCGGGGGGAGCTAGATGGATGGAGAAGTTGTTTTAGCCGAAATCTGCCACGGCAGCCTACAACGTTTACCCTTTTAGCGGTGGCGACCCCCGCCGCCACTCGGCCCGCACGCCATTCTTCGCACACTGCCTCCGCAACTACTCGGTTACGCCGTTCTACCGTGTATATGGGGTGTTTCTTAACGCTTCATCGAACGCTACGTCCAGGGGACACTTTTTTTTTTTTATTGCTCAATTCCGTTCTGACGTTCATTTGGTTGCGCTTGGCACACTGGACTGCGTTCTTCATGCAGACGCATACTTTTGTGGGATAATGATATCGTGATAATACCAAGGATTATGGTATTATATCCGTTTTGTTCTCGACATGCTATCTACGACACAGTCCACAGTGACGAAAGGGTAGCGCGTGTCAGTTAGCCGTCCTATAATTACACTGACTTGCGTAATGCACTAATGTGTTTGAACGTCTGTAAAATCCATCCTGTCGAGTGAACACCCTGTATACGCATGCAAGTACGCAAAGTACGCTATGACCCGAAACGGGCGGCGCAGGGGGCGCAGGTGGGGCGGAAGGAAAATTCGCGACAGGGCCTTTGATGTCGCTTAAACAGAAAACGTCGGCCCCTGCTGTTCCACGGCTTAGATTCTTCCTTCCTTTCTTCCTTCCTTCCTTCCTTCCTTCCGTCCTTCCTTCCTTCCTTCCTTCCTTCCTTCCTTCCTTTCTTTCTCCTTTCTTTCAGCCAGCTAGCTTCTTACGCTCGTCTGTGCTCACAGCACGTCGGACATCTTTGAATCTCCACCCCCCTCGCAACCCTCTCTAACCCTCCCGCCCCTTATCACCGCGCATCTCCTTAGTCCTTTAGTCCTGGCCGCTTTGAGAGGCCGCCACGACTACCGGCAGTCCCGCGACGATGAAGATATCGCCTCTCTCCTGCCATAAGCACTCATTTCTTCTCCTTATCCGCTCGATAGGCACTTCTCTGCCTTTGGGACGTCCGGTTGGGCCAGCGAACCTTCCTGCCTTTCTTCTTCGCTACGCGTGGAATTTGCATCGTCCCTCTGCGCGTATTACACGGTACGCACCAGGTCTATCGAATAAAAGCGATGCCGACAATGCGCGTGCACAAAAAGATACGAGGAAAAAGAGACGGTTGCGATGCATTCCACTGCTCAACGGTCCCACATGGCGTTTTCAGTCGCGCGTTTCTATTTCCCTCTTGTAACCAGATTGATCGTGGTCGAAGTTTCATTTGATAACCTGTTGAGAGATTCGAATGCGGTACACGTTCGCGCGACAAGGTTCTTTCGTCTCAGACAATTCGCGTTCGTTTGGTAGGGTTGCGTCGAGTCGTACGCCATTTCGCGAGGGCCACGTGACCGCGCGCTATCGTCGAGGCGGGTAGAAGTCCCGCAGACAAGTTTTATCGACTACGTACTACTTACGAACGACTGACAGATCGGGAGACGATAGCACGCTCGAAGGCGATAAGCGGCGGGACGGGTTTGACGGCGCGTTTCTTGCGTTTCAAGCGGCCTACCCTTTCGCTGCGGGCATTGTGCGAAATTTCTGCTTGTTTTACGAGAAACCAGCCGACTGCCCGTGGCGTTTGTGATTTTAACCCACGCCCCATACTCCGCTTCCTCCGTTGAACGCCCGCTAACTCGCCCTTTGTCAGGGAACGTTTGCACAGCGAAATTCGTGCGCGTGTTCTCGCAGGCGGGGCCCGCGTTTCCGCGCGCTTCGTTTTAGATTTTCTAACTTCGTCGTCGAACACGAGTACACCCGCTGGGTAGTTACAAAACGAAGAATTCGACGACCACGAACGCGGCGCGCGCCTCGGCAACGCGACATTCATACGACTGCCCATTGTGATGCGTATGAATTTTTAGAGTTTCGAAAATTTCTCCTTTAATTTCGGAGAACCATGCGAAACAGCAAACAGCAACTGACAAACGAGATACACGCGATAGGAATTCTGTATTTAGTAAATTAACTCTGAAACGCGTACGCGAACGTTGTTCCTCCAATACAGAGCTGAGCTGGATGAATCGTAACCGTTCAATTACTCTATGATGAATTACAATTCGTAAGATTGATACCTGTTATCGGTTTACACGCTCGCCAAACATCGATAGCCGCCACTGTTGGTGTACGATCGTGTTGCTTTGTTTCGCGTTGCATCGGGTATTAACTACTTCTGTGGACATCATAGTTTCACGAGCGGAATTTAGTGGACGAGATATGGGTAATAGTTATATTTTGCTTAGAAGATTCGCAGAGAACTGTTTCGTTTTACTTCGCGGTACATTTTTAATCAAATAACTTGAAACCGTGTAATTTTTAATGGCTACATTTTCCTAGCTTCCTGTTCCTTTTTTAGCAATCCTTCGCTGCTGATCATTTTTCCCCTACATTTTCGCGAAACTCGCAACCGTTCCGTAACGTCGGAGATGCTTTTAATCCTTAATACGCGAACACGATAGAATGAAAAGGCAGAAGAAGGCATCTGCATCCTTTATGGCGCTTCCTGTAAGTATTACAACATGAAAATGGTGGAATTAAACGGAAGACAGGGCCGTTAACGAGGAGAAAACGTTAACTTTGTTTCTACGTTTAAAACAAGTACTTCTAGAATATGCAAAAGTATACGAATTGTTCTGCTAGCTTATTTAATCACTTACTCTCAGAACGATAATATCAACGGTATACATAAACTACGTCTATCAAATTAGGGGTTAAATAAAATTCTTTATTCGATATTACGTTCATTACGAGAAATCTTATTGCGATCATCTTTCGTATTCTCGTACGAGATAATTGAAGAGAAAGCGTTGCAAAATGTATAATCCGATATTTTATAGTTTAACGCGCGCATAAGTTACGACGGAAAATTTTCACTCGAAAATGGCTACCGGATCGTTCCTGAAAGGATCGATTTCTCATTCAACTCGTCCTCGCAGCCGTAAAACCGCACAGCCGCGTATCTTTTGAACCGCGCGCGACGGTCGCGCGAGAACAATCGAGATCCACGAGGCAGCCATTCCAGCCGCGATGCTGGTTCCCGTGCCTTTTGAATTTCCCCGGGCCCCGTTAATTCAATTTTAAACTAATTTCCTTAAACCGTTCTATATGCATGGATATTGTCCGGCGGCCAATCTTGCTAAGTTTTTTAATTCAATTTCAAACTAATTTCCTTAAAGGTTTCGACCTCCACTCCGAAGATCCGTGGCCCGCCAGGCTGGCCAGTTATTATACACGCGAGCCTACCAGCTGAACGACGCTTACTGGCGTCATTAGCGTCGCATAAAAGGAAAGCGGACAAGTGGGAAGTGAGGTGTTTCATTTTATCCTCACTTACAGCTCTCTGTCGAGCATTACTGGCTTACCGCGACCCTCTGTGCGAAGAGAAACCGGTGATTCGCGATGTTTCGTTGGTTAACAGAGAATCACGCGACATTTTTAACCCCTCGCACGCGGATGTCTCTTCCGAGGGGATTATGGGAGTTAAACTTATTCCATTGCAGCTTGTCGATTGAAATGGGAATGGAAATTGAAACGGAAAGCGATAGTTCTAATCGAGAACTAAGAGCATCGCGGCTTGAACACTCTCAGTGGATAGACATCCTCATGCTCCTTCCGTTCGCCACGTGACGCGAGACTCGCGGGACATCGCGCGTCCGTTCGCCAGTTTCACCTCGGCTGGAACGTATTAAATCTCTCGTGACAATGACGTTTGCATTTCTGAAGTGCTGACGCGAGCCATACAGGCCGCGCACTCGAAACAAGCGTATATCGTTTTCACGTAGACGCGATGTTTTTTTTTTTTCACTCGCGATACTCACCCGCGTACGAGCGTCCGATACGGGGAACAGAAAACACTTGACGCTGGCTGTTTGCTCGAACACGCGGCAAACATGAAATCTACATGTACAGTGTCCTCTGCCTGGCGGAGAAGCCATGGGATGGTTTCGAAAAGTAAACATAAAAAAAGAGATCCGCGCGCGAACCTAACCATCCCCTATCCACGAGGTTGCACGCGAATTACAACCTGTTCACGAGAAACCCAAGCAGAGTCCTCGAGCATCGATTCGCTCGATGAACTTCCAACTCTTCCCACTTTCCATGAGGTAACCATCGCCAATGATTAATCGCTCGGACAGGTTTGCAAGAAGTGAAACTGGAGTGCTCGCGGAGGCACGTAGGGCCGTCCCATCGTCACAAAAAACAAGAATCACCGGCGTGATTCTCGCTCGTGTGGGACACGCGTTGCGTGCCCCCAACGATAACGTTTTTACGACTTTGTCTTCGGAACCACGCGGTCGTGCGAGGCCGTGAGCGTCGAGCAGAATGGATGAGCCTGCGAACGCACGGCCACGGTCACCCCGTAATATCGCGCCACCGGGAATACGAGGGCGGAGGGGACTGCCTGTCTGATTTCTCCGCCATGCCGGATAGCACGCCAGTCGATGCTGGGGATCTCGGAATTGTTCCAGCTAGCGATGGGCGTTCGATGCCCTCCGAGTTCTTGAACGATTCGATGCCGCAGCCGTCGGAATGCCTGCTGAACGTTGCAAATTATGCACTGACAGAGGGGCTATAATTAGATAATTACTCGGATCAATTCGTATCTGAGATAGTCCGCGTAATTTCTGGAATGATAAATTACAGGGAGTTTACGGGATTCTTGAGATATTGGACCAAGTTGGTTCGATTTCAATCGATTTGAATAAAAAAAAAATGTGAAATAGAAGAAGATTTGTTCTGTTTTTAATGAGATCTCTGATTGGAAGTATCCAGAAACGAAAGCTAGGACGAGGAAAATAATTCGAGGCATCTCGAGTCCATCGCTATCGCCATTCCTCCGTGCGTTACATCACGGGCGTTTCTCGCCCCCTTTTTTTTATCCCTCGCGCTCACCATTTCTCGCCTCGTTCCTCGAGCTGTTCCTCGGGCAGCCATGGAATCCGACGGCCGTAGGTTCGTAACAGGCCGCCTGTCTGCTTATTAAAAGGAACGGGCTCGTTTTATTTCGCGAAGGGAAACAACCGGGCAGAGTAAATATGTCGGGCCGATGTGTGTCCACGTTGTCGCGGAAACGCGGCTGGCGTCCTTTGAGTGCCTCTTACGGACGACGCTATTTGACGCCTCGTTTGCTCTGTGATTGAACGACCCGTTTCGTTTGCTCAAACGGCGCTCGCGTGCCCCGTAATTTATGGGAACACGCGTTTTTATTAATTCCCATCGTGCCTCGTAACAGCCACGATCGACAGAGCTGAACCTGTTCGCGTATCTCGAAAATGATAAATACTTTAGACGAAATACGAACATCATAAACTTGTTAGAATTAACAAGTTTTCTCTTTTTAATGTACCTAAGTCAGTTAAAAAAATTGCAGACACTACGATGGTTCGGTTACCATGGAGCTATTCAAACCTCCCAGTTACCACGATCAATAAAAAAGAAAAAAGAGATCGCCAGAAAAGTCATTACTGGATGATACCAACTTTACCATTCACAGCCGTCCCCGTCTCTCACGGCTAAAGTTCGTTCACCCTGCGCAACTCGTCATTCACACTTTCACCCCCGAGCCAAACGCACCATGGAGCCCGTCAGAGGGACGATGAGTACGGGGGCGCGGCGAAGATCACAATTGGCGCGGATCCAGGAACCGCGTTATCGTGACCGTTCGCTGGATGAACTCGAACTCTCGCTGACTCGCCTCGAATCACGTCGACGGTCAGCACAGGGGATGATGGCGCTGCCGGCAAGCTTCGCGAAGGGGGTCAGAAACTCGCGTTTCGACAGCAACGGGAATAAACGTACACTTTGGTCCCGTCGACAGAAATACCAATAGGGAGCAATAAAACAGGCTGGCAGATTGAAATAAAGATTCGAACCGGTCTCCAAGTGGAATGTCTCAGGATCGAGAGCAAGTGGGCGGCCCCTGCGTCAACGACGTCCCCACAGACGTCATAATATCCGACAGGATGTGACGTTAAACGGCTGTGTGCTCGCAATGCGCGGTCCGACGAAAGGCGGCCCGCGACTGATCGAGAGGTCGATCCGTTGTTCGCGGAACGCCGGTTGCACGGTTAATGGGCAATCGAGGGGCAGACAATGGCGAGCCAGCAACGAGTCCTCTCCATGGAACCTCCTTAATGCCGTTCGCTTCTTTAAATCACAGCCGGCCGTTCCGTTCGTGCCAACCTCGACGAAACCGCTCCCCGTCTCACCCCTTCGCTCGCTCGAAGAGGAAGCTTGTATAGTAGCCGATGAGTGTTCCGGGAAGAAGGGTTTTCGCGGTGAAGATCGTTCAATGGACATGGCGCGGGGCTCGAAGGATTCATTTTTTGCAACGGTGTCGTCGAGCCAAGCTTCTCTTTCTCTTCTCGCACGATTTTTCTTCGTTACGTGCCGATTGGATGTTTCCTGGGGCGCGATGAGTTTCGTCATCGGCTGTTTAGTCCGTTTCTTACGTCGCTTTTACAAGCGTCTCGCCACCTTCGGTTATAACAGTGAACAGCTTCGAAACAATCGTACCCAGCTTCGTCGTTTCGATTTATAACTCCATTTACGTCAATCACTGTTCTCTCCGTAAACGATAAATATGTTGACCAGTTCATCCAGTCGCGTGTGCAATGCTTTCGATGTTTCACGCATCATAAGCATCGATGTATATTTTTTGGTGTTTTTTTTTTTTTTTTTTTCATTTAGACAGACCGGTTCGGAAATGCTAAAACGTCGCGACGAATTAAAATTCGCTGGTTGCCCCGCAACGCGTTTGTCGACGGTCGCTTAACGGACACGCTGCGTTTCCCCGTGACAAGCGCGACGCGGGGAGTAAAAAGGAAAAATATCTATATTTCCTCCATGTAATTACAGACGAGTCTGTTTAACGGTGATATTTTAATAAACCGTTTTGCCCCGTAAATCCGACGCGAAAATCGAGCAACAACGAGCGGCGCGTGAAAAATTGCTACGCTCCGCGACGAAACGCAGTTTTTCATTCGCGTGATTGAATTTGTTCGCGACGCGGTGTAATTCCCGCGGAGCGGTGAATTTTAGACATTTTTATTGAAGGCGGTGTAACGTTCACTTTCGACCTTTCAATTTTGACAATCGCGTTTTGTTCGTTAAACCCCGAAAGCTTAATAGAGAAATATAATCCAACCGTCAGCGCGGCCATACGAATAATCGCCGTTGAAACACGATTCCCAAAAAACAGGTCCAACGCGCGCCTGCACCCTAAAATACGTCCCGATGGTTCCGCGCGTGGCTCGACCAACCCCCGCGGAACTTCCCGTGCACGTGCGCTCGCACATTCCCGGCGTGCGCGTGCATAATGCACGGCGAGCTAGTTTCGAAGAATGTACAGGGTGTGCTGGAATCGACGAGGGGAACTCGATGAAAAGTAAATCCACCGTCTTTAATAAACTCGGCCAGGAATGCTGATGGTTTCACGGTGAACCCTTTCCAGACGTGGCTAACTAACCGAGGTCGTATCGAAAATAATGGCTGCGAGTCTTCTGCTCGAGAATACATCGTGCCATTTTGAAAATCTCAACGAATTTGGAGCATCAATTTATCCCAAAACAAGATTTCGTACGAAGAAACTTGTTTTACATTTTCGACTTGTTTCTTTTTTTCGGGTAGATCCACCCGTTTGTACCACGAATTCGAAGACACACTGTATGAAGCTCGCGGTACGAAGGTCCGAAATGTATTCACCCAATTATCTCCGCATCGGCGTGCCGAACCGCACCCCCGCTGCAGCGTCCCTACACTCGAGAGCCGACTGGGTTCACCCGACTGTTCCCTCCCTCCCGCCCCATTCGCCGTACCATCCGTTCACCATGCTTGACGGCGCATTTGCATGGAATGCATTCATATGAAATCGACCATTCTTCCAGCGACTTCTCGAGCGGACCGTGTATCCCTTCCCGTGAGCGCGTGTTCGCCTTGGAAGTGAGCGCGCCCGCGCGCCAGGTAAATCCCGACGAGGACACTCGAGGGACCTGGGCTAGCGTTCGTCGTAGAAAATTGGTTCCGGTAATGACGACCTATCTTCCGGTTCGCCGTTCCCTGGCGCGACAAGCGCCGGGTATTACCAGCCTGGAGACGGTCTCGCGACCTTGCTACCGCCTCTAAATGTACGAGCTCTCGTTGGAAATTTGAATTCTCTCGATTTTGGTGAACTTTGAGTAGCGAAAATAGATTTTCGTTTAGTGGTATGCGTCGTCGAGGGTCTTGCGAGATGGGAACAGTATGTAGGGTTGGAAGAATCTATTCTTTAATGACCTTGAGCGGGATGGACGAATGGGGTTTTTTGTGCGACCGAGAAAAGTAACTCGTTACGAGTCAATGTCTTGGCATGTAGGAAAGATGTTGCAAAAATTCTTGAGGACAGTTTAATGGTATGGAGATGCATAGTTTGTGGCTAGTTTTGTCTAGCTGGATGACGTTTACAATTATTTTTCTTCGTCCAATTGCTTTAAAGAGTTCCAGAACTGCTATGAGTACTACTATTAATTACTGTCACGAGTATCGAAGAAATATATGGATAATTGTTTATAGAACGTAAATATGCGAGTAAAAAGAATCTTTTCAGGGATGTTTGCAAACAGAAACACCCTTCGCGTCTGTAGCACATACCAACGCCCTATAAACGCTCCGCAGAGCCCGTCCCCTTCCGATGGACCACCTAGTATATAAAACCTGATTGCATTAGCCGGGGAAAATGGCTCAGGGGTGACGTCCGCTCGCGTACCAGGCTTTCCAGTCTATTTTTTCTATTAGCTCGTAGCGTCCTCTATTAATTTATTACCCCGGATTGCTCCAGTTATTGCGTCCCGTCCCTTCTTCGCGATTCGATCGTGATTCATGGGACTTAAGCGAGAGCAGGGCGGAAGCGTCACTGGACGGGAAGGGTGGCCATTAAACAATTGGCAAAATTATTTTTCTAACCCCGTGCGGAAGATAATTCCTCCATGTGTGTCGCATCATCCAACGAAGGGGGTGCGTTCTAACACCCGTGAGCCTTGAGTTATTGTGCGCACATTTGGCTGGCGGATCTAATTTTTTCAAATCACTTTGGCAGTCTAGATGCGCGTATGGCTTCTCGAATAATGGGCCACGAGTTTCACGTAATCACGAAGTACGATAGGGTGTCAATTTTCGCACGATGTTATATAATTCAATTAAGCAACGTATCCATGCGCGTATTTACGTTTTAACTGAATTTCAATTGTAAAGGGACGGAGGGCGCTGCAGGAACAAATATGCAACATTAACGCGAGCAAATACGCATCGTCTGCGAAAATGCCCGTGAAAATGTTATCACGCTTGGACATAAATTACTCAAGACGAATCCAAACTACCGTTGCAATATTTTATAAATCTGTCCCTCGCAGATTCCTCTGAAGCGTTCGCCGGACGAAGATCGATGGCGTCTCACGGTGCCAGCCATGAGCTGCAACAGGAGATGTGGCAAATAATTAGAGGCGGGGGACACGGTAAATAACGAATGGCGTTTGCGTTGTTGAAAATCACTGGTCGATCGTTTACGCCAAGATCACTTAGCCGAAAGCCGGTCTGTTTGCCGTTCGAGTCAAGCCAGCACGCCTCCACTGTTCACTCTGTTCTGCGCGTGATATAATAAACAGGCTTCGATAGTGTTTGAGTAAACCGTGGAATAATGCACATCGACTGTACGCGATGGCATTAAGATGTATTGTATCCACGTTCCGCGCTGTAGTATTCAGTTGGTTAATTTGTTAACGGCAGGGCTGGATTGATAGGTTAACTTCGAAACGTGGCGTCTTTGACGGTTCCTCGACGTTTTCGTGACTAACGATGTGATATCGGAACTCCCTCGCATCTATTTAGTACTGAGAGTTAATAACGTGTCGTTGCGTTTCTCTCGTACTTAAAAATGACAGACAGCGATATATTATTAACGCACGATGGCATAGATCGATGCGTCGCGATGAAGCGTCGTTTGTATTCAGGATTACGAGTTGAGACAGGTTTTTCTTTTCGAAATGTAATTACAACAAGTATGAAGTAAAATTTGGATGAAATATAATTGAACGCAGGAAGTTCATGTTAATTTAGATGGCATTACAGCCGACTAAAATTTGCATGATTACACGAGGGCAATTGCCGTGGACGCGGGACCGTTACTTGCAACATGGTAATTCGTTCATATGGTAGGCGTTCGCGGGTGATCGTAATTGGGTGAATTGTAATTTTTGCGAATGCAAGTCACTCGGCCGCTGCACGACCGCGACACACCAGCTTCGACTCGATCGATTACAAAACCGTCCGGGTTACAGATTTTACTATTGCGATTCCACTCCCCCCTGCTGCAATTAATCCGATACCAACTCGGTCGAGCAGAATTCCTCCGATTACAACCACCCGTGATTGCAATTTCTGCGATCGCTACTCTGTCCATTCGCGATTCTCGCGATCGCAGCTCGCTCGAATGTAATTCCTGCGATTGCAAACTTGCCCGTTTACAACTTCTTGCGATCGCTACTTAGCTGGTCCATTACAATTGTTGCCAGTGCAGCTATCGCGATTGAAAACTATCAGGTTGGGTTAGATCGTTCGTCTGCGAACTGCTATCCTTCCAATCGCGATTAAAAATCTTGCGATTTGAATCGCATTCGATCGTAGTCGAAATTTTTTGTTCAAACAATTCTTTCGTGCTGAGAACCACTTGCTGTTCTCTCGCGACGCCATAAAAAACAGAGGGAACGAGTTGGATTCTCTGGAAGACGTCTTAACTACACGTAGACGGCTCGTGGTAGCGTTCGAGCGCGTCTCTGGTTAACGGCCCGGAAAGCGAAAGACCATTACGGGGAATCACACGCTCGATGACACTCTTCTACTTAGGAAACCGTATTAGGCCGGCCAGCTCGCAGCTTAAATCACCGCGGGCGACTGCGAGGCTAAAGGTCGATACGAATTTATGCGCGTGTACCACGCGTTCGTCGCTTCTGAGAGGAAACAGGATGTGTCGAATGCTGAGGAGGACTTGGCTGACTTTGGCTGCCACTTCACGTACGTACAACAGAAGATCCTTTACACTGGTAGTGTTACGTTTTCAGAAAAATGTAGACTGTTATCTATTTTGTGGGGTTCGAAGCTCATATTCTTGGCCCTTGGCTAGGAGAGCGGTTTCTGACGAACTCATGGTGTTGTCGAGTGACACAATCCAGGTCTGTTTTATCCGCTTTTGTCCAAAAAAGTCAAAGCAGCCTTGTCGCTGGTTCTTGAGACATTAATGAGAGAGAGAGAAAGAGCGAAAGAGGAAAAATTTGTTGAATTTAAAAATTAGTCAGTCTGCTCTAATATCGGCAGTCGTTGAAGCGGAACGTTTTGGTATCGGAAGCACGCGAGGTATTTAAAATACACGCATCAAGGTGAAAAGAAAATGCGTTTCCAGGGGTCTGGCCCCATCTCCCCTCTTCGTATTACTCGATTGTTCGCGTCACGTTCGTTAAGAATTCCGCGCGCCGCGGACGTCGCGCGCATTAGGGCGTGACTTGTTTTTCGCATTCGCCGCGCGATCATATAATATACGATTTAAAATGCCGCGCCGCTGTGTTCCACGATTATGATAATGTAATCGCCGCTATGTATAATTTATAATGTTGTCCCGCCCTCCGACGCTTTCCTCGCGGTTCTCTCCCTCTCTCTCTCGCTCTCTTTCGCGCTCGATAAATAATATTACGCGCTCATCATTCTATCGCGCACCGCCCTCGCACCCCTTTGTCGCCCCTACGGCGCTCGTCCGCGTTTATTTCGCTCGATCCTATCTCCGCTCGATCGATTATCGACTGTTCGCGGCGGAAACCACCGCGCCAGCGGTTCCCAATTTTCTTTCCTCGTAAACGATTAGCGGGGGGCACGAATTTGATACCGGCGGGGAATTTCCCAACCGACGGAACAGCCGACGCTGAAACAATGCCGCGATTAAATCGTTTTTATTCTCCTCGAGACAATTTCCTGGGGGTTACCATTAATTTTAACAAGACGCGGAGAACGGTCGGTGGAAGGTTTCCGCTCTGCGCGAGGTTGGGAAATCGGAAACCGCTCGGCGAATCGATCTCGCAAAGTCGCCGGTCGGCCATGTTGTTTCGAGAATGGAGCCAGCGACCGACATCCCGTTAATTGGCGTAATTATTCAACGAGCCGATCGGAACACGCCGCGCCGGCGAATTTTTGCGATCGAGCGGATCGATTAACGAGTGCCTCTTCGGACGGGCCAAGAGAAACTGGGGCGATTAAGATATATCGACGGCCGATTCATAATTAAAGCCAACGCTCGGGGACTTACTTCCGCGCGAGTTCTCAGAGACCCGGCTGTCGAGTGTCTCGGTGAACGACGCGACTGTTCCTCGAAGACGCGTACAATTTTGTTGCGCGCTGATTTTCCAGCCTTTTCAATTTGGATTTCATCGTAGAAAGGATAACATCGTATTTGTCTACGATTGTATAATTTGTAACGACGAGCGACGAAACGAGAATAAAAATAAAGTCGAAGTATATTATTTCTGCTACGATTCTCGCGAGTGAATTCGATCCGCGTATTAGCAGATATCAATAGTTAGATTGTAAAGTTTGGGAATAAAGAATTTGTCGGCGGTCTGGATGGCTTATTGGTATAGCAATCGCGCGGCGGAAGGGTGGAAGATTTGGGTTCGAATCCTGATCCAATAATCCGATCAACTGGTTCTTTCTCCGGTTCCGTTTCTATCGGACATATTGATGGAAACATATCGGTACAAATGTAAGTCTATCGAATGAAAACCTCCTGGAATCCATTAAAAACGAGCGGGATCCTAAGCAATCCGTCGCGAATAAATGTATAATCGTCGTATCAAGGCGATGATCGTTTTCACCGGGAGAAGAAAAGAAGCCTGCACACGTTCAGGCAAAGAAAAATAATGCCCGCTCCTTTCGTACTGTCATCTCAAAAGACCTGCATTTAAACGATGCATTAAACGCGGAAAAAGGAGAACACGAAATTCCGATTCACGCTAACCGGAGAGCAGAACGAAAAAGAAGAAACAAAAAAAGAAAAAAAAAAGAAAAAATAGGAAAGCTCTCTTCAAAAGAGTGCGTGGCAAAGCTTTCCAGGAATTCAATTCTCTAAACCCCATCCCCGCGCAGGCTTGCTCGAAACGAAACATCACGAAAGCTCTAAAGCAGAATTTAGCAAGGTTTCCACGGAAAGCGCAGCGAGAAGCCCCCAAAGCGTCTCCGCGGATCGCTTAATTAATTCAAAGATAGCGCGCCTCGCGTCGACAGGGGTTGGAGGGCTGGGGTGGCGGTCGCCACCCATGGAACTTGCTCGTCTGACGAGCGACAGCGTTTAAACCGCGCGTTGCGCGATTTATAAGACGGGCGGAGGGGACACGCGCGGCGTCTGGTTGATAAAACGCGACGCGGAACACATGGGGGATGCAGATAAAGTTAATGGGATTTTATCTGGCCGCGTGGCGCGCGAGATCTTAGCTGGGCTGCTGACCAGCCTTCCACTTTCGGGACGCTGGCTGGAAGGGTGGCTCGGCTGGAGTAGAGCTCTTCTCGGTCCCCAGCCCCCGGACTCAATTAATAAAAGAGCTTTCTGGCCGTCTCCCCGCGTGGCTATCTTCTCCCCTTTCCTTTCTTCCACGGCCAAGGTCCGCTCGTGGACGTCGAGAATGGCCGACGCTTGGGCAGCGCCCAGACAGCGTCTCCGTTTCGCGCAAGCGAGCTCGAGCCGCTTCCATAAAAGGTTTCAACTTCTGCCAACCGTACAATATGATATTCTTACTCTTCTTAAAAGCTCAAACATGTGGTGCTCAAACTAACTCAGCTTATTGTGAGGGACGTGGAACAGCAGCGACGAGTGTAACGTATAAGAAAAACCCAATGGTACCAGTTGGACGACCATTGGCGATCGCCACTGACGAACAATTCTCCCTGACATAGTCTAATATACATCCGAAGCACATAATTATACAAGCACGAACCTATTCAACAACCTGAATACCTATATATACATACCTCAATAAAGCCCAGCTTGAAACGGCCGCAACAATAATCTCATTCCCTGAAATAACCTTCTTCCGACCAATTTCTATCCACCACGGGTAGGTTGACGATTTCAATTTAAAAGAGAGAACGAGTACGACATATATAATCCAGTCCGTGAAGCCAGAAACGGCGAGGGCAGACGTCTCTGGTACCCAGCTACGATAACCAAGGTTGAGCACACGATCGACAACGATACGACGCGGATGGAGCCAGGGTTGGGGTAATTGATGGAAGCGCAAGGAGACGCGGATTGTTTGCCCGTGGAAGGATTGACCGGCGGTAGGCGAAGGCACTCAGCCACCCCCGTCGCTGGTTTCGTTTAATTCCTCTCGCTGGCCACTCGTCCGCTGTCTCGCGGGCCTTGGCGAACGGCGATTGGCCAGCGGCGCCCCTGTAGCCGTTGCGGCCACGTCTAACGCGAGGGTCGTGTAATTAATGCTGCTAATATAGCCCAGGATCCGGCTGGGCCGCTTTCGACACTCGTCCTCGCGTGGAACGGCGATAAGTGCGTGCGCGTGCAATTTCCACCCCAACGGGGACGGACGTTAATTGCATCGGACGGCCGTTTCCTTGATTTTGATCGAGCGCTGGGACGAGGCGGGGGCGGGAGGGCGCTGGTTCGGGTTCGGTAGGGTTTAAGAAGGGAAGGTTCGAGGGTTGAAACTGGGCTGATGGGCGGGATGGGAGGTATGGACTTGTTGCTTCTCTGAGTTTGGGGAAGTGTGAAGAGTCGAGTGGGTGGAACGGGTTTTGTTCCCATCGTTCGCCTCGCTTTTGGTTACGTATCCGTCTTCGTCGTGCAGCAGACACTGCCACTTCGTGATATCGTTGCAGGCGAAAGTATTATTACGTTCAACTAGATGTTTCTGATTATGGACGGACGACGGAAATTGTTCGAAATGAAATTTTAAGGGCCGCGAGAACGATATAACAAGTAGACTGGTAAGAATTTAATCAAAGGGTGTAGAAATTGACTTACGAAAGAAAGACTCGTGAAAGAGGATCGTTGTTTCCTCCTTGACAAACTTCTTGGAAATGAAAAAAGATTCCTATTGGGAAAGAGACACCGGTTCAGTTACCAGTTCATCTCGAGGTTCAAGCGACGATCGAGTAATATTAAACGTTGCTCGCTTCTGCCTTTAAATTAAAATGAAAGTTGTCAACGGCGCTCGCAGACAGACGTGCACACTCGTCCACCGTCGCGTCCACTCTCGTCTACACGTTCTACCAACAAATTGTCTCCAACATACTTAACACTCGCAATTTCCAATTCAACGAGGAACGCGTGGAAACGGTAATTCAAACCCTTCTCCCTGAAACGCTGGTTTACACCAGCGTGGCATTATCAGAAATGATTGACCGTTCATTCGACAACCCTATTCGATCCCGCCCTCTCTATACTCCAGCGACGGGTGGAGAAAAAAAATGAGACAGTGCCGTTGGAAGTAGCGATCGGTTGTCAACGCGACTTCAACCGTGGCATTAATAAACCAGCGTACAGAGTGGCATGATTCACGACGATCGTCGAGCCGTCGCGACTGCCCTGTCGTCCCTCGCTCAATTCTCCCAGGGAGAATTACCCTCTTCTTAACCCTCCGCTATTACGGTACACGTTTGGGATACGCTCGAGTTTGCCAGACTTTCAGGGCTCGCTTTGCCGCGTAATAGGTGTTAAGCATAAAAACAAGCAGGTTTACACGGGGGTCGACCGCGAAGTTTACGCCAGAGGAGGGTCCGTGCGCGTAGCCGCGTTTTGAAATCGACCGATCGGTAATTACGGATCTGCGTTCATCGACGAAAATTGGCGAGGTCGAAGGAAGGAGGGGTTGGTGACTGTCGCGGAATCAGCGGGAACGCCGTTCCCAGGGAGTGGCAAGCGGGGTTCAAAGTTCAGCCGCGAACATCAAACGGCCACGCGGGATTACCACGCGTCTCTCGTCCTCCCTTCGCGTGCACATGTCACCGACCGCGTACGAGTGGTGAATGCGGCCGATGCCGCGCGTTTGCCCTCCGTTCCGCGGGCACTACACACGGATCGTTTGTGTCTCGCGTACCAGTCCCTCCGCGCGTATTCTTCTGCTGGGGTTCCGCGGCGACCGTTGCCAATGGGGCCAGAAGAGGAGCAGGGGAATGCCAAGCGTTTTTCGTCTCGCGCATCGTCCAAAGCGTTCGAATTCTTGCCATTTTTCGGGAGCCTCTGTTGAAAGATGAGGCACCCGACCAGGGCTGTAGCAGCAATTAGCGAAGGTTACAGTTGGCATCGTTTTTGTTTTTGGGACAGCGCATGTTTTAACGTTTCTACTTGAACGTCGATTCGATGATAAATAACAGCAGCGTCAATTTAATTGCGTTTTAACGCTGGTATATAGTGTCGCAACGGTGAACCATGGAATACTTCCGTTTCACTGATTCAATTTGCGGTCCCACTTACCATCGAGGGTTACTTAATAGCTCGCGAGGCACGAAGCGTGGTAAAAAGTGCTCGACCTTGAACGGAAGACCCGCCCCAGCAGCGGGAAGAAATTACCCGCGGCGTGGTAAATCAGGTCTCCGCCGGTTCGGAAGTTCGGCCCAGCGGCGATAACTCGCGATTCCTGGGGGCCCTGGGACGAATCTGCAACCGCCAGGATTAGGCACGTCCCGTCTAACGCGCTGGAACGAGTCGAGTTTGCGGAACTTCCTTTCTCGTGGTCGTATCGTGTTTCAGAAGTTGCAGCCGCGTCCGCGCGCGCACGCCACCTACATCCTCCTCGACGTGTTTACGCGAAACGCCGGAATAATGCATGCAGAAATTGGGCTCCGTCGAGTCAACCCGTTCGACTGCCTCGACGCTCGGCTGTTCTTCGTTTAAACTGGTCCTGCGGATCGTTGAACCCGGGTATATGAATATAACGTCGTGGCATTTGGCGTCGTTTTGATAAATCCTCCGTAAATTTATTATTCTGAAAATGGCGGTCTCGATGTTGGAGATGGTCACTGCGCAGGAATCAAACGATGAAACATTTTAATTTGAAGGTACGACGCTGTTGGGGTTGCTTTTGAAGGATCACAAGAGGAGGGTAGAAAGCTATAATTGAATGAAACGATACACTTTCGCGTGTATCGTGTAAAGGAAATATTAATAGTGTTGTCGCGTACGTATTCAGCGATGGAACTGACCAAATTGCATCGATCCCGTCTCGAAGACCGTCAAAGCGGGAGAATCGTTCCCGGATCGATCCCCATGAATCGTTCACGGTCGAAGGCTCCGCGGGCTGCTATTTTCGACGTATACATTACTCGGCCTATCGACGAGCAGGGAAACGTGCCTCCCAGAACAAAGAGGGTAATCGCGGACCCCTCGTCGTATCGTACTTATTTCGCGACAGACGAGAACTGTCAGCGACACGCGACGCTGTTTGACGCGCGTCCGTGTGGTGATTCCACGTTCTACGTTACGCACACGCGGACGTCCCTCTCTCTCTCTCTCTCTCTCTCTCTCTCTCTCTCTCTCTCTCTCTTTCTCACTGTGTGTGCTATTTTGTTTTTATTCCTTTCGTTTCGAAACTGTTTTCAGAGACTTGTCACGGCGAACCATAGGCTCGATCGAGGGAAACCGATCGAGTTCGTTGACCGTTGATGGTCGCCCATAACGCTTCTGTCACGAACTTGTCATGAAATGGCGGGCGCAGAGGTTATAGTAATCGTTGGCTATTTTTGGAATTGGACGTATGAGAATATAACAGGGTCCGTTGGTATGGGCGTATGGAAAGTGTCGGTTCCGTTTCGAGTCGTGCTTTTAGCGTTCTTAGTGACGTTAATATTCGCTCGTTACTTGTACCTTTAACGTTATCATTCCTGTTTAATCCTAATCCGCGTTGTAATACAGTAATTGTGTAAATTTCGTAGAATTTCAATTACTATTCCATCAAGAGGACCTAACAGAAATAAATCCAAACCGGAATTTCCACCGTTTTCGACACCGTTGTAACGGAGCAACAGGTATACAATTTTAGCCACCCCCGAAACATAAATGCGTAATTTCTCATCTCCTACAAATTTCACAATCACCATTAAATACTAACAAATTTCCGACACAAATTTGTAACACAATTTCGTTAGCAATTTCCGTTCCGTTGGTTCGTATTACAGCAAATGCAAGCGGCCAATCAGTAGCCGCGTTAGTTACAGCGCGCCGGACGCAATTGAACAGAGCGAAACGGAACGCGGTGCAAGAATAGAAGGGTGAAAAAAGGAGGCATTCTGACGGGATGAAAATTCTTTCCAGAAAAACTCTCCCCTTCTCTCGCCGTCTCCCCCTGCTCCTCGTATGCAAGTAGGAGCCTATTACACGAGCAGATCGAATCATGCCAGCACCCTCAATGCATGACGTAGCTGGCAAGGGTGGCTGCACCTTGCAGCCAGCACCCTGCACACGTATTCGATTGGCCGTACTGCGTCGCAACGCAATAATATGGCAACGATCCATCACACCTCCGTCGTCAATAAAACATCTGCCGACTCTTGCCACCCTCGCGCGACCTCCCTGCTTCTCCCTCCCTCCCTCTCTCTCTCTCTCTCTCTCTCTCTCTCTCTCTCTCTCTCTCTCTCTCTCTCTCTCTCTCTCTCCCTCGTGTACTTTCACTCTTCTGGACCTTTTTTTGTCGTCTTCCACGGAACGATCGATGCTCTCTCCGGTCGCTTTCTATACCCTACGCTCGGGTCGTGCGTTGGGTTCAAGTTAGCGGGGAAAAAATTAAATGCTAGATACACCGCATACGGTTATTAAAAATTCCACAATTTTTCTTCTTTCTTTCGAGAGAGACAGTATTAATTCTCACGTGAAATTTCGATGAATAAAATCATTAACTAGTATACATTCTGCGATGGAATCGATGGTCAGAATTGAGGGGGTGAAGTTTAGCAACTAGCGCCGCCTGCGCAGCGCAACTCAACGTCGTCGTTCTCGTCGATTCCTCGCGAAATTCCGACTCGCCGCGTCGCGTGCATGGGACTCTCGTTTCGTCGTGGAATCTGTCCGTCTGTCCGACGGAGGGTGACAGGGCCAGACAAGAAGACGCGGCTGGCCTCTTCCAACGGATTGGATTCCCTTTCATTGAATTGCAAAGCAGCGTTCGACGAATTTAACGCGGGAAATCGCGACGGCGTGTCCTTCGTTCGAGGAGAGGCGGGTGGTCGTCGTCGTCGTCGACGTCGCGAAAGAATATCGTTCCTCGCCCCGGTGCCGTTTGATCGGTGGCAGGGGAAATTCAATCGAGAGTGCCAATTATCGCGCGGAATCGGATACCACTTCCCAGGGAGGACGAAAGAGGGACGTTCCGCGGCTATCTCTGTGCGTCGAGCTGTCCGTGCGCGCTGTGCGCTCGTGCCACGAGATACCATCGTGGCGAGGAACGGGGGTGGTTGCCAGGGAACGAAATAGGAAACGCGACTATTTGAATGCCGGAATATTGGATACAACGGCGGAATAATGAGCGAGGGGCTATCGTGCACGCAGCGAGCAAATTACTCGCCTCGAAACGCCGGGACTCGCAGAGGCAACTCGCGATGTAAATATCGCGGAAGGGATAGTTGCGATTGCGAGAGAAAAATTTGCCTCCAATGCCTCTGGCCTGGAAAACGCTCCGCTTCCATGATCCTCGATCTCTTACGAACCCTTAGCGCGACATTCGCGACGTCGCAAGGAGAACGCTCGCGATCGAGCAACCACTAATTCGCATGATCAGAACGACCAGAGGTCGAAGTACACAGGGAATGCAAAATTACGCGGAGGAAGAGGTTCTCTTCGGAAAAAGCGTAGCCCTTCGGCTAGGCATTTCAGCTCTCGACGCCTCAAGTGTCTCCCTCGGCCACGTAAACGAACCGAGGAGAAAGGTGGCGGGGTGGCTAGTCAAATCAAGAGGGTAGCCGAGGGAGGGAGAGCCTAGCCGGCGACGACCTTCGGTAACGATGCAATAACATTACCATTGAGGTTCAAAGCCAAATGAATGGATGTATTCCACGTGTGCCGTGGCAGTTCTGCGAGCCAGTCGAGCAAGGGTAGCGACAGAGGGGCGCGGAAAATAAAAGGCCGCCGCTAGAAAGAGCCGCGTAATAGCCTGTGTTACCTGCCCCCGCTGTCTGCGTTCTCCGTCCCATACCACGGCCCCGTGTTTTCCCTTTCACGCTGCCTTCCACGCTCTCACACCCATCTTCCCGACTACGCTATTCACGTCCGCCCGATTCGATAGTCTTTGACCGTCACTTTCCCCTGTCCACTATCACGACTCCATTGCGTATCCAACGTTTGGTTACCATTCGACCTTCGCTCGTCGTTCTATCCCTCCACTCCGCCTCTTTTTTACAGTTTTATTGTTCCTCCGGGTGCAGAGAGTTGGTCCTCTCGTGCAGATGCATTTCGAGGGTATTTGGAAAATTTTCCAGAGAGTTTCTACGCGATATCTGTGTACCAAAGAGTCCCAAGTGGTTAGGATGTAAGAGAAAATCGAAGGAAAGCAGCTCTCCTCGCATCAGCCTTTTCTTTCAGCCAGCTTCGGAAGTCTGTTCTACAATTACAGCTGTTCGCAGGGAGAAACACGTGTTGCTACGTGTCCCAAAAGCCACGAGAGCAAGCACCAGGGACGTGTATCTTAAAATTCCTGCGTCGAACGGTGCGAAGGTGGCCCATCCCTGACCTGGACACGTTCCACGTTTCAAAAGACTTCCGCTTGACCTTCATCGAACAGCGAGAACCGAGGAAAGACGTTTTCCACCCGCTGTGAAATTTTCGGTCGAGGAAATGCGAGGACACGTGTTTTCGACTGTTGCTCGCCCGTCTTCTCGACTTTCCTGCAGTTTGTTAAACAGCTGAAACCGGACACTTGCAGATGGTAGCTTTCACCCTCGAGCAGCGAGGAACTCTTTTCCAATTTTCATCCCTCGCGACCAACCAACGAGTCCCCGAACGTTTCGCGAACGGTTCTGGTGTTAACGAGAAATTATTCGACGCTCGTCACCGCGCGTCGAGCGGCCTTAATTTCACCGCGGAGACGACGCTTTGTCGTGCAGTCGCAGCGGAACGCAGTAGGGGCGGTACGCGGAACGGAGTAATTTCGATTTCCGGCGCGCGAACGGGCGACGGAGGGCGGGAGATGTCTCGCGCGCGGTGTGTGCTATATTGTATTCCGTTTCGCGGCTGTCGTATCCATTTTTGATGGCCCCCGGACAAACGGAATCGGGGAACGCTTTATGACGAGCGACACGGACGCTCTTTGATGTTTCTTGCAGCGACTTTGTTGCGCGACCCCGTAATAACCAGCCAGCCAGGATCCTCCACTGGGATCCGACGCCGTAACGCGGCCTCGTCTTCCCATGGAAATGTAACGAGACCGCGGAAATCTCGTTCGCCGTCTCGTTCTCGAGGCCCTCCGCGAGCTCGCGGGGCTTATAAAGGACGCGGCGGTGGTGGCGCTCGCGTCGTTCCTCTCCACGGCTGTTTGGAAAAAGGGCGAACTTTAATATGCCGGGTCCTTTAATACGCCAAGTTCTTACGGTGTAACGTACGGGAACAGATAGGCAGAAAGGTGCTTTTTACGCCGCGAGAGTGAAAGTAAGGCGACAGTTTTTTTCCTCCACTTTTTATTCGCCCTCCCCGCCCGATGGCGGTTCTGAAGTTGACGCGCTCCTGTTTTATGCAGCGCGAGTTTTCCGCGAGGTCAGGCCGTGCCTCTCCACGCGCGGACCTTTTTTTCAGGGGAATCTCGCGTTTAAGGTGAACGCGGAAGGGTTGGCACTTTTTTTCGTATTTAAACGGGCGTTCTGCTCGCATTCGAAAACGTTACGGTCGGACGAAACGCTGGCAGCGGAGATGAAAATAAAGATTACATTAGAGTATCGGGAAATGTAATTTTCTAAACTGGAAGAGCTAGACTGCAATGTAAATAGTTCGCGTGGTATGCGATTCTTTGTATCATTTATTTCCGCTCTAAATGCTTTCTTAATCCCGCTATTCATGCGCCTCGAACACTGGGGAACTCGCGGCGGTGGACGCGGGACTGCGAAGCGTTCCTCGTTCCTCAAATTATAAAACCGCATCATGCAGGTCAATTCGTGTAAAACGTCGCTTCACGTAGCTGGCCAAGACGCGCGTGTAGGTAGACGCGCGGACTTCTAAACGCGTTACCGCAACCTCCCATATAAACGTCCGTATGCCCTCGTTTCAGCGAAGTTGGATAGATACGCGCAGAGTTAACCGATGCTACGTTTAAAGCTACCAGTAAAATGGAAATGAAGAGTAAGAAAAAGAAAAAAATGTAGCTCCAAGCATCGCGCACGTGTGCTGCACGGTATAACGATAAAAGCCGTACGCGCGGCAGTCCACCACCCTGTTTCGCGTATCCGAAATTTTTCGATGTGTTCCACCGTACGTGGAAACCGTGGACAAGCTGGCGCCAAAGAGTGCGTATTATTTCCGTTGAGTGTCGCGTGGAAACCAGTCCGTTTCGTCCGCGCAAGGGGTGGGTAATGAGAGGGTGCAGGGTGAAATTGTCTGTTTTCGAGTAGCGGCGTGTGCGCCGCCCTGCGAGACGTGTCATTAAAGATTGTTTGAAATTCGTTGCGTGTCGAACGAATTTTCGTAGCTCGATGGCGGAAGACCAGGAATAATCGGTGTCTATCCGCTGCTCGATGAGTCAGTTCCGCGAACCGATTCCGAATCCACGATTGCGATCGCACACCCGTGCACGTGATTCTTTCATTTCGTACGTAACTCTCTGTCTCTGGTTTATTACCGCGTTTATCCTCGCGTTCAATTCGTCTGGCGATTCTCGGAGGAACTATTTCGCGAGGAATCTATCAAATTATTAGCGACTGTCGTCGCGCTATTATGCGAGACGCGGTAAATTCAAATTACAATCCCCACGCCACACGTCGGGGACTTGAAAAAGCAGAAGCAGACGACACTCGAGGTACCCGATAAATCAACCGATCAATAACCTCCACTGTCGCATCGAGCACCCATAAATCTCCGTCTCTCCTCTTCCTTTGATCGTGGCTAGAAAAAAAAAAAAAAAAAGCGGACCGAGAAAGACACACGCGAGTGCGAACAAAAGAGACGAAAGAAGCAAGCGAACGAGAGAGGGAGAGAGTTTCGACAATGAGCCCTCGTCGAGGAAAAGAAGTTGCGCTGCTTATCGGTCCTTGAAATTCTTGCGGACGAATGCCGATACGGAATTAATTCCGTTCCTTTTAACCGGCAGATTTAATAAACACCCCTCCGCGCTCGTATCGCGTTCCCTTTCAATACGGCCTCGCCCCTGTTTCGTTCTTTTACCGTGGCAGGGGTGCACCTCTCGACCATCCCAACCTTTGTGTCTCTGCCTCTGTGCGTCTCTCTGTTCGCGGAACGGATCTTTATGGCGCGCGACGCGCCGCACAGGGGGAGAGATTCACCGTGGAGGATGAACCGTGAAAACGGCGCGAGTAGAGATAGTTCGATCGATAAACGCGGAGGCTCGCCCCGTTCTCCGAGCAATTACGCCGTTTAAAATGATCCCCGTGGCACCGGCTGATGGACGAGCGACTGCAGCCGCGATTTTTCGACCGTGCCTCCCCGTGAAATCGATCACGTATCCGGCCATTTAATGTCCCGGCTCGATGGAATCTCGGCTGTTGAACGGAGCCGACTTTTGAGGAAACAGCCACGGGAAGAAAAGTTGGGGCGTGACAATTTACGGGCTTCGAGGCTATTCCCCCGTTTCGAGAGGACGGAGAACAGTCCGCGAAAGGAGTTAATTGCTCGGTTGAGCGACGACTATTATAGCGCGTATTTCAATACATCGCGGCGACTGACAATCGGCACGTTAAATGGTCCATAAACCGTTCGGTGTCTAGATTATAAACTCCGTACAAACGGTTAAACACGAACGCGATAAACCCCCCTTTTTATCTATATGGTTGTAAAGTTTTATTATGCTATAACTATGTTCGTAACGCGTGATGCTTTAAGTCAGCGCCTCGGAACGTACTCTTCGAATATTATCAATGGAAAGAGTGAATTTTATTTTTCTACGATATTAATTGTGCTTGTTGAAGAGACTCTAATGAAAGTCACGAGTAGATTCGCGCAAGTAGGTTCGAACGAAGGATTCGAAGTATTCAGAGAATTTACGTCAAGCGTCCGCGGTGGGAGCCAACTTTTCCACATCCCTCGTCCCATTTTCACAACCGTTCCATTTGTTTCAATTGTCCAAAATAACAGTAACGCGGCACGCGTTTGGCGTTATCACTGCATACGGTTGCAGAGGATCGCTTGGGGGGCGGGTGTTCCCGGTGGTATCAATGCGTTTCTTGCGGCGCACCCGGGGGGACAATAGCCGCGACACATATTAATTTAAACGAACGCATCTCTTCTTCTGCCCGTGTCCCGCGATAACATCTACGAGAGCCAGCCTGTTGCGCCGCCGCTGCATTAAGATAAAAACGCAAGATGCGGTCGGACATAACCTCCACCTACCGAACCTTAATCTGAAGAAATGGAACGAAGGAAAAAGGACGGTAACCAGAAGAGCTTTCTGTTAGAGATAAATGAAACGTTTATGGCCATTTATCGTCAGCTTTATCTCTGGTATTGCCATCGAGCTTAAGCGTATCCGAACAACAACAAGACGAGGGGCCATTTTAAGTGAATGCTAGAATTGAGTTACAAATTTACTGTCTACGCTGAGGAATATGTATTTACGATGATGAATTGAGACTAGAATTTGTACAGATCGTATCGTAATTACTTCTGGGGTATTGTAATCGACGAGAGGATGCACTCCTGATGGATCCCTCTTCGTACGAAGGACTTAAGCGGTGCCGTCGAGCGATCGAGCCTCGACATCGCGACAGACGCCGGTTCCTGGCGCGCGTTTCGGGGCTGATTCGATTTCGCGGCAATTAAGCGATCGCATTTGTCGGGCAGACGGCGAAAATTTTCATTACTCGCTCGTCGGGGTCGTAATAATTCGGGCGGTGCGCGCGTGAACGCGGCGCGGTCGGTTCTCACGTCGAAACGCGATAAACCGTGACACGGGCACGCGGCGAGGGTCCCACCGCGAAATTAATGCCATCGTTAGGTTTGATTAAAGTTTTTACGAGGTGTCAAGCGGCGGCGTCGTGTCCCGCGATTAAACGGCTCGCCCCGTTTTTCTTTTTTTTTTTTTTTTAAACCTCCTCGTCGCTACCTGTCGTTCAACCTGATCCGCGCGATTACGCGGCCCGCGTAGCCCCGTTACCGTTCTTTTTTTTTTCTTTTTCAGCCACGCCACAGGGCAGACGGTCGATGTGGCCGTTAAGCAAAATCGTTAGGGGAACCTCTTTTTTTTTCTAGGGTACCAGCTGCTTTTTGGGCGTCGAGCAACGCGTGCAATGGATCGTCGAACTCAATAACTAACCTCCGCTAAAATATCGTATATTTCTATTCTATCAACTTCTGAAACGAAGACGAAGAGTAAGAAGAGAAGAAAACCACTTGGACAGCAACTCTTCCTAGCTCGCGCGAATTTGCAAGCCCAGTTTTATCGAGGACACCAGTTTTGTCGGGTTCGCAGCGTCATGGCGGCCACGTTCGCGGTCGCGCGGACCAGAGCCAGGAGCGAGAGGAATTCCGGGACGCCAGATGCGGCGCAGCCGGCGGTTCGAGGATCTCCGGGGCGACAGCGGCTTGGACAGAGGCAGAAACGCGGCTCTGCGATCGGTTCATCCCTCTCTGGCTACCCTTTATCGTCCCCTTCTGTCTGTTTGTCGTCCGCTTATCGCGCGGCCCGTGACTTCTACCCGCGCGTGGGTTCTCTTTATAGTTGGCACCGCAAAGGAAGTCGTGCGGCCGCGAACTTGCCCGGGGATCGCCTCCGAGGAGACGGCGCGGTGCGCACTGTAAACAGAAACGCGGACGGGGATCCGAACAAGCGGCACTCGCGCCAACTTGCTCGGCCTGCGCCGTTTCTTGCACGTATAATGGCCTGGCTGAGGTAACTCAAACAGCCTTGGAGAGCGTTAGCCCCCCGTTGCAGGCTAGCCTTGGGCCGTGGTCGCAGTGGTTTCGCTGGGATTGTAGTATTGGTCGCTGATGGTGCCTCTCGCGCGACTTGATACGTCGCTCTAGCCTGATGCTCCAAGTTCTCTATTAGAAACGCGTTGAATAAGTCGCACGATTCAAGCAAACTTAGCGATTTCTATAGCGATGTAATTGCTATGGAGCTTGGAGAGTAATTTTTTTCCCGCGTGGGCGTCGCTGTGGACGCTTATAACAAGAGAAAGGGTGGCCAGGGTTGCAAAGGGGTTGGGGACGGTTGACGGTCGCTTTGATTTTGTTTTTTATCCGTGTCACCGGGGAGGTAATTAACGAATCGATTAGCTATGCGATCGAGGGTGGAGCGAGGTGCTTGAAAACGTAAGAAGGGGAGTATAATGTGCAGGGCTGTTTGAAGGGGCCCTTGCGGCTTTCTTGTTTGTAAGAGTGTTTGTTCTTTGAGAGGTTACGTTTACTTTGAAGGCTGGAATAATTTGACTTTGTCCCCCAGCAGGGGACTCTTATTTTGGCCTGCTTGTTTTAATAACCATTGGTTACTCTGGTTCGACAATTTCGTTGCGCGCGTCACATCCAGGTTTTAGATCGCGCAATTACTCCAGATCCATCTTGGAATGCATACTAAATTTCGTACCGGTAAATACACGTCGAGGGAGCATAGAAATTTCACCAGTGTTTAATTTCCGGTTTGATGGATTACAAAGGAAGAAGCGGGGAACCGCTGGAAGATAAAAATGGAAGATATTGGAGTTTAGCGTGTTCAGAAACGATGAATCATCTCGATCATCATTAACAACAGTTACATTCTAGATACATCATAAAACTCTCGCAACAACATATTGCAAGAAGAATTAAAAAAAAAAAAGGAAAAAAAGGAACATACAGCTCATCCTGTAGATCTATCAAAATCAGCAACGGGAATCAAAACAAATGGAAATACCTCGCGAATTGTGCCACCACGAAACAGACCAATAGTTGAATGAAACGTGGGAATCTCGAACCATCGTCCTGGTAACTTATAATATTCCTCTCCGTGCGATTGCAAAGAACTGACGCGTGCGCGTCCCAGGAGCAAAGCTATGTAGGTGACGAACCGAGGGCAGGGCGTTATTTATGCTCAGGGAACCGGGTCGCTCGAAATTCCGAAAAATTATTCCTCCCAGCGGGCGTGCGTCGAGGATTTTTAAATATTCCATGCGTCATCGCGCCACATGAGGCGACGTTTCGAAGTGCAAAAGGGAAACACGCGTTTACTTCTTTATCCGCCATCTCTGTATCGCCATCGCTCGATGAAAAAATAAAGAGTGCATCCATAAAAGAAACATGAAACAGGGCAACAGCGGGCGTGACGTATACACATATACACGTACACACACACACACACACAGTTCTTTAATATCGATTATTGAATATCGAACGTCGAATCTGTTTCGTTGGACGTCTTCAGAGTTTCGTAAGCAAGACGAAGCAAGGTACAAGTTTACACGAACTTTTTTCAATCTGAATATCGAACTGAAATTTCGACTAGGCCGTACGCACTACGCGTCAGTCGATGTAATTCATAGGCCATATTTGTAGCGAACAGTTTTTCTTCTTTTTTCTCACAAAGCGCCCAGTATCCTGCCGCATGAGGTAAAGGATTACAGAGTTATATACGCGAGAGGGTCGTGAATATGTAACGTATGTAGATCGCACGGCTCGCATAATAACGTCCCTTTTTCCTTATTCTCACCTTCGCAGCTTTTTTCCTTCGTCCATCCGGTCGCGTTTCCTCCCACGCCTGTCTCGAGTCTGTTTTTACGATTGCAATTTCGAATTTACATGAGAGCACCGCCTGGCGCCCCAGTTGCGCGGCGCAACGTCCAACTTCCTGCCGGTGTTCGATTTTTGATCGAGTGCGGAGCCGATTTCGAGTTGCGCACCGGACAAATCGATTTAATATTTACGCCACTGAGTTTTTCGTCGCGCGTATTTAATGTCGTCGATACCGCGACACTATATTCATAAAGAGGATATCGGTTTTTTTTTTTACAAAAGCGCTATCATAACGTTTCAAACTTTTTTCACGCAATAAAACTTTCTCGTTAAAAGGATATCGATTATTCGAATGTTCGAAACGGTCTAAGTTAATCTGGGTCAAATGCGGCAGAATCTGTGCCACGGCGGGGTAAGTTCTCAGCGAAAGGGTCGCGGCGTTCGCAACATGCCCATATATTACACCTGACTAATTTAGGACGGTTCCAGACACGAGTATTCACCGCCAAGGCGTTTCTGTGTACGGATTCCTATTGCGTCCCATTTCTAAACACTGTTACTATTTCAATGTACCCTGTGGTTTCTACCTGAACAGGCTACCCCAACGTGCAACCCTTGCGGGTGGTATGAAAATTGACCGACACGCGTTCTTGTTTCCTTCAACGATGACTAGCTTCCCTTCAAACTTATTACACGTGGAACGTGGTCTCAATTAAAACCTCGTCGACTCGTCGAACAGAGTGGATGTCCAACAAAACCACCCCATGCTTAAAGTATCTCGAGCCACTTTATCGTTGGCGGAGCAGAAACAATTCCGATGGTAACTTCTCGACAAACGTTCCCAATCTCAAGAATGGGCCACCAAAATGCATCAAGGTCCGCCAGTCTAGACGCGAGCCAAGGGAACGACTTTCGCAACGGGGTCGACGGAGGTTATTCAAGCGACAGACGCAAGGTTTTCCAGCGGTCGTGGCTACCTGTTAGCCGTCGTGCCCGGTGCTCGTTAGGAGCGGAGCTTTGTCAAAGAGGCGGACCAAGACGCTAATTACAGAGGGGGCTACTTCCTGGCTACGTCTGTGCTTCCTTCGCGGAACAGAGGACGACGCCAGGTCAGGTGATCACGCCGCAAAGCGGCGGCTGGCGTCGCAGACCGGATGTTGAAACGGCCGCCAGGTTTATCCCCAACGTACGTAGCCACCCTGCGCGACGCGCATCAAAGCCAGACGTAGATCTCGCGCTGTCCTACCCGTTTTTCTCTCCTTTTCACTCCCAGCGACGTTTCATCCCCCTCGTGGAGGGATGAGAAATGAGAGACGCGCGAAGGCAACGCGAACGTTCGTCCGTGCGATCGTTGCAAGCCTCTTCCTTTAAGGAAACGATGGTTAAATTGTTTACTGGGGACGTAAAAACGCGGCTAGCGGAGATGAAGAGCCGCCATGCCTACCCCTCGCGACCCCCGTTGCATTTCACGCGGAACGATGCCGCGCGTATTTCTGCTACCCCCGCCAGCGCCTACGGACAGGCCTGTTTTAAAAGGATGAAGCGCGCCCCGTGACGGCAAGGTGTGTCCTGGACGTGAAATCAATGTTATTTCCGCCTTGGTAGCGCGCGCCGTCGTTCAGACGGGAAAAAAGTGTCGTCGCCGGTTTCCCCGCGACGAGCAGATCGTTAATGTTACCGTGAAATTGGAACGTGCCGTTCGAATTAACAAGATCGCGCCCAGGCATCGATAAAATTGACCTTTTCGTTGCGTTCACTTTTTCTTCGTTTCTGTGTATTAAAATTGTTGGAGTAAACGAGTTGATACCGTAAGAAAGAGATACTGGTTGCAATTGTGTAGAAAAATAGAAGCCAATGAAAGTTAATAATTAACGGGAACAATCTCATCGTGATTACGTACGTAAGGTTTCTCAAAGCAAGAGGTTTCGTTCTCGCGATATCCACCCTCGAGCCTGGACGCCCATCGCGAGATTACTCGTAAGTGCTCGGCGCGCGAGAACTTCCGGACCGATTTTTATTTATTCCCGCATCAGTCTCGTCTGAAGCGTATTCGAATCGTCGGCTGGGAAATTCTGTAGTTCGTCGAGAACGCTTGTTGCGCGGAACCGACTGTTCGAGGATTGTTTCGATTTGAAGAGGACCTTTTTTCTCCCGCGGTTCGACGAGGTCGGCGAGAGGTCTCGTAGAGGAATTTCTATTCCACGGTTGCAGACGCGAAGAGCTGTGCGCCCTTTATTTTAGAAACGAAATCTGTTGCTGAAAGCAACGGCTGCGAATATTTTAGAAAAGCGGTGGCTGTTCGCAGAGAAGCACAGCCACGGGCGTCGAGCCTAACGAAGCGAGACGTTCGGATGGTCACTTGATGCGTCCGCCATGCTCGTGGCATTACGCGACCTCTAGAAAAGGTAATGACACCGTAACTAGCGTCTTGTTAGCGTGGCGAGCATGGACGTAGCTCCTCGTCGATTTTACGGTTACGCGAGGTATCCCTCGAGCTGCGCCGCGGGCTGTTTATAAAAAGGGTCCGTGAAAACGGTTTCCGGCGTACAAACTGGCTTCTCATTTACCCCACGCCGGCATTCGCGGAGTTGGTTGCGTGCAAATTTTGTCGCTCACCGTGGTTGTCGAGAAAGAAACTCGCTCGGCGTTATTCTTCGTTCTGACGCGCGCTTCATTTCGCCTGTTTCCCGTTTGTTTGTTTGAAGAGGAGCGAACGCCTCCGATGGAGAGGATGGTGCATCTCTCCTCGCCTTGGTTTCCGTTTCAACCGGCGGCGTGCTCCTGACGACGAGCGTGCGTAGCTCGTTTCGCGGATTACGCTCCGAATAAAACAGAAGCGCACCGTAAATGGCGCCGCGGTTTTAGTTCAACTGTAATTACGTTTTTAATTTATACGACCGAGGATATATCGCGCGTGGAATGTTGCGTAACGGTTGAACAATTTTTTTAAGATCGTAGAGCGACTCAAACGAAATTTCATGTACCTGTCAATTGTACTTGATACACGTGCGTGTATACGTATAGATTTTATTAGGCTCAACGATAGACAAGTTTCGAATATATGGGCATTGTCGCACGTAAATACTATAAAGATGCACGAGTAATCGAAACAGGGAAACCTGCGACTAATTTATTCGGATTTCCGTTTTAGAAGCATGGAAAACGAAAACGGATGACACTTGACCACGCGATACTCCGATTTGTAAGCCCACCGGGTTTTAATTATTAATTCCCGTGTTTTGTGTTCTTCGAGGAGGAGAGCTCGGCTAGAAATATTGCCCGCGTAGCGGCGTATTTCTGAAAGAGATCGTGACGCGGTCATGGAGGAACAGCGTGAACCAACGAGATCGAGAGATACTCGCGCGGTTCGCAGCAGGGCGTTCCAAGAATTATGTCTCTATGTTCTTCATATTTTTTCGATGTATGCCAGAACGTTGCAGCAGACGTCTCGTATCTACACGAGGAGAGAGAAGCGTTTAGAATTTACAGGGTAGATTCGACCCGTTTAAACGGAGATTTAAAAACATTGTTTCGAAGTTAAATGGACACCAATGATCTTTATGCTCGTGCTGTTCGAAATTATACAGCTTTCATTCTCTCGCAAGATAAATTAGACTCTGAATACTATGGAGAGTCACTGAAACGACGTTCCATCTCGCAAATAATCATTTAACGCATTCTGTGCCTCTACTCCCTTTTCTCGATGATTATAATCTTTGTATTATTGTAAAAATTGCAAATGAAAAGTGTCTAAAAGTCGATCCAGCACTGTCAACCGCCATGACAGTATCATATCACTAATAGTTGGAAGGTTAATGCACAATCATGAAACGACGTCAGTCAGAACGTCCCAAACGCTGACGGAAGCGAAAGGAACGAACCAGTTGAAGACTTGGCGTCTCTGCGCGAGGAAGGTTAAAGTGTCGCGGGCTCCTCGCTTGTATTACGCATTCTCTCTACGTGGAGAAGATTTTAAAAAGCCTTTCTGGTACCGGGCCCGGGGATTCTTTATTTATGAAGTCAAGCAGCATACGACACTCTGCTGAATTCGCCGTGTCCTTTCGACTCTGATATATAGAGACGTACTCGCGCCACCATGTGTACGAGTATAGAAACGGACATGGCAGGTCCACGAGGAAGGACGTGTCTATCAAACTGTGGCTTGGATGGGTTAGGGAATGCGAGTCGGTGCTGGAAATAAGGAATAAATCGTCTTTGGTCGACCAGAATGAATAATAAATAATTGAAAGTAGATGGTTGAAAATTTCTACTAACGAATGGATTATAATCGATGCGAGAGGGTGGTGAAAAAGATAATGAACAAGATAAATGGTGTCTCCTCCTGGAAAAATTGTTTCAAATGGCAAAAGGAATAAAAAAATAATTAGTTTCCGTTTTATTTCGTTTCGAGGATCGAATCATCCGTTACGATTTCTCTAAAAGATGGCGGAACGTTCCGTATGCGAGTCGCTCGCAGGAAGACGATTGGCTCGGACAAAAAAATCGAGCGAAACGCGAGTGAATATCCGCTCGTGCAGATTTATCGCGGGCAGAACAGTGTACACGCGCGACAAGTGGAACAACTCGAGGCGGAATAAAAGTTACGGCACGGGGGGGAACGTGATTCCGCGGCTCCGATAAGAGCAGGATAAATATAAGAAGGAAGAATACGTTCGCGCGAGCCGGATGTATCGGGCAGAAACCAATATCAATTCGCGAGCCGTCTGATTTATCGTGCCGCGCGGAATTTTCGGTTTCCACGCGGGAACTGGGTTATAAGCTGCGTTCCTTATCTTTGTCGCCGGAACAACCGCGATACCACGGCTGTCGATAAGAAATTTTGCGAACCATCGAATAAACTAACTTTCAAAACGAGAACACCCACGTACGTACAAAACATTCGTCACGCGGCTACAATCGAAAGCCAGAGAGAGAGAGTCTACTCTTACTTAATACGCACGATTACACACCACCTCTCATCCCTCAGAGATCAACGTTTCAACCCTCGCTACGCAAAGAAAAGAAGAATCGAACCACGGCAAAGGAGATTTCGAATGAGAGATCATTTTAATATAAACCCTTCGCACGTGGCTACCCTCGCCAACGAATAATTCCAGTCGCTCACTCGACGCAAAATACCCTCTTTAACAACAACCACCCCACACCCCTAATTAAACAAATGAAAATTAGTACCCGCGTTCCCGGAACATTCCACGAGCGTTCATCCCCTATCCCTCTCGCGGCAAATAAAATCCAACCCCTGACGGGCGCGCGCACCCGGAAGAGTCGCACAAAGGCGGGCAAACAACTCTTTCGCGCTTCTTCGTTATTAATCGAACTTACGAGAGATAAACGCAGTCGGGAGGGACTGGCGCAGTATTCAGGCTTCGAGATGATTACTGCCGCCTCTCGTCCGGGCAAAGAATAATACGGCTGGCTCGAGGGGAAAGGGTTTAATAAGTTTTCCAATTATTGTCGCTCGATATCATCATTCCCGTTGGATTGGGACGCTGGGAATGGCCAGGATGGCTGGCTCGAGGGATCGAAGGGGCGAGACTGTCACGGGCACGTGTTAGGCGACCTCCAACGGTTGCTAACCCCTTCGCCTCTCCCTCTGGCTCTCGTCTACCGCGCTGACCGAAGGTAGACGGATCGACGAACAGCCTCGTCGGGATAGCAGCCTTTTGACGTTGGTCTCGAGCATCCGTTTGCCGGATAAACAATTTTCTCGTCGACGGACGTGGAATAACAATCGTGCTGTCGACGATGAGGAAGATTCTCGATGAAATTTTTGGCAGCTCAAATGGGGATATCCTGGTTGTTCTAAGTAGTTTAGTCAGCGGCACGTTTCGTTGGGCGAGGTCGATTAGAATTTTCTTTTTGATCGTCAATTTTAAACGAGAGCGTCGTTTTTATTCTTGTGGTTCGTTTCGATGACTCTGCGAATTGTCATTGATTCATGGAAGGAATTCGCAAATTTTGGAAACGTCTCACACGTGAGTGAACAATCGAAAGAAAGTACAAGGACTAATATCGTAAGGAAAAGTCGGTTTCAAAGTATTCCTTTGGCAGTATTTCTAGATCCTTTCCAAGAATCGATAAAAAGGAGGGAAATTGAAGCTGCAATAAAGCACGTGCAGATTTAGGAAAGCATCGTTTGGGCTTGACGCACGAATAGTATTTCAAGTCGCGTAGCCTTTTGACGCACCCCTGTGACCTGGTGCCTCCTCGTGATCCCGAAATCGTATGCCCTCGTAGCTTTCGGTGTCTCCGATACACGTTTCTCTTTTCTACGAATTTTCGAGGTCTATCCCGGTCGAAAGAATCGCGGGTCCCGTATTTTTGTGCGGGAAGGGGAGGTTTCCGTTGGCAGATTTCAATATGTCCCTGGTGCCAGTTTGTTACACGTACAATGCTCGCAATTTTCTTTGACAGAAAATACGTTTCGTCAAATCTGACGTTAACAACCCTCTTACGATCTAGTAAAATTCACTAGCTGAAACTGGGTGTTTATTCGATATCATTAATACAGCGGAGGAACAGCAATTTGGATCCGTGGCTGGGGGAGCCTTTCATCGAGGGTTTAACCAAAAATATCAATTTCCACGCAGGAACAAAGCGTGCCGAACGGAATCACCGCAGAAATGGTGTAAAACTGTTACAGGCACGTATCCACGGGTGGTGTGCGTCGACGGGAAATCTCTGGCAACCAGAGGGTTAGCAGCGGCGCGCAGTGAGATTTTCTATTTACACGGACGCGGTCCGAGCGATCCGGGGCCGATCGATGGGACGAAAAAAATCGCCGCGAAAACCGGCGCACCGCCGGCGAACAACAACGATCTAGACGTAATTTCCATCTCTTTCCTGGCATTTAATTTCCGCGGAATTATCCGGCGAACGAGTCGCCGCTCCTCCCACGGCCGCCATTTCCACTCTGTAGTCATCGAACGCGAAAATGCGAAACGCTGGTGGTCGAGAACGTGGCGGGACGAGGAGAGAACGAAGGGGGGTTGGGACGCGGTAGGGTATGGGTGTTCGAACTCGACTGACAGCGAGAATTATTTCATTCTATCCCGTCCGAGGATCGGTCGCGAAATCTCGTCGGTGGCTGACTTTTTTCCCACCGTCCTCCCCGTCCTCCTTCCGTTCTTTCCTGCCTTTCGCTCGTTTCCCTCCATCGTGGCTCGAATCTGCTGCCACGACGCGGGTACACGGTTACGTTCTACTGTCGATCATACGTACGGGGGATGCTTGATGGATTCTGGCGGTGAGACGCGTTCTTAATGAATGCATGAATTATATCGTAAAATTAATGGCCGTCTGTGACGCGAGCTCTCGCGTCGCGGTGTCTGCAGATTACGAACAATGAACGTCTAAAACTCGTTCAGATTACGTCTCTCGAGGGTGTTGATATCGGATCCTGTACTTGTAATCTTCATTCGCGTCCACCTTCTCATTTGTTCGCGATTACTTCGTAGATTGTCTTCGAAACGCGTTGCTTTACCCGTAAAAACAGCCGAAAAATCGGAAAGCGCATCCCTGATTGACAGTCATCCCCCATCCGCGCGTACGAGGGCTTGAAGAGGTCCGTGACGGGAAGAAAAAAAGAAGGGACCAGCCTCGAGGACATTGTGCGGAAGAGTGCGCGGGTAAATCTGTCTGGGCCACGCTCGACCACGGAGATTATGGAAATTCCGAGAAACGGACACGACGGACCCCTGAAAAGGATAGCGGGCGAGCTGCATTCAGCCTGCCTCATCCGCATTGTGTTTGCCTACGAACGCCCCGCGTTCACCAAGGGTCCTTGTCAACGGGGGTTGCTCCTCCGCCGTATCGCCACCTTGCCCCTTCAGAGCCCGCGGCATTATTTTTTGACCGGCTGTTATTTCGAGCCGTCGTGTCGCGAGTGTATACACATACTTGTTACAATGTGTCCCTGTGGCTTTACGAGAGCCTGCAGGGTGACGTTCCGTTTGTCGCGGCTCGTTCAGTTTGATCGAACGATGATGATGACGTGGACGGAATCGAAGCTTCGAGGTAAGTACGCGTGCGACGCGTTTACTTGTCGTTAAAACTGCGAACGACGCGTTGCAGACGTCTGTGTTTCACTGTCCATTTCAGAGGGCTTAGACGACGACGATTTTTAAATGTCTTTAGAATATCTCGAGGTATACACTTTGGAATAGGACTTTAATGGATCCTGTTTTCTGATGTAAAGAAGAACGCATCGATAGGTTGACAAAAAAAAAAAATCCGACATCTTTGACTCGCACGCTCGAGGGATCCGTAATGCGGTCGAAGAAAGCAACCTTTCATTTCGCTAGCTGGCTTCTATGTAGAACCTGCCCTTTGAGCGTGGATCCAAGAATGCGAACGCGGACTAGACCCCTGGCACCTCGCTGCGACGAAAAACGGATTTTCCGCGCTGATGAACTACAATGGCTGTACAGCTTATTCCTCCCTCGGTCGCCCCCTCGTTCGTCCCTGTTCCAGTTTCACGTTTCCATGTGAAGTGAATTTGATGTATATTAATTCCCAAGAAACTCCGTTTCCCTTTACAACCATTGTACGCCTAATTCTCATTAATTACCGAATGCGCTATTAATAATACGTTGCTAACAAAAATGGCTGCTAGCGTTTTGCCTCTGCGTTATCGATTCGCGCGTTCCTCGTTAGAAACGAACGCAACGACATTGTAAGCGCGTTTCGTTTCTTCGTCGCGACTGTCGATGGTCCCGAAGGAACATCGTTTGTTCTCTTGCTCGGAGGTAGCTAATTATCGATATAATTGTCTCAGTAAATCCGTGTTTCTCCGGGGTTTTCAATTCCGCCTCCTTTGAGGGCTGATAATCGGGAATTAAGCGACGAAAGGACGAGAAACGGAAACTGGGCCACTTGGCCGTGTACCAAGCGCGCCGCGAAAGCCAATCGCCGAGCGGAACCGACGCGGTGCCGCGAGTTTAAACAGTGGAATTGCCCTCGGAATAAATAACAGGCTCGGCGATATTTATAGGCAGCTACTCAAATCCCGATCGAGTTCATTACGTATTTAATAAGAATGCTTCCGGCGACGAGACACCGTCTGGCTCGAGCCGTGGCCAATGAGTTCTTAACGAAAGACACCGTTCGACAAAATGTATTTCAGCTACGGGAAAATTGGCTATTAAATGGATGAAAATACCCCGTCGATCGCTAAACCGATCCCATTCCGCGTAGAAAGAATAATCACCTTTGTACGCGACGTATTTATGGCGATGGTTCTCAAATTATTTCTATCGATGAATCGACAATTTTTATTTCATTCTCAGACGACTCTAATTCCCTGTTTTCTTTACAATAGAAGAACACAAACTCTTATCGCCTCGATGAGTAACGTTCAAGTGAATGCAACGTAGGAATCTGTTATTCAACAAGAATAACAGTAACCCTAATTACCCCTGGAATCTAGCAACCTGAGAAAATATCTGGGTTATCCTACGCACCCTGCAGAACGTAGCGAGCGCCATTCACGTTAACTAACCGCGCTTCAGGTCAGACCCACGAGCGTCGAGCAGAGTCTAAAGCAGAACCGAATAGCCAGAGAAGTTCCGTGAACCCTGTCTATTTAAATCGCCTCGTTATCTCCATCTTGAGAAGCCGTTACTATTTTCCTTCTCATTTATTATACGACAGCATTGTGCGTGGCTCTCCGCTATGCACCCCTCCAGTCATCACTGGCAGACCCGTTCGGTATTAAATCGGCTATCTCTCGAAATCTTCGCCCGGATCGTGTTGCTTCTATTTTTTCCATGACAAGGGCTGGCCCTGGTAACCCGATAGTTTTCCTCGTGGATCCCCGAGGACCTGCACGCCGCGCTGCAATTATCCGATTTGTCACGGCGGATACCTTCCCCTATCGAGGCGTTGTAAATACGAGCCCTGGTATGATTCAGTCGATCGCGGATTAAATAAGGTGAGCTGAATGGAGGTGAAACCTTTACGCGCTGGCGATCGTCGCTGATTGTATCGCGCGTACAATCGTGAGATTTCACAAGTGCCCCCCCAAACAACCCCTAGCTCCCCTTTCTTGTAATCCCCGTACAGTTAGTAGGTATTCGCTGCTCGTCGACGTTATTACACGCCGCCAGATCGATTTGTAATACCTTTTCGCATACTCTTCTACATCTACGAGGTTACGAAGAGATTACTTTCCCGCTTCTATTCGTCCCTCCTCCACTTTGTGTCTACCAAATATCAGGGACATCGTGTATAAACCATGCTATGAATCAAATTTATACCACTGCGTATATTGGAAACCTTGAATCTGCCTAAAAAATACTTTTAACGACTTCGAGAGAACTTCTCGAAAGCCTAATCTTGACTAAAAAATTCCACACGCGATGGCGGTCGACGCTCTACCGAAGAGGGACAGTCTGGCGACGCGTTCTCGACGTTTAAACGGGGAAAGCGGACGAGCATCGCGCTTATTACCAGGGCCCCGTGTCAACCGGTAGGAAAAAAGATGAATTAAGCGGCGAAAGATGGGGTGGGTTGGACGCGGGGGATGAAAATCGTGGGGTGGAGCAGATCAAAGGGCGTTCGCGACAGGGAACCGGCGGATCTCACGGAGGATCTCCTTTCGCGCGTTTTCGATTCGCGCTCCACAGGATCGTATATTATCGTCGTCCGTCTCCTGGATACACTCAGGGAATCGAACGTAGGACGGGGCGACGGTGGACGTAGCCGACCTCGCCGCCCCGAAATTTATTAGCTCTAATTCCTTTCATGTCACGGTCAAAGGTAAATCCCCGCTCGCCACGGACACCGTCCTTTGAAAAATGTCGCGAGGGTCAGGCGGCCTCTGCCTCGCGCCACGAATTCGAATTGCTTTTGGATTATGAGCTATTGTTTCAGGACCTCGCGCAGCTGGCCCGCAATATCGAGTGTTTTAAAGAGATTGCTACGATCTCCGGAGGTGGCTAAAAGCATGATTAATTGAGTTCCTCCGAGTGTCAACGGTTCCTGTTCATCCGACCGTGATTTATATATTAATTTTCGTCCTAAGAATTGTACCAATGTACTGTATAATATTATCAGCAGAGAATTGCACGATAACAATAAGGATGGCGACAGAATGATGCATCGTCGAATTTGAAAAATCCACTTCAATCGAGGAATAAACTGGACGCGATCGTTTCAGATCCATCACGTTCGATTATTCCGGAAACAAAAGAATCGAGGAAAAATGAGATCTTTATTAGAAAAAAGTCACGGTTCCAACGTCTCTGTCCAACTTGCGATTCACCTCACACTCGCAACATTCACCTCGTCGTCAAAAATCCGACTGATCCACCGCAAAAAAAAATCCTGCTCGTTTTTCCTCGATCCCTTTCGTTCGTTACCTCGATTCATCAGACGCGTATCCAAGGGGTGGCGAGAGCCTACGTACCTGCAACACAAAAAGAGAACGACGTGTCAGATTAATACGATCGTTCCACAGGCAAAGGGAAGAAAATCGAAGGAAACGCTCGGCCTCGTCGAGGAGGGAACCGTTCGACCACGCTCGCGAGGGGGTTGCGCGAGGCAAATAAATTATTTTTCCCCCGGCTCGCGTACAAACAGGACTGCGAAGGGAAAAAAACGCTCGCGTCTCTTAATGAACACCGGTCGGGTGTTCCTTTGAGCGTTTCTTCCGGAATTGGCTCGGGTAAATTCGTAGATGAACATCGACGATCATCCCTGACTGGTAAACGTTGGACCCTGGTCGCGTCTCGTGGTTTATTTGCAGCATCCGATTTATTGTCAGAAGAAAACTCTGTAATATTGACCACTAATCGATCGTGGAATTCGTCGATGCGTAAGCTCGTATAAAATGTTCAGACGTATTTGGCAGAAATTTTGGGGGGATGAATGAAACTGATGTAAGCTGATGAACAACATTTTATAGCGTTAAGAACGAAACGATTTTTGTTAATGTAACAGCGAAGTTCGCTTCTGGGACGATACTCGAGACTGTCGCGTGACACTCGAATTAATGTGGACTGGTCGCTTAGGGTTCGCGATTAAACGTTCATCGCGCACGCGAAAGGGTGGCAGAGATTACTTCTTTTCCACGACTGTACGATTTATTAAAATATCAATCCGTTTCATTTGAACTGGATACAAATAAATAAAATCACACATCGCTTAAATTTCCTCGGTTTTCGACGTTCTCGAACATCATACTCGCGATCGCAGGCGGACGAGTAGAGCGGATCCAAGTCCAGGGAGGATTGCCGTTGGAGTGGCGTAACGTACGAGCGTGACGGTCACGCGATCGCTGGTTGAACAACCTTCGAGACGATATACGACTATTCGATATTAGCATTTACAATTTCGCCGCACGCTAAACACGCTGGCAACCCCATCGTGTAATTTACCCCGCGATAGTCGCGCATTCGCGTTAACTTAAGCTTCAAGTTCAACTCTTAATCGTTCGCGATTACGATCTGTTCGAACCGTTACATTTATTAATATCAAACTTATACTATTTCGAACTCGCTCAACGATCGTACGTGCAAGATTAGAAGACAGATAGAAAGACCTGTTAAAATTATATAAAAAAACACCCATCTCTAAATCGAGAACGAGCCACGTCCCACGCAATTCGCACGCAAACACTTGAATCGTTCCGCGTACTCGACGCTCCTCCGACCTACTCTCGAACCTAAAATCGATCCATCCGCAAGCTGTACCCGCGAGTATGTTTCGCCAACGAGGCTCTTTGTATTCCGAGTCGCGGTTAGATCCTTCTGCACGCAAGGATTCTCGTGGCTCCCTTTTACGCGGCCGTGTAGGAGAGATCGTAATCCTTTCGGCACTCGTCGATCCCCGGCTAGGAATCGTCAATGGCCGGTAATTTTCGCCGGTGACTCCGTGATTCTTGAAACGTTAATCTGCCGTGGCTGGAGGGGTTCGAACCACTCGAGGATCGGAGCCGAAAGGCAAGGGTTGAGGGATTGCGTTTACCGCGAGGAAGCCAAGATGGAGGGGACGCCTCGCGTAATCCCCTTGATGAGCTGCTGCCCTACGCGAGAGCGGAGAACGCGCGCCTTTGTGCCTCGCTCCATCCCTGTCCCTCGAGCGCGTTTCAGCGGCAAGTTCCAGGGTCGTACTCGCGTTCTGCCACCTCCTCCTCTGGCTAGGGGTGGATTTCGGGTGGGTTCGGTTTCGATAGTCGAACGAGGGACTCGCGGTTCGAGGTTTCGTGCCACGGAGCGACGAGTTCGGGGACTCTTCTCTGGGGGATGTTGCGGGCTCTGCGTGTTGTTGGGGCGCGCGGAGTCGTGGGTCGGATGAATTTTCGTTTGCTACAGCGCGTCGAAAGGCTGTACTTATGGCGATTATGGTATAATTTACCATTACGAACCAGGAAATAACATATGGAACCGTGCTCGAAGAAAGTACAGCGGTGATAATGAAATTTGAAACGCAGCGTCGATTAATTGGAACACGGGTAATAATAATCACCGTGCTGTACCTCCATTTGCATGCGACGTCATTAACGATACCAGAACCAGAACCAAACGTATTTTCCATCCGCTCGCCCCACCGTTGGGCCATTTGCCTGCAACTTCTTCCAGCCACCGGACTCATTAACCCAATTCGCCGGCTCCTTTAGTCGAAGCCTCGCTGCAGTGTGGGTAAAAGTAACGCGGCGAACGTTAACCGCGACGAAAAAACGAGCGACTGGAACCGATGCGCCGAACTGGCCCTCCGTTAATTTCAGTAGCCGCGACAGGAGAAGAACGAGGCGAGAACAAGGTGATCGAAGAGTGACACGATGAAGTATGAAGATATAGAGAAGCTTGCATTTTCTCCTCGCTACCTCTATCGCTTACAATCTTTACACTCAGTGATGCGAGTCACAGTTAAACGATAAAACACGACGATTCTCCATTTGAATCGATTTTAAAGTCCCACAAATACCTCTAACGTATTACACGTGGCTCTCCAGCGGCAGCTCGCTCATCCCACTTTAAACAAACCCCATCGTCCCTCTCTGGACTCCCTTTTTCGATCTCCGACCGCATCGTCTCGCGATACAGCGAGGTATCCATCGATATTTCGGTAATGAGCTCGAGTTTCTGGCCAGCTAATCCGGATTCCAGGTCTGACGAGCGCAGCCACGATATACCGTGGAGTCGTTGGATGGAGCAACAGATATCGTCAGGACGTTTCACCGTGGCTTAATGCAAGAACTTTCGACGACTCGATGCCTCCGACCACTACGCGCGCGCACCTTCTAATTGCGTTCCGACCAGAGGAGTACCTACACGGTCCGCGCGCGCGTTATTGTTGTCATGGAGTGGCGGCATTGGCGGTTGGTTTATGAGTTGGCCCCCGCGGGATTGGTTTTCGGGTATTTTGTTGAGTTGGATCGGTGAGTGGATTGGTCTGGGATTGCGATGTTTTTGGATAGAGGTGCCGGAGCGGAATGGAGTGGCGAGACCGGCTGGATTGTTGTAAGTTGCAGGGATTTAAGTTGGAGTGGTTAGCCGGGCAGGGATCGCGGTGTGCGTTGGGAATCGTGGAATTGAGAGGGGTAGTGGGTGATGCTAATTAAATAGGGAAATCGCTCGGATCAGCCTCGAAATTAACGTGCCTTTTGTTCGGTACGAAAGAAGTTTCGTTCACCACCTTGGTTGAATATCAAACTAATCCACATTCGTTTACAGTTATTGGTCAATATGCGAGGTACACGTATTTGCGTATCTCGATGCGAAATTTGGTTAGTTTAAACATGGCATGAACATTATAATTGAACTAATATCGCTAGTTGGAAAAATAGAAAAATCGTACCAAAGGCAAACACAATCCTATCGTCCTACTTTATCTAGTTTCAATCATTACCCTCCGCTTCCATCTGCCAATTACTCCTTGTTTATCCACCCAGCACGATAGACCACGGGACCTAAAACTGCGGACTTTCACTCTAATCGCAACAGAAATTGCCAGCGCGCCGTCCACCCTACGCGCTCGTTGCATGCACAGAAATCACGCACCGGACACGTTACACCGTACCCATCAAATTAACCCCACCGAGCCGCGTCCCCTGTGGCGCGATATCAACGTTAATTACATCGAACCTCTCTTATGCATTTCTGCGGAATCGTGGCTCATCTGGCATCGTAGCTAGCAACGGTTATCTCGCAGGGCCAGACGAACGCAATCTGCATTCGTCTATAGCGGAGGAAAAGGTGCCCCGTAAGTTCCTCCTGAACGACACGATCGTAATTACTGCCACTGCTTGGTCTGCTGTACCAAACACGGATCGCTAGAACCATTCGAATCCAACATGGTAATTCACGAAAAACACAAACGCTACAGAAATTCTGTCATCATTGTACCAGTTATCTCGCTGAGTTTCGAGCAGACGAAGGTTGGTCACCAGAACCTATGGTCGAGGACTTGCCCAAGTTCCAAACAGAGCTCCCAAGTTCGGTTGATTTAATATACCCGTCCCGTGGGAGGCGGTGGGATCGTCGCGCGACAATAAGTGGCTCCAGCGATCCGGACTCGTTCATTACGCCCGGTTTGTTTATCCTTCCATCTGTCCAACCCGGTGATCCTTTAATAATCCTCGAGCAGCCGGCCGTGCCCTTCCGTTTGGACCCTTTCACGCGCGGAGAGACCCTCGAACCGCGGCAGGGCCCTGAATTCAGGCTTGTTGAAAGCGACGCGGGCATAATCGGTGCTCGCGCGGGTCGACGTAACCGCGGCGAACCTTCCACGACCGGCCGGTTCTCGCTCGGTTCGTGACGCGCCTCGAGCATCGTTTACGCTCGGCTGCGTCGGAGAAAGGCGGATATAGGGAGGGTGGCTGCGACGAAAAGCGGGGAACGGGGGTGGAGGCTGGCTAGAGGGGTAGAGAAACGGGGGGGTGTGCGAGCAGATTGGTGCGAGACGCGACAAAGTTGGCTCTGAAATCCAATTAATTCAGCCTCTGTCGTAGACAATACGGTCGCCATCTTGATTTGGAAATCTAATTTAGCCGCTCTTTATTTATGATAACGCCCGCCACTTATTGTACGTCGTGCCGGTACAAGGGTTCGACAAAGGATTGAAGACGATGGAGGGTGCCGTTGTCATATCCAGCTTAGACGCGGCGGGGTCTACGCTTTGCACGCCGCGCAGGATCCTCGCGCGGCGAGGGTCCTTTACTTGATTTTCTTTAATACTCTCGTTTTATCAACGACGATGACGGTGGTTACGATGGTTTGTCGTGGAATAACAAGATTTTTATCGAAGTTCTCGTCCCAGGATCGATAAAAGGAAGAGTGTATCACTAGCAACGTGTACGCGGAAAGACTACGCGAGAAGTGATTTAATTGATTCCGAATATCAGTCTTTTCAGAAGTACCTTTTTCTTCCATTCGTGCGATACAATTCCACGCAACGAAACACCGTGGTACTGTGCTAAATTCTCAATCGATACACTGGATACCATCGATGAAACTTAAATCGGTAGCGCACAACCCCCGCGATGCGTTTCGTACCTTCCATCGCGATTCCTGGTTCCTGGAATCCCTCCTCGAGCTACAGACCAAAGTCCCTTCTTTTCCATGCTATCCCGCCGCCTAATTGGCGGAGGGCTTATGAAATTTTATGGCGTAGTTATTCTGTTGGTCCGGCGCGATTAACGCCGCGAAGAAATTAATATTTATGGGGTGGGGGGAGGCCTCTCGTTCCTCGTGGCGTAGGAGCGTTAATCAATTTCGCGCGCACCGTCCGCTTGTCTATTAACCAACGAACACGGTCTTGCCATTAAGGAGATTTGTCGCCGATAAAGCATTCGTAACGGCGGGCCCGGTGTCTTATTGCCCGCCACCTTTCTGCGTCTGACTGGCCCCCAACCCTCACCGTCGATCGTCGATTAGATTATATATTACAGATAACGACGCAGCGTGGCCAGGATATTGGCACGGATGCAAAGTCGTCGAAATTGTACGTTCGCGAAATAGTACGGTTACTTTGGTCATTCGTTGGACACTTGGTCTGGTTGACCATGTGACTGATAACTCAACTAGAACTACGAATCGTGAGGTGCTGATAACTCTGAATGGGTTTAGAATTAGTGGATGAGAAAAATGAGTTTATATTCTGGCTATTGTTCTTCGAAAGTGAGGATGCATCGCAACGAGCAAATTTCAACCTCCAGTTACCACAACCCCTACGAATCTTCACTATACATGGGATATGTCAGTAGCAATTTCGACGAAAGGCATGCATGGACGTCCTCGAAATTGAGGGATCGAATGGAAGCCAAAATTCGAACGATTCTCGTTTCTTCCAGAGGGTAGCCCCCTCGCAGTTGCGACTGAGGAATTCCCAAAAGAATTTCCATAACACGTATCCGCCATTTAGACGAGGGGTAGACGCAAAAACTCAATCGCGCTAGGTCGCACCTTTGGCGATATATCGAAAGTGGAATCCTTCCATTTCTTCAGCGATGGGGTTCGAGCGTTTTGGCTTTTTCGACGAGAGGATGTTCGTCAATCGACTCGACAAGAGATACCACGTAATCAGGTGTCTCTCGTTAAGCAAGAAATTTTCGTACGTTCCAGGCAACTGCTATAAATACCAGACACGAGTTTGTTAACGCTGGTAATTCAACTAGAAAGCTGTCTTATAGCGTTTATCGTCACAATACCGGGCCGTGTGCTGTTTGACGATCTCTTGATCGTTCCACCAGCCGCGCTCTTCAAACAGACCCCACAATTATATCAATTTATCTAAAGAGCGGCGGTACGACACGAGAATGGGGCAATTCGTCATCTATTGACAACTCGGTGCCTCGGCACAATTAGAGGTTACAGATTGGATACACTTAAACCGAATGAAGAACGTAGTGTCAATAAGAGCTCTTTCTATTGTACCGCAGAAAAAAAATCGGTTCCATTAATGGCGAAGTGGATAAAGGGGAGAATCCTCCTGGGCTAGCGCTAGTAGCGAGTGGCGTTTTGACGACATTTAAGTGCCGTTTATTCACTTGTAACATATTGCGCTGATACCAATTTACAGCGTTAAAACTTGTTTTCTCTACACTCTACGAGCGATATTTTTCACTCCACATTCCACTATTCTCGCTCGACGGCTGATAACGTCCGCGCAAACAATTTCATACGATAACCAAACCGTATCGTTCACGCGGAAATATGCAAAAACGTCCGCCTACGAGAAGCATCTTACCTGCTCGACGTTCATTTGCATATTCTTGCGTTCAATAACAGCGTCGTTCGCTCAGTTTTCGTAGGTATAACAAACTACGTTCGAGAACACAAGCGGAGCGTTCGCTGTTCGTCAGAAATTGTACCAGCCAGCGCGTGGTCCCGCGATAACCAGTTCCATTTTTGCCTCCACGACGAATGATATATCAATTAACTCGACGCGCATCCCTCCAACGCGCGTCTCGTCACGACCGTCTACATCTGTCCTCGTTAAACGTTACAATATCGTTACCACGATCGATCGCGAGGAGGTTAAGCAACGAGGAGGACCGCGTCGCGTAGCGTGCCAAGGGGACCGCGAGCGAACCTCTCAGGGGACGAGGAAGAAGAAAGATGGCCGCGAGAACGGAGGAGGAGAAAAGAAGCGAACGCCGTCTCCCGACGACGGTGGTACCCGAGATGCTTCCGGGAGCCAAGAAGTACTTTCAACCACTTGCGTTCAATTACCAGTGGCGAGGTTATGTCGGGCTTCTCGTGTCGAGGCCGTAGGAGTGGTCTGTTCGTTTCTCTCATCCCTCTGCCGCGGCAGGCCCGCTTACGAATCTCTTTTAGCTAACGTCTCACCCCCGCCCCCGCGTCGAGCTCGCCCTGCTCCAACTTCCCCGTCGTACGTCGCCGCTATCGGGCCATCGCCATTAAGGTGTGCGTCCCGGGTGAACTTCGAGTTTACCCAAGACTGGACACCATTTCGAGCGCGTCTAATCGACCAGGTCTTAATGAAAATGATCCCTGCCGCAGGCCCCTCTCACGGCGGTTCCCGTCTCCTAGACTCTCGTTCCTTGGCCAACGTCCATTTCGTTGTTTGTTCATTCGGCCGTGGTACCGGCGATACCAACGACTCGCACTTATCGTTCTCGCGGGGGCCAACGAGGAGTCGAGGCGGAGGATTCGTTGGACTGTGTAATTATGAGAGCAGACAGTGGCGTTACTTACGGATAATCGAGCTTGCTAATTGCTGGTCGATATTGCAAGAAGACTGTAATCGACAATGTAATAGACATACGTCCTCGTGTAATCACCTTGGCGAGATGTAAATATTCGAATCTCGAGGAGGACGCGTTAGCTCGTTAGACGAGGGCTGACGTTAACCTGAATTCACTCAGCCGTTTCGTTGTTCACTATGCTGGGCCCATAAGTCGGCGAGTTTTACGAGGCGTGCGATGCCCGCTTGTTGAAACATTCAGAAGATTAATTTGAATGAATGACAGACTGGACGTCCCAGTCCCGTGGGAGGGACTGGTCTACGCCCCGGTGATTGCCGCTGAATGGCCTCTTGCTTTTGCACCGGTGCACTCCTCTCTCTCTCTCTCTCTCTTACTCGACCTCGCTTCCTCCAGTTCGTTGCAACCGTTCCGTTTCGGCGAGCCAACGTTGCTGATTCGAGCCGCGTGAAATTGCTTCCCGAACAGTCGTTTACTAGCGTTTAATTAGGGGACGCGCGGAGGATGACAGGCTGAGGTTCACCTACTGGCGAGATCGATCATGCTCTTTTCCTTTGAATTTCGATTTTGGATATCACGAACCAAGGGACCAGTACGTTGTGCCTCGTAGAGTTCGTTAAAATGATTATTTATCACTCTGAGAAGGGGAAGAAGAGAGGAAGAACGTGGGTTTCGTGTAATTAACGGCGAATTCGGCTAACCAGCGAACGCAGCTGCGAGGGACCGAAATTACAGGACAAAAAGACTGTGACCCAAATTCGGGATGTCGTTACAAAGTTTTCTTAGGATGGGGCATCTAATTCCGAGAAATCACAGGGAAGTACTGCCGACTTTCGTTGGCACCCGGCAGGTGCTTCTCTAATTTGTGTCAACCGCTTATTAAATTCCGAACTGGATTACCGTAATCGCGGGTGGAATTTCCGGTCCCGCGGTCAGAAACTTCGCCACCTTCGAATTTTTCCTCTCGTTCGAACGTTGCCGCCGCGCGCCAACCCCTCGTCGCGCTGTTACCCTACAATTTACAACCAGACAGGTGTATTTCCGGTTTCGTTCACCAAGAGACCCTCATTTTCAAATACACATTCAGCGTCTTATATCTCGTATAACGCAGACGCAAATAGTAACTAATAAAATTAAAAGAGAAGAACCTCGATATCGTTGAAGATATAATTTAAAAGACATCGATTATCCCGCGTAACCTTGAATCCACCCTCGACACTTGAAGCAATTCCACGGTTCTTCGCCGATGCTACGCCATTGGCCGTAACCCCTCTGTACGTCCATATAACTTTCAAGAAGTCGCTATCCCCTCGACACCGACGATCGCGGGTCAAACGGGCGACAAAAAAAGAGTCAGACAAGGTGACAACACAGGCCGAATAAGATCAGAGCCGTGTACCCTGGTGTCGCGTCGAGCTAATCAAAAATTCATCGCCGCCCCGTCGGTTCCCATCTCCGTCGACTCGACGCCACTTTTATATCCCCCGCTCTATTATGTACGTCATCGGGTATGGCCGTATCGCAGCGCGCAGATGCATCGCTGGCAGGGGTGCAAATAGGACGCAGATTTCTCGAGACCGTCGGTCCCGGGGCGCGTCTGTTTGTCATAAAGGAACCATTTCCAGATCTGGATCGGCCTCGACGAGCGTCGACGGCTCTGCGTCCGAGTGTCCTGCCAATTTCCGGCGACCCTTCGCGGACCGTATCGAGTCGAGCGATCCTGCTGGCCAACGCGATCCTGCTGCGAGCGTGTTCGAACGCTGGCCGCAAAGGGTGGCTGCTGCGCGTGCCACGGATACGTTCTCGGTGGAATTCTTTCTTTGAGAACCTTTCAAATGTCTCGACCGAGAGAAAAATATATGGAAATCCTCGTGGAGCTAGTAGCTTCGCTCGTGTGCCTGCTTCAGCCACTGGTTCCAGTAATTGGTTCGAACGGAAGTCGACATTTGTGTAGGATAGAACGGAGGACTGACAGTGATTTAGGTTGACAGTTGTCACTTCTGATTTCGACTGACGTACAAATTTTATCCAGCCCGTATACGGGCTGAACGAGGCTGAACCGAAGATGGCTGAGTAAATGGCTCGATCACTTTCGATTCGAAGATTGTGCATAAATAATCGAGGGAGAGGAAGCGAGATGTCTCTCGTTGAGAATGGAAGAAGCAAAGAAGCAATCGTCCAAGAGTGTACAGAATGCGAGCTGAATTCAAATTGTTTCGCGCCACTATCGTTGCGCGCTAAAAGGGGTTGAAGTAGTCGAGTCAGTACGGCTGATGTACCACGCGCGGGGGTTGTTTCCTGCCGCGGTTTCTGCCGCAGTCAGCATGACGATGATTCCGAGTCATGCTGATCCGGAAGCGCGTGCCGCGGTTAATAAGGTGGCGGTGCAAACGCGGCAGGTCCGCGGTGGAGTTAAGGGGATTAAACGGCGGATGATCTTCGTGCACTTTCGAGATCATACGGGATTAAAATGACGGTGTACCTTGGGTTTCGCTGGCATAGGTTTCCGTCGATTGGATAAAAGTGGAAATGAGCGTAACCTCTTCTCGCAGGCTACGTTCCTTCGAGTATTTAATTATATAATTTTTAACATCTTTTATAAAAATTAATAAGCGTATTTCGTGTGCGTCTACGTCACGCGTATATCTCGCGACAAGAAAAAGAGGAAGATCGACGCGTTTGAATTTTCCGTGGACCATTTGACCTTGTATAAAAGACCCTATGTCACTGTAAGTGACTTCTCGAGAAAATAAATGCTAGCACGTCTGGAGATAGTGACACCAAGAAACCATCGAGGTCCTTGTTCCTTGTCACTTCTTATTTATGACATTCTAGCCGTCCATCGCGCGGAGACCGTACCCCGACGTTCAGAGCGCTCTAATTGATATACACATTTTCCCACGCCCGGACACGTTCCGTTTATAAATTGCTGACACAAACCTCGAAATACCACCCGCACCGAAATAATTAAAAGTTAAGCCAGTAGTGCAATAAAAAAAGCCAATAAACCGTAAATCCATCAAACGATAAACCACCAAATCACTAAATAATTCGCGGCGCAAGCTTCCCTTCCTAAAACCACGCTCGAATGGCGTTACCACCCAACTATAAACCCCAAGTCCATCAAACGGTAGCACCATCGAATTTTCCTAGCTCGCACACACACACACCAACGCGAATCCAACCAGCGTTCCACGAGAAAGGAAGAAAAAATACAGTTAAAGAGAAGGCAAAGCGTGGCGAGGTTAAAAATCGCGAGTGGCGCGAGGCGATACCGGAAACAGGGGAAGCCCGGCGGCCTCCGGTGGGCCACGCGAGCACCCCGCTCGATTATTGTTCCCGCTTTACGAGTACTTGATCCTCTCTCCACGCGAGAAACGGAAATGCTCCAGCGGCGCGGGTGGCGCGGGAGCGAATTTTCGTAAAAGATCGCGCAACAATGAGTCGGCTGAAAGGATCGGCTCGACCTACTTCGCCGGACCGGAACCCAGCCGATTTTAGACGCCAAGTTAAACCGCGGAGCTTTTCAATCAACTTTCCCCGGAAAGTTTCACGAGTATGGCGGAATTGGACTTGCCGCGGCGGGGTAAATGGCGCGTCGCGGGGGGAAGTGGATTATTTTCCAGTGGTTCGCTCGATCCTTCCCCGCTGAGAATAAAATCTATACAACGGATCTCTGTTAACACCGAAATATTCTCCACGAGAAATTTCCAAATACTCTGATCATCTCAAAAGACATATTTATTTTCAGTTCCACATTACCTCGATCATTTCATTTAAGAAGCGTCAGATGAACTGTAATTTGGGAAAATGTGGAATTGTAATTTATGTTCGTTACTTCAAGTGGACAAGAGTGGCTCTGAAAATCTCCCTGATCCATTCTCACCGCTGAAACTCGCCATTTTCGAGTCGTACACCTGCTCGCCATCGACTTGAACGTCCTCGAAGGGGAGCGTTGCTCCTCGAGAGAACGGAAGCTGGGTAGCGAAGGAAGAGAGGCGACGAGACGACGCTTGGTGGCTGCTATCGTCGTCGGGAACAAGTCGCTGAGAAAAACTGGCCCGACCCAGTTTCCAGCCCGATACGATGACCGTAGCCGGCGAACACCGCTTCGAAACGATTTATGTACAGACTTTTTCCACCTCTGTCCTATTTTTTCCCCACTTTTTGCCCGGTTTAGTTCCCTCTGTCGATAGATGCAATCTTTTCACGCGAGATTTAACGCGGATGAGAAATAGAGGACGCGAAACTGCGGAGTTCGTTGCGTTTTCCGTTGTCGCGGAACGATACCTTGCCAATCGGACATTTTGTTTCGCAACTTTTTGGGTAACGCGAGATAGAGACAGTTCTTAACGATTTAACAGCTGATCAGACACGTAAGAAACTACTTGCTGTTGATTATCAACATTAGATGACCAACAGCTTGCTTTGTGACTAGTTCTTGCTGTCTCTCGTAGACTAATTAGTCTGTTGGATGTTTCATTTCACGATAAAACCACAGTCTCGAGCCTGATCAATTGAAATGCACCCAGAAGCAGTCGTTTAAAGTTCGCGCAAACATTCGAGGATCAGCTGCAGCGGAGGATATCAATCGCGACTGTCTAAATGGAGCAGGTCCGCATAAATATTGCACGGCCGCTAGCCATTCTGATTTCGAACGGACAGAGGAAAATTTTCGAGCCGCAGACGTATCCCGATATGGCGGACGATGATTGACGTCCTGGCGAGTGGACGTGAGCGGAGGATCGTACGAATTTTCGTCCCTTTCGGCGTTTCCCGGTGGATCCTTGAAACGCGACGTTTCGAATCGAAGACCGGGTGAACGCGAGCAGAGCTCTCTCTTCGTCGAGGCGAATTTTAATCCGGGGAAAGTTCGAACGGGGTCACAGAGCGGGGAACTCGGCGAATTAGTTCGTCACGATCGTCCGATAACTTTCGATCGTTTAAAAGGCTGCGGATTCTGCAACTTCCAATATCTAGATGGAAGAAAAGAAGTGGTTACAGCGGCGCGAATCAATTCCTTTCGATCTTTGCTGACCGAACTCCATCGTTCCCTGTTATCGCGATTTCCACGCTATTTTGATTAATCAAATTTCAAACTAAATCGGGTGAATTTGAAATTGTAAAAAATATCCAGCGTCATCTAACGTCGAACTACGGGGCACCTGTTAGACCGTCTTCGAACGAAACCAACGGTCCCTCGAGCCGTGTCCTCCTGTCCGTCGAACGCTATCTGGCATCTGCGAGGTATTAAAAGCGGTCGCGTATGGGGAGGGACGCGACGGCGAAAACATTATTTCGTAAGAACAGAGGCGGGCTTTGTGAGCGGGACAGTTTGAAGTGCGTCCATCAGGGAGCAGATGCCGGGGGCGCACGAGTGCCGTTGAATCATAGATTCCTAGATTACAGGCTGACTGGAAGGAAAGCGAGAAAGGACCTCGCTGAAACGCAAGAGGACGGGATGAGAGGGTGTCGGTGAAACGAGAGTCGGCTGGAGCCAAGGGGGTAGGCGGAGGGCTCGGTTGATTTAACGGAGAGCTCGTTTCTGACGAGGCGACTCTGTAATTTTGTTACTCCGCTGCTTTTTGCCTTTTCCAACCCCACCCGCCTCCTTTTTTGCCGGATGGAGGGATGAAAAGTTGGCGCTCGCGACAGTCCCGATTTGTAAATAAGGACGTCTGAAGGAGCGCGATTGAAATCAGGACCGACGGTTTATTCTTGGTTTCTGTCCTGTCCGACGCTAGAGCTTTCGAGTCATACGTTCGATAGGAAGAGTAGCCTCCGCTCTACGACGTCGCCTCCCTCGTTCGTTTATTTTAGCTGCCTCTGGAACAATATCCACCGCGCGTACCTTCGAATGGGGAATAAAAAACTGTTTAGAGGCGCGCGGAGTTTGAGACGCGGTCGGAAGAAGAGCGGTGTGAAATTATTGGACTTTCGTAGGATTTACGGCTGTTTTATGGCCCGAGCCTTTGACGTAGAACACATGGCCCAGCCATTCAAGGGACAGAGTTGGAGCCGCTATTGGGTGTAACAAGACCGACTGTGTACTTGGAGAAGAGCAGTAAAGATGGAGAACACCAGTCGAGTACCGTTCGAATCTGGAAATCCGTGGGACACCTTGGGATCCTCGCTTCGAAATGACGCGCGGGTAAACTGTAACGCGAAGGAGTTCGAGGAGCTCGCGCAACCTCCCAATTCGTAATCCTCTTTATCACTCGCGCGTTACACGGCTACGATCGAAAAGATATTCATCTTTCGTACATTTCTCTTCGCAATAATGGAAAACATTGCGCGTGGTCACGTAGAGCTTCATATTTTTCAAATATTTCCCGTACGGTCTAGACATTTTTTCTGTTAGTTATTTCATACGAATTCCTCTTGCTCCCTCGTCCCTTCGTACGTGCATAGTTCCCTTCTTTCTCTCTCTCTCTCTGTCTCTCTCTCTCTCTCTCTCTCTCTCTCACAGACCCTCTCTCTCTATTATTTTACATCGCGTTGACAGGATTCATGCCCGGACCGCGAGGCGACGCGCGGCCAGTTTTTATTTCGCTAATTATTGGAATACCTGAATGCCAGTCAGTTTTATTCGCGTCCCAGGGGGAATTTTCATTAGCAGCAGTTTCAATAGCGGCGTGTATGCCACTTTACTGATTGCGAGCCGGCCACAATGGCCGGCGAGCGCTGCGCTCGCCGCGAGGATCGCCATTACGAACTGAGCCGCGTGAAATATCGTGGCCAATAAAATTTCATGCCCCCCCGAGTAATTCTATCGTTGCTCACCGCCGTCTGTCGAAGACACGCTCCCGCTGTACGTACCCGCGAAAATTTTCGAACATCCCCCGCGATTTACGAACGAGCCACCCCTCGTGCCCAAGCGTATGAACTGCTTCGAATCTCTCGCGTATCCTCGACGTATCGCCATTGCTATTCGTCTCAGAGATTCTTTGATAGCTGTTCGACAATGCGTTCGTAGTAAAATACTATAACGCGAGGTAGTAAACCGTCGTAACTGTGAGGTACTGTAAATAATTACACCATCCGGCAGAAGTTACGCGTGTTGACTGAACCTCGACGGAGAACAGCGGCAAACATCCCACGAAACCCCAAGCAATCTCTCTGAAAGACAGCCAACTGGTTCTCGAGCGTATCATGTCTGGCGCGTAGCGTCTCCCGAAACCAGGGCTTGTTTCAATATTTTCGTTCGCGCGAAGAATTTGTCGGCGATCCGGCCGGGCCCATTATTCGAGCCCCTGCGATCTCTCCGTCGACGGGACCCTTCGTCTTTCACCTCGAATTAGGGCGGACCGGCGCACACGCGCTCGCGGAACGGTTCATAAATAGTGGAACAGTGTCGAGTTTCTTTGACGGCGGGCCGTCACGAATTTTTCGGCTCGCCTCTTATTTTCAGAAGCGACGATTAATTTTCAGCCCTGACGAGCTGATGAACGACGGTACGAGCGCGGCATGAAAACGAGACGGACGTGGCCTGGCGAGAAACTAGAGGGAAGGGATGGAGGATAGGAGAGAAAGAGAGAGAGAGAGAGAGAGAAGGAGCGATGACAGGAGCACTTTGATGTCACGAAACTCGATTAAAAATCTCTGCACCCCTCGGAATGGATTGCAGTCGTACGCGGCTGTCGAAGAGGGTTAGGAGCCGAGTTTGTTTCTTCGCGTGTCCATCCGTACCGTCGCTGCCGAATTAGCTGGCCCTATTATCGAGTGACAGCTACCAGATTTCGTTAAACAATTGCCACCTGTCCTGGTCGAACGCGACGAGATGCGATTGGTTGTTCGATGGCTTCGAATGTTAACAATTTAGGTGAATATGTACAGTTTTTTTTAGATAAATGGGAAGCTTGTAGGAAATAAAATTTGTAACTAAATTGTAGAGGTTTCTGGCAATTCGCATCGATCTAATCTTTGACACACGCAAGGCGGAAAGAAGGGGCGTTTAAAATAAACAGGAGTGCCATTTTGCATTCCTGCTTGCTCTGTTCGCCAAACGATGCTCGCTCTAAACGCATTACCGTCACAGAGTGTTTTGAAAAAGCACACCTTTCGCTGATTCCATTCTGCGAGGTATCCACCAGTGACACACATCGGCTGCGCGCGCTAAATCGAAATTAGACGAGCGAAGCAACGCGTGTGAGATGCGCGGTAGTCACGGAATGTCGAGGGCTCCACTGTTTTTTTTTTTTTTTTTTAAGATTTTACATTTCTAACTGGTGGACACGGGTGTAGGCTTTCGCGACAGACTGTATATATTTTTCTAACAGCCTGGGATAAAGATTATAACAGCAGGCCGACCGGTTCTCGTTTGATTAATGGAGAAGCAAAAACTCGTAACTTTGGTCAATGTTATCTCTCAAAGCTTTGTCTTCCGCGTGGCTTGCGCCTCATCCAAACTCATTTTCATAATTGCGTACCATGTCACAGCTTCTTTTTTTTTTCTATCTCGCGACCCTATTCCCGCCATCTTTTGCAGTCAACGCGCCCTAATTCTCTAATTCTCGTTCTCTCCGCGGTTTCTTCACCTTTTTTGCTCTTTCTTTGCGCGCACAACGGCGCGTTAAAAACATTTTTAATTACTTTAAATTTCGTCCACCGACGTTTATTACGCGTCACGTGGCCAGATCGTGTAATCAGAATGTTTGCCGCCCCCGTTTCCTTCCAGCTTTCGTCCACAACTTTTTTCGATCAATTTCATTCCACTTTTACACTAAAAAAGAACATCGATTGTTGGAAAGCTTGTAGCCTCCGACATTTTGTTTGAGAAGGAGCTAATATCGAAGTGGTTAGCGGTTATCAAAGTTCCACGGGAAGGTTTATCGCGTAGTCAATGCAGAAACGCTTGATTTCAAGAGGAGGCCATTGGATAAAGAGTGAAACAGAGGAGGCAAGGATCCGCGTATCGCACGGATACAAATGGTCACTTTTACTTTCAGAAGGCGTGTTCCCATAGTTCAGTCCGCATTCGTTACACGATCCAACCGGACATTTGCATAAATTCAAATTACACAGCTGTGCGAGGCTCGGCTATGAATAAAACCGAGCGCAGAAACAATGTACATATGCGATACATTAGTTGAACGAGCATCGGAGTGGAACGCTCGGAACGATTTTGTCAATTAGGCTAACGAGTCGGCCGAATTCCATTGAACGATACTGATAAATTATTAATCCGTCCGTCGACGGTAATTACACGGCGCATGTATGTTCGTGGCGTGTCGGTAGTTTCCTCGAGAAATAGGTTGCAAATATTATTTCAAACCAGCCGAGTTTCGCGGCGCGACCGATCGATTCGTCGTGTGGACAGTGCTCGTTCGATCAGAATTAAATCGTTGAATTTCCAATTTTTCGTTCGATTTTATGTACGATACTCTGACGTCCTTCACGTTTAATGTAACGTAACCGAACAAATTGACTGCAGCGTCAGATTTTCTGGGTACCATGTACAGGGGCGTTTTAAAATCCAGCGATATTCTAGGTCAGCGAAAGTTCTAATTAACGTAAATTATACATATTAATCTCGCCAGGCTCCATATCCGCTGGCAGAGTGGCGCGATCTGTAATCAAAATGCAGCAATGCTTAAGCGTCACCGGCTAAATGCAAATTCGATCGCAAAATAGCTCGGAAAATTCCGTTTCGGGTGTGAATTTAGAATTTTCTCGAATTCGACCGCGATCAAGATAAAATCGTTGATGGATTCACTGACACGCGACAATAATAATATAATTATTTCGTTTTCCATTATTTTTAACTGTTTATTAGAATCTCTACGATTCCATCTAATTCGTTTAGTACCCCTCTCTTGTTTGTAAAGCAACATTCGGTTTACGTTAGGTTAGAAACGAGTAATTTGTACGAGTCGAGAGATGAGACACGCGAATCGTGCATTAGGGTTGAGTCTGTGTGCGGAAAGGTAAGGTCGTCGATCGATGCTGCTCGCCACACGAAAAGACCAATCATACGAAGTCGTTGACTTTTCGAAGAAAGTCTCTGGTAGGTATAATAAACTGCTATTTATAGAACTCTCGTTCCATGCTCTTGCTTATGCGTGCGAGTAATACGACTTTTTTCTTCTTTTTTTTTTAATTCATATTCAATTTCTGTCACACACACACACACACACACACACACACTGACGCGTACATGCAAGAGATAGTCGATAGTATCTGAAGGTAAAGTATGTTTCGTTGAAAAATATTTCCTTCCATCATCAGCTCGAGTGAAACGAAATTTACTATTATTTCCAGTAGTACGAATCAATGATATCGGATCCATTATTCGAGCAGGGGCGCTTCGACGTCTGTCTACATTAATTTCAACTAACAACGTCAGGCAAATGAAACTGCGTCGACGTCGGAATATTAATGTTTCGTGAGTTCGCTGAGAAAAGATGCTCGAGCGACGGACGAACGAGACGAACGCGTGATCCAGTCACGGGGGATCCGAAGATCCAAGGGAGACCCAATAAATCACGTCTGAGGGAAAGGCGGGACCTCGGGAAAACAAACAACCGGTGGCAGCGAAAATAAACGCGGCGGACGCTCGCAAATCGAACGAGGGCCAACACTCTTCAAACTCCAGAAATAAAAGCTTCGCTCGACAGCCGATGGCCGAAACGGTGGCGGAAGGTGAATGGACCAAGTCCACGAAGAGAGACTCGCGCGAAGACGAAGACCTCCCAGAAGTAACCGTCACGGTCCAGGTTACCACCATTTTTCTTTACGCGTTCTAAACCATCCAGCCTGCGCGCATCAACCCTTACGAAACAGCAATATGGTAAATTGGTCCGATATTACGATTGACGCGTTCGAGGACTCTGTGGATGGTCCGATAGACAGACCAAAGGGGTTCTAAACAAATAGCCACAATTGAATAAACTCGAAACTATGCCAGAAGTATACTTCATTCGAGTATACGCGTATCGTACTAAAGCACGTTGAAAGTGCACTTCGAGATTGTTTCTATTGAAAAAGACTCACAGAACCCTGCTACCCTGAAGTTCGCAAAGGTCGCTATGCTGCTTCGAACGAATCCCAGAATATTAATTCGAACAGTTTCACCAACGGTTATCCTCGCAAGCTGACGAGAAAGCGTAACGCGTACGCGTGCGTTTCGACTCGAGCTCGGCTGCACGTGAAAATCTCCGCACGGTCAGTTTATTTTAGACAGAAGACGAGAATCGAGCGAAGGGCTGCGCTCGAGGGTGTGTTTACGCGCGTGTGCACGCGAGGAGGAACGGCGGAGAGAAAGTGCAAGCAATTTCACGGGCAGCACACGACCCGAGCCCGCGGCCGGGAGGTCGAAGAGGGTAAAAGGCCGCTGCAGCGCCGCCCCGCCCGAGTGCAACGCACTTACACCCCGGTCCCACCGTCCATTCGTGTGCATCGCTCGCTCGTGTTGCGTTAAACGTGTTGCTCGGCGCGGGCTGCCAGCGACGATCAAAAGTGCCGTCGCGTACCACTTATTGCGGAGACAGGCTTTTTTTTTACCCCTGCCTCGATACGAGAAGAGGGAGTCTTGCTGCGGTAGAGCGAAAGGACAGGAGGAGAACGACCGTGGAAAGGGTTGCGGTTCTTCGAACAGGGTTACTCGAGGGTGGATCTGTTTGGAGAGTTTCGATGGATGATACTTTTCATTACTCGACGTACTAGCTCTCTCGTGGTTGCTGGTACAAAGAACGCGATTTATTGGTAGATTTGAACAGAACAATTTGCGAGTTATTGGACGAACGTTCGACAGTGGGATGTTTTAACGATAGTTTTAATTGAGATCGCGCACGATGTACGTAAGATCCTCTTTTTCGGTTTAATATTAAAAACTAGTCTGGTATCCACGGTGGAGAGTGCAGGAAATTTGCCGTGAAAACAGTTTGAAACATTCTAGAATATCAGAGCACGGGATTTCGTGCATGGCGGCTCGCCATTCCGTCCCGTTTCCTCTCTCTCTCTCTCTCTCTCTCTCTGCCTTTGTATCGCGGGCACGCCGAAGGGACACGGAATCCCTGCCGGTCGTATATAACAAGTAAGTCGAGAAGAGCTTCCCTCCGCGTTTGCCTTTTGAAAGTAAAGAGTTATTTAAATAATAACCTTGCCTCGCCATCGCGCAAAAGTGTAACTGAGATTTCGCTCAACCGTCTGGAATAGAATGTAAATGAGAAGACACTGCCAGTAATTATCTCTATCTTTCTCCGCTGGCCCCCGCCGCGTTTTCGCTTCCCGTCCGCCATTCCGCTGCTCGAGCCCGGCCAGCCCGGTTCCACCGTGTCGGAGCTTCCGCGCTTTCATTGCGCGCGCGACTCTTTGTGTTTACCCGTGGGGGGTCAGTACACGTTTCCGTTGAATTCATCAACGCTGTTGACAAAGCTCGCGCTTCCCCTCTCTCTCTCTTTTGCCATCGCTATCGATAATTTTTAATTGCGCCTCTCGCAGACAACGGTTAATAATCGACGCGGAATTCCTGCCAGGGCCACCGGTTGAATTCCGGAAGGTAAACGAAGCTGGAGAACAGGTACCTTGCCCTAGCGTATAATGATAGCGAATAAAATCGAAGATCGTTTGTAATGTTTCCTGTTTGTGTATAAATGACGAGTATCTGAGGATCGATATCGATAATGTTTAAATACAACCGGTAAAGGGAGTGAAGTTACGATTTATCGAATATTGAATCGTAAACGGAAGATTCTGATTAGAGAATGTTTCTGGTATGGTTTTTGGAAAATAGTCTGGCACGATGGTTTGTTCGTCGAACAATCGAGAAGTCTCCCGGCAGATAGGGGAAAAAAAGTAAACGAGTGGCGCATCTCGAGCACCGTTCAACCCGCGTTTATTATCGGGGTTAACGCGTTAAAGAGCAATCGAGGCGGCAGCCGCACATGTCGCCATTGCTTCTGCGTAAATAATGCTCGCCACTTACCGGTAATAGTGTCATTCATCGCAGCTGTCAGACGCACAAAACGCGGTGACGCAGCGGCCGCGGGCGTTCACAGTGCTCGAAACGATCGAATAAGTAATTGTAACGAAAACGATCGCCGGCCATTGTGCGGGGCTAAGCTCCGTTTAATTTCGGCGTTAAGCTTTATTCAATTGGACCGCCGTTACCGCGCCTCCTCTGGCGTCCGCTGCGCGTCCTCCACCTCTTCAAAGGCGGCGCGACGGTACCGTTTATATTGTTTATAATACGTACGCTCGATCGTGAGTGGCAATTATTCCTGGCTGCGGTTTGTTTGAAGGTTTCACGAGTGGGCTTGCACAGGATGGCAAGGGTCGCGTTATCGGTTTAGCGAGGTGCGAACAGGGCCAGCTCGAGGAGCCGCTCGAAATTTACAACTGTCTCTGGCGTTTTTTTCTTTTTTCTCACGCGATCGTGAAATTTTTGCCTGGCCTCGAAGAGTATCGATCGCGATACTTTTAAACGCGCCACGCGGTACGCTTCTGGCCGCGAACGGTAATTTAATTTACTGCGGCGTCATTATCGGATGCGGCCGTGTAATTAAACAATCATTTCGATCATAGAAACGTACTATTTAAATCGGGAATTTTCGCGGTACCATCGTTTAATCAGCCGTGTCCATCTGGGCCGTAATTCATTTCACGACGATAATTGGATAACGAATATCGGATGTGCCATCTGCAAGTGAGCGTGCACCAATCTCGTTCAACGCTTCGCGTTTTCACGCCAGTCGAATCTGTTTGTTCCTTTGCTTTCCTCTCTCTCTCTGTTGTTTCTGCTTGTGCGACGCGAAAAAAAACGAACGATTCGTAGGATAGCAGTAAAAAAAGAGAACTCAACGATATTTCGTAATACACAGGGTGCGTTAACGATTAGACTCCATAAAGTATTTCGATATAGACGTCCCAAAAATCATTACCTACGCCATTCATACATTTTTCATACCTTCCAAACCTTATTTCGTATGACAATAACACTGCGCAAACTGGAACATCTGTAAAAACCTCATCAGCTCCCTTCTATTCCCCTACAGCGATCTCGTAGAGTCGACACAATCTGCATACTGATTCGCACAACAGCTCTAATAGAATAATAAGCCCGCATTGGGCTCGATTCAGCATCGAAGCAACGAAGACCAGCTACACTTCGCGCGGATCGTGCAGAATCACGGAAAATTGGTGGTACCAGGCTCGTTAACGCGCGCATCAAATCGATATCTGTCCTCCGAATAAAAGAGGCCTTAGCTCGTAACACAATACTAGCGATACACGCGTGAAATATTGCATCGAGGGGACCAATTTCCAGGCTCTTCGGGACATCCATCGAGAGTGAGAGGGAGAGAGAGGGGTTAGGTTCGTCTGGCATCTGCGAGGCATGTGCGCGATGGGCGCCCCGCGGCGCGTCCACCGATTCTCTTGCGGCCCGAATTTGTTTTGGGCCGCTGTTTTCCACGGGCCCGCTCGAGTGCCCACCTATTACGACCATTCGGAAATCACGGTGCCTCTTTGTATACACATAACAACCGTATCCAACGAGTGCTTTCGTTCCGCCATCATTTTTTTCTCTCTCTCTCCACTGTTAACAGTACGCTCTCGTACCTTTCTGGTTCCCTTTCGTTTCGTGTTTTTCTTTTCCTTTTCTTCCTTCTATACCTCGCCGTTGGTTTCCACCGCGCCCATAGGCCCTCTCCGTTGTTACTGGGCCGTGCTCGTCGAGTGTTTCTCTATACAGTTGCGAATCACGTACGCACCGCGGCTACACGTGGCGGTGGGAATATTGTTACTGGTCGAAGGAGAAAAAAAATACTGTGGATCCTTCAGGTTGCAGTTTCGATGGAGGGTAGTGGTTCCCTTTGTTACGTCTCGCTACGAGCAGCGTGCGTGCCACGGGACATCGACAGAGGTTCTGTCTTCCCGCAACAATAATCGCAAATACGCGAGCAAGAATGAAAAAGATCCGTCCGGATTATCGAGCGTATTCTAAACGACGTTTTCCTCTTGTTCGCGTGCGATGCAAGAAGAAGCTCACGAATTTACGAGCACCGTGTATCGCGGCAGGAAAAGCAACCCCGACTTCAAAGCGGAAGCAGGCCTTCCGAGGTACGCGACAGTCGGTGGAATCGCGTGACCGTCAGAAACATCATCGCGGTGGGATCGTGGCGAGGGACGCCTTCTCTATATTCCGCTCGACGTTTTCCTGAATTTACGCCGAGGATTTCCGCGCGGTCGCGTGTTCTCCACTGCGTCATGTCGCCATCGTCGACCAACCGACTGTCATGCTCTCAAATATTTTCGCTATATCACTCCCTGGTTGGTCTCGTATTTTAACTCTCCTCTCGACTCTCTCGCACAATCGAATCTGAACCAGCTCGAAGTTTATTTCTCCTCAACTTTTAAACAATCCCTGTTGGAGGAACTAATTTTGAGTTCGTCCGTGTACCTCGAGAAGACGGATCGAGCTGGTAGATCATGCGAATTTCGATTTAACTTCGGAAAGTTAATATACACCGGATAACCTGTTTTCAATTAACCGCTTATCGCGTTGATTGCTTTGTGGATTATAATTAAAGGCGAAAATATACGGTTCATTTCGGCCGAACAATGCAAGTGATTTAACCGAATTAATTTAACCAACCAAATTAAACGTTCGCCTTTCAATTTCATTATTTCAATTTGTTATTTGATTATTTAATCGTTTCAATCCCGTCGATCGAGACGGTATCGTTTCAAGTGAAAGTCGGACAACCAACGGGTAATTACACAGAGTCTTCCGCGAGAAGTGACGCTTGGAACGTTACAAACGGTTCCATTGGCACCCAATTCGTTCAAAATCGAACGAGACGGAATCGAAGGACAGAAACTACAACTAAAAGTGTCATAGACGCTCTAACCTACCACTTAACCCGCGCGACTGAATACTACTTGCCTCCGCTTGCCTCCAACAAACTCCTGCTCGCCACTCCACTTCAATGGCCGCACGGTTTTTCTTTCTTTTCAAATCACCGAGAGATCCGTTCCATCCTTCAGCGCCACGAAATAACACACGGATTAGATAAACGCGGTTCGTTCCCCGCGGGGCGCGTCCCAAAAACGCGCAAGAAAACATTTCAGATCGCGCGGCGAGGCCACGAGAGCCCACGCGAGGTCTTCTTCTCCTTCATCCGTCCCTCGTAAGTGCGGCCTCGCTGGACTCGTTAGCCGAGGCTCCTCGTTTTTGCCCGCTGTCATAGATGACACGTACCAAGAGGCCGGTATCTAGCGGGTTTGCATGAGCGGCGAGAGTTTAAAAAGTAAACGCGGACCAGACGCTAGACACCACGGCCCCTGGCGAACCTAACCAAGCCGCGCTAACTATCCCGCCCAGCAGCTCTTGCTGTCTCTTTTCCGCGTGCACGCTCTTAAGGCCTGCCGGTAGTTGCTGGAAATGACAGGGCCACACACAGCGGCGTGTATAATGCACTCCAAAGCGTCGGCTAATCGAATCACCGGCTAAAAGCTTCGTCAAATTTTTGCTCACGGAGTGACCGGTGCTGCCGCCGTCACCCGCGCCCCTTAACCGTCCGCCATCTTGCCGCACGGACGGGAAACGACATTGTTTGGAGAATTAAGTTATTTTTCGTGATGGAGTTACGCGACCCCTCGGACGATCGTCTCTGCGACGTCGCCTTTTTCCGCGATGTTTAACGCAGATTGGGCGAGCGTTACCCGGCGTGGTTGATGCGATTTTTGCGAGAGATTAGGCGGACGCTGGCAAGTGGAATTGTTCGGGTAAATTGTTGGAGATGGCGGCAATTAACCCTTAACCCTTCGTTAAGTGCACTGCGACTTGCTTCGCCGCTAATCGCCTGGATAACGGGTTAGTAACTATTCGATCAGTTGTTGGGGTTTCGTTCTTTCTTTCGACGTTGAATAAGAATCTTTGTTTCTGAAAATTTGTTGGATTTACGCTCGCTTCGCGAATTGATTATCGTCAAGCTTCTTATTTCCGCGCGCGTTGTTCGAACGAGTGTCACGGAAAAATATCAGTTTATTATCACGGGAAATGGAGAACGAGGGGGAGGAAGTGGTGTAAGCGTACTAATGCGTAGCGTGGGCACGCGAGCTTTTGAATTTATGCTCAAACGTAATAACAGCGTGGCGCACATGAAGCAGTGGAGAGATCAAAGGCTGCGGCCGAGTTATGATACTTGTAACACGATGATCTCGAAGTACCAACGCGGCGGAAGTACGATCCGTGTAATACCTTTTACTTCGCCGTGGCAAAGCGGTTCGGACGGTTTAACAAACGAAATGAATTCAAACCCACGCGGTCATTTAAACAAAATGACTCTCGCGAGCGGACGGAGCTGGTGAATTAATCGAAAATAAAGAAACGCGTTCGGTGACTTTTAGCAGCCCAACGATGCGGCGATTTTAGTATCCCGCGGCCATTGGTGTGGCAAATAAATGTTTCGCGAAAAACCTTCTCTATACCGGGAGCAACTTTATCCAGCTATTCGAAGCAAATATTCATAATTACTGGCTGGATTCAACGAGCAGGAAAATCCTGTCGCGGTCGTTGTTCAGGATTTGTGTATCGTTGTAAAAACTTCGACGAGGATCGTGGAAAAATGGCACGGTCGAATTTTATTTCATATTTTAATTCGGTCCATCGTTTACGAAGTCAATTTTCGCCAGAATTCCACTCTCTCTCTCTCTCTCTCTCTCTCTGCTCTCCATTTTTCGTCGGTAATGAAACAAAGGTTACGCGATACGTAGTTTTTACAACGTTTTTACGGCGGGAGAATTTTTGCGCCCATCCACCGTTACACGGCGGTACCGATGTTAAATTGTTATTAACCATGGATGATACTCGTGGAATTTTTCGGATGTTTCATCTATCCGTGCCTGGTCTCTATGTACTGAGAGATTAATTACCGTTTAAACTTTCCCTCTTCCCTTCTTTTTCGTCGGTGCGGACAGTCCAATGACAACTGAAGTCCATAATTTGCGCGACACGAATCTCGATAGTGTTCGTATAGGAAAATCTAGATTTAATATTGGTCGTCAGAAGAGAAATAAAAATCGATACTAGACTAGATTCGATGGACAGATCATTTTTATCATTCCACCCTTCTGTCCAATGCAAAATAGATCACTTGAGCATGGTATCGGTTAGAAAAATATTCCCATGCGTTGAAAATAGTAGCAGCAACGAGCTACTTAACAGAACCGTTCACAGGCCACTCGACAGCTAAAGACTCGCCACTGCAACCCTTAACAAAAGCGCGAGCACCGCCGGTTTTCCTGTCGACACTAGCCTGTTCAAACCTCCATCGACACCACCAGACGTACATTCACCGAGCCAAGGAAACGGGGGGAAAAGGCCAGACTAAACAACAGAAGCAGTACAGGAAAGAGATCGCGGGACCAACGAGCCAACCACTGAGAGGGTTAATCCGAAAAGGGCCGATTAACTGCGTGTGTATACAGGGTGTGCTGCGCGAACAGTCGCAGAGTAGTTTCCTGTCGCAATTACGATTTATATCGACTTTAATTTTTTACTATTAAGCGAGACGTTCACGCAGAGCAATAGTACAAAAATTTTGTTGCAAGACGAAGGAAGATCCGTTACAACTGCGTCAAATGCTTAACGACGAAACGATAAAAAGTTGACGATCGTCGACAAGCAGTCGAAATCTGAAAACGTATCAGGAGTGATTACGCGCGGAATGTCCGATGACAGTTCACGCAGAGCCACCCTGTACACGCGACGAGTTTAAAACGCGTGAAAGAGACGAACGTCGAAGCGTCTCGTATAGCCGGGACGAGTAGAGGGCCTAGTAGACGGTGTATGATCGGTGTGTTGAACCGTAACGAAAACAAAGGGTCCATTGGCTCCTTGTGCACGGTGCACGCGCATAATGCACCCGCCTGGCCTGGCATATGGCAGCTAGGTACGCGCAAACAAATACACTCGACACTCGAGCCCGCCAGACGAGACGTCGTACGAAGCCCACGGTTTTGCCACCTTATGGCGCGCGATTTCGAAAATCGCATTGAACCGACACGGCTGGGGCGAGGGTCGGGGCGGGTTGGTTCACGCCGGCCACGCTTATTGTCCCGCGCGACGCGCCGCGTGAATTAATTCCCCGGGCCCAGGATCGCGAACAATCGCCGATGCAGCGTATCTCGCCCGGTCACACCTCGCGTGCAACAACGAGATTGCAGCGCGGCTGGAACGGCCACATTTCGCGTGCACCAGCCACGCTTCGAGCCCATCGTTCGAATAATGATATCGAAAGTCCGTCACGTGGTGGTATCCCGCCACTTTCGCGCGACGATTCCACCCCATCGAGGTTATTCTACCCTGGCGCGGTTCGACGAGCGTGGAAAAACGCGGCTATCGACGCCGCAATGGCGGATCGTATCGTTCGACGGCCGATAAGGGGCTTAGGAAAATCGGGTCCGCCGGATGTTTTCGCAATTTCGCGGAAAAAATGAGGGTGTCAGGGGCTGGGGCGGTTGCAGGGTTGGCGGGAGTTGGATTGATGGACGGAGATTGCGCGGATCGGTGGATTTCAGGTATTTGAATCGATAGTCCGCGCGAATTGGCCTCGAACATTTGACGATTCGATCACTTCGAGGCGGGTTAATTCACGGCAAGCATCTTCGAAATAATATTTTCTGAAACAAGCTGTACCTACGCGCGAATTCTGATGCCCCTAATAAAACACCCCTACGAGTCCCTCTGACGCGTGCTACGAAAACAATGCAGTTAGGGCGCGACATTTAAAATCGGTTGGTCGGTTACGTCATAGACGTGTGTGTGTGTGTGTGTACGGGGTATACACGGTGGTTGCGGGTCAGGGGTGACTCCGTTTCCAGCGGAGTGAAACGCGGTTTTCACGGTTGCCGCGAGGGTTGCGGATCAGCTGGCTGCGCGCCTACCTTTTTAAAATCCGTGTGTAGGGTGCTTGTACGTCGGTCTAACGAGCGCCGTGCAACGATTCCGGGTACGCGCATAGGCCTGGCACAGCCTGCCCCTCGACAGATATTGAATAACACGGTTAAGAGCCTGTGTAGCATGTTAGCGGTTTGGGGCGGGACAACGGAGAAAGGGAGAAGGGTAACTGAACGGGGTAAAGGTAGAGCGCGTTCAGTGTTCCACCTTGGCTCTCGTGTAGGAGCTTTGTAACGACTGCTGCTGGGAAAATCTCCTCGATAACGGGAAAAAGTATAATGTTGCGCTCCGCTTTGGGCACGCCAGAGTCCTTGCGTCGCTTATTATGGGAGTGTAATTATAAATGTAGCGTTGCGCTGTAGAATAATCGGGGGCAACGTACCGTATTAATGCGGGGTACGTGTACAAAGCAGATAGGAATAAAATGTGCGCGCCGCTAAATGCAAAGTCTTTAACTTCGAAGCCGGGCGAAGGAGACGCTCGTCGTCGGGATATTACTCAATTTAAATGCGAACCAGGGCAGAAAAAAGAAAGAGAACGGGGATGCGAGGGGTGAAAGGGGATCGCGATGGAAGGAAAACATCCTCGAAACTTTGCTGCCGCTTACGCGACGTCTCGTTACGTGCTGGTAAACACCGGCGTGCTCGATACCGCTTTCACAGAGTTTTCTTCGGCTTTGCGTTCATTTTTTACGGTTATGGCGTCGGTATCGGGCTACGGATTTCTTTGTCCCGAGCGGCGGCGATGTAAAACGTTGCGTCGATCGTACGAAGGAAATTCACGTTTGTAATTGTTAGTCAAAAAATTAGAAGAAAATAGTAACGTTAGTTTGAAACTTTTTTTTGGAGATAAAACGTGTCGATTTATGAATGAAAATTGTGTTCCTTCGATATTTGTGTCATTTTTTATTCTACCTCTTATTTGTCGAGACGTGTCCATCATCGATCGAAATCCGGGTAAATGGCCGCGAGGTTACCCTCGCCAAGTAGATGCACGTGTTCCCGAGGAGTTATCGGCGAAAAGGTATTCGTCGTTCTATGTGACAGATAAAAGGACCAAGCGTATCTCCTAGTTGAGCCCCTTTTCCCGGAATGTGGCCATTTTGAGGGACGATCCTATGATATCGCGATCGTGTCCCCATCAGGTACTCTCTCACTTTATTAAAACAGGGTCTTGGACAGATATAACATTTCTGTAGCCGCGGAAAAGGTCGGGAGACATTCGACACGTGTTACACGACATGTGTCTCATTTCGTCGAATTTCGTAAAAATTGATTAACAAAGAAGGTGAATAGAAATCGTTCTCAAAAAGAATCGCTCCAACATTTCACCGATACTTTTTCCCCTGATTCCTCGTGAAAGAAAAAAAAAAAAAAATGGATTTTCTCAGCATTGTGCTCTTTCACGAAAACTTGTCAATCTCCAGAAGTTCGGGATTAATAGAAAAAGAGGGCCCGCGTGGTATTTAATCCAACAGAACTACGAACAGTGTTTATCAGTCTCAGAGACGTACAATATATATATATATATATATATGTGTGCCACGCTTTTTATTCATCGACCACTCAGATATATTTGTCAGCGGGATAATCTTTTTTTTTCCGTTCCGTAACGCCCGACCAGAGAGGTCTCGCGTCGATTCGGCTGAAGGAGCACGAATCTCTGCCGCTCTGGGGGCTGGAGCGACGCGTAACAAAGAACCTCTTGCAGACTCCCCGTAACATCTGCTCGTCCACGAGAAAAATACAAACGTCGCTATATTGTGATCTCCGTCAAGGTATACGGATCAGGGAATCAAAGATGCACCGTCCTCCGGGATCGGATTAAGTCGATGCAGTCGTGCCCCGCGACGTCTCTATCCGAGGTTAGAGGCGCTGCCCTCGGAATATAGAACTGCGATTGCAATCGAATTATAGTTTCGACATTTCACGGTTTCCTGTTATCCTTTCGAGCTTCACTTTTACCATTTCTCTCTCTCTCTCTCTCTCTCTCTCTTGATTCTTCTGTAAGATAGAATCGATCGATTCCAGTTTACAGAAATTTTATCGAGTTCAGAGTAGCTTCGAAGAGTCCTTAAATTTTGGTACGGTTGCTCGCGAGGCGTCGTTCTTCAGCGGCATTGCGCCGTGAAAGGTGATTTGCAGGGGGCCAGGAAAGCGCGAGCCTGATCTTTGATGGAAGGTCTGTGTTCGCGCATAAGTAGAGCGATTGTACACGCGAAAGTGCGTACATTACCCGTCGCGGATGCACTCCACCGATAAAATGGGGCAAATCGGACGGCTGGAGGAGAGACGCGCCATCCGCGTCTATTTAGGCGCTAGAAATCTGAGTCCTCGCGTGGAATCAACCATTCAATCGAGTTTCACGGTTACGGATTTGATTGCAGACGAGCTGGCTTGCTCGTCGTAGGTGTGACGGGTCGAATGGTGAATCGGTTGGTTGTGTGTATCGTCGTTAAATAAAAAAGCGTCCAGGAGTTGAATCGAAGGTCGGTGTGCATTAAAGTCTTCCAATAATCCAATAATAAATACTTTCGGATGAAATGGACGGAGCAATGGGTCGGCCTATTGTAATCTAAAATCGGTTCGCGAATCGACTCTTGATTCGCGTCGATTCGACTGCTCTCGCCGGTACCCCCTTTTAAGTCTAGTGAATCCGCCAGTAGCGATTTATGTATCGTTACGAGTGCAATCTTTATCCAAAAATAAGTCAAGAGTGTAAAATGAAATTCTCGGATACGATGTCGGAAATCTATCGGGTCTAATGAAAGAAATGTACCATCAGGAACGTCTGTTACATGCCTGATCTTCAATTTTAAGACCGTTCTCAAAAAACATTATCGCAACGGTAAATGAAGTGTCGCGTTCCCGATCGGTCGTGCGCGATATTTCGAAACAGAAATAATTCCATTCCCATCCTTTTCACGAGTGATCAAGGGAAAATCCAATTTGAACAGGTTTCGTTTTAGGGATGAAATAGGGGGGCGGTCCAAACCCACACAAGCTCGCGCCTTGCGTCCTTGTAAATCTCGCCGTGAACTCGAGAACGTTGTAACTTCACGCTTTTTCCATCCTTCGAGCCCAACCCACCGAACATTATACGTCCGTGGTGGTATATCGTTTCTCCAAGTAGCTCGCGAGATCTGCTGACGTCTTTTGAACAACTCCGGACGGAGAAGGGGCCCGCGATTCAAATTACGTTAATATCGCCGGGGCGGGGAATTTTTCGTATCCCGACGATTGTAATTGACGTCGTCGCATTCAGGGTTCGTTCGCCCGAGGATCCAGCTGTCACTTTGAATGGTACGTGATTGGGAGGGCAATGAAGCGAATTACGAGGCGAATGTGCGTGGAGAGGAAAAGGGGCGAAAGTGTGTATCGCGAAGTATCGCGCCCAGGTAGCGTGGTATATCGCTGGGCGACAACCCCTCTTCCAGCTAGTGATAGTAATCTCGTTTGACGGTCTAACGTATACATGCTCTGTGTCCTTTCGCTTAAACCTGGCGAGCAACGCGATTTCGTGCCATGGTCGAAATGGGGATTCTCGTCGAATGTACTTCACGAATTCGCTACTACAGTGGTGAATTCGTTTATTGTTTAGAGTTTCGATCTCGTTTTCAACGACTACCCCTGAACAATCTTCCTCGAAGACATCGACTATCTTAAATTTCTACATTTTCTGATATAAAATCGCGTACGAGCAATAATTTCTGACAGTCGTCGATGAACTCGTTCCAAGCGTTCGAGTCGTCACACCTTCGTGTCCCGACGATCGTAATTGATGGTTACCGGGGCTCGAAGTCCCGTCACTTTGAATGGTATATGATTGGACGGGCAACGAAGCGAGCAGGGAGCGCGAGAAATAGGATGCGGAGACGGGAACGTTAAAAAGGGAGGATCGCAAGGCGGGAAGGGTGGATTCGGGCGCAGGAGGGAGCATCGTCGCGCGGTAGGTGGCGAACTACTTTTATGTGTTCGCATGAATGTACACAGAGACGCGTGTGTACAGGATACTCGATGCAATTCGACCTGCTTCGATTGCAGTGTAAATGTTGATCTTAACGGTGCTTTAGCGATGGACAAAAATCGTGTGATTCGAGGGTGTCATCGAGGGTGCATCGTGCTGTTCCGAGTTTTCGATGCGCTCTTTGCTTTAGAATATTTCGACAGCGTTTTTTTAATCATCTTCCACGATAACTGCTATTAGCTAAGAAACCATTGAGCATTTTGATAATTCTCTTCGATTACTCGATCGTTTTTATAACAATTCGATTTGAAAGGGTCGCAGAGAAGCATCGAACTGGTACAGGTAGAATCGCGTTACAGTCAGAATGAATATTCAAGCTGAAGGTTAGGGTGTCCGAGAAGTCTGACTCTCAAGACAAAGCTGTAGTAACGTAATAAATAACGGAGAATTGCAAAGGGATATTGTATAGAGGACCAAATGAAATTTGATCTCTTCGCAGCGAAGAGGAATCTTAAAAAGAGAATTCTATCGATAATAAGGACGACAATTCCTGCGAGGAGACCAGTGAATACGAAATTGCACGGTGATACAAAATCGTAAGACGAGGAGAGGTTCAACCGCGGCATCGTATTTGCATCATTATATTTAATTGCTTGGCGATTGTGTCCGCTCGATTTCCCTCGAAATCTTCGAAGCCACAAAAGGCACAAGTTCGAGTACAATGTTATCCAATCACGGGTTTTCGACGGGGCTAATATTTACAGAGCGATCCAACTGTCTCCGCTGGCGCAGCCACCCCACATAATGCACACATACTTACCACGCATGTATCATGCGCACAAGGATGGCACGAGCTTTCGAGGCTTGAAAGTAACAAGAGATACAAAAAAAAAAAAATTCGTGCGACGCGTTACGAGGTCCCCTTCGGAGCACCCAATTCTTGCCGGAATTAATATTTACAGAGTCATTCAAGTGACTCCCGCTGCCAGAACTACCCTACGCAGGCCACGTTACATATATTATACATATGCTCGCGTCTACGCGTGTACAGGTGATTTCATTGTTGCGAACTGATTTTCGTCGACGAATATTAGGTATGCAAGTAGAAGACGAAGATATACTCGTAACTATGAATTACTTTTTTCCGTTCTTTAAAGTATATTGCTTTCATTTCTAGTCGAGACTATATTATTTTTGTAAGAATCGTAGAAAACGATCATTCACATCGCAGAATGCTCTACACATTTAATCCTAAGAGCAAGAACAAAATACAAACAACAACGTATACAAATCTAGCTGCAAATTAAACCAGATTCCGTCGATAATGAAACAGCCTGTACATACGCAAACGGTGCGACACGTACGCAAGCTGCACACACGTGCGTGGAGCCAGCTTTGAGGGTGGTAACGAAAGCCCCAACAGCGGCGGGGTTACCCAGGTAACGCATCATTCCCCGTGTACCCATGGAAACCGGCCCAGACTCCGATCTCTCCCATCAACAAGCCTTCTCGCATTCCAAGCTGATCCGCGCTACCTCTGATCGCCATGAGGCCATGGGAAGTCGCGTGCGCGCCACGTGATCCACCGTCCGACCGGAAACCGATGTGCCCTCCACGTGACGAAACCATAGACCATCGCTGTTCGAGGGGCTTAACCAGCCTCGGATCGCTGATTAACGGTTGTGTAACCCTGTTACGAGGTGAAACGTGGCCCCGATGGAAATCCATTTTGTCGCAAAGAAAGCATCGCGAGCCTTCCAATCGGGAAACTGTATAGAGGAGCAGCTCGAGCGACGTGTTTGTCGTGTCGAGCGAAAAAGGGCGACCATCGTCGACGAACGCGACGGTCGTTATCGAGGGACCAGACGAGGAACGGAAGAAGAGACGAATAGCAGCGACGAGGGGCAGGTGGAGAGGCGGGTTAGTGCCTAGAACCGGTTCCGTAAGAATCCCCTTAATTATAACCGATCCATCAGCATTTCCCGGCGGGATTTAAGTAATTAAGTCCGATTTAACGAAGAATAGGCGCCGGCGACAGGAATAAGAGTTGGAATAGCTAGAGCAGCTATCATCAGCGACGATAGGGAGGACGAGTCGAGAGACGCTGCGGGGGTAGATGAGAGATGATGGAGGGAACGAAGAGACGGGCGAAAAGGAGAAGAGAGAGAGAGAGAGAGTGAGAGCCAATGCCAAATGGTCCCGATATCAAAATAATTGCTCCATCAAAGACTGCTCTCCGCGCTTCTGCTTCTCTGCCCACCGTACCCACCCCCTCTCCTATAGCCACCCTTGGCTAAGACGGACGGAAGATTTATGCTTTGTTTGACCGTCGTTAGGTTGCGTTAATGAGAGGAAATTATTTGGTGGCTCGGGCAAGCAACGGGCCGCAAGGTCTAGTCGCAATTACGCCCGGATCTCAACCCGCGTTGGGCACGCTTGTCGACGTCCATTGTATCCTCTCTCTCGAGATCCTCCTTGCTTCGTTAAAGCATCTCGCGATTCGACGGATGTTAACGACATCAGAGGCGAGCAACGGCTACGCAGCGTGGAATCTAAAAGGTTTCTAGGTTAAGTATCAGTTTTTTTTTTTACAATTTGCTAGCTTGGTGGTGAATGGGGGTGGACGAGACGCGAGGATAGTCGAACAGTTCTTGCATCGAAAGCAAGGCGGTGCTTTAGTAACCGCGGGTACGTTTCATCCGTGAATGGTTTACAAGCTCGATTAATCGACCTCTGTTAATAATTTACGAGCATAATCGCGTCGGTCTGTTTTTCGAAAGAACGTGGCCAGCCTGTGCAAACGGTGCGCACGCCAGCGTGCACCGCGCACACGTACGCGCCTAATGTAATCGAGTAATTCGTACGAATGAGAAACAATTTGCACCGAGCCCGTTTTAATTTCAATTTTGATTCGCACGCTCTGTACACCGCGTGCGTTTCACCGTGACAAATGTAAATCGTGGGCAAACAAAGAATCGACGTCGATCCGCCGCGCTGCTACGTGCTCTTCGTTCTTTCGTTTGTTCACGTTCGTCGGACGTAACGTCGAATTGCCTTCAGCTACCGTTTAGAGTTTAAAATAACGAAATTAGAGTGTTTTTTATTCAACGACGAGATTAGAAGGAACGTGGCGGACAATAGCATCGAACGGCCATTTTACGGAATATTTGATCGAACGTCCAAAGCGTTGATGAACTGGTAAAATCTATCGAAATATTTGCCACTCTAATTAAACATAAAATTCACCGCGCGAACGGTGAACGTTGTTCGCCCATTTCAGCGAGTAGCAATTTTACGCGAGCAATTCTGTGCGTTACGAAAGTTTTCAATGAGCCTAAATAAGCCGCTAACATTTTGTTTGCGTTCCGTAAGTTGTCGAAACTGTACGGGGCTGGGCAGCCATGAAACGTTAACGCGGGCCCATTTTATTCTATGAACACCGCGAATTTCGCTGCACCCCAGAATGAAATTGTAATACCTCATTTGGTCCCCGGAGTACTGTTACTTTGAAATTCCATCCTGTACTTCATTTCGCAGCTGGAATATCAAAGTATCGCGGGCATTGTGAGCCGCGCGAAGGAATTTCGACGCACCGGTGTAAAGTGGCGCCATTCGTTCGAACGGGGATAATTGCGCCGCGCGAAACGCGATTCTTTGCGCTAATGACAAGCGTAGCTGCTTGGCGGAATGATTTGAAAAACGACTGCGGACTATTATTATTCCTCGCAATCCTTTCGTCGCTATTTAATCTGCTGCGCTGATCCAATTTTACCTAACAAAGTACAACAAAGTAGAACAAAATTAACTTCTCAACAATTATCGTTACATTAAACTTGTCTGCGCTCTCGCAAAGATCTCCAATGATAGACAAATAAAATAAATAGCGATAATTAAAGGTGGAAATTTCGGTGGATCTCGTTCGTAAACGACTGTATCGAGCAACTGCGAGGAAGGAACGAGGTCCGTCGAGATGTACCATGGGCGGCGGCACATAAATTCGGTCGGGTAATACTCGAATTAGTAGTTGCATCCGCAGTTGAACGCGATGAATTACGAGCGGTCCATCTCAAAGACGATATGCTGAATCGGTCCGGCGCGGAAGTTGGCGTAAGCTCGGCCGCGAAGGGGTCGCCGAGCGCAGCGGCACGGACAGACGTAGAAACACGCCGGGCATGGGTTATGAGAGATAGATAGATCGGGGCCACGCTGTTCGTCTGGCTTAGCGTGCAATATTGGTTACCGTCGACGTAATATAACATCTTGTAACGTGAAATGGATCATAATATTCCCGATGTAATGCCGGCTATCTATCTGGATTCAGCTTTCCGGCACGGGCGCCGGTTAATTTCGCGTGGAATTACATCCGATTTATTCGACCGGTGGAGAACGCGAACCGTGGCTGCTCTGACATCCGAGCGACTTCGCCAGGGCAAATTGCTCGAGTTTCGAGCTAATTATCGCGCGCGTTTCGCGTTTCTTTCTTCCTTTTTTTCTCTTTTTTTCCCTTTTTTCCCTTTCTCCCTCCGCGATACTGGACGAGACGATACCCGGGGATGGGGCGGCCCCGATACGCGGGAGGGAAAAATAATTGGCGCGGCTGTTTTTCGCGGAAAGCCTGACCATCGTTCGATTTTTGCATTTTCGACGCTGGCTTTCGGGGAAAGCCGGTTACGCGCGCGGCCGCGCGTAATTGGCCGTTACGCGACGACCGGATTCAACGTCGCGGTACAATCAAGAATGGGATAATACCTTTGAAACTGGCGGAACGATTTTTTCGAATTCACGCGGATACGCGGAGTTATGGAAAAATTGCCGCGCCCGATTTTTTTCCATTCCTCAACGAGAATGTAAGAGTATTCGGATTCGGTGAATCGTAATCGTTCCCATTAATGCCTCTATTTACACCATCGTTCACCGATAATCCTTGTTTCGTTCGTCGACAGAAAAATTAGAACCGATAATGCGAAATAGAGAAACGAAACGCTGCAGCAATTTAGTCGTTCGCTCTTTTTTTTTCGAACGAAGAGAAAAAGAGGGAGCGCGAAAATATCCAGCTCACCCTCTGCAACGGGAACCGTTTAAATCAGAGCAAAAATACCACCCCGTTAATACTGTCCCGCGACTATAATATCAAAGTACGAGCAGACGCGTAATTACATAAGTCACGGTAAACATTAATATCGCGACGGTTTTTTCGATCGCCGGTGCATAAATTACGCGGATCGGTTCCCATTTTTGTTGCGATCCGTCCATCCTCCGGCTGGACGATCGCCTCGCGTCCGACTGTCTATTTGTATAGCCGGGTCCGCGCGCGAATGCAAACGTGCCCTTATTATAATGTATTCCCTTCGGCATTGCCCTCTGAATCCGGCCCCCTCGTGGTGGCCGCTGAATCCCGACGTTGTAACGTTTAGCAGAAGGAAATCCCGCGGGGTTAACCGGCCTCTGACGGTTCTATATAACGCGTCGTAAACAGAACGACAGCGAGAACGACGTGCACGAAAAAAAGCTGGCTTTTCCGCGACGTAGTCCTAAATATTTTTTACTGCCAGCTCGTCCAGTCGGACGGAAGTTACGATTATTCGCCTTATTACGGGTCTCCCTTGACGACCTTCTTCTTCGTACGCTACTTGGCTTCGCCCTTACCTCGAGGCCATGTTGAACGTGAGACTATCCGAGAACTTGATGTATATTAACATTGAACTACAAGCTGCAGACATTCGTTTCGTATACTTAAACGAAGAACGATAGTCGTGTTAAGGGTATTTTCTTAATTTAAGTTAATTGTTACTAATTAAGTTAATAGTTTTCCAGCGCGCGTTAATAAATACCTAAATCCCACGCATTTCGATGGTAACCATCCCAGAGTTTCTCTGGGAAATGCAAAACCGCAGAGGCTTGTCTGAATGTATTATAAACTTCATTTACCCGTAACTCCTCATACACGCAACTGCGGCACGCGATCACCGGCGTACGTACACGGAGGACATCGGTGCTTGTTACAAGCGTCTCTCTCTCTCCCTCTCTCTCTCTCTCGCAATATCGTCCAAGTGTGGAAACAATATCAGCTACACCACTGGCATCGAACCGGAGTATACTCTGCAGCGATATGCATTCAACTAGCCCGGATGCTTCCTGCTTCGATCTGCTCCTCCGGCAGGACGCAATTGCATTCCAGCAAGTTCCACCCCTAAGGCACCTCGTGATTTCACGACGATTCCCCACCGTAGAATCCCATCGTGCCGAATTCAACGAGCGGAAAATTATTGCACCGCCGTCACGGGCGTACGTCGTCGGTTCTTTAAAATATTCGTCAACGAATACGAGTGCAAGCGTCTAACGTAGTTGCATCGATGGCAATACCACTGTTCTTCGTGCGACATTTTCGATTAACAGGCAACTGGCGTATATAAATTGACGCACGGGACATTTAACGGACAGAACAGGATCACTATCGCGTCGATCTTGTAACACGACCCACCGTCACGTTCTACGAGGAACGAGTAACAAAAGAAACCACCCCTAACTTATATCTATGCAAAAAGCTTGGACACTACGATCTATCACTCGCATCTGAGTCGAAACTCGAGGGCACAAAGAATCCTCGATCTTATACAATTTCCACGATCGTACGATAGTCTTCAGCGGAGCCTGCTCTGGAGGCAGGCGAAAGAGGGTGGCTGCTTAATTAGCTACGGTAATCACGAGCCGAAGGGGGCAAATCCAAGTTTGATTTACCATTCACCTGTTTTATCTGGATGCAATTATGCACCCCTCGATGTATATCGGGGAATACGTATATAGGCGGATTATGCAAAGGCTCATCGTTCGTCGATAGAGAGACGGTTCGACTGAGGGTGGCAGGGGTGGATAGGGGCGCGGAGGTTGGCGAGGGGCTGAGAGGGGGACAGGATGCTTTTCGCGTTTTGCTCGCCACCCCTGACCCGCGTACAGCTGCATAACTCCATTGTTGTATCGATTGTTGGACTACGCGCGCTAGGCTTTGCAGTTCATCCCTCTTTCGAAAGTGTCGGGGGTGAGGCGGGGGGCGAAGATGTCGGCTCGGGTTAACGAGCTTTTTCAAACTCGATTTTGATGGCGAAAGTAAGGGTAAGACGTGGACGAACTGTCAAGGAATAAACGGCTTCGCACGTGACACCCTCTGCTGGTCCAGCACTCTTTGCTCCTCCGCGATGGATGGTTGTTGTTTCTTTTTTCGACGAGGACTCTTGGCTGGTGACATTTTTCGATTGTTCTTGGAAGTTGTCTCTCTTGAATCTTTGATAAAACTGGAGGATTAGTTCGTTTAAAACTATTCAATCTCGATGATGATTTATTTGTGTTTAAAAACTGTTCGATATTCGCATTATAAACGGAATTTGTTGGCTCTAAAACGATTGCGTCGCGTTCCGATTGAATTTATTGTCTAATTCACGGTACAACGCATAGATGTTAATTATAATCTCAATTAAAATGTCGACCCATGTCGAGCGTTTAGCAATTAGCGAAGTGTTTGTGACTGCCACTAATTACATACCTTTGTCGCGGCTCTCTCGCAGCGTAATGCTCGTCTTTGCATAATTTTATTTAACGAGGACACCGCATACAGAGTACCGATCGAACAAGATACGATGCCTTCCTACAGAGTCGTAATAATTACGTAATATTGTCACCGGTGGAGTTGCTTTAATTACTATTTCCTTTTTGCTGCAGCGTTTCTTGCAACGGTTTCATAACAAACGTATCTCCTCCCCAGCAAAAAGAAAGGGAAGAAAACAAATTGTTCTTAATAATCATCTCCAGTGACGGCGCAGTAATATTGTTTTGCGAAAATAACGATATTCGAACAATTTTTCGCGCAACTTTTTCATCGCATAATTTTAATCCAAGAATACGTAATGCTAAATAGAAACAAACGGTAAAGGACAGAGGTAGTCGCGTGAAATTTTTCCCCAGTATTATTGTCCCTGGGAACTTAATCGAAAAGCGTCCAACAGCTGAGCTCGAGGAGGGGCCACGTCAGCGCGGCGTTGTTTTCAGGAAACGAGCTCGCGCTTAACCCGGTTCCCTAGCCGGGGCACGACGGATAATTAAAATAATAATTGTATTTAAACAGAGCTCTGAATCGGTCGTATTTACAAAATTACGAGAAATGCACGGGCGTGCACAAAAGACTTGTACGCGGCACATCAACGGGGTCGTCCGCAATCGTCGTAGGAATGGGGCAGAGAGGGTTGGCGCAGCGGTTACCGCGCGGGGGGTTAACGCGCGAGAGGGACGCGATTAAACGAAACGAGTATAAAATCCAGGAGTCTAATGTACGTAATCCGGGATGCAATTTATTCAGCGAGCCCCGTATAAACGGACGTTTACACGCGCAACACCGACACAATCCGCATCGGGCGTCGTTTCGGATTTCAAAATATTAACGATTCCATCCCTCCGGCTATTAGTTGCAATTATTCGCCAAGCGGAGCTTGCATCGCGTTTCAAACGTGGAAATCTCGCTGGACGTCGAGTCGAGAGAGTCTGTGTTTCGCTGGAAATTCGCGTGAATCGGTTCTTCTCCTCTCTCCCTCTCTCTCCCTCTTTCTCTCTTTCTCTTCTTTTTTTATTTTCGATGGCGGCAATTTTCCCTTGGTTTTTTCGATTGCGTCGGGTGAAATTCTTGCAAGGGAGGACTGCGCGAACCTCATCACGAATACTCGCACGCCTCGTTTGCTTTAATTCCAGCCAGACATGTCGTTCGTATTAAATATAAATCGAATTCTCTTTCGAATTGCCAACCGCTCTCCTCGACGAATATTCGAATGAGCGCGCGCGTAACGGCACCGTGGTGGGTTCCATGGCGAGGTTGCCCCTGTCGTTTATCGTTGGTTTCTCGGTTCGAGAATTCTTCGTTATTTCGATCCAATGTTTTTAATTGATATCAAGCGATTTGTTATTCCTTGAAATATTTGCAGTTGCGTTTCACCTCAAACGTCGCGTCGTATTCCGAAAATAATTATTTTCGAGGCACGGCTGAGTTCTCGTACAGGCAGCAAGTATCGAAAACATTAATTATTCAATATTCGAAACGATATAAAAGAGACGCCACCACGTGTCAGATTTATTCGCTTCCTCCAATTGAAAATAAAAATAATTTCGGTGGGACATCTGCTAAATTAACAGCGGAATCATCGGCATAATCACTGTTAATTGACAACGATGAAACCTGCTCACCCGGCAAGAACGCTGCGGCACTTCAGTGCCCAGAATTACCGTACTAATTATATTACTGTCGGAAGTATCAACTTTAACCTACAAAAACATTTCATCTACCATACACGCGAACAGGACGATCACGGAAATAACACGATAATTAGTCATTTATGTCATCCACTCGTTTTTACGCTGAGAAAGACGAGGAGTTATAACAAATGTATCAAGGTATGCCATCGAACGATTTCGGTACTCGCAACGATTACTATTCATGCAAAAATGTGCACTGCAAAAAATACCATTTCAATCGCTCCTCTAAAGTATCCTACAAAAACAGATCAATCAAATGACAAATGATAGAAGGGATCGTGGTTTTAATTTTCGAATTTGCCAGACGCTTCAATCTTTCACTGTTGAATTTTCCCTGATAAAAAATTCCTTTTATCATCTGTTATCATCCCCACACTCGAGGTTGCTCTACAGTTTTAAAACACTTTATACACCAGACTCCTTTAGGAGCCTCGCGGTAAGGATGGTTTTAAAATAGTTCCGCAGATCCTTGGCCTGCCTCTAATAGCTCAGAAGAGGGAAACCTCTTCTACCCAAGCGAGGCGTCTGGGATCTGAATCCGGGTGTTCGTGCTTGGTAAGAAAAAAGGGATATGCCGCGACCCGAGCAATAAGACTTAACGATGTGGCAAGAAGACAGCACCCAATGGAGACGACTCGTAAACCACGCGACCATGTCTGATTCGCGTCTTGGTTCAAGATGGGGCTGAGACGCGATTCTAACAACGACAGGTGCGACAGGAACACAGTGTAGGATTTTCGAAGGCGATTAATTCAAATTACAGACAATCACGACGAGTTTGGCATGGTGAGTCGATTAAGTTGGTTATCTTTACACGATCTGTACACGACTAACAGAATTTAACTTTGCCTTTCGAAATACTTTCTAAATCAGCGTAGCATTTTCTACCCCAGAAGTTAAAAATAACCGCGGCCATATTGTAAAGGGGTGTACGGCATCTTGAACGCCTGGCGTTGCCAAGATATTAACCTCCTTCCGGTTTTTGGATCTCCTTTATTTATGGAAGGTTACGTGATTTAAATATTCAGGGGGTGGTTTCTCTTCATTTATCTTGTCGCGTTACGCGGCACCCCGTCGCGGTTCCCGGCGCGCAATACGCGACGCCCAACCCCTCCCGAAAACTTTCACGACACCCTTTAAAAACTCTCGTTTCCCCGTTCGAAATCTTTTTACCGACTTGCGCACGGCCGACAAAGTTCGCGTCCTCGCGATTCATTGGTTACGCAACGTTATGCTCGTTGTTCCGCGGGAACGGTTTAAGCGATTTCGAGGGGGCGACGGTTCCTCTGTCGCGTGCTTCATTGCGTGTAATTAATTACCGAGGGGGCGCGGGGAAAACCGGAGGAACATTACCTACGGAACTTTACTTATCGTCGCGCGTGATCTGAAACGCGCGTCGAAATCTTTCAGAGTTGAATGAACGCGTCTCTGAGCGCACACTGTTCATTCCTTCAAATACGTATCTTAGAAATAATCTCAGAGACCTTAGTTTAACACTGACGCAAGTACAGGTTAGCAGCGCGTCAAACGAACCATCAGAATCTCAGACAAGTTGAAACGATGACCAACAGTGTGTACCATGCGATTGTCCATTCGGTTGTTTTCACGATTAGAGCGGGGATCCGTTGAAAAATTCACGGTTCCCAGCGATGCTCGCGCGTTTCGTCGCCGGTATACAACGGAACGAGCGGTTAATGCCCGGAAAGGCGAAAGTTACGGGCAGAAAACACACTTGTCGGGAAGAATAATGGCGGACGGTAAGGGGAAGCGGCGTATACCCGAAAGCACCGGTACAGCGCCGCTAATGTATCTTTATAACGGGGGCGAATCGAGTTTTATTACGGCTCGAGATTCGCTTGAATATTCTCGCCGCTGTTTCCGTTTGACCCTGGCCTGTTGCTACGCAACTCTCGCCAGCGATATACCACGGAAACGCCGCCCGTTGGGACGGTTGTTTTCGTCGCGCGCGACGTTTCTTCTCGCTTTCATTTAAAACCGCGCCGTGGTGGCCCGTGAAACGAGGAAAATAATTCGAGTTGGAAGTTCAGCTGCTGGTGGTGGTGGGATCTCGTGGCTGAGGAGAGAAAAAGAAAGGGAGAGGAGGGAAGAAAGAAACGTGAATTAAAGTCAAGCCCTAAGCCGAGTGGGCGCGACGAGTAGGAAGTTTCGAGGGCGGTTTCGCGGCTTATTTGATTTTCCATGGGGTGCGCAGGGAGACCTACTCTCTTTTTTTTTTTTATTAGATTCGAGTAAATTGATAACAGGTAGTGGTGAGATTTGATTTTCGAAGAAATTTTCATGATGAATTTTTGGGGTGAGATTTCCTGGCACTGGATTTCTAAAATCGATATAAATCACGAAATCGTGCAGCTTTTGTATGCTATATTTATATGCTATTTATACATATAAATAGAAAACAACTACAAGCACCCCGTAAACATTGCATTATTAACTTTTCCAAAGCAATCTACCCAACCATTCAACAAACTTCACCGCGCTACTCCCCTTGCGACATAAAAAAAACAATATTAGTTCTCCCATACGCGCACCTAAAATAAAACTTCCCTATAAATTTGTAACCCTTAAAAGCTACTACGCGAGGAGGGAAATCGCGTTAATGCGATCATGAGTGAAATTTCACCCTTCTATATTACGTTCTATTTTAAAGCTCAGTAAAAAAAATATCGTTGAGCACTACCGTCGTCTACGTTTCACCTTTTTTATCAAGATTGCCTGCGCAAGCTTAGGCTGTTCAGCGTAGGCTTAACCGAACGAGATCCGATCGAAATAGAAAAAAGGAAACGAAAAAAGCATCAAAGAATTTCAGCGGCTCGAACAACTCGCTGAATCTCGAAAATAAGATTCCTCGTGTCGCGAAAGTGTATTTACATCCTTCCAGCTCCCATTTTCGTCTGTTTACCCAGCTCAAATTCGGCCGTATTTTCTCCCGCGCCCGGTTGTCAGCGAGAAGAAAGCGCAGGGAGGAAAGAAAGAGGAGCTCCCGCGAGCTTTGATCTCGACCCTTGCGATCCGGCGACTCCTCACGATAAATAAATATCCTGGCAATTTGATGCCGGCCCATTAGAAGAAAAACAAAAGTAACGCGACGGAACGGGATTTTCCACGGAGCGGATAATTGAAATTGGAACCTCGCTCGTTCCGCGTCTACTCTACCCGAGGAGGAGTTTCTTTCCTACGCGTCCTCCTCCGTTTGCATTACAACGACATTTCTGCTGCTTTTTAATTATGTCCAGCGAGAGAACTCGAAACTGGGAGGGTTCGTTTCCACTTTCGTCACCATTTTCGGGACCTACCACCGAAGAGAAGCTATGGGCGGTCGAGGACGCCATAAATCAGGCTTTTCGGAGGCCTCGAGTCGTGAGCACTGATCCTTATAATTGGGTATGGCATCGCTTAGCCATTTGTGTGGGTTAAACGTCAACGTAGTTCGTTATTTAAGTATTTTACAGCGATCTAATCTCTTTTTGGAGCTGCGCGACTCGTGTCAGACGATGGTTCAAAGTATTCCAGGTATCAATTCCCGTGATAACCGCGATAGCTCAGACTGGTATTTCGTAATTGATGGCTCAATTTAGTTCCAAAGATGATTGTCACATCGAAGGAGAGTATCGCGAAATGTTGATTCTGACTAGCAACGCGCGAGATCCTCGTTAAACGCAACTAAGCCACCCCCATCTGACATCTCCGGTTCTTCGTTTCGAATATTCGATTCGATCGTGATTTCATCAATTCGAACGTTCGTCGCGATTTCCTCGCACGAAAAAGGGATTCAAATTTCTCGATCACGATTCTAAATGGGCACCCCGTCGAATCCAACGATGCCGCGTCTCTGCTTCTAGTGGACGGCTCTGTAATTCCCCGCTGTCCGTTTCTCCGATTTCAATTTTGATGAATTTGTTTACGAAAAAGGTGCGCGGTCGGACGTCACGTCACTCCCTCGAATGAAAATGTCCGTACACTGGTACCGCGCGGTTCCTCGTTTTTTCTCTCGTCCGAGACGGACGCGGTCGCTCGACGCAGGTTCCAGTTATCGCGCGTCAAAGAAAGATTTATGCTGGCCGGCCACGTAACGCCCAGCTCGATCACAATGCATCTCACATGCAACGGCGCAATTACCGGTGTAATCGAGAAATCCTTGCGCCTCGATGATCCCCGCGGTGAAAATGGAAGCTCGCGCCCGGGTGTGTGCATTAATGGAGCCGGATTCCCTCGATCTCGATGGTATTTGGTAATGGGACTGCTATTAGATTGCGCGCGGATTGGATCTGTCTTCGTGGAAAAATTTCGATTAAAATATGCGGAGAACCTCGACCAACGTCGATTCTACGGTAATTGAAAAAAAAAAAAAAAAGAAACAGCGAGTGGTAGATTCGAAAGCGAAATAAATGGATGCTTTTGTGTCTGCGCGATAAAACTGGCAAAGGAACCGAGTTTTCTCGATAGATCGTAAGTACGAATGTAGACGAGAACGATCGATTCATTCTTTAACCCGATATTAAATTCCATAAATGGAACAACCGTTTTACGTGTAACGGAACGTTCGTTGAGGTCGTCCTTGTTGTAATTAAAATATCCAGTACACGCGAGTGAAACTCGATTAGTTGTTACAGAGTTATACTGCAACACGAGCGTTCCAATTGAACAACGCGCATATGCGTTCACATATCGACGGTCGAAGTAGAGAAATCGTGACTTCGAATATCTTGTTACCCTCGCGCGTTAATTTTCCGTGTTAGAGTTGGGGAGGAAACATTTACACGCGTCGCGTTCGCTGCGACGTGCTCTCTCTCTCTCGCGTTCCTCTTCGTTTTTTCAGGCGCCATGACAGCCGTCGACGCGAGCGCCGTCCATTTTTGCGCGATACCGCGGCCAAAAAAGTTTTATTGTGCCGCGACGCGTAATTAACGATTAATTAGGGAACTTGTTTAATTACGAATTTAAATTACCAATATGACAGAAAGTTGAGCGGAGAGGGAAATTTTAACCGGTTCGAGCGTTCCGCGGGTGACACGGCCGTGCTCCAAGGGTGAAGAAAGGCGCGCGGCGGCGCGACGCCCAGGGCATGCCACCGCGGCGTGGAAAAAGTGGGCGCCGTCGCGCAGACAGAGCCGTTCGCGGTGATATTTTGCGCGAATTCGTTGCTTGTCGCGTTGTTCACGTCGGCACCGCGTTAATTACTGACCCAGTTTCGCGTTTCTATCGTCGCGTGACGAACTTAAACGAGTTTTGCCACGCTTCGCGCTGTTTTGTCGTTTCCGCCCGCGATACTATCTTTCGCCGGCTCGCGTTCTGGATCAGGCAAGTGTTCAACGGGCTTAGAGAATATTTCCCGGGGATTTTGTTAATATCACAGTTCAGTCTCGGACAGGAAAAAGTGAAATATCCGCCATTGCAAAGTAAGCGCGCGTAACTTTGTTCGACTAATTTTTCGAGCCACGGATGCACCAGGGTTTCAACGCTGGAATTTCGAGAGCTTGTGCGCGTTCCGCTTTTGTACGATGGAGGCTTTAACCTTAACCTTTGCTGCGCGTCGTCTCTAACTGCAGCAGGTTCAGACAATTTTCTCTCTTTTTATCGATTCGTACGTATGATTCATAGGAAGCATCGCAAACATCGATAAAGCGAAAGTGTATAAGTGTCATAAAAGTAGTGTAGAAGAAAATACAAAATTTCTTGGTAGTTCTCAAGAAGATTGGATACGAATATTTACAGACGTGCACGTAGTCAACGTTGGCCATCGGCACTCAAGGGATCAAGTGAATGTCTCTGTTACTTCCGTTCCGCGTGTTGGCTCTTCGATTTTACCAATTGCTACGAGAAACATAACACTTATGGTACCTTCCAAGGGCCTACGGCTGTATACCGCATGTTCGCGCGCCTTTAGACATTCATATCCAATTTTCTCGAGGGCGATACCCCGTGTGCAAGAATTTTCGCGTACAGTTTATGTCACTTTCGTGGGTAATAAAATCCTCTAACTCGTTCGAATTAAAATTCACCCGCGCTGCAATCTTCTTCGTAATACTGCTCACATTTCTATTCAATTACGCACAATGAACTTCAACCACAGCTACGCGATCGTACCTCGCATTGCATCAAACCGTCTGTTCAACAAACACGATATCAGTAACGCAACATTAATTTCATAACATATACATTGTACTCGACAAAACTTTTCTTCTCCTTACTTCCATTGGAATTATACAATGTGAGCGTCCACAATCGCGCCGCCATTATATCGTTCCAGTACACTAAACATACCGCGAAACGCATCGTAATTGCGATAGTAATGTGCAATAGCTAGCAACGAATCGTAATTCGTCGGAAAAAACGACTTCGCCACGACTAGGGCCTTGGGTCGCAGGAGTCTCCACTTAACGAACGCAGGCAAGTTGTCTTCGTGGCTTTACGAGCCTCGCGCGACTGTTGCTCTCGGCCTCGCCGCGCGATATCGATCATGGCCGCGGCCAAAATTACGTTCCACTGTCGCGGATTTACGCGCGAAATTTAACACGAGCACGTCGCCGTGTAAGCTGGCTAAAAGAGGTTGCCGTCGCCGGAAAAATATTACCAACCGTATCACGTGGTGTCACGCGACCCGCCAAGAGAGAGAGAGAGAGAGAGAGAGAGAAAGAGAGAGAGGACGCGCGCGAGGGTGCACGCGGATTTTTATTAACACTGCCAACGCCGTCGTGTACGTCGTGGTCCCGACATTCTTCTTTTTCACGCGCCCCCATACGTCGTCCTCGCGGGCTGCTGCTGGTAAATGGGTAAATGGTGGTACCGGTTCGTTTTAACCCTTTAACGTGGAAACGTTCCCGGACGCGATATTGGTACAGATGGGATTTAATTCGTTCAGATTCCGTTTCATTTCGATCCCGTTTCTACGAGCGCAATTTTTGCTCGAGTCAGGTTAAACGGACGAAGAGTCTGCACGGATCAAACCTCAAATATTTTCTACAATTTAATCGTACTATTTAAATTTACACTTTATACATTTCGCAGACGGTTCGTGCGTTTTATTTTGTATATTACTCGCTAACTTCCAGATGATCAAAATTACTGATTCGTAAACCCGTCGAGGGATCGAGTAATCAAACTTTCAAAGAATCGCAATCAACCCAAACCCTCGGTCCTGCGACGGTAACCAACCTGGCGTCTCCAGCATCCCCGACACCTCGCTACAAAACCGCCAACGGAGGAAAGAAAAATAGAAGAACGCGTGCATTAAAACTCTCGTTTCCCTTGGTGCAGGTCACAATGCCGTATTCAGTTGAATTACACCCGACGAATTTCGAGCGTGCCTCAATTACACGTTACAGACCCAAAGAATAGTAATAACAACGACAACAATAGCAACGAGGATATTGTAACGCAATTACGCTTGTGTTCTTCTAGCGTACCAGTCCAAGAGATGTACTCCTGGTCCAGGAAACGATTAGCAGGGATGAGAAAACGACGAATGGAAAGAAAAACAAGGGTCCAAGCCGTGTTTCGCGAAAATCGTAATAGTTACTTTATCGTCTTATTTTATTCGAAGAAGGAGAATGGTGGCTGGAAAAAGGAGGAGACGCGAGAGGGGTGGATGGAGGGTTGATAGAAACAGAGGAGGGTAGGATCGCGCGAATTGAAGCCGAGATTAAGACGTCTGTCTGCGGGGATTAAGGTCTTCATGTTGATTAATTTAAATGGTACCAGTGGCGCGCGCCAGTAGGACAATGGCCGCCGTGGCCTGGCGGAAGGATATACGATAAACAACACGGTTTTCGAGCGGCGAGCTTTTGGGAATTACCGGAGGGTCGATGTTAAAAGTGGTCGCGTTAAATGAAGCGTGCTCGACGAAAGTTCGGACTCGACACTGGACTCGACACGGATTACACCATTGCTAGATAATCACGGGATACGTACGTGTTGTACTTCTGTTGGAATTTTTGCTGTAGCCTGGGTCAAGTGCATTGACCAGTGAAAGTCATTTTCTATACTATATTGCAGTCAGCTATTATCCTTTAAGGTTGATCTGTCGTAGTAGTACACGTACAGGTCTGTATAGTTACATATTTAATTATATTTTGATATATTATCTGTGTTTACATTTCAAAAAACATTATCAGAGTTCAAGTTCTGTAGTTGCGTTCATTTTATGCGATATTTTACTAAACACTTACCAAGGTATTTTGAATTGTGAGAATCTTGTGAGTCATCGCTGCTACTTCCGGATTCACTGTTTATTATTCTAATTTTTCTATTTATCACACCTGATACTACGTCGCTATCATTATCACTGTTCACACTTGCTATACACATGACAGATGAGTTTCTGATCAGTTGAAAATTAAACTCGTGTTAAAACTTGAAAACGAGTGGTGCAAAATACGTCGTATTCAGGACTACAGTCGTAGAGGAATTTTACGTCACAATGTCACTTTCCAACCGAAGACGTAAACAGTAGTAATACTTCGCTTCTATCAACTGGAGATAACAAAATTCAGTATAAATACAGCCGCTCGAGGTGCCACGCGAAACATCGTGGCGAGTGAGAGTCGTCGTTCGAACGCAGAAGGTTAACACTTTTCGATGATGGCGTACGTGTACTGCGATAGTCGCAAAGGATTCCTCGACAAATCGAGACCGACCAGTGGAATGTGGAGCATGGTGATCGATGGAAAAAAGGTAGGAAAACTAAAGGGGATTCGTTCAAGTATCGCTGGACGATAAATCTACCTGGGGTCTTATCGCCGCGCCTCATAATTCTGCGATCCCGTGTAAAACACGATGGCGTCGTTTTCACCGTCGACACTTTGAGGCCCGCCGTATCGCGGCCCTTTGTCGGCTGCGAACAGGTGTAACGTTGTTTATTCCGAAAATATTGTACCAACGTCAGCTTTACAACGTCGAAATTGTAAATTCACCGGGTTTCATTGCGGCCGATATCCCTGTTCCGATCCGAGTTATTTACGTTTCAAATTTTGAACGTCATGAATATCATTGCATATGTATTTGGTTATTGCAGAAAATATTTTTACGAAATTTTCCTCTGCATCGCGATCGGGCAAATTGTACGCGAGGAGTGATTAAAATTCACAATAAAATGTTATGAATTTCGTGCAAGTGAGCCTCTTTAATTATATTAAATTACGGGTTTCAACGTAGAAAAATATCATTCTCTGTTATTGTCAGGCAGATGACATGAAATAGGTGCGGAAAGTTTGTGCACACGCTTCGAGAATATCCACAATATTAGAGAGACAGATCTTTCCTTCTCATAGAGTAACGACAAGGATGTTTTACTTTCGAAAGGCTTCGCCATGCCAGCAGTCTCAGGAGTAACGATATCGGTTAGGTAAAGCTGGTTAAGGTGGAGTAACGATCGTGGAATGAGGCGAACCAGAGGCTTTGCTCTCGACCAAACCTTCCTAGCGGAATTGCTTCAGTTAATAAGTGATAAATGTCAACGATGAACGTCTTTGATCCACCGTAACGAAACAAAGAGCGCCATCGATCCGCCATCGCGATTCCTCTGACGTGCACAGAGGCAGTTACGCGCTGACGTTAACAATGAATTCAAAGATCATCCAGCTTGTATCTTTTTTAAAAACATAATCTGGGGATCGTGGTATATTGTTCAATTTTCACCACACTATTTTTTGGATAAATAACGCGCAAACAAGTGAATACGAAAAAGTGCGTGTTCTAGTTCTCGCTGAAGTATCGCCATTGTTCGAGGATGTTACGTTCGCATCGCAGTGTAAACACACTGCTTTACTGAACCAATTTCTACGTACCTTGTTACTTTATTAACGAAGCTAATTAATCAGTATAAAAAATGCACGAAAAGATGAATATTATTCAACAAACCAAACAAGAACGACTAACTCATCCTTAAAAACGATATTAAAGAATCGTTCCCTCTAATTTCACACTGAAACTATCCCATCCGTCTCATTCGCGCGAAACTAAACGACCAACTTCGTCAACCAACCCCCTCTCCACGCCACCTCGCTTCCGGCGAACGTTTGACTTGCGAATCGCATTAATATATCTTACAAAACTGGCCGTCGGAGTCGAGCAAATTCCAAAGAAAGAATTTTCCGCGAGGACCATCAATGATCATTACCACTCTCGGTCCAGAACCGCGCGGATCGTTAACGATCCTCGTCGAGCGGCAGCTGGGGGAGGGTTGAAAAGAGAAAACAGAAAAAAAGAAAGAAGAAGAAGCGAGGCTAGGTCCAACGGATGTGTCGGAACAGCGAGAGGGAGGACGGAACCTTTGGCGAGGGTCCGCACGCGGTGTGTGTCCTTTTAGCTCGGTTGCCTCAGCAACAGAGTACCTTCCGTCTCGCTGACCCGCCGTTTCCGGTGACACGGATGGCCTTTCCTCTCTTCGACGGTCCAGCCCCAACTGGAACGCGTCTCCGGAGGTGGAGAGGCGAAGGAGAGAAAAAAAAGAATGCCGGTGTTGGGGGACGGAGGTAAAGGCCGCCATTGTTCGCCGATGACCCAACTATTTTTCGTCGTACGGACGAAAAAGTTGCGCGATTACTCTTGGAATTATTATTCCCCTCATACAGGGTGGCTCGCTCGAGACAGATGCCTTTGTGCCTCGCTCGATTTACGAATATCGCTCGAACGAACGGAATGCGACTCGGCTGCGGGGAACGATCGGGATGCTTTTGCGGTTTCGACGAATCTAATGGAACGGACGGTCGGAAGTAGATTGCGAGATGAAAATGTTCGATGAGAATGACGAGGCAAGATGGCGTGGATTGGTGGGTGGTTGTATATTGCTTATTGAAGTTTCTTCTTTTTTTATCGTACACGCGATGGTCTTTAAAGAACGTGGTAGTTTATATTGATAAGATTGATAAATATTGTACGAAGTCCTATCGCAATGTCGCATTCCATTGGCTTAAAAATAAAATGTACACGCGCGCGATCCGAACTCGGTCACGGGCTGGTGGATTAATATTTAGTCGACCGAGTAGGCAATTCGATTACACAGATCGCGACAATTTTTCGCGCCGTTTCGCTGCGGGAAACTATATAAACGGCGTGATTAAACGCGTTTACTCGCAGTTATTCGTCTGCGACCGTGCTCCTCGCGGGGCGCGCTTAATCGCGAGTATAACTCCATTAAGTCACGCTTAAATATCACTTAAACGCCGCGCGGATTCATTCTCCTTGGCCCATTACTCTCCCGCTGGATAGCATCGGGAGAAATAAGAACGTGAAATTCGTACACCAGCCCGGAAAGTGATTCACGCCGCTTTGCGACTGATTGTTTTAGAATGTGCGATTTATTGCGTTTGTTTACTGCGCTCGAGGATCGTTCGGAAAAATAATGGCCCTCGAATCGCCATATTTGCGCGGTCTAATCTTTCAACAGATTAGAAACGTCGCTTTCGAATTCTGCGACTTAATCTATAGCTTATGGTACGTTTTTCAGCGAAGGAAATCGTAGTTCGAGATTGCTCTGCGAAAGATTAAGTGGAATTAAATTTCTGTCGATTAATTAAATTGTTCAGTTCGTCGAAGATAGTCTGCGCTGCGTTATAATATAAATTAGAGTGTTAGAAACCGTGTTCGAAAGAAAAGATTAACTTTGGAAGGTCTAAAGAAAACGGAAATGCGGGATAGGAGGAAAATCGATTCGATTCGAGCTGGGTGCGCGAACGACCACAATAAAAGTAACGACGCGGAATAAAGGGCAGCCTAATTCGATATTTCGCGTGCATCGGCAACGACGCTCGAACCGACCACGAAGAAGGGAGAATAGGGACGGGAACAGGGTGAAATAAGGGGAGCCGCGGTACGACGTTCTAAATATTTTAAAAGTTCGGCTCATTTGAATTGAAACATCTTCGGCTCTCCGTCCCCGTTCGATCGCCGCCATTTTGTCCGCGGTTATTGCGCTTCCGACCACGTTTGCGCTCTATTCAACCGATTGATTTGAATTTTCGCAACTTTTCGCCCGTTACTCTTATTGAAATTGTGATGCGAGACCCGAAAACTTTTAATATTATCGTTTCATACGATAGGGGAATGAAACAATTTTGCGTACCCATTGAACGATCATCAGAGTCCGTTTCTGTCCCGTTGCTTCGTAGAAAATATACGTCTGCTTCGTTAATTACGATTTTAAACGACGAAATTTTCCAATATTTCCATAATGCGGACAGATCCCAAAAGCGTGTATCTCTGAACGTAAAAATAATGGAACTTTTCGCAGCTTCACGAGCTGCAATCGGGGATCGGTGGAAATGTTCAAGAATCGTCGCGACTAAATTCGAGATCGTCGTTTGTTTCGTTGGTCTGGTGCATGGATTTTATTGGCCGCGCGAATGCGTGCTCAGGGAACTGTTAATGACTCGCTAATTGCCGAAAGTGGCCGGCTGAAGATTTGTAATCGTTAGAGAGACAGCAAACGACAGCCACGCGGTGGATAATGGCACTTCTGCGGTTCGATATCGTTGTTTTCCCGTCGCTAATATCGCTACCGACCAGCCAAGTGTTGAGCGAGCTGATGGCTGAATGCGCCATTAAATTAACCGTTGCTCGATGAAAGGTGGCGGGGAATTATTTATTTTTCAGCGAAATATTTAAAAACTGGACGGTGCATCGACGTGGATAGCGTGTATATATACCTTTTAGAGCCATCAAACTAGAAATTAAGTTATACAAGCTTCGCAAGTGTTATTTCACTCGTACGAAGAGTGCATCTTGAGGTACACTCGAAACGCAGTATAAAAAGTTGAAGTACTTCAATAAATCAATGGCAATGTTCCTTCATGCAGTCACAGTGGCAAGTGTTCTTCAATGCTCTCCAGTCAATGGCGAGTCTCTCTTGCCAATATACCCACTGTCCTTTTTCTAACAATGTAACTCAACAATATACCTTTCCTAGATAATACATGTTCAACGATTCGATATATACACAAGCGTGTACACGTATAGTACAGGATTATGACTTGAAAGAAATAAACAAAATCGATTTTCCGTCATGAACTAAACATATTGATTGGATACATTTTTTTCAAGCTACATTTCCATCAAATGCCAACAACGAACCGCAAAACCATAAAACGCGCAAACAATAGAATTCCCTTGCTAACGAAACGGCAACAGAACGGTCGGAAACTAACATCGAACTTAATCGAACGCTCGAAGTCACGCGGCAAGTCGTTGCGTTTCGATCGAGATCGATCGCTACGGGTACGGAGGGGATGGCTGTTTGATTTCGCGACGCGTTTCCGGGGCAGAGTCAACAGCACGGTCGATTTTTCGCGGCTTAATTCAACCGCGCGAAATCCGGCAACTAGGTAAACCGATAAGTCTCGCGGATTTGTCGGCCGTCGCGCGAAAAATCCGCTTACGCGAACTGGCTTACGCGGAAATCTGTGTTATTGCCTGCTGGAATATGGATGGCGTCGAGCGGCATTCTCGATCGAGATCTCGCGCGGGACATTTCGTCGCGTCTAAACTCAAGCCCCCTTCACTCACCTGGTAACCGTCGGGGTGGATGCGACTCCTGGGGACCGGGCAGGGTAGCTTCGTGGATTCCCCGACATCAAGTACTCTGCAACAGACAAAACGGAGACGAGCATGATCCATCGTGTCTTAGCTTGATCATGCAAAGACGCGCGATCGATTCTAGTCGATCGAAAACGTAACATCGAACCAGCAAAACGTATCGATCGTATTGCAATTGTTCCTAATCTTTAACTAACAGTTTCGTATTTAATTTATAAACGAGACTCGAACACAAGCACCACAATTTGACGTCCCACTGGACGACCATTCCAGTCACGCGTTGCGTAAACTGTTCACAATTTCTCGCGTAATGGCGGACAAAATAGCCTCGATTGAAACGTAACGAGGCTGGTAACGAGACGAATAGAATCAGCTGTTTAGCTGAAATCCGAGGACGGCCCGGTGTTTCCGTCGTTACAGATTAACAACGAGCAACTTCCGTAAAAGTAACGACCTCGTAACTAGCGTCTTGTTAGCGGGACAACCGGGAGAAGGTACGGCGTGCTGGATGATCTTCCAGCTAGCGGGAACTTGACCCACGCTGCCGTCATGGGATAATTGAATTTATTAGATACCAGTCGCCCCTAGCTCGGACTTTCGCTCTGGTGTCCACGAATTATAGTCGCGCGGTTGTTTTCAAGCTCACCCGCGGTAGACGTTCCCAAGGGTGCGTTTCTTGCTGCCTCTAATTTAGCTTATCCTAGTCGATATCGTTGCCAAAGCTGTTGCTTTCAGCCAGCAACGCGAAATATCTATGATTGTGTCATAAGTTCGATCAAAGTGCAACTAATTCGTAGATTGATAGAAGCGTAACGTGGAAATGTACGTGTGGATAAGAAGTAAGAAGTAAGAAGCCCCTAGGTTAGATGCACGCACCCTCCTCAACAATTCCTTCCACGTACCACTTCGAGAACCTTTCGTGTCAATACGTATCGAACAACGAGCAGTGTTCCTCCGCTCACCTCTGCTTACTTTCTTCCCCAGGACGTATCCTTGCACACGACGCTACTTAAAATTCCCTCAGTCTCGTTGGTGGTAGGGCAAGGAGAAAGAAAACTCGCGTACCCCTTGCAACCGGTTGTAAACACATGTACCACATAAAGATACGCGTATTAGCGTACCGACAGTCGGCTGGGCTGGTTAATGTTTTAGCCTCCTTCCCAAGACCGATGGCAGTCTGACGTTGCAATTCAATTCTGCACGAAGGAGTGCAGAAGTCCCCGTGCTCGAAACGTCGTGCATATTCTAGCTGACGGGACTTCCCGAGCCGACTTCCCTTTATCTGTATAGTTAATGAGTTCATAACTAATGTAGCTGCTACTGACGTGGTCCCATCGATCGGAGCTAGTCGTCCGGTGCACTTTTTGCGTCCCTCGACTCCTCTCAGGATTCCAGAGGAGCGGAGTCGAGGGTTGAGACGCTTCGATCATCCGCGCAATGCGTGATGACGTTATTGTTCGCCTAAAACTACTTCAGACGAAGATTCGAACGCGTTGGTAGTGGTCAGGTTGGTTGTGCGGCGATTGTTCGACTTGTTTTGTCGTGGAGGAGCTAGCGAGCAGAGAGGGTGCGATAGTGATGGGTATAAGAACGTTAAACTCACGATGTTAATCAGTTTGATAAAGCGTAACGTTCATTTTAAGAACGATTCTCAACTTTTTAACAGACTGAGTCTACATTTCATGAACGATGGAGCCGGAAACTGATATCTCGTAATTGCGCACCGTTCGAATCGAACTTCCTCGAGTCTGAAACAAAAGGCTAAACGTGCTCTCCGTTATCGAAGGGAGTAGAACCCGAGGAATCAAGTTCCCAGTTATTTTTCCAAGTTACCAATTAATGCAAACGTTAAAACCGAGATGGACGAAAAAAAAGGCGGGGGAGGTGGAGAAGAAAGAAGTTGGGTCGGGAGGAGAAAAAAATTACTGAAGCTGAACGGCGAGTCATTAGCGAGCAGAAGAAAGGAGGTTAACGTTTCTTCTTGCGCTTCGACGCAGGAAAGTTTCGTCTTCATCGGGCCGGGGGCAAGGTTGTTTCAAGCCGCCTTTCGTCCCTTTATCTGCCCGGCAATTCGTCAATGTCCTCGCGTTCCAGGATTTTTACGAAATTCCCCCGGATCCTCTGCTACGCTTCGGTACACAGCAGCATGACGAATCGTCGTCGCGATATTGTTCTTTTCGAATCTCTAGGATTTACGAACTACCCAGAGCAAACTGGGTACGCGCGCGCGCTCGCGCACGCACAACCAGATTGAACGCTGGTTTCTTTCCTTAGTTTTACTGGGACGGTATATGTATATATGAAAAGTATTACGAGTTGGAAGGCACTTTTTAAGCTGGTTGCCAAACTCTTTCGCGGAGAATAAATTACCTCTGAAATTTCGCGAGAACGAGGTCCCGAACGCAGCGGTTGATATTTGGTTCTCGTCTTCGTTTTGCTTCTAGAATGGCCCCTTAAAATTTCTTCCTGCGATGACCAAACTCTCCGAGCGTGTTGCACACGTACCATTCTTACGTGCATTCGCTAATCGCGAGATCATATGCACGTACTAATCTTAATATCGTTCTTGCCATGCTTCGGAAATGAACAGCCTGCGAAAAGCAAACTGCGAGCACGTGTGCGCGCGAGTAATCACGCTGACTTAACAAACACCCTGATTCTCCGGGAGCAGCATCGTTTCGCTATCTAAAAACTGCGCGGCTAATTTCAAGGTGGTTCGCTTAATCCAATTTACGACTCGGTGAAACATTTGTATCGCGCGAGATTGGCTTATGCTAATCACGCTGGTATGATTTTACACTTGTATGCTCGTATTTATAGTTCAAAGGAAGAAGCTCGCACGTTTTCTTTCTCTCTAAATTTATATAAATCACTTATAGAGGCACGTTTATCGACGATTATTAAAATCTGTGATTCTGAAAGTTACATTAAAACGCACAGGGAGGCTAGATTGCGCGTTACATCCATTACGTCTCGTCTGACATAACGGATGCGTAACGCGTGGCGTCCGATAAAAATGGCACCGTAATTTTCAACCGTTTCAGAGTGACATTTCCAACCGTATCTTGGCGTGCATACATCCACAGACGCTAAATTGCGATTTCCCCAGCCAGTTCCCCCCCTCGTATTACCCCGTCCCACGTAGAATAACACAAATGAGCCCTGCGTTTGATTCGAACCGAACAATCCTTTGAAACATATCCCGCGCTTTGAAGCGACGTGTAACTGCGTACAAAGACGCAACATCGCGAGGAGTCAATTGATAGAATCAGAGGGTGTCTGTTACCCTGGCCGACAGAGGGCCGATCGTTGGTACCGAAGGACGCATAACCCGAACCTTACGATCCTTCGTAGCCACGATCGAAATTACAGCGTCATTTGCACGTCGAGGGCCGAGATCAAAGGCTTTGATCGTTGCGCGCTGGAGACACTGTGGCGGATCGTGCGGGGCGCCATCCTTTGTAACGGCGGCGCATAAATTGTCGTCGCGCGTCTGACATTTGGTCAGGGACCGTTTCCTGCGTAAACAGCCGGAAATTCGACGAGAAGCGTAGAAAACGATCGGTTACGCTTAGAACCAGTACGCGTTTAGGCGCGTTTGTACGCCAGGGGATCGATTGGTAACCGTGGAGAATTGCTGGAGCGATTCTGGAAGGTGAAATGAGACGAAAGTGAAGAATAAGAAAATTACGTGCGAGGCTTCGTTCTCGAGGGAAACGATTTCAAAGTTCCGTCGAGTAGCGCTAGCAGTAGTAAGAGTCCATTATAAGTCCGACGAGCGCAGCCATATTGGTCCACGGGCGTTTCTACGCTCGCAGCTAGAGTTTAAATACCGTACGAGCTGTTTTTCGGTTCGCGAACAGTTACAACAGAATGAAATAGGAAATCTGGCTAGAATTGATCAAAAAGTACTTCGATATCTCATATTCTCCGCTGGTCATCGTCGGAGGAACGATTGTCGGTCGTCATCGATAGTTCGTTTCGTTCGCGTGCTCGCGCGTTGTTTGACGTCGCTGTTTTTTCGCGGGTTGTTTATTGCCAAGTGAAAAACGATTCCGAAAGGGGAGGAAGACCCGTTCGAGCGTACTCGTCGGTATTTCCGACTGCTCGTTTCCCCGTGTTATTCGCCCGCGAAACGAGTCCTGATCAGGTGCGCGTATAAATTTCAATGCAGAGGGACGTAGCCGTTTATGACGTTTATATTTTTGACAATTCTCGTCGATCTTGTTGGTCATTATCACGAACGACTCCCTCTAACCGTAGAATATTTAGAAAAACTTGAAAAACGAATTCTGATTCAGGTTTTAAAGACGATACAGATTCCAACAAAGTTTGCAGAGTTGTATGAAAAAGAAGAAAGCAATCTCTAAGCTCTCAATTACGACTACTGCTTTAATAATAAATAACTACTTACTCGTGGTTAAATACGTTTGGAAAAATCGCCAGAAAGATTTTGCTCGAAGTTATTCAAAGCAGGCACTGGTCATGTCTGATTGAAAGTGGACCAATGAATGGTCCAGCACATGGCCAGTCGTGCAGCCATTGTTGTTTCGCTTCGCGAGGTAGTTGAATAGGGGATACAATTAAAGGCCACAATAATATTCCCCCAATTCCTTAATCCTTCCATTACTATGCAACAATTCGAAAGTTCCGGTCCTTTCAATGCTTAATTCGTTCCACCTAGCTGTCCCCCGCTTCGAGTCCACCAGAAAATTATGAACGGACTATAACCGTAAATCGTTTTCGTTCGATATCACGCTGGCGCACGCTTGAAACCGGCGAAACTCGGTGCACGCGTTCGAGCACGCTCCTCAAATCGATCAAACTGTCCGTCGTTCGATGCAAAGCATCGCGGACGATTGACACTATTTTTTTTTTTTTTTTTTTTCATCCGAAACCGTACGTATCGACACCGGAAGGGAGGATCAATCATCTAGCGTGACTGTTTAAGCTCGCTCGATGAAATTGCCCGCCGGTTCCGCGGTCCGTTCCGTCTCGCGATGTTCAGTCGTGTCTTATTAGGAGGATATTTTATGTTACAACCAAATTGATCGGTCAAATTGCTCGAAATCACGTTCGAGTGCACTTTGCCAATGCGAGCCTGTCATTTACTTCAGTCGAGATATCATTTCACGATATCTGCTCTCGTTTCATCCCTCGTAATCGCTCGTTATTTTAATCGACTCGAAACATTTTGGCAAGTCCACCACGTTCGTGTCGCTATTTTTTTTTTCGAGCTCGAAGACTGTAGGCAGAAGTTCTACTTGAGAAATTTCGCGGTAACAAGTTCTAAATTGCAACAATGTTCGGCGACGTTCGCAGCCAAGCGGGCGGAACGATCGTCACTGATCCGTCCCGTCTGTCTGGGCTCGAAAAAGTGTCATTATCCGCTAATGGCGCGGCAACAACTGGGTCGATGCACCGGTACGGTTAATGACACGGGCTGCTTCGTTCCGTCGACCGTACGAACGATTATCTTGCTGCTCCGATCGCCCAGATATTTATTGTTCATTCCGAGCGATCGAAGATTCGCTCTGTTCCTGCTCTGAATTCGACCATTTTCTGGCGAAAAGAGTATCGATGATGGATACGCGAACTATGCATCCATCGTGTACACCGGCAAACAATAATCCTTCGCGCGAGAACCGCAGTGATTCGATTGTTCGAGTGGCGCGCGTAAAATCGATAGCGATATTTTCGAAATAGGCAAACAAAATTCCGGTTACGAGATGCAAATGAACAACCTCCTCCAAGTCCACGGCACCATAACCAGCATCCTCCTCGAGCCGACTCGCGATCGAGTCACGAGTCCCCCTTAACAAGAACGAACGATTCCCATCAGGCTAGGTAATGCACCGAGCCTCCATCCAAACAGCAGAGGGGAACGTAACGGGAGTCAAAAGCGAGGGCGAGATAGAAAGCAGATGCGAGAGTGATAACCGGGACGATAGCGAGCAGTTGGAGTGACAGTCGAAAGGGCGTGCAAGAAGCGCGACGGTGGTGAGGCGCGAGGGGGTGGCGGTTGGTACGTTAGAAAATGGAATTTCGGTAGCGAGGGATGCGAAGTAAAGAACTGGGAGAGCCGGCAGGTGAAGGAACAACCGGGTGGAGTGGGACGGAGCGAGAGACCTGGATAGAGAGAGGGGAAGAGGAGGAGGAGGGCTGGTGGATGGCTACGTCCGTGGATGGAGTGGATACAGTTGAGTCTGAGGGTTTCTTGGTTGTTGGGTGTTTGGCTGTCCGCCAGGGAATCTCTGGAGCGCGACGGTTACCTTTTTCTCCTCGGGGAGATCTCACACGTACGTACACCACCGACTCGAAACTTTCGAATCACTACGCGTTTCAAACGATGCTGGAATTTTCAGAATAAAACGTGGAATTTGTTATCTTAGAAAACAGCTCGTACAGTCGGGAAATCAGTCGGAATAATGGGAACTGCCGTGTTGGTACCTGAGGTATCAATCTCGAGTTGATATGAAACTTTTGGTTGCCGTTGTGTTGGCATATCTATAGTTACATTTTATATTATAGGTCGTGTGCTAGTAAGCAGGCAGTCTGATTGGTTGCTTGAGTAAAATACTGCTAAACGAATTATCGATAGAGCCATTCCTCTGTGACTTGTAAATTAAAGAAGAAACATAAAACAACCCTTATCATCTGCAACCACCGCGCGATAGGAAGCAATCCAAACAGACGAGACGCATCGACTGGATCTGGCTCGTCCATCGTTTCATCCCTCGCTATATCACCCCATCATAACCCCGTCGTTCTTCTCGATCCCGACTGAAACCGGTGGTAAAACGTTTGACGCGGGTGCGCGTGTTCCCGGGCAGGTAAACACGGGCTTGATTAACGATAATGGCGATCTAGGGCGATCCCCGATAGTCCGGCACTCGATTGCGGGATTTGAAGAAGGGGGCGCGAAGGACGGGCTATGAGCATCGTGCAACGAAAACGGCCAGCCAATGGGACAACGGCCGGGCGAAGGTAATCCAAGGGGGTGCGTGCCCAGGCATCCTGATCGCCGCTTTAACCCCTTATAGGTTTGCATGATGCGTTATGATCGTTAACAGCGTACCTTCGTGAAGAGCCGCGCGGATATTGTCCGACGACCGCCGCCGCTCGTGGTTAATCGGCGATCGTTGCCTCCATTGGAAGCTCCTTGCCCACCGCCGCCACCCCCAGGTCGGCGGGCAACCCCTGCGCCGCGTACCGCGCCGTTTCATCGCGGTGAATAGCGGCCGGATTAATATAGTTGCGAGCTGGTCGTCGAAAGCCGCGAACTGGCGAGCCGCGGTGCAATTAGCGGCGAACGTAAATGCCGTCCGGGCTGAGTTTCTCGCGCTTCGCGGGCTATTAGCGACCGTTATGAAAATCATAGGGATGCCGTTTGGATTTCGCTCGCGGAGGGCGATCGAACCAGTCGATGCTTAGATTTTTAGGAAACTCTAGCGTCAGCCTTCTGTTCCGTAATATATCGATGATAGTAAAAATTTGAAAACGCGCGGGTCGAACTCGCACTGGCATCGAAATAGAAACATCGCAACGATCGTATTAAAGATACCGTCCTGTATGTAAAACGTAGCATCGCGGTTGTAACAGCAAATCATGATTAACTGGTCTGGGACAAACGAATGGGACGGAGCGGAATTAAAAAATTGCACGCATGTAAATGATTCGTTTTATCGAATCGAAGGGACGCGCCCTGCGCGAGGAAGAGTTAATTGAAACGTTCCGTCTCGCATCGTATATCACGAGCGACCATTCCGAAAGAGAATGAACTTTCCCTTCTGTGTCAACAAACGTCTCCCTGCGCCACCCCCCGTTTCGCACCCCTCCGGCAGCCGTGCTCGTTGCCAATATCCTCAGGATCCTATCGGTTTGGCGACTAATGAATGTTTATTAGTACAGGATCTGCTGACGTATCGTTCGGGGCTCGAGACGGATCGATACCGGTCTAGACGTTTGTGCCTCGAAATAATTGCTTCTAACCTGATACGAGATCTACCAGCGAGGGGATGGGCTGGCTTGCAACTGTTCATGGAGAAACGCTTCAGCACTGGCTGATATTTCGAGAATTTTCTAAAAAGAGAACCAATTTCTGTTCGACGTTCCCCTGGGTACTGTATCGAGGGATGAAAAGCATTAGAAATGATTCCTAAAGCATACATATATACCACACTATTGCATCAGAACACATCGAATGTAATTTAAAGCACAAAATTCAACTGTTTCTCCTTTGCTTCTCTGACTTATCAGAAACTACTCTTTATTCTTTCCTGTCTAACCGTAAGTAAGTTCGACTGTGCTATTAACAGTCTCAAACCACGTCGAACTTAACTCAAAGCAGAAAACTCAACGGCACTTCGACCGTCCGCGAGATTTACATCACTCACAGCCATTCAATTCACCAAAGAGTTCGTTATCCAGCTCGCGGATCAAAACGTCCAACTGCAGCCGAGATGCAAGAAAGTGTCGCGTTTACGTATCGCGCGGACACATGCACGTTGCGCGTATGCACGTGGACGCGTGCGTACATGGCCGCGTTTAGTGTCCGCTATTAGGAGAAAACCGGAAATAGAAGTGGCTGAACTTTAACTAGCTTCGCAGCGGAATGGTCTCGTTCTCTTCATCAACTCAAACTGCGGGAATTAGCTTCTGGCCCCCGTCCAGATTACTTCTGTACGCTCTCTTCCGCCGCGTCCCCATTTATCTCGCGCCCCCACCACTGAGAACCACCCTGAAACTTCTCCTCCCTAATATGTTAATTATGAAAACGATAAGAGAATGATAATCAGCCGTGGTTATTTCGAACCCTGAGAGGCACCGACACCGTACCAATCTCCCCGTTATTGCCGCGCTGGGACGAGCCGGAAGAGGCTGTCGTCGTTCCTTCGTTCGTTAAGAGTTAACCGTCGCGGAAGACGCGACGGCGTTTCCGTTTTTCGGAACACGAGCCTCGTTTCATCGGTTTTTAATTTAAATGCTATTCAAATTTTACGTGAAAAGAATTGTAAAGGAAATTTATTCCAACATTAACACGAAAGACAACGAATCGTTAAGGGATAGTTTCATCAAACTCGTTACGTACCTATATAATTAAATGTATGCGTATAATTGAAATGAACAGCTTGTTGCGACTGCGAGTCACACTTTTTCAATTACACGCTCGATCGGACAATTGATCAACGAGCAATTAACGCTATTCCAACGATGCTCGAGAGACGCGATTCACACTTACGGGGGTGGCAAACCCCGCGCCACCCTCGAGTACAAAACACGGGGGCGCGCCAAAGGTGCCACGCTCTACGCACGTTCGAGTAAAATATCATTAATGTAACGAGTCGAGCGGGGTGTCGTTTAAACAACGCCCGCGCAAATGATCCGATTCGTTAATGCAGTCGCGAGCGACCGGCGAATTACCGTTCGAGACAAACGATTATACGATTTAACGGGACGGTTAACGCGTCGATATCGTTTTAATACGTTCACTGTCGTCCGAATAATTCCGACCACGCGTCAGTGGCACGACGAACGCGATAAACGAGAAACACGGGAAGACAGACAGGCAGACAGGGTGCTTTGTGTGACGTGATCGCCAAAAAAGTAGTATCTCGACTGTTTTTAATAATAAATTCCTCGAATTAAACAGCGTGGTACTCATCCCTCGGAGTTCGAGCCAATTTCACGGATTATTAATTAATGATATGTACGAGAAAAAAAAAAAAAAAAAAATGAGAGAAAAATCGAACGAACGATATCGTTGAAAGAATTATAACGAGAATTAGCAGGGAAAAGTATCGATACGTTTAATTCCCGTCTAGATACGAACGGCGCGTGCATTACGCGAGGCAAATTCCTGGTATGGCCGCGGATAAATTGTAGCGAGCGTCCTCTCGCCGCGTCGGCCGCCAGCGAATCGCGCATTTGCGTCACGTAACATGTTTTACGTGGCCGCTTTTGTTCTGCATGAATCTTATTAGCGCCAACCCATTTTACCGGGAATCGAGTTAAATGCAGTTTTACGCATTAAACCGTGCGCACTCCTGCCGCTTGCTCGCCACCCCCTCAACGATGGCGGGGGACGACGCGCGGCGGGCCGTTCGTTACTTTCGCCGTTGGCTGTCGATCACTCGGAGAACCATCGATTTATAATTACCTGCCGCTTGACACGTTTACCATCCCGGCTTTTATGCTGGCGAAACTGGGGGAGCGGTGCGGTGTTATAAAAATTTTCATACCCAGGGGGAGAATTTATTTATGATTTCGATGCGCTGCAACAAAAGCCAGCAACGGGTTGGTCGATGACTCTTCGACTGTGCCGCGCTAGAACGAAACACTATTTATTACAGACAAAAACCGCTGCTCTCATTGTGCTCGGTACACTTTGTTCGCTCTGTGACAGTTTTGCGAAAGTCTCTGATTTTATCGAAAGCAGTTATACACGATTTGTCTACGATATCCGTAACCGCGTTGTCTGTCGCGCAAAGACAGCTACGCAGACTTTACTTTCTCCCTGGGAAACCTATCGTAAACTACCCCCGTCGCGATTCGCGGGACCGCAGTGTCCACCAGGACGCGGGCAACAAATTACGTTCGATCCGTGAAGCGTCGTTAATCCGAGCAAACACAGCGTTAACGCGTTTTAAATATTTCGTTCGTCGCGCTGCAAGAGTAAAGGAGCGAGGGATGAAGAAGGCGCGGTTGCGACGCGGTGGTAAAAATACACGGCGCGCAATTTTTTTTTTTCTTTTTTTTCTTCCTCTTTTTCTCACCCCGCGGCATTGTTTCCACGGGGAAAGTGGTTTATATTTACCCTCTGGGGGAGGATGACTTTTATAGGAGAAGCGGAATCCCATCAAGCGCATAATATAGTCGCCTATCGAGTTCGTTGGGAGCGGCGCGCAATCGACGCGCGAACAATACGCTCCGTCCGGGGCGATATAGTCGTTAAATATTTCGTTTCGCCGCTGTATAAATCGTATCCGTCAAAGCGTTATTTTTTTCCGCTCCCCCACCTTCTTCGTTCCCACGCTCCCTTCCTCTCCACCCTATATTTTTTTTTTTTTGTTTTTTATATCGCCCGCTCCTTTTTTTCTTTTTTTATTGTTTTAATCCGAACTGTTAATCTCGTAGATCGATCTCTGGCCGCGGCGAGTAATTCAATACGAGCCGGGGCGAACAATTTTCATTCATCAGCGCGAATTCCATCAGCGAAGATATTCTGACGCGTTTGAAACAGCGCGCTGAAACGAGGCGGAGGGAGAGGTGGAGAAAAAAAAAAAAAAAAATGGGAGAAAACGCTTTAGTGTCGAGCTTCGACGGGCTTTATAGCGTTTTATAGCGTTCGCCGCGTTATAGATGGCGCTGCGCGATGTTGCGCTGGTGAACCGAGAGGTTGGACGGAGAAGGTTGCTCAGAGTTGGCTATTCTATTTACCATTTTGTCCAACGGATGAAAGATCGTCGATTGTCGTCGTTGCTTGGCGATCTGTGTGAACGTTCGCGGGGGTTCCTTTGGAAAAGTTAATTGGGTGTTGTTAGGGGAAACGGTCTTTCTCGGATGCACTCACAGCTTCGTACTGTGTCGGGGGCTGCTATCGTCATTTATGGGTAGTATATCGTAGTTATTTTCCGTATTATTTTCGAGAAGCTATATAAAACGAAATGAAATTGACGTATGATCGCGATTAAAATGTTTGCTCACTGTTATTTTGAAATAGATGGGAAATAGAGAAGAATATCGACCTCTCGAGTTATTAATTCATCTTATATCTTCCCGTTTACACGCGTATGCATTTTGTATCGTGGAAATTTTATATTGATCGAATGGGTATAAATATTTGTTTACCTAGAATCCATTTCGATATCCACTTTATAGACGGGTAAAAATTCTACCGCGTGCATGGTTCAATTTGTTGCGCTCAAATATTCCAACGCGATTCAGCTAAATTGAACGAGTAGAAATTAACGATTTCATTTCTCGCTTATTCCTTTTTTCGCGTGCACGACCGTTCCCAGCGTTAATCGTCACGGCTTCGTCACGCGTAGGTGCAAGGGTCCCTCGATCGGGTGCAGAGAGAAGAATGGTCGGAACGATTCTCGCAGGTCGTCGATTAAACGCGAACGAACGAGCTGGTTGCAATTTAAAGGGGACGATGATCACTTATGGAGACACTTGTTTGCGTCGAGGCGCGCTTCCGCGCGGCAGGCGCCGCGGACTGAAGCCGAAACGAGGGATGACAGAGGACAATTGACGGCCGCGGCGATAGCAATGCCCATTTTATCCCCAGGAGGATATAAATAAAACTCAAATTGAGCGAGGGTGCTCCAACGCCGCGCCGCCTCTACAACAATGTATTTACGCAGCCAGCACTCTTCCACCCCGTAATTTCATTTTATATAAATGTCCCGCCGACCCATAACCCTTCCCAACGTCGATATTTACATTTTTATTCGCGCTGATAATTTTTTTTCCCTCGTCCTATCGCGTCGCTAGAAAGGCCTCAGGTTTTTATCACAGCCTCCGTGCCTGTTTCACAAAGGGTTCACGATTCGTTCTCTAATTTCACGAATTGTTGAGGATGGATAATACGATTTTTTTTTTAAATTATCTTTGACAAAATTATAATTGTAAATGTGTTCGTGCATGACACACGGACGTTTCAAAGATAATGCGCTTAACGAGTTAATATTTCTGGCATCATTGTCCACCGTGCGCTCACCTGTGCGGTAGCGCTCTCGTTACCTCCTCTCGAGCTAACAACGCGCGAAATTTAATAAAAGAAATTCCCCATAATAGAATCCTCTGACGCCATCTTTCAATTTATTCCATCACGCTTTTACCTAGCTATTTATACACGGATTTTTGTCTCTAGTGCAAAATGAATAAGACAATCCAAAAAGATCAGGTTCTCGTTATAAACGTCTACCCGGACAATCCGATTTCTTTATTTATACCATTCATCCGAAGATATCCCCGCGATTAATACGTAAAAATGAAATATCACGTTACCGTTGGATGGCGGATGATCTATTCGACCAGATGCAATTAACCGCGTTTAGAATCTTCGACTGAGACCAGCGGCTACCATCGTGGAGGACGTCGCTGTTGATAGACGCGCGGTGGAAACGTTCAGAAAAGGATGAAACAAAAAAGCGTCGGCGGACGGCACCCTCCGGAGGGCGGATTGCATTAATTCCGCGCACGACGCGTAACCCTAGCAATAAAGTGGCGTAATTGCCGATGCGTCCGTGCCCTTTGGGCGAGAAGAACACGACAGAAAAGCCCATTGGTGTCACCGTGGGGCCGTGGGGTGGCCAGGAGGGGGGGCGAGTGGGAAAGGTGGCCTTACAAATCCAACTCGACGCGCCCCACACGGGGCACGCAGACACGGAGCCGACTTATGCGAGCCACGTGCGCCATTCTAATTTGCTTACGAGCAACGCGGCCTTAAAGCAGAATGCGTTACGGGGTACGCGTACGTGCGACGACCGCCACCGCGTGAACAATGCGACGTGGTCCTCCTCGTTCGCCTCCTTATTGTCCCGCCGTTTCACAAACCTGGACATCATCCATTTGCTCGGCATTTTTCGCTCGAATAATGCGCTCTCTTTGCGCGCGTATCAATAACGCGTCGCGGTTCACTGTCGTTGGTTTATTACCACGACAGCTGAACATTAGTCACGTTCCAATTTTGATAAACGGTTAGAATATTGTGGTCGTTAATAAACATGGAATTTTTTCGATACTTCGATTAGTGCCACTGGAGAATCGATGGGGTGGTGTCGATTCGAAGTAGGTTGACAAGGCGAATGATTTTGTAGGTTAGATGGGGTGAACGAGGGGTTGGTCGTTCGAGTGGTTGTTGCGTTCAGTAGAATGGGGTGAGCATGTAGCGGCTTTATGCTGGACTTGTTAATTCGACGATAAAATCTTATCGTTCGATATTTCCGGATGTCTGCTGGGTAACGCAATGTTCAGTGTAACGAATGGTGTACTGGATGTAATTCAGCAACACGCGTTAGAGTGACGCGTGTAACGTTTGTAAGTATCGTTCGAACGAATTCGGAATTCATTTACGGTAGCTCGCGAGCAGCCCCTTATTCTCCTCTTCGACGGCGAAATCGATGCGCCCGCCGCGGCAAGACGTAGCAAATTTTATTCCATTCCTTCATTTCGCCTCTCTATCGTATCCGGGCCAATTTAAATTCCGCCAGAGACTCACGCGGAAAGCCTGAAGGACCTAATATAATCCCGGGTACAAGGGGTAGCCGGTACGCCTGGGATCTAACCTGCATACATTTCCCAAATAGGCGCGTTAATGTTAAGAATACCGCGCGCGTGTTTTCACGCCGCGGAGGGACGGAAAAAAATATAGCCGTGACGAAAATGTCAGAGGGGTTCGTGCCTTGAAATCTAGACCAGACATCTAACCCCGCAGTTTCTCTCCTTCCGCCTGCGATACTTGACGGGAATTCCAAAAGCGTGATTATTCAATGAGGAACGATATCGCGGGATAATTTATAGCCGCATTGTTGCGCGTTAAAAATGCACCTTACAAAATATAGCTCACGACTCGTGCGGCGTTGGTTGAATCTTTAAAAAGTCGTGGCACATAGTAATCTCGATAATGTTTGTTTCACGATTTAATTTTGACGACGAGAGGATGAAGAGCGCTCGCGGTGATGAGTCAGATCGGTGTATCGATTTAGGGGTTGGTACCTCCACTCGAAACAGCACTGGCAACAAATAGCGCGGCGTCTATTGCCTCGAGTTCATCTTTGAGAGCAGCCCAGAACTACGAGAATCGCGTCGCCGAATCCCATTTACCGCGATATGCCTGGCGTGGCGTAACTCGGCAAATTAGATGACGTCGTAAGGTAATTTGAGCGGTCCCGAAGGAGCGGCTTTAATTCCGTGTAAATAGGCGAGCGAACAATTTGCAGGCGGAAGCCGGCCGGATGAAATTCGCGATTTGACCGATAATTCTACCAAGTTGCCCGCCGTCCGGGCATTTGCATTGTAAATCGCGATGTTGCGCAGCGTGGATCGCTTAAGGAGCCGGCTGACAAACTTTCTAATCCGTGTACAACCCCCCCTCCGTCCAGGTGGCGCTTTCTCCAACCGAGGAATCGGTACTGTCGCGCAACGGGTAATTCTGAGTGGCAAAAATTCGATAACTCTCGTTTTGGTTTCGTATCGCTTTGAAATAATAGCGGACCTCGACGACGCGTCTGTCGCTCTCTCGTATCACCTTTAACGGATACAGTTTCGGGTCAAAGTTAAAAGTGGACCCGTTGACCCGACCTCGTCACGAGCGATCGATCGCCGAACGATCATCATCTGCCAATTATGAACTCGTTTCCGGCAGTTGATTGCTTTTGTAATTGAGAAACTTCTCGTTCAATGGTCGTGCTCGTTCTTTTGGTTGTCGAGTGAGACTTATATGGTAAGGATAGTTAAGAGTTCGCGGATAACTAATCAGAATTACATTAAAGAATTATTGCTGTTTCAAGAACGTTGTAGTAGTTAATAATCTGTTGATCTTAAATGTACTGTTTTCTCGTTTTCCTTGCAACTGTGACGTCTTTATCGAGATAAACACACCCAGGGTAGGTTTAGCAGGAAAGAAAAAGTATGGACGCATACCAGCACGAGAGAACAACAACGTTCTTCGAATAAAGCCCATATTTATTCTATTTCCAGGATAAATGTAACGCGGTAGAGGGTAAAACCGTAACGCGGAGCAAACATTCGACGCAATTCCCAAACAAATCGTTGGAAAGGGTAAACGAATCAGTCTAAATCGAGATAACCTCGAATATCCATCGAGACCACTAACTTTGACGGACAAAAGTTCGATTCAAGCGAACACACACAGTCCGCGCGCTCTCGTTCCTTCGACGAGATTGAAAAACGTGGCCTCGCACGCGAAGGCATAGAACGCAAATTCGATCGAACATCCACTTACCAACACGATCTATGTCTTCTTGCGTATAGTAGTGATGCATCGTTGTTGCTGGCTCGGGTTGCGGTAGCAATTGAATCACTCGGGCGACAGTTTATGGCCGTACGATGATCATCATGACCAATACAGCGGTCACTTTACTCCGCTATTACTCACTTCCATCTCAAACAGTCGCGAGACCGCCCATTCGCCACTTCCTGCACCGGTATTGTCCCCGAACGATCACCCCCTGTTTCCAGATCGTTACACCCGTGCCACACGAACTCCAACGGGAATCCACGGAAAATTCTTTAGTCCAGTCTCCGCCAGGCAAAAACCAACCACCCCTCGCGTGAACGAGAGTCAAGGTTTCGACACGGTTTCCGGCGGTACCGCACGTATTCCGCGTCGAAATAACGCGAGAGAACAAGTCACACCATCTTCGAACGGTTCGAACGGTCGTTTACCTTTCTGTCCACGTTCTACGGTCCAACCAACCGAAGGACCACCGCCGGTGGTATTCCTCGCGATAGTCCGTATAATCCGATACGAACCAGCCACGACACACCTTGTCCCTGTACGCGACGCGACTAATTTCCGACGTGGCTGTCAAACCGACTGATATATCGACGCGCGGACAGGCCGCCTCACGGGCGACGCTGTTTACGTGTACGCGCGGCCACGGACGTACACAAGCGTGCAGGCGACGCTCGCGCGTCCACCGGAAACACTCGCGGCCACCGGATTAGTCGCGCGCGACATTCGACCAGTATCGCTTGAAGGTTATAACGAGGAGGAGTCGAAGACGCCGCACACGCTCGCGTCGCAGGTGGCGGTTGCTCGCGTGGCGGGGTTCGCCGGCGGTGCGACTGGACGCGGACAACGGGTGGACGGTGGCGAGTGGAAAACGCGCGAAACTCGACCGGGCGGATCGATCGTCGCGATGGAAAATTTGCCGGCTGCTGGGCCGCGTGAACAACAATCGAAACACGGGCCAAAACGACAGGTCCGACAACATTGTGATGGAAAACGGTGGCGCGCCGCGCGAGTCTGCGCGGAACGTCGATCGTGCGGCGGCCACGCTACGCAGACTGCGGACGACAGTGGCGCCATCGCGAGTCGCCGCGGCAGCGTCGAGGAGGTTTCGCCGCCACCAACCCCCGCGACATCCTGCCGCTGTCTACCGCCACCTACGACCACCCCAAAATCCCACCGTACCCATCCCTACGCGTTGGGAACGTTCACCGGCCTACAACCGCCGCCGTTCGCTCGTTCCACTGCTATCCACCCCCGACCCGCCGCCGGTCGCTGCGGTATCGATTGGCCCAGTTGTCCCTCGTCAGAACGCGGCGGTCGCTACCAACATCCGAACCGTCGCGCGCGCTTTCTTCGCTTTCTTCTTCTTTTTTTTCTGCTTCGTCTTTGCTAGCTTGTTTGTTGGGTTTGGATGGAACGCCTTTGGGGAGAGAACGAGGTGGATAGTATGATTGGATGGTGTGGATTTTAGCTTAAGTTTCACGGAGAAGGGTCGTGGAGAGGGTAGTTGAAAGCGATTGGGAGATCGGAGGGTGGTTGATAAGGGTCAAGAGAATTCCGGTGATTTTAAAGGTGAAGTTGGATGTTGTTCGGCTGGAGCATTGGGTATCGTCGCGTGCTGGTTACGGGGTGTAATCCGTGGAATCAGAATCATATTGGTTCGTCCGGATTCTCGACTGCAGTAAGCAAACGATCGTGTCTTCGTTTAGTGGCAACTAGTCGACGACTCTTTTACCAAAAGGCATCGGCGCTTTGCGATGCTGGCAAAGACGAATCAATCGCACGATCCGCGTGCTCTTCGGATTCCGATCCTCACTTGAGGGCATCTCAAACAAGTTGCCCACGGGAAGACAATTACCAAACTACAGGGTCCCAGTTGTAGATATTCGTTACAGAATTCGGGACGCTGCAAGAACTTTCGATCGTGCTGGCCAATCCGCCAGGCGATGTCGCGTTCTCCTAGAGGAAGCTATTCCGAGCGTTTCACGGCGATACGCAGCTTCTGAAAGCCGAACTTGCCCGGGAATACGACACTTCTTCGGCTTTATAGCCGATAAAACACTCTTCTACAATTTGGTCAAACGTTTCGATGGTACCTTCCACGGGTGTCGTAACGCGTATCCTGTTCACGAATTCATGGTGCGAATATCGCGGCCATGTTGTATTTATCGACTACTTATTGCGACGAACAGAAAAGTAATAACACTGAACGTGCGATGGCATTCCTTTCAGTCACTCTTGAAAGTTTGATATATCGATATATTTCATAATCTTGCCAACTATTTTGAACCACGCAACGATGTCGTTTACGTATCAATACCGACACACACGCGCGCACACAATAGCACAGAATTCAGATTAAGGGCTTGGCAACATTATGCGATGAACATAATCAATTTGGCATCGATTATTCGACCGCACAGTGGCATCAATTGGACCATAATTTCTCCCCTTAGCGTGCAGTCTAATAGCCCCCTCGAACGCCAAGAAGTCGAAGAACGGAACGGAACGCGAGGAAATAACGTTGCGAGCGCGAGGATACGTACGTAGGGACGCGCGGCGAACCGAAACGACGCGCGTAGGTCAGTTCGTTAACGATACATCGGTCCCAGTGGAGTTCCCATATTTTTCTGGCGACGCGTTTCCAGCGATTCATTAATTGCTGACCTTGTTAGCGTGGCATTGTGAAAGCGGCGGTCCCGCAACGGTGCTTGAGCCGCGCCCGCGGGACTTGCCTCGACCAAGGGGACAAAGACGGAGGACAGAGAGGACCCGAGGTGGAATCGATGGGGGACCAACGAGGAGAGAGAATCTCGCTTCGCACTGTCATGCATTCAGCCCTGGCACATAATAATGCCGGCTCTCCTTTGTCGTTTATGCGCACCCCTCCCTCTGTTTTCTGGCTCGCTCCAGCCACGATCACCGGCTACCATCGCCCCGTATTCCCGTGTTCCTGGCGAACTACCGCCTAACCTACCGCTTTCTTCCACGCCTCGTGGGCAACGCGCGGAGAAAGACCTTCGCGACCACCTCCGTGGGAATTCGAGGATTTTCTTGAAAAAGTTCGCGGATCTACGGACTTTTAGAGCCGTTGGCTTCGCGGGCGAGCCTCGACGCGAAGATTTGCTGTGCACTTTTTTTTCGTGGAATTATTACGTATTAATGGCGCTGTTGAAGGGTTGCATCGTGTTTATCGGTACGGATGAGTTTGAATCGACACGCGTCGAGTTCTTTTTCAATAAATATATATGTCCCTTTAATTAATCAAAACGCGACGTATTTTTATTCCAACCCCCCAGGTATTTCTATCCGCAACTCGGCTATCAGAGTGTTAAATTTAATTTGATCTCGTTATCTGCCTTTCAAATAACACGATCCGCCGTGGACATCTTCGAAAAAGAGACGAATAACAACGCTCACAGACTCTCAGATGAAATTACGCCCCTCTGACTGTTTCATCAGTATTACCACCCTCTTGTGTCTCCTCTTTTTTTTTCCCTCTTTCCCTTCACTTGTTGTTTCTCTTTTCGCTTTTCTGACGAGTAACACGGAGAAAGGGTGGCATTTCTTTTTTTATCGCAACCGGATAGAAATATCAGCCCGTTGAATCTGGAACGCGTTGCGCTCAATTTTTGAAGAGTTCCATTTTCACGGTAGACGAATGCAAACCGCAAGCGGGGCCTCTCCAGCGATGCTTACCTCAAAGGATATTTTTTCTTTTTTTTTTTTTTTATAGTTCCGAAATATTCATGGAAAATAGTTCATCCGTTGTCGACGCCATTCGGACTAGAACGGCGGCGAGTTTTCATAAAGAGGACCGCCAGAGAGTGTGTTCCGCGGAACAGAAAACTCTGAAACGCGTGTACGACTTCTTTCACGCGACGACGGGATCATCGGCACGTGAAAGCTCCGCCAGTGAGTCGGAAACGTATCCAGAGACACGGCGATCGTTGCCTACGAACGATTCTTCCGTAACTCGGCACTTCGAAACGCGAGGATCCCTCGAAAGAAATTGCAGTTAATTGTCCTCTCCCTCCACGATGCATCGCGATCGACACGCATATGCAATCGTTATATTGCAACGAAGGTTATATCGTTTTATTGTTTTCGCTATGTTAATATTCACTTCGCAAATGGTAGCAAATTCTATTGTTATTGGAAATCACGGAGAACGGTCGAACAATGGTATTTTAAAGAATAATACATACACCTCGATTGTTCGTTCCCTCTGGTGTATACATACAACTCTAACTTTTTGCATTTATCGTAACGTGAAATCGAATGTCTGATATATAATTACGATATAAATTCGTTAACGCGCGGAAATATTGTAGGTCTTGTTTCGAACACATCTGCCACCCCATGCCAGGAATGTTCCGATACCAATACGTCAAGGTATCGATGATTTTACTGATTATCACCGCAATAAGAGACATCGATGCTAAATACATTCTACATCGAAGCAAAAACTTTGAGAATATCTCTCAACCCTTGAAATTCCTTCTTTCGCTTCGTTTAATTCACGATGATGCCAGACAATTCCAAAGATGTTTGAACGATGAATCCAACGTGAAACGAGGGGTCGCGAAACGGCACGAACGAAGCACACCCGCGGGACGGGAAGCGTTTCCCTAAAACAGACCAATGAGCCGTCCCTGTCCAACATAGATCAGTGCCCCGGGGGTGTTAACGCGCGCGCGTGCACCGCCGCGGCGGGGCGATGCATCATGCGTTACAGGATTGGTTCCACCTAAAAAGAACAGGGCCCGTAACAGCGTGGACATTCGACGTCAGCGGCTGGAAATGGTTGGAAAATAACGAAAGTAAAACGTCGCCCATTCATCGTCACGTACCGCCGTCTGTTCGCGCGCGATTTTTTACCGCGACCCGGCAATTCGCACTTTTATGATTTCGTTTAAATTACACGGGAACCGGGTCCCGTCGTTCGACCGAAAACATTACTTTGGAAAATTGAGCGCGCACGCTGGAGCAGAGACGAGGAGGAGGGCGGAAACGAGCGGAGCAAGCACGGGGACCGCGCGTTATTTCCATAAATGTCTCGATGCATCAAATTCGAACGGGAGAGCTTGGACTTACGTGGAATCGATTCCTTCGATCACATTCAGTGGCGATGGAAGTTTTACCGACTCGTTTGGGATCGTTACTGAATCACGCGTACGTTCAGCTTCGTTTCAATGTATTTTGAACAGCAAACAAATTATAAGATAGAAATTGAACGCGTGGGGTTCAAATGACACAAGCAAAGCGATCTTCTCGAAACTTCAGTGACAACAGTTTTCGTCATCTGTTAGAAATCGTACCATCAACCATCGCCATAGAATTCCATTCACGTGGATCCGCGCTATTAGCAAAGATAATTCAGTGTTTAACGTAAACGTTAACGCATTCCTCGAGCATCGAAATGTTTGCAAAGATATACAGCTCGTGAAAGTAAACCACTGCCACGACAGATTCCTTCGAGTACCAGAACCCATTAATTACAACGGACCTTAAATTACATAACTTACTACAGGGCACTATGTTCTAATTTGCTCCGATCGTTAAAAGTGTCCTCGCCTTCGGTTACATCCATATTCATCGACCATTTTCATTCCTGCTCTTCCTTTTTTCTTTCTTTCTCCTCCATCCGTTCCCCTCCCTCGAACGAACCGACGAACGAACGAATTCAGAAAGAAACCGCTCGATTTCTCCTCTACGCAATTATCGACCGGCGGTCGTCCCCTAATCATCGTTTTGTAAATTAATGGCGGGTAACGCCGCGTCGCTTCGCGGTTGATCGTGGCGTCAGGAACGCGGATATAATGCACCTATGCGGCATCTCCAATTAACGCGGATGACATCGTTGCATTCCGATAGATACAAACAAACCGGAGTACGCGCGCGCGACAACGTTCCTCGTTATTATAGAAGGTATAACGAGAGGCTGTAATTACCATTGTATATACGCGCACTTCGTTATCTACGACGAGTCGTTGCTAATTATCTGTTCCACTTTCAGCGGCTTTTTTTTCTCCCATTCACCACTCCCCATCGGTGTTTTACTAGAAATTCCAATGACAAGTGTTGAATTGTCGCAGAGTCGAAGTTTTATAACCGACTTCATTATGAATCCCCTAATGCGGGCTAGTCAGAGTATCCGACGTAAAGAAATGTCTGTTTCTCCATGTCAGATTACCAAGGTTAACGTGGCTAATAGTTGTAAAGGATATAACGGTTTTAAATCGCTTTAGAGCACGATTTCCATTTCTTACGCTCTCCTCCTCGCCGTCCTTTATCTCTCGCGGCACATACTTTCCTCGGTGCTCCCCTTTTTATTCAACCTCTCGCGCGAGAGAGCGTACCAGCCAGCTCTTCCCGGGGTCGTCGTCGTTCTCAGCGAGATCCTCGAGAAAAAATTAATCTTGTAATTTCGAAGTGGCTGAGGAAGAGCCTGGGCTCGACGCTGGCGGCGTTCATCCTGGAGGGGTACGGCGGCGTCTCAGTCGAACACGCCCGTGAGAATCCCGTTCGAGGCTGCGCCCTATTACCAAGCGCGAAAGTAGGAGGGCACGAACAATTGGTAACGGTGAATTCGGGGTAATTCGCGCGACACAGGTCGCAAAAACCGGTAACAGGATTCCGCGTGACGGCAGGATGCGCCGACCGGAAATCAAATTCCCCGAGCGGAGTCACGCGGCCGTTGGTAGGAAAGCGAACGGGCGACTAAGGGGGCGGATGGTGCCAGCTGATTAAATCAACGAATCGAAACTTCACGGCGAGTCGCGGTCATTCAATTTCGCCTGGACTCTCGAAGGCTTTCCGTTGATACGAGCACGGCTTGTCGGGAGCGCCGCCACCGCTAACGAAAAGTTCCCACCGAGCCGTGGAGCGCAGTCAGAAAAAGGGGGAACAAGACTGGCGGAGAAGACAGCGTTGCAGGGGAGGTGTGCGGGAACGGTGGCCAGAACGAGAGAAAGAGAGACCAGTCGAGTTGGGCAGTAGAAGAGAACCGAGTAGTAGGGGTGGTTGCGTGGGGGTTGGAGACGAAAAGACAGCGAACTCGATGGGCCACGAGGATAAGCGAGAACAGTCGAGCAGAAGGGGTGGGTGATGGGGGTGGCAGACTGGCGGGAGCGTATCCACCGAATCACAAATGAGTTGCGAGACTCGATTAAGCATCTTCCGGATGCATTATTAAGGGTACCGGCTAAAGGGTGCGGTGAAGAGGAGGGGGGGCGGGAGTGGACTCGTCCAGAGGGTTGGATACAGCGACGTCAGTCGACAGGAGGAGGGTGCTGGCTCGACTAATGGGTTGTAACTGGTGTGTGCTGCGGATTATATGCTCCCGGTCAAGCCGGTACAAGCTGTCGTACCCGGAGCGACTCGAGTGGATGGAGTAAGAGGGTGGACCCGAGGAAAGAGGACGCGGATCTATCTCTGGGCTGGCTGCAGGCTTAACCTCGAGACTTCATGAACGGACAAGCGTGGCGCAAGAGTTCAGGTAAGATAAGGGCCATTCCCTTCTTCGGCTCTTCGTTGCCGCTTCGAGTTCGCTGATGCCTGGGGGCGGAGGGAAATATCTGGCCCGGCTCTCTTGGCTGTTGCGACCGAAAATCCGAAATCCGGGCAACGCTTTCACGGACACGCAGCCATCGCCGGGCACGGTGCAAGCGCAGCTTTCCGACGCTTAACGCCAGATTTCGCGACACTCCGCTTGGTTCTCGCGAGATGCACGCTAAATCTATCGAGGACGATGACGGGCCAAACGGCGAGCCGAAGAAATGAATTCTAAAAGGCGGATTCTCATAATAATTTAGCGATCGTTACGAGAGCAAAATGCAAACGTACACTCGCGTTTCGAAATTGTATTAAACAGCTGCCAGTTTATCTGCATTGTATAAACCATTATAAAATGCTCGATTTAACCGCACCGATGCGCACATCAATCGGTAATTAAACAGATGCGATTACCAATTTCGCTCTGACTCCGAGAAATTAATTCGTACAATTAATCAACCCCCGGCGAACATCGAATTATCGCGAACCGGATGGAACTTAATAAAGAAACGAAGAATTCATTACGATCGTTAAAAGTGGCCCGTGGTCGTAACGAAAGTACGGGCCCCCTGGATGGGCGTTGTTCAGCGACCTCGTAAAGATAAAGTCGCAGCGGATGACAAAATTAGAAGCGACAAGAAACAGAGGCGGATTTCGCCAGCGACGTTACACTCTCGAGGAACTTCAGGCGGAGGCGGCGGTAAAATAGGAATTCTATAAAACGGCGCATTTTCGGCCGCGAAGCACCCAATTGGAGGCAAACGCTTCATAAGAAACGCGAGACGTCGCGCGGACAGTCCCATCCGCGTCGTTCTCGGCACAAGTATCCATAACCGTGAGGACAGGTCAGCCCTGGAAAGGGGCAAGAGGATACTTCGCGCGAGATTTCAATTTCATAGCGCGCCAGGACGTAATTCTCGCTTATAAACGCGAGAGGCGCGGCAATAAAAGTTACTAGGCTGTCCTTCGGAGTGACAACCTCGGCGAAACGGTGGCGTCACGGTTACGGATGAAACGTGTTGAGGTGAAACGAGATGGAGGACTCGGATGGCGACATCCGGACGTGTACTTGGATCTTTTTACACACTTTTTACCTGAACCCCAATCGAAATCCGTTGGTAAGACAAAAAGAAGCTCAATAAACGTAATTAATCCTAAACATCGATACGTAGTTTGCTGCGTCGTCTCGTGCGTTTCGTTGCGGGACAGGTAATTACTATTACCACCCAGGTCAGCTGGTATTATAGATCGTACATCCCGTTAAATTGAAAATCAGAAATTACCATAAAAGAGCAACAAAGAACTCGCCCCGTGGAGAAATCAGTTAAAGTGAATATTATTTAAATCCGTCAGAGTAACGGGAATATCGCGTGAACGATTACGCTGGGCTTGGCGACGGTGGGATCACCGCGGGGCGGCGGGCAGCGTTACTATCGCAGCCGACGCTACCACCAGGGGCACCAGCAACGCTATCAACGCCACCACCACCATGGCCAGCATCCCCATCGCGACGACCGCCGCCACCACTGGCAGCGTGGCCGGCGGATAACCTCCGCGTGTAATATTATTTCAGGTATGCGTGTGCGCGCACGCAGAGGCCCACGTTTAATGCGTACACCCGATAGAGAGGGTCGCGTGTGCGTAGTGGGACACACGGACACCGCGATTCGAGGGGCCGGTTCTATCGTTGCATGTCGGCTATCTGAGAGCACGCGAGCCACCATAGCGCAATCGACCACCATAAAGGGAGATAGCCGGCCGAATATCTGCGAAACGCTCTCGAAACGGCGTTGCTTTTATTTGTACCCGACCAGCGTCGCCAGTGGACGGCTTTTACCCAGTTATCTCGGTTCTCGCGTATCTGTCGCGTTCGAATGTACCGCGTCATTAGCGGCGCCTGAACGCCGGGAACCAGCGCGCGGGAAGTTAAGCCGGATTTAGACGCGAGGTAGAATAACGTCGAGCGAAGCGCGACTCGATGGGCTACGAAACGGCGCATTTGGGCGAGATTTGAAAAAAACGTCGCGGGGGGTCTTTAAAATTTATCAACGCTGGTATATAATAGACATATTCGTGCCTCGTGTAGCATTCTTCGATCGTCAATTTTCACTCGGTGCAGAAACAATTTGCCAATCCCCGATACGAACGATACAGACGACCCACGGACCCTTTTTCGTTTAATATAATGTAAGCTGTAGCAGAGTGGACTATTTGCAGCCAATATCCGTAAGCGTGTACGCGCCTTAACGGCGTTTCGGACACCGGACAGCCCCGATCCTATCTTCGTGTAGCTCGCGAGAATTGCTTCGCGCCTCGCTGCCCCGTCCTTTATGTGCTTTAATATCGACGCGTGTTACACGGTCCGATCGGCTGATAACGATATACTCGATCGACGAGGGTGGCCGCCTTGGGTCGTCGAAAAAAAAAAGTTGGTCCAGGAGGGGAATGGGAGAGAGGCGTCACGTGCGCGAGATCTTGATCGTGTCCCATCGTCGACGCGTTGGGCGCCGCGTTATTCGTGCTGACAGTTGCGCACCGGAGATGGCCCCGTGATTACGCCGCCGCGAGGATAAATCCTCCTCGGATGGGGCGCGCGACTTCTGGCTGCCCGCGTCGATCCACGGACGCGCTCGTGAAATCTGTGGTGACGCGTACACCGACTTGATCCTCGAATCTTTTTGGCGTACACGGTAGATGCGGCGTTGACTCGACGTAAGCTGGTTCCGTACATTTCGCGGTGAAACGTTTGCTCGAGCACTTTTTTGAAAAGTAAATATTGCGAGGTTATACAATGCTTGAAGTTCTTGTCAATTTACGAAGTAATTCAAGGACTTCTACAATTAGAGTCTTTTCGAGAAGATTTCTCTTCTCCTCGATAGAGCCAAAGATGTTTCGAGCAGCAATTTTTGAAAATGGACCGTGATAGCACGATAAACAGTATCGTTATAACAATAGCGTCACTGTGCTATCGACAGATATTCTTGGACAAATACCTTAAGCGCCAATACCACACCCGAAACAAATATAGCGTTAAACAGACGACACATGTCCGATATTTGCCCGTCAATTCTAACCACATTTTCGCCGGTGACAGCGCAGGCGATAATCGAGCCGGGCCGCGCGAAAGAAGCAGTCGCGTCAGCGTGCAAACGTTCAGGGAATACGGGTCGAAATGGTGCCGTGGCAATTTGGAAGAACGTGGACGAGTTTCGCCATAAGCGTGCCGGATGTGTGCGGACATATGGTATGCGCGCGATTAAGTTGGGGTTGCAGCCCGTTCTTCGGACAACGTGCCGCCTCTCGAAACGTTCACCAGCCCTCGTATATTCGAGGCTTTCTCGCGTCCACGTGACACACTGGCGACAATAATTTCCGTCGGGCTCAATAACGCCGAGATTTCGCGCGCCTGTATCGCATATTCCGTACCAGCGGCCATTCGCCTGGCCGACTTCGAGGAACGTGAAAAATTACCATCGCGCGAAAAAACAGTTGGACGATTCTGTTCGATGGTTCCACGAATTGTAATTTCTCTGCAGATTTTGAAAGAGAAATGTACGCGTGTGATCTCTAGAAAACTCTAACAGAGCATTTGTTTGTTTGTTATTTATTATTTATAGTTTAGAAAGGAAGCGAAAGAGTTGGACAGCAATGTCTATTTGGAAAGAAAGGGACGCTCTCGCAGCTTCCATAGACTGCATACCATGGATGCATTCCCAAGGTCGTCCACGAACAATCCAATGTCGCGTTGCAAACGCGCGGGAGGGAAATGACGGCGGGCCAGGCGACTGTAACTCCTCGCTGACCTCATCCTTTCCAGTTTCATCCCCGTCTGGCCCCTTTGCCGATGTGTCCCCGCCGACAACGAACCCCGAAGATCAATACACGCACTGCCGCTCTCTCGCCTCGCATGACTTCGTACGGATTCTTCATTCACCGTCGGCTGTTTTGTATTCCGGAAGCCTACGGAACGCTGTTTTCTTGGTCATTTATCGCGCGTTATGCTCGTCGTCATGAATATCTAACAGATTCGCGTGTTCCGCTTCCGTTCCGTTCCATTACTTTTTGCATTGCTATTCATAGACTATATTAACAGGCTGACATCCTCCGTTCCGGTAGCTGTCGTTTAGTTAATGGGACAAATGTCGTTTTTTACGCTGCCTCCGTTTCGAGATGCGTAACGTATTACCTCCTCGGGGTGATTCGCGATTTAAAATTCACTAAGCGACCGGATGGAGAGGGTACGAGGTGTACAAACGCCGAAGCACACGAGTAATCTCGCTGCGTTTATTAAACGAACAAGTAAAAGTGGAGCTCGAGAGGTACGAATCGATATTTCTCAATTTGCTCGGAAATCGAGTCGAAACTAAGCGAACGCTTCTCGAGATCCATCCGCTCGCGACTTATTATTCGAAGGCAGCGAGAACGACGCGAGAGGGTAGGACAGAGTTACGGAGACGGTATTAGAAAATTTATACGACAGCTGGCTGGAGTGTGGCTGCACGAAGAAATATGCGCGTCGGATAATCGGATGGAAGTTACTGCGCGTACGTAAATGCGAATCGGAAACGCGTTATTCGGCTACTTTTAAAAGCTGTTTTCCACCTCATAACGTTGAATTCGACGAGCGCTGGCTGGGAACGCGACCCGCGAGGCGCTGCGGAATTTTTACAACCGCTCGCCCTCTCGCGATATCCCGCGCGAAGATTCCCGGTTATCGTCGTTGCATAATTCCATCCCGCGACGTTTTGATATCCGATCGAACGAGATCGTTCGATTTAAGATTGACTTTCGCAACCAAACAGAAGTAGCGACGTATATGGCGTTAAAAGTGAGAAAATGCCCCGTCGCTGTTCAGCTCTTTTTTTTCGAATTAAAAGCAGCGAATAAATCGATCCCAAATTTTTACTGCTATTTTTTTTTAGATATGAAAGCACATCGAAAATGATTAAAAGTATAGCGACGTTAGCCTCGTATTTGCCTTGTCCTAGTTGTCAAGATTACCCGCGCATAATTCTTAAGGAGGGAAATTTAAAGTTCCTCCAGAGTGCAAACTTGTGTAACGCAAGGACACATTCATCATGTTACAGATCCACGGCTGAACTTTAGGATATTCACCTTCGTCCCGTGCAAAGTTGATCTCGTTAAAGTCTTTGCGTGCTATCCCATCCGTTTATACGTTCGGCTTTACGCGAGTGCCAGAGATGTTTTACGTTCTTCAAATTCGTTTCGTTTGAAAAAATCCCAGGGGAACGTTGGCTTTTCGACCATTATCATTAACGCCCCCCCTTTGAAACGCGGCGGTCGCAAAGACTCGCGGGGGCTCGTTTCGAAAATGAAATCAATTCGATCGGCGTAATTCCCGTCGCTTTGACAAACTTCGCGCGTTGATTCAAAGATTAATAAGCGGCCCACTTTCGAGGCTCGATTTAATTAGAATCGTGCGACAACATCCGCGCGGCGCGCGGAAACAATCTGTCGCGGTGATTGGAATTAAAGAGAGCAAATACAGAGGAGAACACGGCGCACAGGCGCGATGGGACGGCCGTCGAACAACAGCGGCGCTGAACGCGGGTTTCACCAAAATGGAAACGAGTTTCTTCGCCGGGCTCGTTTTACAATTCCGTGTGAATGACACGCGCGGAAAACAGGTGGACGCGGAAAGTTGGCCGCGTTGAACGCCCCTGGAACCACGATCATTCGCATGTTCATTAAAACGCAAACGAATTCCACGTGTACCGCAGAGCCGACCTGACTCAACCAGCCGTCCTGTTTCTCAGCCACGGCCGCGCTGCAGCGATATCGGCGAATGCCCGCCGCTTTATTGCAAAACAAATATTTGAGTGTCCCCCGTGTAGAGTCGGGAGGAACGCTAGCCGATGTTGTGCTATTCAAAGAAATTGTGGGCATCGCGTGTGTATTTTGGTCTTGATACCGAGTACGGTTCGTGTACTTTGAACGTTTTACAGACAGATGTACCGTTCGAAGTTGTGTTACTTGAGGGAATTCTGAGCGTGACGTGCGTTTTGCTCTTGTTGGAGTATCAAGAATCTATTAATTTTACGAATACACTGTGGGATATCTGTGCAAACTTCTTTCTTACAGAGTTGCGCGTTACGTCTGACCATACATTTACCAGAACTACTACTGCGGCTCTACTACTGTGTTCAGTGACGCCTCGCGCTGGCGAACGTAGGTTCGTAGGTCGACTTTATATCCGTGTTGTTCTATCAATCCTTAACATTTCTCTGACTAGTTAAGCTTCATTTAAAAGAAGCTACGTAGACGTATTGTTTATCAAAAGTATTTGAAATCCGCGTCCATAGAGAAGTATTACCATCCTACCGTAGACCTGGCCATGCCACAGTCTTGTTGACCGTCGTGTCGCGTTCGCAGAGCAACGTCCCGACGTGTAACGTCGGTTTCTTTCGCCCGGCACCGACGGTGGACGCCTCTTCAGCGTCATTTATCACGACCAGGCTGTACGAGCCGTGCGATAGGTTCGTTTCATTTGCAACCGCGTCCATTAATACTGGCCGCGTCGCTCCGTAATTCTTTCGTGTCTCGTAAGACAATCGATACTCCCTCCGCCCGTCCATTTTTTCCGTTCGCCGCGACAGACGAGGAATCGATCCGCCTTCGAGTTAAATAGGAGCATCGAACCGACGCGCGGCTGTCCTCCGACTGGCTGCACTCGGAGAACAATTTTAGGAGACCGTCCTTAATTTATTTTAGACTCCGCTTCCCGCTTCGTTCGCAGTCTTCGAGGCCGCCGGGGGTGTAATTATAGTTTGTTTCGTACTTTGGCGCAGAATCGTAGTACCCCTTATCGTGGTAATATCTTCTTAATTGCGCGGCAGAGGACCGCTGCGATTGTGGGCCGCGATTATTTTCAGTTTTTCAGTAATTAGCACGGCTGAACGTTGCAGCGTATCGATAGTAATAGACGATAATAACAGCGACGGTTAACCCACTGGAATACCAGGCGAATTTATCAGCGAGTGAACTGGGTCGAACCGCCGAGCAATTGTAAATTGTACAATAAACGATGACTTTATTTCAGGCCGGTGCCTGTGAATTTTCACCGTCGCTCGACAGACGCGCTGGCACACACGGAACACCATCGCGAATGCTATTTCAATTTCCCGTCGAAAGCACAAAAATCCAGCTATTACCTGAAAACTGTTCGCGCGCTCCACGAGAATTCACTCGCAATTAATTTTTTAACAAGCCCCGCGCGCTCGCGCGCCGCGACGGAGGCGGCGGCGGCGGCGGTGGTACGCTCTCTGCGTTCGCCGCGTTAATTGCAACGCCATTCATCGAGGTAGTCGAGTGTCCGGAAGTCAGAACGCATTGTTTTCTTCTGGTGCGTGCACCATCGCCTTCGCTGCCGCCATTTGTCACACCTATCGTACGGTTACGCGATAGGTGCGTTTCGTTTGCAACCGTGTGTTCATTAATCCACGCGGTCGTTTCCTGCTGTACGCGCGAGAATTGATGTCCGCTCGTCTCTCTCACTCTCTCCCCCTCTCTCTCTCTCTCGCGCGAGGAGAAACTCTTTGAACCCTTTAAGGGAACGATTACGCGAAACGTCGAGCGGAATTAATGGCAAAGAAATATATGGCGATCGCTATCGTCCCTTCCTGTAGGTTTATGAAGGCGCAGCGTGTAAAGATTAGCTCGTAGCTGCGGTTATTAGGGTTTCCATGGTGCAGTTGTCGAGGGTGACGCGCGAACGATTCTCGTTCGACGCTGCACCGAGACGCGTACCATTAGAAAATTAATTAAGCGATTATACTCGATTTATCGCTCCGTGCTACGAACTGTACTATACTTAGCGACGAACCGTCGATGTAGTTCAAAGCGAGGAACGAATCGACTCGAAACACGTTGAACCAACGATCTCACCGGTTCGCGAAGGAACCACGAGCAACAAGGATCAGAGACACGAGTAAGAGCCAAGTTCGAAATTCTATTTCCAATCTCAGAATGGAATTCTTCCGCGTTACGTCGCCGCTCGTTTGTCTAACTCGAGGAAACGAGGGCTGCGGGCATTCCAGCCCTTCTCCCCGTCGGAGCTCTCTTCTTCCGCATTCCCCGCCCGTTAACGATCCCGGCAGCCCATATCTCCTAAATTTCAACCCTAACGACGCGAACCCACACACACGAGGCAATCAAATCCAACCCGTTTCCGCCTGGCGATATCTAAACATCGCCCCTCCAGCGGACGCGAAAGGAAGTTACGCGTACGGCTCTCCTGTTCCAGCTTCCGGGCCACGAATTGGTCGCCGCGAATAAAGCTCCCCTAGCAGGCGATCTTCGCATTAACATTCGAAAAATTTACGAACCACGCCGGACGATCGTGCTGGGGAGGAGGGCGGCTCCGAAGATGCATGCGTTTTCCAGACACAGACAGGGCGGATAATAAAGAAGTCACCCCTCTGACGAGTTTCTCCTACGTCGATGCACCTTCCTGCTAACGACTAGAGCGCTACTCAGACGTTGCGAACTGGTTTTTCGTTCACAATTACATACTAGACTACGTTCCTTCTACTTTTTCAATGTGTTATAATTTGAACAAAGTAAGTCAGAGTTAGTTTACACTTTGTATCTACAGAAACTATGTTGGTACAGAATATGATACTCTTAGAAATTGATTAAGAAATTTGTAGTGTCAGAGGAAATCGAATATGGAAATCGTGTTCCCTTTTTCACGTATCTTCGCAGCTACTCCTACGGATCTCAACTTTTGCACGGCATTGTACATTTCATCTCCACCCACCCTCTGTTTACTCTTTCTCTCTCCATCGCATCGCTCGACGAGTTTTCGCCCAAGCAAAGATTACAGCGGCTCCCAACGAAATATTCATGCCCACCCCCCCGCGCACCGCACAATAACCATCGTGCTAGACCGGCGCGCCATAATAATACTGGCCGATATTACAGTCCTTTTTTCGCCTAGGTCCCGCAGGAGCCGTTCCGGCGGGCTCGCCAATTCGTGGAACCTCGCGATCCATCGATCCTGCCGCTTCATCTTCGCGACGTTACGGCCATGAAACGGCGTTACAACCTTTATCGGCGCACGTCGATTACTTCCAGCGGCCGATGGAACGAGCTCTGTTGCTACATCCTCGTTGCGGAGGAAACCACGGTCAGATCGATTCTCGAGAGCGAGGACAGAGAAACGAGTCGAAGAGTTATTTGCCTTGGGCGTAGGGAGTATACAAGTTACCGTGCGTTTCAATTGTCACATCTTCTATTATCCTTCATCGAAGAAAAATTGCTTGATTTTTGTTTAAAGTATCGTCGACGAGAGACCCGTACAATCGAACCAAATCAACTCCAGGCTGAGCATTCCAGTGGCGTTGCGTTTCCAATCAATGGTATCGCATAATTTCATCGACCTGCCCGCCTCGTTAATACCGTTTACGTCGCGATTCGGCTGGCCACAGATCCGTAGGATGAAATTCGCATAAGTAACGCGGCGGGTCCCGCGCGTTGATCCGTCATTCGAGATGCGCGCGTCGCCGTTTCGAGGTATCGCGACGCGCGCGCCGGCCAATGAGATTAGCCGAGCCCCCGGGCAATCGCTAATACTCATATAATTACTAATAACAGGAACCCGTTAATATATCACCGCGAGGCGGCCGCGAGGAGATGCGTATCGTAAAATTGCATCGGACCCGAAATTGCCGCGCGGCATGCAAATGACCTTAAAGTAACGCGTAATCAACCGTGTCGTCCGGTGCGAGCGTCCACGCGTTATTACCGCAGCGACGCTCGCGCGTTCCCGCTTTAAAACTGACGCGCGCGCGCTTTTTCCCCGTTGTTCTCTGGTAAACAAATTCGTTTCGGTGTAACGGTTCGCGTTACCTGATTACTCGAGTTATTTCATTTATCATGGACGAGAGTCATCGAACGCGGAGCGCTCCCCGCGTTTTACGTGACTTTCGTGCAACGATATACGTGACATTCCTCGCTCTCATTTTTTCCTGGTTTTTTTTTTTAATATTCACGGATTCGAAAATCGAGGGAATATCACTGTACGAATATTTACAGGATTATCACCTTTTCTTCTGTTTTTTTTTTTTTTTTTTAACATCGAAATTGTACCCCTTTCCGTGTTTGTGTCGTTTCAGGTGACGTTAAAAAACGTGCAACGGAGCGTACGCGTTACAGAGAGAGGCGCGCGCGGTCTTTTCTATCGCTCGAAGTCGTCGACTTTCGCGAAAGTTCCTCCCTGGAAAATGGAAGAGTAACGCGGATGAAAGACGGCCGTCAGAGAGTTTCCGGCGGATAGGAAAAGTCGGCCGTCGCGGGCCACGTGAAACCGGTCGAGCCATCCCTCTTTGCCGCGTGTGCGCGCACACGTACCAACCGGCACGGGGAATGGAAATATAGGCGGTCATCCCTTAAACCAAAGTAACGACAGCCGACGCCGTGGGCGTCCATACGTCTTCCACCTAAACCGACCAATAAATCGAAGAAATCGATTGCTGATTGAATGGGGCCAAGTAGATTGCCGTTTACTTTCCCTCTTCGTCTCCTGCTACGGTGAGTATGCCTCTCCGTGCATCTTCTCGCCGGGTTTCCGCTCTCTTGACGCCCTCGAGGCGTGAGCTGCTTAACCGGGAGAAGAAGAGTCGCGTGGTTAAACGTTGGCGAAATCTATGCCCGCGATGGTTCGGGTTGGGTTAGGTTAAAGAGGAGGAAGGGACGTATTGTTGGGGGTTGTTTGATTTAAGGAGGGTTTTCACACATAACAAGGGTCGAAAGATCGTTTTCTCCTTTGTTCTCCGTTAGAGATGAATGCTTTCTAGTGTTCGAGTTGATGCTGGCGCCATTTTTATTCCGCACCGCGTGAAGCATCGCGTGCCTTTGTTTCTCCTTGCTTTTTGCTTATTCTGTTCTAGGATTATGAAACGGAGGGGGGGAATCGCCTCGTTTTACACCGATTCTTTTCCGCGCTCGTCGCGCGGCGTGTTTTGTGCGCCGTTAGAGCGGTGGCGGAAGGATAGAGCGCGTTTCAACGGAAGAATGCAACGAGAGGAAAGAAATAACGATCTTTTTTAACGCTCGCAATGAAAAGTGAAAATTTCGAATTAAATAAAGCGTTCGCGCGATAATTCCGTGAATGCGGGGAAAGTTGGAAAGCGAACGCGACGAAAGGGGAAGAAAACAAACGGGCGGGAGCGCACACGTACATCCCTGAACGCGAAACGGAAAGCACACGACCGTAGAGCAAATATCGCGTTGAATGGTGGCCAGCGACGGTGTATTCAGGGGCTCGCCGCGATTCGTCTTTGTACCTCTCCAACTCGCAACCGACGAGCAACCCTTAAAGTACCTACAAATCACCGGCTTCCCAAAGGACGTGTTTCCACTTCCTTCGAAAACTAAAGGCAACTCGATCCCGAGAACCAGTCAATCTGGGACTCTGAAATTTTAATCGACGCGGAGCAACCGCGATCTATCATCGTTACGTTCCTCCGGTTACGTGTTCGATAAATGAAAATTGCGTTAACCCGCGCGGGGTTCGTAACGATGGTGCATTTTTAAAGCGGCTAGCCGCGCCACGACTCCTCGCAACAGACTTATCCACTGACTGCGTCGAACTGCATTCGAAAAGAGGAAACTTACAATCGGATAGTTTCAACAGATAGATCGGAGTAAAGAAAATTGGTTTTTCATAAATTTCACGCACTTGTCATCAGCTGACACCGAGAAACTCGATCAGAACCTTCAAAGTTGATTATCAATCATTCGCCACAAACGATGGTACACGAATTTCCATCCCCTACATTAGCGAAACTTAATATTAACCAACAAGAGTCGAAGTTTCGCGTTGGGTGTTCGCTCCAGACGCCAAGAGCGACGCGTGCGGCGTCGATCTCAGCTGCACACTCAATCGCGGCCAACATATTGCGTCTGATACGCTATTCCGGCTTAAATAATACAGAACAGGGTTGTAATTCGCGGGGGACCGTCAACGTCAACCGTTCCCCTCATCGAGCTGGAATTAGGAGGGGTAGCACGGAATTTCAAGGGGTTACGCTGATCGTTGATCGGTCTATCGTGGCATGTAACCCTGGCGAAACGAGGAAAGAACGAGTGACGAAGTGGTAGAAGAGAGAAAGAGAGAAAGAGGGGCGACACCGCGAAGGGGTGGCTTTAAATGATCTACGGACGAACCACCGCATTTCTGACGTGGATAATGCAACGGGAATGCACGGGATGCGCAGCTGCGAAAATTAAAAGTGTAAGTGGAAATCGATGGCGCGAATTTCGCGTCTCCTCGTGTCGTGGTAATTTCGATCGAACCTGGTGTAGCTGCTAATGAAACGTGGATTGGACGATACTGGATATATCGTTGGATACAATTCTTTTATACGGATTAGCGAGTTGATGATAAGAATCGTCAAGCATTGGGAGATATTTTAGAACTGTGAGAGAAGTATGAAAGAGAGCGATGAATAAGGGAAGATCTTCTTCGTTGCGTTGTTCGTTACCTGCGAAAATGTGCGACGATTCGCATTTCGGGGTACGCGAATTTAACGTCGAAGAATCGACGTGCAGACGTTAATAATCTAGATATAATTCCATTTGAACTGTCCATTTCCGCTGGAACACTAATTGTCATTTTCGCCGTCCTGTTCCCGACGCATGAATAGCCGAATGCAATTGGGAAACGTACCTGTCGCTCAAGGCTTATTGAAAAAGCTCTAGTGACAATGAAAGAACGAAATCATTATCGAGCTAACGTGTATTCCAGTCGGATGTCTCGCTACCAATTTGTATCCCTCCGTGATAATTTATACCATGATCCAATGAATGTTATACGCGATAATTTATGTCCTGGCCGTGTCGAAAAATTTGCATATCGCGTCAAGATTCGATATCGCAATTTCCATTTACACGGTAGACCTAATTAAAATTAAATTCCAGCATCAATCTCGTACGGAAAATTATTTTTTCATGTAAAACCGACGCAAGGTGTAACGAGAGATGGTATCACTGAACTCGAAAAACGGTGAACTGTTTTAATTGATAAATTTTAACGAAACTTGAAGAACAATATGTATGTCGAGAAGTTAATTTTAATTAAAAAATCCGCGCTTCAAGGTTTACAGCTGAAAATTTTCATTTATAGCAGTAACGAAAATTAAAAGATGTTAAATAATATTCTATTTTTACATAGAAATGACTTTCAAGTACAACGCGAGTAGGCGCCTAGCGCATAGCACCTGCTGCACGCACTAGCAAAAACTGAAACACGTACTATGATCAGCGATGTTTCGAGCTCGGCCGCTAGAGGGATGCGACAATTAAGTCTTTCTCGCAAGAGATAGTTCACACCGCAGTATTTATAAGATGAGTCATCGCGTAACGAAGTTGTCGATGCGAAATCGCGAGAACGATTAGCATACGACGAAGAGCATCTTTGCGATGCCTTATGGATGATGCTGCCGTTGTGCAGGAATGTCGCGATGAATTCCCTGACCCCCTGCGACCAAAGAGTGCGACGACCCTCAGCCCTCTGCGACCCAACCCTGCGATGCCCCAAACCCTCTGCGACCCCAACCCTGCGATGCCCTGAACCCTCTGCGACCCCAACCCTGCGATACCCCAAACCCTCTGCGACCCCAACCTCCCAATGAGAACCCACCCGACAAGACAACCCCCATCATCCCCACAAAACTACCCCACCCCCACAAAGAAACTACTGCGACCTCAACCTCACAATGAGGACTCACCCCAACGCGAAACTATTACCCCCTCATAAAAAATCCAAAGGAATATTGCAACAGATTTTTAACAATATTTTTAAAATTTTTATTACAATGATTAACCATTCAGAAGCCCTCGCGGACTCTCCCAATCGGACTCAAAGCTATTGCTACACGAAAACCGTAGTTAAAGGTACGATAACACTCTTTGAATTACTTTCATAAGCACATTACCTGCACCGATACACGTTAATTTGTCATTACTAGAGTTCGCGTTTAATTAACCCGACTTTTCAACTTCAAAGCGAAGTACTTGAATCACGCTAATCGCGAATCGTCGAAAAAACAGGAGAGAAACCCGGCTGTTTCGCGTGCAGCGATCGTCTCCGATCTACATTTTTAACTACCCTCCGCCCCATACCCCTGACCAAATCCATAGTCACGCGACATTGATTCGCCCTGTCCACGCGATATTATCTCCATCCCCGGGAACGCTTTTGCCCTCCGCCTGGTAAAATATATCGCGTCGTCAATTACGTACATCCAATCGAAACGGACAGAGATCAAGGAGTATCGGGCACGCGATCGGTTTCTGATGGCGTCCCTCTCTCTCTCTCTCCCTCTCTCTCTCTCTCTATCCCTCCAATTCGATACCAGATAAAGATTGCCTCGACCGGAGTCTCTCCTTCCCTGGTGTCGCGATGTAATATTTCTAAGTTGCAGAAATATATTGCAACAACGCTGGAGGCTCGAGCATCCCATAAACCAGAGCCCATCCGCGATGAACAGAGACGAGGCATCCGGTAACGCCGCGCAGGACGGAACGGGACGGCTGGGTATCGAAGTCTAGGCAGCTCGGCTCGGTTGATATTGAGAAACAAATTGAATCTGAACGGTGTCATAAAAGATGGATATCAGGTTGCACGTGCCCCGTCCCGCCTCAAATATTGTCTACAAATTCGTTACCAACTTCGAGCCACCACCTCCTCCCTCTCTCCCTCTCTCTCTCTCTCTCTCTCCGTCCGTATCGGACTTTATCAATCTCTCCAGCTGTCGGTCCGTATTCTAGCCATCGGCCAACTTTCGAGGCTGCGCGGGCACGGAGCTCGATTCGCGTCGTTGATGCATCCCAGATGCGGATATAATCGATCGGTAGCGCAGCACCGGAATCGTGGGTTCGCGACTTGGAACAGGTTGACGCGATAAAAAGCTGATAAACGCTGGGGAGCGTTGCAGATACTGCCAACAGGAGTTCGAGAAGGCTTTTTGTTGCACCGGCGGGGGGTCGTTAAGGGAAAGATTCCTCCCAACGTGGGCCACTGGCTAAAGGGAATATATCTGGGTTTCTTGCACCGCGCGAGCGATTGTTCGAAAGTTTTTCTTGTTTGTTAACTGGGAGATTTTGCCTTCAGACTTAAGTTCGTCGGAATATCGTTGCGTCTAGAGCTGTAAATAGCCGCTGTTGGAAAATTGACGTCGGTTGATCGTTCGTACTCGTTTAATTCTAGTTTGAAACTTGCATCGCGAAGAAAGGTGTTCCCAGCAGCTAGAAAAACTAACCGGAAATTAGCGAAGTTCTTGTCCAGCGATGGAATTAAAGCCGACTTATTGAGTCGATGGTGTTCGCCGCGATCTCCCGTCCGATTCTGACACGGTAAATTCCGCGCGGAGATTTTACACTAATTTCGAGAGAATCGGTGCGCATCGTGTACACGATTCCGGGCAACAATTCGGCCCAGTTTCCGCTCGAAGAACGAAACTCCGTAATTGTACCGCGGCGCTGTTCCCGATCGGGCGTAGAACGCGGCGGCGAAACGACGCGAAATTGGAAAACGGTCGATCGCGGGAGCGGAGTGGAGGCCTGTATTCAGAGTTGCGAGCGGATATCTGCTTGTATCGGGGCGCATTATCGAATGGAGCAGCGCGGAATAATAAAACGGATCGGCGCGCTCGATAAGAAAGGAATACGACTCGAGTCGAACACCGGGGCCCGCTAATAATGCAGACATCGCGATCCTCCTCCTCGAGCGTTTTCACCGTTAAAGCGCTTAAATAATCGTTTATTCCTAGGGAATTCGCAGCCCCGCCGAGCGGGAGCCTGGTGATCTCGAGGATATTGCCTGGCTGGCGAACGTGTTATTGGAAACGGCACGAATAGCTACGCCGTGTGCGACGCCGCGTTACCGACAACGGGCAGGAGCCTTTCGTTGCCTCCTCGCCGGGCATTAACCAAGTTGTCGGGTTACACCATCCAGCCGGATCAGTTTCAAATCAACCCTGGAATACTAACAGGATTTCGGAAGCCTGCGAATATTTCACATTAAACCGCGCGTCCTTCCGCGCGATTCTACGTCGTTCTACTCGAAACCAGCAAAAAGCAACCGCGGACTCGAGGTCTCGATTGGCTTCTAATTAACAGCCGACGAGTGTCCATCCGTTTCTTCCTGGCCAGCGAAAAAATGGGTCTCGTTACCGGGACCGCGTACGTGTAATTAATAACGCGGGCTCAGATCGGGCTAATCAAAAAACCATCCCCTGTGCACGCGTCGGGAGGAGAGGAGGGAAGTTCACCGTGCGCGAAGCTGTCGAAAAAGAGGAGGAAATTAGACTGCTTTTATTAGTCCGGCACTCGCGTTCGACAAATACGGATGCAAATGTAAAAATGGCTCGGACTCAGCCGGACCGGAAACCCGTTTCATTCATATTCATCTGCCGGCCGGTGGCCGTCGCTGCGTTGCCGTTGTATAGCCCGCGGAATTTCTTCCATCGCGACAGTCACATTCAATCAACACCGTACCTGTCTCTACAGGCTGCTTCAGAAGTAGAGGGTTGAATTATTCGAGCACGCGTCGTTCGTCGGTCGAGGCGAAGGAAAGTGGTTTCAGCGCGAACGACAGGCTTCCTGTACGCGAACATTTTTGTCTGGTACGACTGGACAGGTTGATACCAACTCGATACGAGTGTTTCGTTCCGGTAAAACGACTGTAAATGAGAAAGTATCCCTTCGTCGAGGTATTCGTGGGATGTTCGTTCTTCTCGCCACTTGACTGCTCTCCAAAGTGTCGTCTACCGTTTCTGAAACGCTCGATAGATGTACGCGTTTATGATCTACACGCGCAGGCTACGGGTATGGAAATAAACTGGTGGCACGGTATTTTTTGCCCGCGGCATGGAGCCGAATCGGGCGTCCCCCTCGAATGTTTAGCAAAATATTTTATGCGTTCCAGAGAGGGTGGGAATCATTGCGTATTTACGCGGCGAGTCGCGAGAGCGCGGCACTGTCGCGGAAAAAACCACGGGATTTCCGGACGGAGGGGCCGAGGCTGGCCGCCTGGCTGTTTGCGCTCCGATTTGTACCTACCGAGCGGCGATTAAACGCCGGGTTACTTTTTGACGTGGTTAGGGGATTCGATGGGGTTTTAACTCCCCTTTTTGCGGAGGAGCGAATCGAGTTGGACGTGTTGCGTTTGCGTACGGCCAGGGGGACGCTTAAGAAGCGCTTTATGGCTTCCTCTCTCGATTAATTATTTTACACGTAAGAAATTGGCGATAGGATTACAGTAAAATCGATGACTCAGCAATCAGTAGACGTGCTAGAATTTTATACAACTTGTTCTCAACGCAAGCTCATTCAAATGTTTAGGCAAGACTTGAAAGAGGGGCGATGCAATGAGAAAATGCACATGACCTTCTTCGACGTTTCACGCACCTGGCTATCCGATATTTCTTACAAATAAATCGCTGAAATATCGTTGGAACGCGAGATACGTTCCGCGTTCGAAATCCTCGAGGAATACCTCGAATTCTCGGTTAACGCCGTGCGAAATAAGACAGGACGATCGCACGGGCAACGCTATCGCGCGAATAAGAATCGAATCAGGCCGCGGGACGCGGCGATCCGTGTTTCACGAGCGCGTTTCCTCTCTGCCTCGGGGGGGCGGCCGCGCTAAAAGCGAGTTTCCGTAATTCCCGCTGATCCAATTACGCTAACGCGGGGAATAAGTTAGCGCGGCGCGGCGCGGCCATAAGCGCGCGATTTCTAAACAAAGCACGAACGCCGAAACGCAGCCCACTCTCCGCCATCCATTCTTAAACCGCATCCAACCGGCTAATTCGAACTCAAATAAAAGAGTTTCGGCTGGGAGAAATGGAGCGCCCGCCGGAACTTCGACCGCCCCTTCGCCGACGAACCTTTGTGTAAATGTTACGTAGCCTCGTTTCCGGCGCCAACGCCTCTCGCATAACTCCTGCCCTGTGCCTCTCCGGGGCAGCTTCGCAGCTCCACGAACTTGTACCACGGGTGTGTGCACGGGAAAACTGTCCATCTTGAATATTTTCGGTGCGTTAACGATACTGAACGAATCTAGACAGGATCGCGATGCTTCGAGGGTCCATGTATTATTTATGACCAACTTTCAGAGGACTTTTAATAACGGCGATAACGCGATGATACTAAATTCGAAGAGTAAACGGGGCAATGTAACACGCTTCCGATAGGAATGAAACGAGCCGACGGAAAATAGCGGGAACACAGTGCATATCGAGAATATTGAAATGGTTGAATGAAAGCATAGATATACACGCAACGTCGGCGGTACCAGCAGTCGCTTTGTCTGGCCAATAGCGAACGCGATCAAACATTTCACCGATACGTCTCTCCTTTCGTCGTCGCCGTATAAACGGACAATATCCAGCGAAAACTGTTTACGTAGAGAATCGATAGCCGCTTGTTGCGTCCTCACGGGCCACGTTTCTTTCATCCGGCGTAAACACGAGCCAAGCCACTCGAATCCAGCGCGGCGTCCGCTCGTTTCGCACGAAACCGTGCGCAAAGGCCACGTAGCCGTCCGCCTTTGTGCAACGAAAGACCGGGGCCTCTCTGTTCGCTTTTATTAGATCCCCGTCGCGACTACGTGTACGTGAATACGAAACTTCGACCGACGTGGGCGAGAACAGGCGCGCGCGCGCGCGCGCGCTACGCCCATGGATCCCTGTGAACTTTGCTCCTCCTTAAACCAGGCGAATTAAAGGGCATATGTTGCCGCGAGACGAATTGTAAAAAATCCTCGAAATCCCTGTTAAAGACCCCTCTGCGCGATCTCCATACGCGCGCGTTCCATCCCTTTTTCATCGACACGTGGGTAAACAATCTGAATGATCTCTGTCCTCGTCCATCGCGCCCTTTTCAAGCCTCTGTTAACGCTGAATGTCTGCGTTTCGGTTCGTTTTCACTGCGCTGCGCACACCTGCGCGACGCGTTGGTTGTACGAGTTTCACGAGACGCGACCTGCAGTGCCGACGGAGTCGCGAATGGACCGTCGAGTTGAATGAAATGGATTAGACGGCGTGGGATGACACGAGGACCGTTCGAAGTACCTTGTCGGGTTGTCTATTGGATTCTGTACGGTTTCATGTGGACCGATAGCGAGATTAATTCGATACGGTGCTAGAGAACGCGATACAGATGGCTGAGCGTGTAGAAGATCGGTATCGAGTTCGTTACACTGACGCTACGTGGTTGGAGAACACGTTACGCACTGGGGTGTTTAACGATTTATGGTTTTTTCGATATTTTTTTCCTTTTCTGTCTGAGTGGGAAGCGAGGATTGATTGAATGATTCCTCGAGGTAAAAGCATCAGCTTCAAGGTACATATATTTACAAAAAAATTATGTTCTGATTTATAAAAGTGAGAAATGAATGGTAGACTTGAAATCTGCGTTCGCGTTTATCTCTGCTGTCTATAATATCGAATACGAGGGGATTGAGTTACGGTGCTGTACAATCTTAAATCAGAAGTGTACACGGATTGAATCAGTCAGTCAACCAGCGATTTCAATCACCGACGTCGGAATATCAATTAATTGTAGGAATTACCGGGCTGATTAGCCGTGATTAGTAAGTATTGCTCAGTAACTTCCCATTTGGCGGACGTACGTATGTACCTGCTCTCCATTGGGACAGCTGAGCGATATGGTGTAATTAGGACACGAGTCTGGTCGACTGCAGCCGCCATATTTTACATTGTATTATATACGTCGTCCTCGACGCTATAGCGCCTACCGATGAATACAACGCCACCGCAGGTATACGCGTCCTTCGTACTCGTACGAGAGAATACCGTTCAGATTTAGCGTATGCGATACGTCAGTGGGAAGAAAAATTCATTTCCATTGAAAATAGACAAATACGTTTCCATATTTTCGATTCGCGAATAAAAAATGAAATCGAAAATCGTTCGAGAACGACGAGAGAGCTTGCTCGTTTTAATAACATTGCTGTCCGTTTGATTCGAGATAAACCCTGCGAGGACTGTTACACGGGACTGGTAACCATAGGATTCTGATGATTCGTCCTCATAAACGTCAAATGAGCCGAGGCGTATCCATCGGTTGAAACCGTTACTGTCACTCCAGCTTGGGAAGAGTTATGCGTTTATTGACGATGTCGTATGGGCTGGGCGGAACCCTCGGTTATCCGTGAGCCACGACTGTCTCCGTTTGCTACGCTATTTTACCTTGATTAGAACCGTGTACCGCTAGATTTAGCCGTTTCTAAAGAAAGATTGCACCGATGCATCGATTCGAATAGCGAGGGGGAATAGAAGCGACGGAAAAGATTCTCGCAACACTTTGTTGAAATTTCGTAACGTACCTTTGAAATGGAAAATAGAAATAGAAATTTAAACTCTGAATTTCGAGTCCTTTGCAGCAAGAGTTAAATGAACTAGGAAAAGTTAGCGAAATTCATGGCTGAACAATTCATGGTTTAGCGCAGCCGTTAAATTGGAGTGTTTCAATGTGTTCCGTAAAAATTGTACCACAAAGGCAGTTGAAAGTCGCTTACAATGGAGAATGGCGCAGTTTGCTGGCTGAAAAATAGAGCAATTTTAGAAACGGCGGAGTTTCGTATTACTATTTAAAGTGAAATATTCAGTTCCCCGCGGAAACAATATTAGAAATAGTGTAAAACGTTGAACGGACCCCGACAAAAGAGTATGCCCGATACTCGAACCAGAACCATTCATGCGTGGTTGCATAATAGCAGCTGGTATCGATTCATCGCGAAACCATTACATAAGTGCACTGTTCCTTTTAACAAAATTTTGGCGCTACGCGAAATTCCTTTGAACCAAGAAATACCTCCGCGCAATAAAGGGGATATTCCGCCTTTAGAAGTTCTCGAAACAGTGTACCGCCATTACGCGTAATGCTTTCGAGGCATCCGCGCACCTAATTCCATTGCAAACGATACGAAAGCTGTCAAAAATTCGAGATCCCCTCGTCACTCTCCTTTCCAGAAACAGATATTTATTAAATGAAACGCGTAACCAACCGATCCACCGTCTAACAATCCGTTCTCCATCCGCGCAGACTGAACGAGCCGCCACCCGAGGCGCACCTAAACCGCAATAAAAGAGTTTCGCAGCCAAATATCGAGACAGCCGGCCACGCCGTGCCTGTCCAATAACGGCGCAAGTTTTTCAGCTGGAAGGTGCCCCGGGTAATCGGTCTCGCTCTATCGAGTAATAAATTTCGTGTCCGCGACGCCACGTGACCCCGATTCCGATCCTCGAACGTTGCCCCATCGTTCATCCTATATTTTATCGCGTCGCTGAAAATATATTCAGGAAAATCCACCGTAATCGCCGACAGTTCTCCTCTTCCGCCGCTTCCTAACCGCTTTACCCAGCACGCTCCGGCTGGCTAGAGTTGGCGCACGGCTCGCGAATATAAGGGGTTGCTAGCGGACCAGACGAGCGCATGGAAGAGGAAACCCGCGGACTGAACTCTCGCTGGTCAAAGTGTACGATTAAATTCGAGTTGCTGCACAGGAGACACGCTGACGAAAAACCGTGCTCGAGTATCCGAGCTGGGATCCCGTCCGCGTGACCGCGGATCAGCTTTCGGATTCGTCGAGGATTTCGATCATTATCCCTCGATAAGAGCCGAGGACACGTCGCTGCGAATCGATGAGGGGCTCGCGGCAGCCGGTCGGAGGGTTGTTCTTTGACGCTCCCGCAAATCCGTGCGCGCGAAAACGATTAAGCGCCGGAGCGCCGGGCGAACGAGACGCGCGTCAGGGTGGTTCGAGTTGCGGGCTCGTTGTACCCGGTGGTTGGGCTCGCGAGCGATAATTCGCGGCGGAGTCCTGCGCAAGGGGGATTTTGGGATTTGGTAATTACCGTGGGACGATGGTTTTTGATTAGATGGCAGATCAGACGACGACGAGGGTGGCGACGAGGGACACTCCACTGGTTTAAGAGTGATTTCTTGTTTGGGATCGGGGTTCTTTGCGATGGGAGACGGTGATCGGTTTAACCCTTTCATCGACGGCTATGTAGACGAAGTTACCTCGCTCCCCTTCGAGGATGTTTCTCTTTAGAATAAATTAAAGGGTGTGGACGCTGTCGGTTGTTTATCATTGAGGACGAACGAACGATTAACGAAGTAGATGGTGAACCACAGTTCATCGATCACAGTCACTAAGAAAAGAACGAGAGGAAACATATTTTTAACGTACCTCGTATGGATTTTTCTATGTCCAAGCGAAAAGTGCTGCTGCGTTTAGGAAAATAATAAAGTAACCAACATGGAGCTAAAGAGGAACACTTGTACACCTCGGTGTCCACGAATGCGAGGTATCGAAAGGAAAATAAAAAAGAGTCCTCGTCGCTGCACCGTCAAAGGCAAACTCCAGTTCAAACACCGCAATCTCATTGCAAACGCGTCTCCCTGGCGAGGTTCGCCGCGGATAGGGGTAGCGGAGGAGGGCGGGGATCCACGATGAAACGGGCGTATTCCGGTCGCGCTCGCGCGTGGACAAAACATATTTGACGGGCGGACGCGCGCAAGTCGGACCGCATTAAAATTACATTACTTGGCTAGCTGTGAATCGCGAGACGCGACGGCCGCCCCTTGATTACCGGGTTTAATAAATTTCCTCGGGATTAGCACGAACGGGGCTGCGGCGCACGTGACCGGTTGGTAAAACGCGCGGAGTATACGCGTTATTGCAAGCTGGGATAAACCTCTCTTTGCGTACACCCGTGGAAGTGTCAGTTCGCTGTTCGTTTAGTATTAGTTCGGGATCAGTGAACACCGCTGCAATTCCATAGATCTAATCACGTATCTCCTCGTCCAATCGCGACACGAGCTCTTTTAATTCTGCATTTCGGTGGCCATATAGAAAACGCTTTGTCGCGTAACGTTCTTAGAGAAGTAGATCTTAGTCACGCCATCGCGAGTCTTCCAATAATGACGAACGCGAATGGTCTGCGGCTGCTTTATTGCCTCGTGATCGCGCCGCAGGATCCTTTTCCGCGCGGATTGAATCGTAACGGGCGGAGCGTAACAACACGGAGGCGACACGTGTCGCGCGTCTCGCTAATACCCGCTGAAAAATGATTTCGCGAGAGCCACGGGGCGCCATCGTCGACGAACGCGCGATTAAACGTCCAATAAATAGTAGCTGGGGCTCGAAACCAATGAATTCCCCCTTTCGCTGCGTCGTAGCCATGATTATTGCGGGTTCTAATGATTTTCGAAGATTATCGTGTCGCACGAGGTGCACGTGTTGCGAGGGTTATTTATGCGTGTAGTACGAAACCCTCGCGAAAGGTAGGGCGAGAAGGTTTTGTTGCGGCTGAAGATTTAGGGGTGAGGAATTTCATAACGTTCCTGCGCGCGCGCTGCTGGTAATTAATGTACGTTTATGCGAAAAAGTATCCACGGCCCAACTTAATCCGATCCACCGACTTGGTCCACCGGTAAATCAGCAAGATGGCGATGGCACCGACGATCCATCATCCTCCTCTCTGGATTCTATTTTGTAGCATGCGAATCAGAACAAACTGTGGCTTAACGATAACGAGAGTCTGAGTGGCGTGCAAGGGGGTGGACGGTTCCGTTGCGGGGGCGAAGCGCAGCGCGAAAAAGACGAGGAAAAGGGTCGACGCTGGGCGGAACGAGCGGAGCGAGACAGAACGGCATTTGCACTGGCTCCCGGCCAAATCCCACCTCATCAAAATGTCGGGAAGACGGCTCGGGACGAGTCAAGGCAACACAGTCTGAATGTCATCCCTTGAGGAAGTATCCTGCCTAGATCTGAGGCTGCACGGAGCAAGGGGGAGGTTGATATTTTTCGACGATGTACAATATAAGGGGTGGAGGAGTCGCGACGAATACGGGGGGTGCCGCGAGAGTCATCGTTCATGCTGATCCGACCGGCTCTTTGATCGCCCTGCTGCGCCGATCAGCACTTTCACAGCGATGCGATTAATTGTCGCGCGTAGAGGGATACTTTCTCTCGCGTGTAGCTCAGCGAGGAAGACGGCAAATGTTGCAATTTTCTTTGACGATTAAAATCGAAGGGAGCGTTGTACTTTTATCCGAAGCGCTTTGAAAAGTTCAAGCAGAACACTCTACGTGTAATATCGTATAATTCTGCTAATTCTAAGCATGATACTTCTTACGTTCCATTCCCTTTACTCCGCATACATCTCGATTCTATAGTATTTATGATATACCCTGGCAACCCCTGGAAAGACCGAAAAATAATTAACAAGATACCATTTCGCGTCGGCAGCTTATTCACCTTTGTCCGCGAGCGCAAACGTTTGTCTGTCCCAAAGGATTGAGAGGTCACGCGACACGAAACGGGAGGAAACGAAACGGAACGAGCATTATCATCGACAGAGGGAAAACGTGGCGTCGTTCTGTAGCTGCGAATTCGCTCAAAGAGCCGCGTCTCCCTTTACGCTCCGTTTTATTCGACGGCTACGAGTAGGAGGCGGTAGTATTCTTTTGAAAAAGGGACGATCGTGTTTCGTACAATAAATGTTCTCCGTTTTCACAGACGGACGGGCCCACCTCCCTGCCGGAGGTGCCTCGCCGGAAGCTGCAAGCATCCTATTATAGACGCGCGATCGCCACCCTCGCCCCTGACGCGCACCCACCGCCATCTGGAAGGAATTCTTCGTGGCCGATATGAATGAATAGCGACGACGTAATAAGAGATGAATCTTTTAGCGATCTCTTCGTTCTCGTTGTCTGTCTATAATTCCTCGAGCGCGTTTCGTTCGCGTATAACATGGGATAAGGATGCGAAGCTGTGCGCGAATCGATTTCGCGACGAGCAACACCGTAACGACGCGTTCTGAGATCCTTTCTGCTGGAATGGTACGGTTAATTTGATAAATATCTCTCGTTCTCTTTTTTTATGTCCATTCCTCGCTGGACAATTTGTATTAAACAAGTTTCCGGTTTACGTTCGTTCAGTTCACACGTGTTTGTTTTATAATAATGTAATTCATATTAGTCCCCGTTGCAACTCGATATTACGAACGCGTTCGACTAACTTGTTCGACGAAACATCGGCAACAATATTGAAAGCAGCGGATGCGCCTCGCGCAGCGTGTTTTCACGTACATCGAGCTAGCTGCATTTATTTTCGTTTACAGCGGCAAGCAGGCTTTCGCGCGCGTCCGCTGGCTCTGTTTTCGCAGATTTTGTTCCCCGTCTACGCGTTCAACTATTTTATACGGTAATATATTGTTCGACAGTGGAACAAACTCACAGACGAAACGCTGGGACGGACACTCTGGTCTACGCGGAAACGAAAAGCAACCATCGAGCCGCGGAGAAATTTCACCGGGAAATCGGATTCCTGCTTTTGTTCCTCTATACATAATGCATTCCTCGCTCTATTTCGGTTATATTTATCAGAACAGAATTCTTCGGAAGCATCGCTTCGAATTTTTTTTACGCGTGGCAAATATGGAAATGAACAGAAAAAAAGAGAAAATATTGCGGAAAATATAAAGTGATTGAAGGGTGTCGCTTAATTTACAAACTCAGGATTCGTTTCGCAATTTTTTTATCGGTACACCACTATTTCTATTCGATGCTTTCCCAACGCGCGTTCGTTTTCAACTTTTCCAACAACGAATGGCAGTCTCTCAATAAAAAAAACTGCTCACTTCCAATTTTGCGATGATTAATTACGATTTTTTAATTCGCAAAAAAAATGTTTCTATTCTCTCGCCAAGATTAGTTCGCGGGTGAATATTAATTGGGCGTTCGTAGTTTATTTGCGCGACCCCTACGCACGCGTACATCCCCGTCGAGGCAGACACGATTCAGTGTTTTAATAACGAGCACGGCAGAGCTTCAGAAAAGTTGTTAATTAATTTTTTACCGCGATGGAGAGCATCTAAGTAGCCGGATCGTTAAATAATCCCGAACTTTCATGGTCACGTACACATCGCGCGTCTCATTCCAACCACCCCTATTGCAACGTATCCGAATCACCTTTTTCTGCTACGCATCCCTAGTAGCGACTTTGCCTCCCGCCCCTTACGACACCCAGTCACCATTAGTTCCCCTAATTTTTTACACGCCAGAGAAGCTCCAATTCAGTCTAACAACGCGCGATTACCGATCCTCCTGGAGCGTTCTCCGCAGCACGCAACCGTGGCCATTAAAATAGTGTCCGTTAGATTCGCCTTGGGGTGGGCCCGCGATTGCACGTTTCCCGATCAGGCTTCTCCGTTTCGTCCATATGCCCACCGCCACCGTGACAAATTAGTGACGCAGCTTTAAGCTAGCGGACACGTGCGCACGAATTTCGCAGCGGCGCAAGGTGCACGGTACCGGAAACTCTGGCGAGAAGGGGCGGATTCGGGGCGTGTGTGGAAGCTGTTCGAGTGGAATTAATGGCTGAAGAATGATAAAAGAAGGGTAGTTGGGCTCTATGTCTGTTTAGAATGTTCTATGAATATTACTCAATGTTTTTATCGTCGATGTGAGGAGATTAATCGTTAAGTCGATGGAGAGAATAAAGTGATGTGTCATATTTCAATGGACCAAGTATAGGCGTTCTAAAGTGCAAGAATAGGAGATAACCTTGGACGGTGTTCACTCGTGTTCGTTACAATAGCAGCATCTCACCAAAAAGAGGGATGCATTTCCATCGAGCCTGGGTTGTGAATTCCACTCAGAAACGGGAAGCACGCGGCAGCCTGCAGAATCGTCCGTGTTCTACGGATTATCTAAATTAACTACGAAACGATTACGAATGCAGCGCGGGAGAAAAGGGATAAAGGGTGGAACAGCGAGAGGTAACAATGGACGTAGGAAAGTTTGGAAACTCGCTGCGTCGAACGTAATATCGCCAGCGTGTTTCACGAGTTTGTGCGATTTTTGTTTTTTTCTGTTCCTTTTTTTCCCGTTTTTTTTTTTTTTTTTTTTTTTTATTTTCTTTGTGGAAGGAAGAGAGACAGGACCTTGTTATTTCGTTAGCTCGCTTACAATGCGCGCCGGCAGCATTTTTGGGGAACAATGCGAGCGAGAGCGTGGCCGCGTGCGTTCGCCCGAACAAAAGGGGCCAAGGGAGGAGAGAGACTTCGCAGCGAGAACGATAATTAACGGCTTTGATTCGAACTTTCCCTTTGTTTGTCCTCTCTGACGTTCTTGTTTATTGACCGTTAGCAACGAGCTTCTTGTAGCTTGCTGACTCTTCCACCATTTCCCACCCCCGTTTCGCACCTACGTTTTTAATGCTCCAACGAGTGGTCAAGCGACACGGTTTCGCGATGGAAAACTCTTCTGGATCGATTATTTTGACTAGAACGAACAGTGACGAGAACGACAGAAGTTACCAGTAATTTTTTGTTTTAAAAGAGAATCACGCATCGAAAGAAACATCGTCAACAATTCGAAGCTTGCCTTCGTTCGATGAGCAAGCCATCAGAAGGTTTCTCTTTCAGCGATTCGTCGCGTGCGCTTTAATTCTCGCATACGATCCCCCCTGAGAAGCCTTCATCCCTAAACGATTCAGAGCGATGCACACGTATCGAGCTCGAGCAGACGGATTCGCAGACGATCGGGACGGGACGACACGTGCGTCGACGTAACGTGGCATTACTCGTTGAATCGTCCGTGACGGTGATAGGGGACGACGCGAGACGAGCCGCGCACCTGGCAATATCCACGAGATTACAGGTTGTCGTGCCGTGTTACGCTTTGGTGCTCATCGTTCTGGAAATGAATAAGTATGCGTCCAAGGAGGCGCTCCCCAGCCCTTGTCGCAGGTGGTCTCCGCGGTATTGTTCGTCCCACTTATTTCGATACGCTCGCCACGATCCGCTGAGGAGTCGAAGAAGAGGGTGGACGATGCTCGCGAGGATCGCGCGAGGAATTTAATAAACGGCGTATATTTCGATTCGTACTTAGTTAGCGTTGAGCTTAAATTAGCGTTCGACGATGTTCGATATGAGTCTTCGTTTCTTAACGTTTAGTCGTGTATATCGTTGCTTAGTAATGTTAGTTTTAAGTAGAATATGTTTCGCAAGCTGCTGGCGGAAAGTTTTGATGAGGACGTTCAAACAATTGAAAAATATTTGACGCCCATGTGTACTCATTTACTCAAAAGTGTTACGGGTTGTGGAAGTTCTTGCTAAACGACCGGACAGCTGACCCACTTGGGAACTAAAGCGATCTCCGCTCTAACAAATTTTCAAAACCTGTTTCCTCGCAGTTTCAGCTACATGTCACAAGTTCATCAACAGGATACGGTTCTTAAACGTTGGCATAGTTGTTACGGTAGTTAAGAACTCTTGATAAGATACATTTGCTACGCGAATGCGTGAGGCTTTCGTGTCTTCTTAAACGTTTGAATGAAACAGGAAGCATGAAAGTTTTAACTAGTTCACCAGCGTACACTTCCTCGACACTAATAACCGACACAATTGCTTGATCAATTCAATACCTTGACTATATTTGTTAACATTAAATTACACATGATCGCTGGATAAGTGTATTCGAATAGGAACAACATAAGCCTCGCGTATAATATAGAAGCAGTCGTCCATGAACGTTCATATGGCGTACAAAATAACAGGTGGTACACAATACGCAACGATGACTTGCTCGTTCTAATCATCGTCGCATTCCCCAGCTACCTCCTCCATAACGGACTCCCAAATTTTCGAATGCTACCCTAAAACCTACGGACCAACACCAGCCAAACACTCCATTATCTCTCACCAGCCAACCGATCACCGACATCATTAATCATCGCTTATCCCTTATTCATAGATCGTCTCCCTATCCATCTAAACAGGACAGCAGACAGTCATAAAATCGTTAACGAAACCTCCGCCCCGTGGCGGAGGAGCTTTCACCGTAAAACGGTAGATTTGCCGAAAACCGTGCGCTCGAGAGTTTGAAAAGCGCGACTCGACGACCACTCTGGGTGTAATTGAAATTCCCTCTGAACGGTGTTTCCCAGCAATCAGTTTCATTACGCTCGCCATTGTCCTCGGTCTATCGTCTGAATTTGACGCCCTCCGAGTGGAGGGCGCCACCGTGCGCGCCCGATCCAGTCGAGGGCGGAATTTTTAAGCGGGACCGCGCGCGCCATCCTCGAGCACGGACGGCGGCGGCGGCGGCGGAACGATTTTTATTTCGCGTTTAAAAGGAGCGACCGTCGCGTATCTGCCGCCGCGCGGAACACTGTAAATGGATATTCCCGGGGGACTTTTTCAGCGCGAATAATTAGGCTATAGAGGACGCTTCACGGTCGCGTACGAATGCGAACTTCTGCCTCAAAGATTTCGCTCGGCTCCGCCGGCGATGAGGTTTGAAAAGGGGCTCTCTCGCCGCCTGGTGGGGTTATATAGCGGAGGCGGTTGTCGCTTTTAATTTCCTCTCGAATTTCGGCTCGCGACGCGCATTTTCCCCCGAATGGACTCCTTTAAACGGGCGCAGAGAATGTCGAGCGCAACCGTCTATTCTTTCCATTAAAAAATTTCGAAACCAGAACGACCCTCAATGGGAATTCCGTTCCCGTGAATGTCTTCGACGACTGAAAGGGCTCTGGAACGCTGGCGCCGATGCGAACTCGCCCGCTTAAGCGACCCAGTTCAAGCGGGACGCACGCTTTCCACGTTCGAGGATGTATCCTTCGTCTTTGTCGAGTTGGTCGAGGACTAATTGCGATTTTTTTTTTAGAGATCCGCGATTTAACGTAATTCCAGGATTGAATGAACGTGTACAACTCCATTTACCTTCTGTTCCTAAATAGACTTTCGGACTCAATGGCGGTGGGCTTCTTTGGACGGCTCCAATTTCTAAGCGCGGTTAATCGATTCGCGAAATGTTGAACGAGGAGCTCGTCTCATTTCGCAGCTGTTATTAAACCGCCTCGATATAGATCCCTGTAAATTAAACAGGGGTCTATACGCGAGAAATCGATGGCTATGTGGGTAAGAACTTGCGGAAGTAGAGATTGTCGGAGAGCTCTGTAATAGCGAGCGCTGTGGATGTCGTCGTATGTTCGCGGCGACCCGTTAACGAAGGCTAAAGATAGAGAACTGCATGAATGAGAAGGAATATTGTACATCACATCCGAGCGCTTCGCAGCGAGCTTATTTCTGACGCGATTTGCCTGGCACGTGCAGTCCTATTTAACAATCCGTTCGCGTAATAAAATCAACGAAAGTTGATCGTTTAATTAACGCATAAAGAAAACGTGGCCGTCGTATTTAACTCGAAATTGAAGCTTCGCGTCCGTGGAATAGAGGGATACGTAAAAAAGTCTGCGCGCTCGAAACTGGAAGTACACAACTCTCGATCCAATTAAAACGACCACGACTATTCGCCCCGTCACGATCCCTCGCTCGTAACTTAACGCCGGCCTCGTTAGCCCGATTCTTTCTGGCAAATGGAAAACGTGATGTCGCCGCGGAGCAAATGATTTGTACGCGTTATCACCGCGGGAAATTCTACGACGTTTGAACTTCCACGCGGCCCGCGATTCGCAATATAATCACGTTCGACTGGCTTTAAACTAAGCCCGCCTTGAGACCGATCCGGCTGAGGGAAAATTAAAAGTGGAACCCGGGCCCGGGCGCAGAAGTCACGCGTGAAGAATCGCTCGGAATAACGCCGGTAATGGAAACGTTTAACTTTCTATCCACCCCCCAACTACGTTACGGATTGACGAAAACGCTCGGCTTCTCGGCTGGTTTGCGTCCGGGAACTGTTTCACGGATCAAATGCGAAACATCGATCGATAACGCGGGACTCCCTAGGAAATTATACAACGGTGGACGTTATCAAGTAATTATTTTTCTTTAATGGTGACAACTCCTTCGAAAACGTCCAATCAATTTTTATTTCCCACTGAAAAGATTCTCTAGCTTGATCTTCAAAAGGGTCACGTTTATCATAAAGTTTATAAAGATTTTATAAATGTTTTCAAGCATTTCAAGCATCAAGCAGTTATAAATTAATTGTAGCTGTCATTTCTCTCTACACGATTTTTATAACACCTTGTTACAATCTGAAATTTCACAGTACGCTCGCGTATTACTTTTAGGAGGACCCAACGTTTTCCCACGCCACGACCCGAAAGTTTTGTATCACCGGAAAAATGTGATTTTTCATTCTTAACTTTCTCCGTTTGATAGGCTTACGGTTTGACGGTAAACCGTAAACTTTTTCCGGGGGAGTTCTCGTCCGGAAGGTTTGCCGGGCGAGTATCGATCCCCCATCCGTCGCTTTTATTTTATCCACGTGAAAAGTCGACTAACAGAAAGCCAAGATGCAATTTTCTATATAGGGCAGAGTTATCTTGTGCTGGTCCCTGGAATCAACTCAACCGAGGAAAATAAAGGATAGAAGAATTTCATTCCTGATCCTCCAATATGACGACGTCCCATCTTCGAACGTTCAATCCGCTCCCGCCATCGTTTTCATTCGCAATTATATCACACTTCTGACAACGGTTATCGAAACTTGTTAATCCAGCGTGTATACGTTACGCTTGATTTGATCCTGCTGCGTCAAGGATTCGGAGATGTATGAAATGCAAAGTATTAAATGTGAAATGAGAATATAGAAAATGGTCGGAATATAAGCTAGGTAAGAAGCAATGGTATCATGCTAACGTAGAACCCCTAACGTCATCGACTGAAGTTTTATCATGCATACTTTATGAGACCAGTTATTTGAGATTCAGCTGACGTGTGACGTGTAGGTTATTGTACTCCGCGAAGGAGTGCTGTTTAAAAGTAAAATAGAATGTCAGAAAAAATATTAACAATCCATCAGCGATCCGGTTTCGCGCGATAAAAGTGTTCAAAGATCAATTATAACTTTAGTTAAAAAAAAATTGCGGAGATAACTATCGCACTAAAATAGCAGAAACCAATTTGAAACGTTATAACTGGTCCCAAGAATTCCTCTCCTTTTTAAAACGCTCCTCTCGTTTCTCGAACTATTAAACAGCAAGTACTCGTCGAGCGTGTACTACGATCGCTTCTCCGTAGATAACGTTAATTAGTTTCTGTATCTTAACCGAAGTGGCTGTTTTTACATCGAAATAGAGTATTCCTTCATTGTCACGGACAGTGTCTATCCTTCGCCCAACTTTAATTATTCTCTTCATTGGGCAATCTAAAGTTTACTTCTTAAGCGTTTACCTCGAAGCGCGCGACTCGCTCCGTCGAAGCCAAGAATGGCACTCGGCATTTCTCGCATTTTTCATATTAAAATCGACCCAAACGTTAGCAAAACTTTGATTTCTCGCGATCTAGTAAAATATTCACTCGATAGCTGACGAAAAATTCGTGGTTGTACCACGCGCAATACCCATGCACTTGCAGTTGGCGAGAGCATTCCTCCTCTATCTGGCCGCGTCCGCGGGTCAGCGCGCACCCCAATAAGCGGCGTGTGTCGGCTGGTCGAGAAAGAAGAGGGCACGGATCCGCACGGAGGGACGCCACGGTGGTGTAACGTAGCCAACCGTGGCCATTACGCGGCGGTTAAGCCGGATGATCGATCGATGGACGGAGCCGCAGTGGCGAGTGCCGCGCGGCGGTACAGATAAATTAGATGGGGCCTGTCAATAACGCTCGTTAGCGTGGAAAGCGCGGAAAACGCCGCAAGGCCAATTATGAAAAGCGCAGCCACGCCAGCCGGACGGGCGGAACCGCGAAGTGCCGCGCGGCCGTGAAAAACAGAGCGCTGCGGCTCGTTTGAAAAACGAGCCAGGCGAACGGAAACGGCCGGGGCGAGTCGAAAATGAATTTGCGGTCCCTGGTCCGATGCGCCGTGGCCGACGTTCGGCTGCCTCGTTATCAGATGGACGTCAAAACGCGCGTACGATAAAGCTTCCATCCGCGAAGGGCGCGCGATGGACGAGGTGGGACGCGGCTCCAGTTCCCTCCTCCTCCATCAACCCCGTAAACCGCTGTCCCTTTCACGCCTAATTCGTCCGACCGCCGCGTAAATCGAATTAATTGTTATTCAGCTTTCGATCGTATGATTTCGCGTTCCGTCGACGGGGACAGCGCCACCTGGACGGAACGCATTAGCCGCGTGAACGTAATTGGCCGGTGGCCGGTGGTCGGCGTCGTTTTTGCTCGATGACAGCTACGCCGCGCCGCTCGTTACGCTCTCTTCTGGGTGGGAATTTCGTGCTGCGTTGCGTTGCACGACCGCCCGAGGGTGGTGGGCAGGGGCGAGCGCGGGATTTGGATTTCATGGGCTCCGCCAGGGTGGCACGGGGTAGAACGCCGGGTGACTGACGTTTTGTTGCCGTCACGGCGTTGTTTGGCGTGTTGTTATTTTCCCGGCCGAGTATTTTGTTGTTTCCGGAGTAAATCAGTGTTATCGAAAGTTATGGACAACGGTTGGATTAAACAGACCGGTTGTTCATTTCCGCTTATTAATATTCTGTATTAATATTGAACAGTGGCTGTAACAGCGTTAACATTCGTCAACCGACGCGGTCCATTCGCGCGTAACGCGCGTAGTCGGTAATTCGGAAACGGGGTGAATTGCCTTTGTGAGGCGTTTCTCGTGACAATGTCCATCAAATTCTAATCTTATCTAGCCTGTGACCTTTGCTATCGCGATACCTACGTATCCTACTCCTGTTCACGCTTCTCTGTCAACTCGAGCCTCGCGAAAAGCCCGTCAGACTGACCGATACACCCCTTACAACTCTCCGTACAGCCCCACAACCGGTTCGCACGCGCCATGAATCGAATCTAATCAGAGTACACCTTGGCGTTGCTTTAATCGCATTCCCAATCGCGATTTCAATAACAATTTAACCGTAACCAGTTTCCAAGGGTTTTATCATCGCGCGCGGAGGGTGGCGCGCGCGGGCGCGCAGCCGTGGTTCACGCGCGCGCGAAATTCGCCGGGAATCCCGCGTGAAATTCGCAATGGCCCTGGCAATCAGCCGCCATTCTCCCGTTGTTGCGTCGCAGTTACGTGCCGCGCTTTCGCGCGTTATTACGCGAGTATGCGGCGACCGCTGGTCCGCGCCGCGCCGTGGACCTTTTCCTCGCTGCCTACACGCGGCACGTACGTTCCCCAAGGGGAAGCCCAGGCTTAATTAAGCGAGCACCGTCGTCGCTCGTTCGCCTCGGCTTATTCGAATCCGGCGTCCATCCGACGCTGCTATTTAAAACACGCTTCGCAGCCTGTTCTTCTGGTTCGAGCTGTGTCATGCTATTTGTCATTCTTTGGGGACTAATTTAACGGTGGTATCGTCATAGGAGAAAGATGGTCAATGTATACGAAAGTGTTCATGGATGGATTACAACTATACCTCGAGCGGAGAATAAATTTAATCGCAAAGTTGTAAGTTTTATAAGCAGCAATAATGGAGAAATGTTAAAACGAAAGGTTGGGGTGTGTAAAAAGAATGCGAGTAAATAAAGTTGGTTAAATTTCAAATGTTTAAAAGAGTAGCATTAAACGTAGAGGGAGATTTTTCTCGCCATCGTAAATGTCTCGCGGGACATATTCCGCGGACGGACAGCGGGCTGGCCAGTCGCGTAGAATATCGTTATACGGGCTGATTAAACTTCCCTGTAAAGTTACATTAAATTCGTGGCTGTTTAACCTACTTGCGCGATGTTGTTCCGTGATCCTTGCCGGTGATGTATTTTTTTCAGCTACAACCTTTTCGCATTTCTATCCTTAATTACGTTGCCCGCGGCTCGTTGCCGCGAACTTCTTTTATTTCCGGTCGTCCGCTCTTCAAGGGCCAACGAAACATTCCATAATTGCGCTGCGTTATCTTTGCAACGAGGGGGAAAAAAGGAGCGAACGAAAAATCGGGCTCGCCATCGCGCGATAATTGAAGCCACGTTTGTTTTTTTTTTCCCTCCCTCCGTACCTCGCGCGCGAATTTCTCCGAACGATTCGCGATAACTCCAAAAAGGAGAGGAATCAAACGAATCAATTCGAAACTGGAAATATTTACAGGAATCGATGAAACGAGAGTTAAAGTCAAATTTAATCGATGAAATTTTGTTGGTTAAACTTTAAGCGCGGTGTTTCCCCTTTTTTTCTGTTTTTTCATGGAATAAATAAATGAAGAGCTCTCTCTGGAAAACGCGAGGGAACTCCGTTTCGTCGCGTCGATTTATAAGCACGAAAACGATGAACATTTAACAGGAATAATACAGGCTTCGTTATTTTCTTTCAATCTACTCCGTTACTTTTACTCCTCTTTTTTCCTTTACCTACCTTGATACAAGTTATTACGTCGTTATTCCCCGGCAGGCACACCGGGAGCGTAACAAAACGTTTTTATGTACACTCATTATGGTGGCTGAATAAGTTACAGGCTTCTGCCTTTGTAATGCTTCCGATCGATACCGCGAATTCGACGTTTCCTCGTGTTTCACTGGAACCGGGAGGGGCAGAAGGTGCTCCCCGCTCGGCCTCATTGTCAAGCGCGGTGTTCCGCATTAGGAAGTATTCGATGATAGACCAAAACGAAACGACCTCGGCAACAAGCTAACCCGGGGCTCGCCCTTCGAACCGCGGCGATCGATTTTCACATTGTTTTATCGCAGTTAGCGAACATTACCTGGGAACTAGGCGCGCCACCGGCACCCACTATCCGCCAGATATTTCGCCAACGGCCACTGCATAACATTAATGGGATTTTTGCATTACTGACCCGTTTAGATTCTATCAAAACCCCATTACAGCGCCGCATTCGTTATCGAGCCGCAAATTATTCTACGGGGGAATCCGCGGACGATCGTCGATCTTTCGAGCCCTCTCTCTTCTTACTTTAGGTTAGGTCTGCCAACCCCGAACCGTTCGCACACCCTCTCACTCTCTCTCTCTCTCTCTCTGTAACCGTTTATTTATGGACCGATAAAAAGCGGATAATTTTGCGTGGCCAGGCAGCCGCCTATTACGTTATAAATTATCGTTCGGCCACCGAGGCTCGAAATTAATTACCACGACCCACGCTATCACTTTTATGCGCCGCGATAACCGCCAACTCGCGGAAACAATGACGGTGGATGCTGTATCTTTTGGAGCGTTATCAACGCGGCCCGGACCTCCGCGCACGGCGAGCAGGGGGTGCTGCTGGTGGTGGTGGTGGTGGTGCTGTTTCGCTCTCTGGTCCCTGTGCAATTTTCGAGCGCCAGTACAGCACGCCGAAGAGGCCACTCGACGCGGCATTGGAAATCAATGTGTAAGCGATTGTGTTGCTTCGCTTGCCGAGGGTATGCCGCTCGTGACGCTGGAAATGAGGTATAAAAGTGGTGATACTGGTTGTTTATTTAGCTCCGAGCGAGTAATGTGTCTGTGTTTGGTGATCGAGCTGGTCCCTCTTTTAAGCTTGTAATATATAGACCAGTCCTGCCCGTATTTTTGTCCCGAACCCGGCGAGCCCGCTGTTCTTCCGCCCCTCGGAGAAATTTGAAAAAGCATTAAACAATTTGATGGTCCACGATATTGTTTACCTCGACCCTCGCGTTCCCGTTTATCCAGCTAGACCTGGCGCAGGGAGGCCAAGGCGCGTCTCCAATAACCAGCGCTACGTAGCGAGGCAACGACGAGGGGTTGCTCGATGGCGGCGGGTAGGGGTTGACTCTCGTACGAGCAGGTTAAAAGACGCACGCGAGATTCTTTCCTCGAGACGGGTCGCGTGCGCCGTCGCCCCCAACCGCGCGTCCGCGTTCCTCGTCTGGCAATCGAGTTTTCCGAGTGGCGCGGTTGGGAAAGCCGCCCTCTTCTTATTTGCAAGATCCGCGCGCGGCAACCGGGACCGCGGCGCTACTCGACCGGCGGCTATAATTGAAGAATATTGCCCCGCAACGCTCGCAAATGGAACACGACTCTAATTTCATTATCCGGTAGCGAGGCGCGCGGCGACGTCGCCACAGAGGGAATACCTCGCGAAGGTGACTCCGACCCACCCACGGCGCTCCTCGTATTGCTATTAGAGCGCGGCAGAGTGGCTGCGGTGGGGGTGAAAGAGTGCCACCACCCCTGTCGAGTGGAGAGAGCGAAAGTCGTGAGCGTTCTTCATGCGAACGTATTACACGGAGAGTGTTTGAAAGGAAACGGGCTTCAGCCATGCGTGGAGAGCTTCGTTTCCTGCGGGGAGTTTTGGGCAAGCTCGTAACGAGTCGGTTTCGCGTTGACGCGTTCTTATCGTTAGATGATTGTCTTGTCGGAGGATCTAAGCGATGTAAAATTAGATGGCGTGGTTCTTGATTTTTCTCTTCGTACAGATTTATCGAATATATCGTTCTCGACTGTGCTTGTATTATATCCCCTCGTTGGTGGTGGCTAATTATATTTTCCAACGAAGATCCAAGTTAACCGGAAATATCGCGTCGCGTGGAAAGGTATGGACGTTATTTTTATCCAATTACCTCTGCGATCTCCGACAGAAGAAATCCGATAATGTTTCTCTATCTCCTCTATTCAAAGGGGATCCTTTTTATCGCGTATTTCGAGGACAAAGTTTGGCGGAGGGCATGCAGGCCGCACTGATTCCCGTGCATGCTTATAAAACACGAACCATAAACAACGATCGTGTTTGTGCTCCACGGAGGTACGCGTTCCTACCGTTCGCTGGATTTACTCATTATCTTTTAAGCCCTTTCAGAAACGGGACGCCGTCCCTCCCCCGCCGTACAACAGGAGGAATCAATACCTTTCTCCGCTCGACAAAGAGACTATTTGCCGTATTACTAAAGCTATATAGTGATCGCCTTCGAGCGACTCCTGTGGTATTAACTCCTTTCTGCAACGGTCGCGGCCACTCCGCGTTCGATTGCTCCGATGTCGGACGATTCTGGTCCCGATATTGAAACGATTAAAAATTGCTTTCCGCGCGATAAAAAGGGAAATTATATTAATCCACGTAATTACGGGCTTAATTGAGAACGGTCGATCTTGAAGGGAAAGAGAAGGAATTGAAAAGTTTGTCGATTCGCCGCTTTGACTCTATGTCTGGCGTAGTGGCGACCTGTACTACTGGACGGGCGAGCGTCAGTAGTACAGCTCAATAATTCCCGCTCCGTTGTCAGAAATTGCATCTTCACAGTATTTTACGATCACACATAATTAACAAATCTTAGTTCGTTGCGCGCACAAACTCCGGAACGCGGTGTCTGGTTAAAATTAATCGCAGCAACAATCAGGATGTAATAACAACTTATTACGAGCGTCGACACAGCTACTGCGGAGTTTGAAGTATGGAAATTGGAACAGATCAAGACCCGGCAGTTTACTTCCAGTTACAGGAACCGAAGTCTCCGTCTCGCTACGAATTAATTCCGGATGTTGAGTTCGGTTTAATGAATTCTACCCTGAGTACACCGTATCCGTGGTAGTCTTTGATAATTGTATCGCACGCGGAATCTATTATGCACGCGCGTGCACCAAGAAATGCGACTACCTTGGCGACGGAAACAATTTAGACGTTTCGATCTGAAACATCCTGCGGAACGACAAGTATCGTCCGCGCTCGTCTCTCCGCGCTATCTATTTATTCGACCGTGCGCGTTGGAAACATCACTTTTGCCCGTTCGAGCTATGCATTACAAATCACTCGGCCACCGAACCCGTTGATCCATGCCAAACGACCAGTAGTTTCATCTATCTGGTAGCGGCGGCCGTTATCATCGCGAGCTACCGTATTCAATCTCTGGCGGGTAATCATCGGCGTGGGAGGGCGGTCGGTTGATCAGAAAGCATCGTGGAGCGGAGAGACACGCGCGGGCTGCGCGGTGGACGGAGAGAAAGTGGCGTTTCCTCCGCAGCCAGAGGGCGATGATGCGATCACACGAGCCACGAGGCCGGACATTTATACGCATTTAACCCTTTGACAGCCGGAAACACGCGCGGCGAGTCGGCCACGCATTCGAGGCACATGCCTCTGCATCCAATTATCTCACGGCTCGCCGACGCTAATTTCGTCCATTCAGATATCAACTCTGCCGTCAATGGGCGCCTGATTACCGATTGTACAACGCCTCCTCCTCTCCTTCGAACCCCCGTTAAGCGTGTCCACACTTTTTCCCTCGTCTCGAACCGAGAGCTTATATTTTTTCTGCCGCTGCAACGAAGACATCGTCCAGTAGAGATTAATTCGCTGCTTTTCGCATAATTTTTGTAACACTAGTAGATTCGACTGAAGATGGCGCGTCTTGACGATGGCTTAGACGTAGTCGAAATCTTCGAACGCTCTATTGACGTTATTCGTCGATTTCGAGAGGGGAAGACAGACTCCATAATCGATCAGCGGCACCGCCTTTTTGCCTGATTTTTTTTCCGACGACAGTTTGCGTAACCAGAGTAAACAGACCGGTAGAATGGCCGTTTTCAATCGTGCGGTCGAGCGCGCCACTCCATCACGATAATACGGTTCGGCGGTCGGCTGTCAATTTCGAGGCGCGCGGTCGTAAACACGGGTATTCCATTGCAGATAAAACTTGCCCGTTTGACGGCTAATGACGCGGCCCATATTCGACGCGGCGCGTCCGTCGCCACGGGCAAATGAAATCTCGCGCGAATTAGCCGGCCGCGGAACCGCTGTTTTCGATGCCATCGATTTATTGCCTAGTCGTAAAAATCGCTCGACCGCGCTGGATCCGCGCGGGCCCTTTTGTCGCGAGTCGTGCGTTCGAGCGCGCGTCGCCTCGCGTCGACGGTGTTTCGAAACGACCCCGCTGCGAACGTTACGCGCCACGTCGACGATGGTTGCGATAAATGACGGAAATTGTAACACCGCCAGTTGAAATACGGTTACGTTTGCTGGCTCGGTTTTTCGAGGAGCTCCGCTCGCGGATTATTGAAACGAGTAACAAACTTCTGGTGGGTTTACACGGAGGTCCGATTCCGATCTGTCCACGGGGATCCAATTAATTTTTAATACACCGATCATTCGACCTGGATCGATTCGAACAAGCCACGCTTCTTTCTCGTTCTTCGAAGTTGCTAACGAGGAAACTTGCTCGAGGAGATTCGCGAGGAAATTTAAACGCGCCCAGCACCGGGAACTTCGTTCGCGCCCTCGCGTAGACCGAGTCCCGCGACGATGATAAAGGAATTCAATATCGTACGTTTAGCTGCGAGCTGGGCTAGTCAGAGGCTGAGAATGAGAAAAAAGCAAGTTCGAAGTTGCGTTCGTTGCGCGAAACGATCACGCTTCAAAGGGTATCGAAACGATGAACCGAGCGAGCCGTGTAATTTGTTTACACTAATAGTGCAGCCCAGGCAGAAACGCAAAATGTACAGTTGAATGCCGTTACGAATGCAGTTTTGATTGAAGCTTAATGACGGTAATGGAAGCGATTCGATGTAATCGATTCATTAATTAGTTAATCCGTTTGGTAACGTGGGGGACGGTGGATTGATATATCCTTGCAAATTATTTTAACGATAAAGCTTCGTTTCGTGCCACAGATGGGATATTTTCATACGTATTCTAAATTCGACGCTGTTAGCTTTCAATTACGTACGGTCAATCTAAGTAAATGCTCGCTGTAATTCGTTCTACTTGTCACCTTTTGCACGCGCGTTGCTTTCGAATTGAACGTAAAAATGACTCATTGAAAACTCTGACGGGGTAATCCATGCTCGCTCATGGATTCATTGGGGCGGTAATTTAAGACGCGACGAGCGGTGGACGGTAACAACAGATGGCCCATGAATTCCCGATTAGTCGCGGCGAAGGATCCTCGCGGAGAGACTTTAAACGCAGCGCGTGGTCAGGATTAAGAGGGATGATTCCGCGGCCACGCTTCGCCATCTGGCCACGCGCTGGAAACGATTGGAAGCGGGCCTTATTTCGTCATGGATCATCGGTTGTAATCGCTAGGGTTGCGAGACGCAATCGACTTTGCCCGCTTCGAACGGTGCGGGTACTCTCCTCCGCCACGTTTCTGCAGTCCCAACGCATATATTCCTGAGCGTCGGTTTGGACAACAGGGGTTGTAATATCTGCGTCATTTTATGGTTACGATTGTAAGTCACCGTAACGAACGCATCATTCCGTAACGAACGCGAAGAGCGATGGTTCGAATCGCTCGGTGGCATACGACCATCCTGGTGAGGTTACTTGGCTGGAAAATTGGTTCGAGTGGGTTTGTGTGCGAGAATTATTTGCGGTTGTCTGAAGGTTTACTGGAGCTTAGCGTCAGCTTCTTCACGATCTGTCTTCCGTAGCAATTCTCTGCTAGGAATTATTTATATGGAGAAACCCACGAGTACACTCGTCTAACATTGAATTCAAACACACCCTAGATCGCAGTCACTTGTTCTCACAAAGAAAGCATACTCGACGACACAAATCGCCAAGGTTAGCTTCGAATTACAAAGGGTGATCGATGACTACCAGAAAATGCAGACCCAATCGGTATCGTCCGTAGCGGAAGACACGAAGAAACGCGAGCCCCAATGGGGGAGGGGTTGTAGATGGTGGACGCAGCGATCGTTCGCGACGGTCGAGCAGCCTCCGGTTGTTTGCGGTGGGGCCTGAAAAAGGGTGGCGGCAGTTTCGTGCGAGCCCCGTGAAAACACATTCCCTCGCGAGCGCATTACCATATTTGCCAGGTTTCGCCTGTTCGCTCCGCTCGTACGCGCGCCTACCAGCGTTCGCGTGCACGTAGGCACGCGCATATACGTGATAGGATTGCCTCTCGGCGCCGCTTTCCTGTTTACCCACGCCGTCGCGGCGCTGCGCCGGAATTCCTGGACCGCGAATAAAATAAAAACGAATTAACGCGAAAACAAATAATCCTTAGTCCGTGGTCCTGCCCGTCCGCTCTGCTGGGGGTGGAATAATCGTCGACGCAGGCTCGCCAACGGTGTATCAGCAGCGTCCACGTTCGCGCGATTCCGATCGAGCGCGGATATTCGATTCGACCATGAGTCGAACTTTTTTCATTCGCGGATGGTTGATGGAGATTCGCGGTGAATTATCGAATGAGATCGTCTATCGTTACGGTTGAAAGTTTACGAGAGAAGAAGACAACTGACTCGTTTTTGAGCTAGCAGGGGAATGGTTTTCGAACTGCGAAGATTGTTGTAAAAATGGTCGGTTATTGAAGTCAGGAGGAATGAACCGCACGAAACTTTCATCAATTTAACGATGGCCAGCGCACGAGATAATAACCAAGGGTATACATTCGCGGTGGTTATTCTAAAATTACGAGAGAGAACCTAATTTTCCAGTTGCTTTATTAATTATGCCACGAGGCGTGTTACGCGATGACCGGAAAATGGCCGCAAAAAAATTTGATTTGGAAGCTGGACGCTTGTAACGTTCCGCGGGAAATTCAGGTTAAAACGAATTAAACATTAATTTTTATCGTTTGCCTGCGTGGTCAGCCACTAATTTTGCCACCGTCGATGCAAAGTTTTTTATTGAAACAGCGTGAAACGAGAAGAAGAAGCGTTATAAAACGTAGGATATGTAATCGAATTCTATTAATTATTTATAAGGACACTTGTTGTTGAAAGCGTGTGCAAAATCAATGAATATGTTTATTGAACGAGTAAATAGTGAGCGAGTAACTCAGCTCACTCAGCGAGTAACAGCTCTCTTCAGCGTTGTCCCCCCGATTTCAACTTTAAGAAACAATTTTCTCGTTTGAAAAAATGTTCCAGATAGACTAACACTCTTTCCCCATTAACCCACATCCATCCCATGCGAAGACGAGGGACATCGGCACAGTTTAACTTCGGCGACAAACGACCTGGTATTTTGTCGGCCCTCTAAATAAGGGCTAACTAAGTACCGGGTCATGAAATGGAAAATACAACACGAGGGACAGAACACTTGGTCGGGAAACTATCGGGTCGAAAAGTTTGCCTTGCCTTCGTGCCTGACACTTCTAACGAACGTGACTGCCACACACGCGTACACACTCTCGCGCCTCGAACCACGTGTGCAACGAGGCGAGATTCGTTTTCGTTTCGATCTACTCTCGATATGCGCGTCGTTCGCGTACGATCGAGTCTACACCAGCGATTCGTCGAGAACGCGGTTGGACGAAAGTTTCCAGGTCCGCGAGCGCCATTAACGCACACGATATCGCGTCGCGGTCGTCTACGCGTCTTCTATTAAGAATTTCGCTGTCAAGTGACAGCGACAATGGAGGAAGAGAAGCCAGGTTAGGTATTCAAAGGGCGGTATTGTGCGACTGCTTCTCGCAATGTTTGTACGAGGCTGTATCAAAAGCGCACTGTCTGTAACTACCGCGTTATAGCAGGCTCGTTATAGTACTCTGTTACAACAAGGTTGTCAAACGTACCCACCCACTGGCGCAATTCCCGGCTAAACAATTCCAATTAAACCCGAAAGCCTGTCTCGAATTCACGGAGCAGCCTCGGACGCGCTGCTGGTCGGAAAATGATTTGGACAGCGCGGCGCGACAATCGGCATGGGATGGCGCGGCGGCCGAGCGAAAAAAAGCTTCCACGTTCATCCCTTGAACTTTGATCCCCCGGTGGCATGCCGCTGACAACTTGTTCAATGTTTACTCGGTCGTTTGTCCTGTAGACCGGTATTTGGTTAATCAGCGAGTTAGTTGCCCATGCTCGAATTCCTGTCACCGTCCCCTTCCGGTTTGCCGCTCTATTTGCCCCTCTTCCTTCCATCCAACGCCCGTCCGACCACCGCCCGCCCCTCTCTCCCTCTTTCCCTCGTCCACCTGTTTTTCCATCCGCGCGTTCGTCGGCCCTTTGTCGCGCCAGAAACGCGCGTCCCGCCGTGCGGAATTTATCGAACGCGTCCGCTCGTTCACGCGACCTAATGTTTTCCACGTAAATCCACGGATAAGATCTTAGCGCGACCAACGCGCCACCCCTGACGATTCGCCCCGCGAGATTACGAAACAATGCGTCGCTTTCCCCTTCTGAATGTCTCCGTTCTCTACGTTTCTCGTCTAGTTTGTTAAGATCTGCGAATCGTATAGAACGACACTGTAACCGATCCGACCCAGCAGCGAACTCGCAACGAGGGGCGAGCAGCGCGCGAAATATTGCATCGAAACCGCGTCGACGTACGCGTCAACAAGTCCCAGTTTGCCGACTCGTCGACGAACTGGGTTACCAATAACTCGGCAAACTCGCTAATAAACAGCAAACATCTGGCACAATGCGTATCGACGCACAGAAATTCCGATCGTCTAACAAATTAATCGCGCGTGCCCGTCGATTGGATATCGGGTGTTCGTACCGCCGTTCGGTAATTGTTCGTTCCATTAGAAACGTTCATTGTCCGCGGGTGAGCGACGCCGCGCGATAATTAACGGCGGAGGAAAATGATAACCTTCGTTCCCGGCGAGTAGGTCGAGAACGCGGCGAGGAATCGATGCAGAAACATTTCCCGCTCTTACCCGCGGGACCGCGTCGCCCCCTCTTTGGACCAGCGCGCCCACTTCATCGCGTACAACGGTGTCTCGCACTCGAACCGGCTAGAATTCGTCAACTTTTAACGATCACGATACCGTATCGTCATTGTTTGCTCGCGTTACCGTCTCATTATTTTCCCGGGGAAAGGTAGCGCTTGTTAAAACCAGCCGAGCGAGCAGGGCGGCTAGACGGAGCCGGGCAATGTTTTAAATTGACTCGCCGCGCGCGCATAAAATCCACGGGATGTTCGCTGGTAACCGAAAATCATGCACCCTTGGATCCTGCGTTACATAATGTTTTTCCACTTTTTTTACACCGTGCGTGCCTTGTTCTCTTTATTCTGGACACGCTGCGTTGCTCCGCGTAGAACTGTATACGTGTCCAGGGGAAAGGAAAAGGACTCCCCTGACAAGCTTTCCCGCGAAATTTTCCATTTCTCACAGTTTGTACGTCGTGGCTGTGCAACGTGTGTTGACTTGGCGCACAGCTGCGTAGGTAGCGTTACTTGTGCGTGAATCGAGCATTACAACAGCCAGGTGGAATGGAGATACAGTCGCGTAGGAGGATGCACAGAAGGAAATCGTCGATGCAACGGAACGGAGGGATCTAGAAGGGGAGGGATTTCGAGATGGTCGACAAACGTGAGCGCAGATCGGAGCGCAGCGCACAGTCCCAGAGTTTGACGCGCGCGGCAACTTTCCTAATGATCGTACGAAGCCCTCGGGTAGTCATTCGCGGAGCCATCGTACGGTCTAAGTGCGGTAGACATGGAAGCTCGATTAGAGACGGCGGAATCGCGTGCATAATAAGCGTAATGTCGATGGAGAAATCTACCACTGCGGTCTAACTCTTCGAATTAGTTCTTTAACATTTTCCTGGTAGAGTAATCGAAACAGCAACGTCAAGTTTCTCAAAGCGCTTCGATATTACCCTCGATTAATCGCGAAGAAAAATATGGTAAAGTTGAACAGACCATCGTGAGCTAGCTGCGACTAGAATATAGTCTGACTCAGGTGGTTCGATTAGATGCAATTGTTCAGTTGGGCACATCGAAACAGGAGCCAGTGTGGATATTCGCGATCGTGACTGTTTAGCGTTGCTGTTCCAAGTGTCGACGGGTCGATCGAATATTAAGCAGGCAAACTGGACGACGGTGAGTTAAATACGAACGAGAAGTCCGGGGGATGATGTTGACTCGGGCCAACGCGATCCGCGGTTTCGAAGCGATTTTACTCGACGATGGCTGCGCCATAAAACGAAGTCTCTTTAATTGAGTTCGTGCTTTGACGAATTGTATTCTTCCTTCTCATCTTTTACTTCCCATGAAACAGTAAAGAGTAAAATCTGTAATAATAATAATTTCCACATCACAGTGGTATAAACTGAAATAACAAACCCTACACTCCTGAATCTTCACTTTTCACTTACACCTCCGATACTTATTGCAAATCTGCGCTGCTCTCGCAAGGTTACGTAAAGATTCTGCGAATGTAACCAGAAGAGACCTGCGCGAATTCCACGGGACGTGCCTAGTCGATGTAGTTTGGCCCAATGCGGAAGAACGTCCGAGGGTAGAAAGCGGGCCTTTGTGCGCCACGGCGAACTTGTCTTCCTCTTTTCAAAGGGCGCACTCGCAGGCCCGCGCGCGCAGGTACTTCACTGAATCCTGCCCTTCCGTTTTGACTAACTCGATGACGCCACCGCGTGTACGTGAACTCTCAGAAGACCCTGTGACAGGTCTGAATGGCTGCTCCGCTTGGAAATGTTTCCCGCCGGCCTTGCAACGTGTTTCCATGTCTGCGCGCTGCGGTACCGCCGTTCCTCTGGGCTGTACACCTGACGACGGCTGCGTAGATTTGACACTCTTGGCTAACGGAGGCGCCTTGGAGCGGACTTTGATTTCGTACGTTGAAAATGTTTCGAGTCTGCTTAGGGACGGGTACAGCTAAACGTTTAAAAAGCTGTTTCGTGTGCATCCATTTTTTAAAGATTAAGCAGAATGATTTTGGGAAATGTTAAAATTAGTGGTCAACTGATTGTCCTTGCATCTAAGAATGTAGAAATTATTTGATCGATGGCGTATAAGAAATGTACTAGAATTGTATGGAGTTTTGTATATTTATTTTTTTCCGACGCTAATTTTCTCTGTTTTAACGAGATGGTATAATATAATAGGCTTGCAAGTTTAACTCGACGATACTTAAGACGACTCGAAGGAATAAATCAAATCCGTGAACGCTCCTCTTGCCGCGCACATCGAAAATTTCAGTACCCGCCCGATTGAAGCCAGCAAGAATGGAAGTTGTTTAGTCTTCCAGCGCGCTGTTTATTCGCGAGAGCAGAGAGGATTCGCCGCTGCTCCAGAGGGTTAACGATAACAGCAGTGAAGCATGCGAAATTAAAGTTGTACTCCTCGGAGCCAGATAGCCGGCGAGTTACTCGCGTTACTCGACTTTAAAGCGGTCAGAGAGACGCAAACCTGAATAATTGCGTTAAGCCACGGCGAAGTAAGAAATACCGCGATATTTCATGCAATAAACCGCGGCTATATCGCGGTAAGCTCGGCTTTAAACTTTCAGACGCGTCCGCGGGAACTTCGGCGACATATCACCGGCAAACGTGAGGACCGGAAGTATTCTTACTCGGCTGCTTTTTTGACTGCGTCCAGAAGAACTTTTTTTCTTCACCCGTAATTAGTATTTTTTGTCGAGAGTTTTGTCACGCGTTCTCGATAAATAATTAGCATACTTCAAAGACGCGATACAGGTACTTCCATTTAACGTATGCTAGATCAGTGCGTACGAACAATGCCAAGCAGGTTGTAAATTGACAATTTCCAATCGTTCCCCGCTCGTTCGCGTAACCTGAAAGAACTGGAGGTGACGGATCGACTCTGTCTTTGATCTCTCGAATCCTCGCGAGTGTCCTTTCACTCTTGAAATACTCTTTTGGGGGATGTGCGAACAGCAGAGAAATGAGTATCGTTTGTAGCCCCTCAGGGATGACTGCGCCGCGAAAGTTGTTTTATACTGCGGGAGGTTCTCTTCTCATATTTTCAAATTTGTCTCGCGAATCTGTGATTCGCTTGTTCTTTTACCTTCATTCTTTCCCTTTTTACTCTCCATAAATAAAACGCGTGGAGCAGGGTGTAGCTGTGGAATCGAGAACGCGCGGTTCAGATCTTCGTGGTAACTGGGAGGAGTCATCCTGAAGTTCATTTATAATATTTCATATCCACCACTTTTTAACTGAAACGAATTTCTCCATATCATGTACAATGTATGTAAAATTAAACTGAAATATGGAAGAGAATTAACTGAAACGGACGAAAAGGGTCGAGAGGGTTCGCATAGCGTTTCCAAAACTGTCGCGGCGATAAATTGAAACAGCGTTAGGACATCGGTATTCCGAGAGACGCGTTATATCACGAGGATGCGTGATCGTTTCAATTCGTTAAGCCTGGCTACCTTTCCGCGGCTGGAAATCTCACGAAAGAATGAGGAATCGCGTTTTCACGAGATAGGGCTGTCTCGCGCGCTGTCTCCCTTCTCTAAATTCACCGGCGGTACCACACGCGCGGCGCCACCCGCGCGCGCTGAGCGATTCGAAATGGCAGCGGCGTATTCATCTTCGAAGATCAAACTACACTTCCTTCCTTCCCGCAATAAATCTTTCCCAGACATTTTTTTTTATCCGAGCGACCACAAGGCGCGTTCCACGCGCGATTTTACCCCCGCAGTCGACTTCTCCGCACCGTTCTGCTCGTGCTTGACGGCTGCGTGTCCGTTTCGACGACCAGTGATGAATCGCGTGCAAATAACATTGAATCTCTGCCTCTCTCACTTGTCAGTTCGGTTACTGACACGTACTTCCGGCTACAGATGTACATATTATATCATTCCTTCGATAGTTTTCCAACTATTTCTTCGTTCAAACTCGTATACACTTTAGGGGTTGTTAGCGATTACTCAGCTGTACATTGCGATTATTCATTACAAATTAGTCACACCATAACGCGCGTCATATCGGTCAACAAAAAACCCAATCAAACCCCCCAAGCGCTACAGTAAACAGCAGCGTATTATCACTCACCGTTATCTTCAGCCATTCGCATTATCTTTCATACACCGTTCACCAAACCCCCTCGTATATCTGACCGTCTCGTGGAGCTACGATCGAGCCAGCAAACGAAGGTACACCCGGGTGACGTTATCGTCGAAAATCGTTCTATATAAACACAGGACTTATCCGGCTCACCCCTTTCCCGATACAACCTAGCCCGGTCGAGATTGACCGGGGTTCGAGGACGGCGGACAGGGGGGTTGGCTTGGCGCGGGTGAACCGTCGTGCTCCGGCATATTCATGAGCGCTGAGTGCGCAGGGTTTGAACCAATATACCGCTTCTGTTACGCCGCCTGTGTATACGCGAGCCCACGCACGGGACGTGTGCGCACAAATACACGGGAGACGCGGTCGCGCGCTCGCCATAGAGCCACCCGACTGGCGTACACGACGACGAACAGGTTAGTTTGGCGCCGTAAGTAAGGGTGTTCCGTTTATTCAGCAGCTTTCGCGCGGTTATGCGACAAGCGCCGGAGAGAGGAGGACGCGCGTCCGCGGACATTGCAACTTCCGTTGATCCGATCTTCGCGGCGATGTTCGCTAGGTTCCGGGGTGGCAAACTTGGGTCGCGACGGCTGGCGAATGGCGCGTGCATGGCGAGCGCAACGGTGTCTCAGCGTCTAGGTAGCCGTTTTTCAGCCACATTTTTGCTGAGGGATAGTTCGCGGTTACTCGTGCCGCGGGACGTTCTTCTCGTCTCTGTTTGAACAGCGTCGATCGCGCGGCGAACTTTTTCTAGAGACACGCGGTTTCGTCTCTGTTTGGGGAATATTTCGGTTTCTCGAAAACCGTACGAATCGTGGTCACTAGTGTTTCTCTTTTGGCCAGTGTCACGATTTTCTCGCGCGAAACTCTAAAGCCAGCCCTGCCCCGCAACATCGCGGCCAGATTATTCCACTCAACGTGCCTGGAATTCCGTGCACGGGAATCCCGCGTTTCTAGTCCTTTATTACGCATTTTCCCAATAAACCCCGGCGCTCCTATTACACCCGGGGCCGACGCCACAAAGCGTCAGCCCCGCTTTCGAAACCACGCTAACGCGAATCATCGGCCATTATCGCGGCGATCTAGCGCCGTCAATTCGAGGGATCGACGCGATCGGCCCGGCGAGGGCCCGCCTACGGTACAGCGACACGCAAACGCGCCCCGCGTTGGAACGTGACTCGCGGCTCGATTCCCTTTTCAACTCTGCCTACCCCCGCGCAGTTCCCGCGCTCCATCCGACTCTGGCTCGTGAAAAAGGGACGACGAACCTGGGGAAAACTACAGAGCGCTGCGTCGGCCGTATCCATCGGCCGGTCGTATTTCAAATCTGACGGCTCGCATTTTGCATGCACCGGACGGAGTCGTACCGGTCGCCCCATCGACCGCTCGCGTATGTAGGTCATTTCCATCGCGGCTGAAATCGGTCCGATTACACCACTATCGGGCGCTGCAATTACTCAACGACGAACAAAAAAAAAAAAAAGAAAAAAAGAGAATAGAGAACAGAGAGGGAAAAAAGTGGAAAGAAATAGCGGGTCAGAAGTAAAACGAGGAAAAAGACACGGAGAAATAGGGAGAGAGGGAGGGGGATATTTATAGATAGGTTCCTGGGAAGCTTCGAGCAGAATTCAAATCGCATTTCAGCGGCCGTTTCCACGGCCTCCAGGTAATCCACCGTCTCTCTTTCCATCTCCCGATCTCCCTCCTTTTCCCTGCCATTGTGAGCCGGGAGAACGAAAGAACGTGGCGAATTGTCGGCAATATTAAACTTCCATCGTCAAGCCGCGCCACCCTCTCCTGCTTCGCCTCCTCTCCTTGATATATGTGTAGATTCGATACGGGAAACTCGGTTGCGAGGCCGGTTGTTTGCAGTGTCCGCGCGGAGGTGGGCAGCGGTGGCAGATAAAAGTCCACCAGGGGCAGTCGGATGCAGGCGTGCCCATTGAAATACTTTAATTAACCCTTACGGCGCCTCCTTCGTACAGCCGCCCCTCGTCGCTGCCAGCAGCGCCGCGCAGTTTGCTTAAAATGCTTTGTTGCGCCGCTCAAAGGTACAGATACAACCGCACCCGCCCCTGCGCAGATTGCTCGTGCACTCGAATGTGTAAATCGCTCGTTACCGAGCACCAAAGACGAGGGCTGGTAAGAATGGCTCCGAGGAAACGGATGGTTCATTTTGTTAGCGTGACTTCAGCCGAAACACAGGGGGAACCACGTTGCGGTTTTCGACGATTGAAAAATTGGAACAATTAACGTGGAAGCCTTTCGAGTTTTCGAACCGCCGGACTATCAAACCCGGTATAATTGTTCGGTGCGAATACGCGCGTCCGCGGTGAAATTTTATAGTTTGCATATTGGAACGATATTTCCGTCAATATTAAACGTCATCGCGACCAGGCACGGCATTAACTAATGTACAACGACGTTAATCTATTTTAGCTAACCGTAGACCGTAGCAATCATAAACTATTTTGCATATAAACCATTCGCGCTGGCCTGCTCGTTGGAAAATCATTTTGCAATTCATTCCACATGACACGGGCCCGCTAACGCAATGAAAGTTAAGCCGCGCCCGACGCGTCCAATTCCCGTGAAATCAACGACGTTCATCCAATGAACGACGGCCAGTTTTTTTTACCGTGGCCGCCATTACGTACTTCCACGTGCCGCGAAATAAATTGCTCTGCACAGAGTACACCCTCTTCGCTTTTTCACGTCCTCGAGCGTTTATTACACCAATTTTCAGTTCATTACCCAAAACGACGATCCCAGTAAATAGCCGCGGCGAAGGAGATCCAAAATTCAACCGAGAATCGATTCCACTTCGACTACGAGCGACCTACACTGAAACCCACGTTAGCTTCCCTAGCCGACGAAACGCTCGATCCTCCCGTCGCGTAGCCTCGAAAAGCTTCAGAGGGGACTAGAACCGGGGAGAAAAGCCAAGAGGACCAAAACCAAGAGACAACACGAAAACATTGCGACGTTTCGAACGGTCCCCGCTAAGGAGTCCCCGGGACACGGAAACATTTCCCAGCGAGTTTTCAGTTCCGTGAGTAACAGCTAACCGGGTGGTGCCTGGGAGATTACATCGGTACTTACTCGGAGGGGGAGGATGGTCGCGCAAAAAACAGAATAAACAGGGGACGGATCGAGTCGAAGTGTGTCGAGTAGACGTCGTGGAAACGGATGGACCGGACGCGGGAACCGTTCGAAGACGGATAGTTTTCGTTCCCTTTCGCCGATCGACTAGGCCAACGACTACCAGCCGTCGTCAAAGAACCTATCGATCTAAGTCGAACAAAGGGGCTACTTTAATTATCGACTCTGTCTACCGCGCGTTCACTGGCACACCCACTCGACTATTTGGTGTCCTTTGTGTCGCGAGCTCGAGCTGCGGGCGGAGTTGCGTACCGGAGGGATGGCGAGGAGGGTTCTGAGGGGTATGGGATGGCCGCCGGTCCGCGCTGTCGTAGCTTTCGCCCACCCCGGTGAAACAATATGGGCCAGGCCCGTTCGTTCGTTCGCCTGCCGGCGTTAATAAGTAAATACGAATTAGCATGCCGGGCCCTTTGCCGATATAAATCAAACGAATTAATTATGGCGGCGACACACGCGGCTCGCGTCACATCGCAAACCTTTTTCGGACGAAGAAAGCGCCCTGGGAACCGACGCCGGCTGCTTTGCATATTGCCCCGCGTAAATACTAATAAATCCCTGTCCGCGGACGCGCACGTATACGGACGAGAGGGCAATTTAAAAGCTGCGCCGGGCCTGCTCCGTTTAAACGCCACGCCGTGGCGCTGCTTCGAAGTCGGGGATTCACCGAGCTCGAAGGATTGAGGAGCGTCGTGGCGTTTGGAGTTTGCTGTTTCGCGGCGGGTTTCTTGCTTGGGCTGTTCGCAGACTTGTTGTTAATTGAAATTATTACATGCAGTGGGCAGAGACGTATGCTATTTTTAAGATGGTAGTTTTGAGTTAGGTTCTGGCTTGTTCGCGATCTTCCGTTTACTTTGACAATTGTTTTTCTCGCGCGAGTTGTGGAGCGCATCGACAAATTTTGCTGCTCAAAACTGTCGACGGCGACATAAAGAACAGGCTGTTTTCCACGTACCGACAAATTCGTTCGCTGGAATTTGCTTTGCCCGGGAACTCGATAATCTCCCGAACAAAACGAAAACAATCGCAAATCAGAAGATCCCCCCGGCGCGGCGGAAGCTCGATAACGAAACCGAACTTTCGCCATTCGTACACTTCCGCGGTGAAATATCGAGTCCACCGATAAAAATCGAGAATTACCCCTTCGAATATTTTCGTACCGTTCGATTCGCGAACAGCGCCCGGCGAAACTTATTTTCCGGCTTTTAATCACAAAGGATGTCCCACGGGTACGTAACCTAAGATACTTATTTTCTGTAGCGGAAGGAACGAAATAAATTCTCCAATAAACCAGCGCGCGCTGGTTGGCTGTTTTCCGGATCGATCCAGGAACTTATAACTACCATCTGACCTGATTGGGTTGGTCATTAAATGCTACCCTTTGATCTGATCCTTTAACGTACCCAACAATTAAATCGCAGTAATAAACACTGATCCATATTCCGACATCAGCCGCTTAATAATTCTCGTTTTAACGATCGCGTAATGCGAATTGTTTGATAACCAATGTGTTATGAAAGAAGTATGTTACGCTTAAGTATCGTACACTTTCGTCGATGTAACTCGTAGCCGTGATCGACGACGGGGGTTGGTGTTAAGCGTAGAATGGGGTGAAATTTCTTAAGACCACCCCCTTCGATAGAGAACGATGTAATTCAACGTGACGAGCGGTCATCGTTCAGTTGGGGGCTAATCGAGTTACATGTCCGATCGCATTACCGTTACCCGTTGTATACTCGAAGAATACTTGAAGCGGACCTTAATTGCTGCCAGTCGATTGCAGTTATTTAACGATACTTCAGAGACATCGTTTATAGCCTGTAGGAGCGTTCGAGTTTCAAAAAAATCGTGAAGCGTTTACGGAAATGGCAAAATTAGAGTACAGGCGTAGATAGAATTGGGCAGCACGCTGGTATCGATGATTGACAGCAGACGCATTATTATTCGATTCTATACCCCGGTAATACAATACGAACTGCACTGGTAAACATATCGATTTCCGTGGAATGACGTAGTGCTGCTTTCAGGGTAAACAACATATGGTTCACCTGTGACGTAGCACCACGTCATGGGCCAACAAAGTGACAATGGAACAATGAGCATTCTGCGGAAGAGTCACTACATCAAGGTTCGAGTGCGGCGCGCGGGGGTTGCCGCGTAAGTAGCTGCAGTTCGATGCGGATGACATTTCATTAAATATGCAGATCGGTGCTTAAAAGCGAGGCAAATAGTAATCGAGCGGTCGCTGGCAGCGAGACGCGAGAGAATTATGTGCTGTCGATTGATCTGTTCGCTTTGGCAATCGCAACGCCGGGGGTTGCATAGAGAAAAACTTCCCTTTAAATATATATTAACGAATCCATCGAACGCGTATCAGAATTCTGAATAGGATAATTCCCGTCGTTCCACCCTGTACGCAAACATTCAACGGAATCCCTCGCGTGCATCCCGTTCGTACGCGCCACCTTTTCCTCTTTCAACCCTCTCTAACGTTATGCAACGCCATACGTTCTTCCAATTTGGCAACCGCCTCGAATTACCAACGCGATCTCGAATGACAGTCCCTGAACGATGCAACGCGTAGCGCACACGCGCGCGCACCCCTCGAGCGCGCGACTACGCGCTCAAATTCCTTCCATATTTAATTTGCGCCGCGGAGCGAGGGGGTGGCCCAGTGGTTCGCGTCGCGGCGCACAAAGACGTCTCCGGCGACGATTAAGCCTATAATCGAATAAACAACGAGCCGACGTTGCTCGTTTGGGGAAGCTCGCTTTATCTGTCACACACAGCCACCGATAACGCGGGGCGAGTCGGTGGTACGCGCGCGTGTGAGAGTGCATTATGCATAGGAGGGGGCAGCATAAACAGCTCTAGGAGAAACCGAGTGGAGGATAGGCTTTTCATTACTGTTTGGTATCGTGTTTCCAGCTACCCTAACGAGTCGAATGAAGGGTTGTCGTGGCGTTCTACGCGAGCTGCGGATGCGGGGTCGGGCACGGTGGAGGAAGGGTGTAGGGTGGGACTCTGGTGCGGGCTGGCGAGAGTGAGGTTAAACGGGGATGAACGAGAGAGAACTGAGACGGGGTTGTTTGCAGTTTCCCTCTAATTTTGTTGGAAACATCGTTACACCTAGATCGTATCATCTTGTTTATGGGCTTATACCTAGATGTCGTTCGATCCCAGCCGCCCCTCTGCTCGGCTGGTTGTCTGCCACGTTCGTTCGCCGTTTTATTATTTGCAGAGACGACAAAGTAACGGAGACAGCGAATCGTTACGCGACGTAAGATCGTATCAGAGAAGCAGGACTCCTTCAAGTTCGAACGAGGGCGCTAACTGTGCACGCGAGTACAGAGGGGCGAGGAAGCGTCCTCGAGCATTGGACAGATATTTCGGCGTCTACTTTAGCTACGCGGGAGCATCACCTCGCCGAAACTCCATTTACGTCCGTCTGACAGGGCGATGTACTTTTATTGAAAAGAAAAATATGTATTGGATAAGTTCACCGGGGGAGTTTGAACGACATCGGGGAGAGGCGAAAGCTCCTTCGGTCGTTTGGGAGTTCCACGGTCGCTGGGACAAGCGGGGGTGACGTATAGCGATATTTTGCGGCCATACGACGCGGTTTCACCCCCCACCCCCTAGTTTCTGTTTATCATTGCATTACCAAACTTGACCAATTCGCTTCTAGCATCTCGGTGAGATAACATTGGCCACAGGAATGCTCTCCATTCTGGAAGTTCCTGGGAACAGCCACGAACGAGGTACCGTAGACGGCTACGCGAGACCTACAAGTGTTTCGTGACGCTTCTACTCTTTATGGAATCGCGGTTCCAAAGCTTTCAGAAAGTTTCAATTTTGCTTACCCTCGAAAGTGGTTCGTCGAAGACCAGCCTTCTCGTTGCTCGATAAAAATTAATTTCTGTCATCGTTCGAAACGGATCGTGGTTGAACGATCCTGAACGGGTTCGTCGCGATCTGGAGAACGCTTTACCCTCGCGACACCTCGTAATCAGTCAGCGACGTGCAGCCGCGCGATGGACAGCGACGGGGTGGCTCGTAAGCGGGGTACAGAAAGGGGGTGTAGGCGGGACGATGGGTGCGTTGTACGTTCCGCACGCGCGGAAAAATAAATCTTATTGTTTCTGGAATCGAGTTTACCCGCGCGGTCCGGCTGTCACGCTCGTCAACCGGCGCGGCAAAAAGTTTAACGATGTTATCGCGCTGTCCAAACAGAGGCGGCGACGCACGCGTGTGCAGGGAAATGTACACAACGCCTACGCGACGCTCTCGTCGCGTCGCTGTGATTTAGCGCGCGAGTAGAAAATTACCCCTGCCGCGGACAGCTTTCGAGTATAGAGACGTTCCTGGGGAAAACATGGAACGTGTGGACATTACCGTCCACTGTTGGACGTAAATGGTGTATCTCGTCAGCGCGCAGTTAAAATCCATTACTTTTTCAAATTACCCGAATTTAGTTATCTTTCCCGCCAAATTTTCGCGACTTCTGACGGCCCATTTCTGGCGAAGCTTTTCATTCTCTTCAATCGCTTCAACACGAAGGTGTTTGTTTCAGATATTTTCCTCCACGGTTGTTTTGAATTACGAAACAATTGATTCAAGTTGGAAGTTCCAAAGTGTGTCTGTTGTTCGCGAGAGAAATTACTTGTGTGTCTAGATGTAATACAAACTTTGAATATTTCGAACAGTGTCGCTTTTTCCTCGAAGAGTAATGAAATTCCTTGCATGCACCTGTCGTTTACGAAACCATGATTATATAGATAGCGTTGACGTGGCGCTGTAGAATATTTTACGATAAAAGAAGCTTAAGAGGAGGTCGCTGAGAATTCTCCAACGTAAAATTTCAAAGGAAACCCATCTTTTCTCGCTGTCCCGTCTTTTCAATAATTAACTAACAGAAACAAGCAAGTCGCTGCTCCCGACTGATTCTACATTTTTAATTTCACAAGCTGCGTCGCGAAAATCTCTTCGTCAATTAACCGTGACGGTAATTTATACTCCCGAAGCCCAACTGATATCGCAATTTCCATTCAAAAATGAACACCGACGACGACGACGACGACGACGACACTTGTCGCTGCCCAAGAAGTGGAGAGCGAAAATGGAAAAAACGAAGACATCGGAGGCAAAGAATTTTGCTCGTCCCCGATAATTAATAACGAGAGGGGTCCGCTTAACGAGTGATCGAAGACTTCGAAACGGTCGAGCGAAATCAGGGAAACGGGTAACGAGCGTCACCCTTAAATCCCGCCGTTCACCGCTCGCAACACAGACACGACGAGCCCCAGAAAGGAGCGACGGAGAGGCTCACCTTCACGAGAGAACCCCATCGATTCGATCGTTCAAAAACGATACAATTAACGTCAACCTGGGCGCTTTTCGTGGGCCGTTAAAAAACGAGCGCGAGCAACCGCCGCCACGGGCTGCTCCCGTCGACGCTCCGGGGGCGACTTCTCTCGAATAATTGTCACGACTTTCCAGCCCGTTCCAGCCTTCCTCCGCCTTTCTGTTCTACCAGACGATTACGCTGTTACGTTACACCGTCAGGTGAAATATCTATCCGTGTCTGGCGTTGAAGCACGTAACGTTCGATCGAGGCGACGCGATAAACCTGTCTACGAACGCGCCGGATATTAATAATCGCTCGCGACGATCCCATTCAGTCGGATTCGTAATATACCCTTTGGTATCGGCCTCCTTTCGTATTAGTAGAGCCCGCGCCATGCCCGTTCATTGTCATATTGTCGCACAAGTGGCATTGATAGGCGCTGCTTTAGACGGCCTCTCGCGTACACGAGCCGGCGAACATGCTCAACCGGTCCCTGCGTTCTGTCTGTCCCCCGACTCTGTCCTCCTCTGGCCTTCTCTTGCCAAAGGGAACGGTCGCTCCAGGTTCTCCTCCCGGGTTCACTTTGCACTTGGGTTGCAAGATCGTGCACGCAGCTGCGGATGAGCATGTACAGGGTGGTCCAGTAACGATTGATACGACGCTTATATAATACAACGTGGAATAACCAACAAGTTTTACGTTTATTCCCTTACAGAATTCAAAGATCTTACTGCAGAAAGACTCCAATAAACGACTGTATGTTATATATTTAAGTGTTATGTATTCAAATGCAACAGCTGTTTCAGATGCACCTGACGTAACGATTACAACTGTTAATTTAATTGCTGAAATTAACATTCTCGATCCTCGCAGCCACCGCACGCTCGACCCTCAAGCATCAATCGAGCCAGTGCGGCCATGGAAACGCGAATTGGTACCGCGAGGCAACCAGACGCCGCGCGGATTGTCTCGGAGCGCGGGTACACGCGTAGGAGTTCCTATTACGGCAACCCCGTCAAAATATAATCGCGCTTCTACACACGATTCCGTGGGAACCCGCTGGCTAGGCACCGGGGATTTCGGATAACGCGCAACTGCAGCGACCGCGCCGTATTGACGCCGCCGCCGCCGCCGCCGCGATTAAGCCTTTTGATGCGATCGCCGTGCCGTGATCCTTGAAACGGGCCCAGCGCGGGTGGTCCCGTTCACGGCTAATTCTCGGATTTCGGATACAATGGCCATTGTTCGAACGCCGGCTGGTTCGATCGCCGCGCGATCGACCACGTGCACGCGAGAGCCGAACACCCCTTCACCCGTCGATGCCGCCCTTGTCTCACCGCGAAATTGGAATGCGCCAACGGCGATTCTGTTCATTACGCTCATCCTACGCGTGTGCGCCTCTGGTTCGCGTTCGTTCGACGACGAGTGCGTTTTATATTGTACGCGATCGTTCGACGCGAACGCGCGTAGGATTTTTCCTCGCTGCGGTTACCGGGTCAGCGAGATTCGACTGGAGTGGACGTAGGGGACCCGAGGATTGGGGGAACGGGACTCCTTCGGATGTTGGCGCTTTACTTGTGGGTCATTTTTGCGCAGAGATAGGAGGGATAACATGAAACGACTCTGGTTACAGAAATTAAAATGGGAATTGATAGTTTATGGTAATCGGTAGATGTAGTATATTTTTTTCTGAGGAGATATTACAATACTAGTGTCTGTACGTGATGCTTTAATTACGATATTATACTTTGGACAGTAATAGATTACTCAATAGAGTACTATGTTAAATGTATTCTTTATTATTAATGGAGCGATAAATATATTGTTAGGTATTGAAATATTTATCGTGTAATTAATTAAACTTGACAGGTTGCCTCAGCTACATCATTTCTTATGGACTTATGGCGCGATTTATTAAGTAAAGTGTTAAAAACTGTTAAGAAATTAATTGCGTCCTGGTAAATGTGTTTTGCTCCTCAACACCGATACAGCGTGAGTCTATATAAAAACGTATACAAATTTTCATAATTCTTCCGCCAGTTCTATTGGACGAGGAAAGACTTGCAGCTCGGTCTAATTCACAATATTGCATAACTTTGAATTTCAAAAGAAGCAGAAGTAGACGTTCCACTTAATTACCAGGCAACTTTAGCGCTCAACGTCAACAGGGTCAACAGCGGCGTTTCCTTCCTCTCTGATGCCTCGCCACTTCCTCCATTGGAGGCAAACAGGACGCGTATTGGCAGACGTTGGATAACTGACAGAAAGATGCGCGCGAACTCTCTCCCTCTCTCTTATACACTCTCGAGCATCTTATATCCCTGTAATATCAAACTTTCGTAATATGTTGCATGCGAGAAACAAGATTTAGATGCTTAAAGTCGCTGGAACTTGCAATTCCGCCGTGGAGTAAAACGTCGAGGCAAAAAGGAAAGCGGAAGAGCGCAAAGAGAACCCGGTGTGGGTAGAAAAGAAAAAAAAAAGGAAAGGAGAGAAAAAGGAACGAAACGGAGAAAGAAACGTGCTCGTCGCCGGGGAGTCCTCTTTGACAGAGGAGGGGCAGGAAAAAGGGTACGAATTCTGCTCGTAAACCGCGAACAGTTATTATACATCTTCCACGAAAATACTGGCTGCTTAACGAACCTATTCAATTTATCATCTCGCTCGGTTTCATTACGCGATCCAATTAGTAAGCTCCCAAAGGCAGAGGACGCATAATTCTTGTTAACTCCCTCGCGCGAAGACTTCGCCGTTCGTTACAGGAACTAATTAATTACTAGAATTTTTTCGTCACCCTGCCGAGGTGCGACCGAAATAATTGTCCTGGCGACCATCAATGCTTGTATCGTTGTAATTTCCCGCGATTATCAACTACCGTCTATAAATCTACGCGCAGATATAATAAAACAAGAAACACGATACCTTCGGGTATATTCGAACCTCGATCAAACTAGTTCGATGTCGTAACCAGGAATCAAAGTGACCAACCTTACTTTACGAATGCACAGAGTTACTCAACAACCAATTAATCTCGATGGATTTCACGTGAAACCACCCTGCGGTCGAACGAGAAATATTCCAGGGAAGAAATTTGACGATACGAATGTTTAAAGGAAGATCGGATGTGTCTGGAGTGTACGGAGCGTTCGAGTTTTACGCGACTGGACCCTAACGCGGGAAGCGATCGGAACGGAAGTGGCATGTAAAGTGCGCAGCGTATCGTGCACAGCAATAGAAGATAGAAGTTCCGGGTACTTCGTGACAGGTCCCCGTATTTCTCCCGTGGCGCTCGAAAGAGAGAACTCCAGGAGGCCGTGGACGATTAAGCCCTTCACGCGTCTCTCCTTCGAGCCGCTCACCCTCCCAAGACAGAGCGTATCAATTTCCTTTAATGTCACTTTGACGACGCCATTAACAGATAGACATACACCGGCTCCATCCACAGCGCCGTTTACCTACAGCGTCTACCTCCGCGACAGTCAATTGAAGATGCACGTCTGCGGGGTGTTGCGGATCGACCGTGTCGTATACGCGCGTATTAAGCCGGTCTTGATGGATCTACGGCGCTGAATCGCTTTCCAATTTAAATCTCGAATCGATTCTGGCTACATCGCGCGGTGCATTGGTTCCCAGGCCAGCAGAATTTAATTAGCGTTCGAAGGATTAGCTTGTTAACAACAGATCGATTTAACGTTTATTAGACCCAAGGTGGTTCTTTAGGTGTCGCTAGAAATAGCAAGAATGTAGACTCGTGTCGTGGAGTTAGAGAAATGTGATTTTATAAGTCCAACCGTGGAGAGAAATCGATCCTCTGGGAGGAGTTCGAGTGTCTTCGATTATCCTAACCCTTTTAATTTCAACCCCTTAATCAATTTCCGTTCTTACTCATCGACCGTTTCCTCCTCCAGCTCCATGCGCGCCCCCCCTCGCGTATCTTCATTTCACCCGGCCACTTTTATTCTTATCTGTCGTCGCGCGTATTTCCATTTCCACCAACGCGTTCCTCCCTTTCTCGAATCCAGACGGGCGCGTAGTTGTTTACGCGGCCGCTCCTCTTCGTTCGCGATCTCAGGCTAGGTGGAAACAGTTCCCGCGGGTGCAATTGTCGCGGCACAAATTACCGTGGACCGACGTCGTCTGGGTCTGGGACCGACCGAGCGCCAAATACTCCGCCATTTGCCAGAGGCACGGGTGCCGCGCGCGTGCCAATTCCTCTCGCACCCTCGTTTCTTGCAGCCCCTTTCTTCGTCACGTCGTTTACGTCGCCACGTGAAAATGGGACGGAAGGGTCTTAGCTGGTGGTTAAAACTGAGGTTCGTACCGTGCTTTTTCTACGTTTGCTTCCGACTATCCCCTTCGATGACGACCGCTGCACGGTCGTACAGATCGTTGTCAATTATATTCGCGACGAGAGATTCTTGTTTTAGGTCCACGTGGTACTTCAACAGAAGCGAACAATCTCTCGCGTTAAACCTCGAAGGCTCGACAACGCTAGCCAATAAACAAACCCATCGTTCAACCCCAAACAAACAATCCACTTTACCTTTTCGAGAGCACTCGCTACTTTGAACAACATTACCGAATTCGCCTCGACGCTCTGGTAAAACATCGCTACACACCAGTTAACCCTAAACCGAAAGAAAAAGAAGAGGGAACCTGCGAAGGGTGAACCGGAAGCGCTGAATGCGCGGTAGCCGTCGAAGCTCGGCGGCTTTCACGCGGTCGCGATCAGATCGTGCCTGACAAACCGTGAAGAGTGGAGCTTTCTCAATGCCAGTCGCAAAAAGGATGTTTGCGATTTCTTTCGAATACTTGCGTTGCGTAGACACTTCTTACATGTTTCTACGTATCGATTGCGTGTGTTAAGCAAATAATCGATTAATTATTAATTAACTCGAACAAGTTCTAGCGACAGAATTGCCATGCTTGGATTCGAGAGTGAATTCTGAAATGAATCGATGCGAAAAAAAATTGCGTGGCCTCTCGAATCCAAGCGATACAGCGGCGGCACGTCGAGCGATCGCGATCGACGCTCCACCATGGAGGCCGGGTTTTGATCTCTGTTCCCGTTAACGATGAAACATTAATTTCGACGGTGTCCGTATTTTCCGAGTTGTTGCCCGAGCCGTTGTTTGAACAACGTTATCGATAACGGACGAACGTGCCTGCCGCGCGATCTTCTTCGTTGTTGTTTCACCCGGCTCGATTTTCCTTTTATTGCCGCGGATTGATAAACGCCTCGCTGCGAGCGGTTCGATGTATCGCGCCAGGCGATTCAATTCGAGCACTCGGCAGGGTAATCAGCGTAATTTGCGCCTCGCCGCGGTGCCGGGCAGAAAAATATTCCAAGTGGATTAAATTCTCTCGACGTTTCGTTCTCGCGGCCACTCCTCCGGTGTTTCGTTAGATTTTCGATTGTTCGAGGACGCGTTCGGTTTTAATGCTCGCCCGTGAAACACGCCGCGCGTCATAAACGAGACGAGCAGCGGGTAGAACGAGATTCGTGCAATCTCTATGAGAGCCACGGGCATCTCTTCACATTTTGTAACGCTTAACCGCTTTGAATATCGATGTCAGAGCCGCTTTGCCAGGCAGCACGCAAACACTTCAAACGGAATGCAAATTACGATACTTATTACGATACTCAACCGGGGCTGGATTAATTCGCTCGCGTGTATATGTATATATAACGTGATTTCGTTTCCCTGATCATTCATTATACGTCGCGTTATTTTATACCCGTTCTATTTCAATTTGTCATTAATGTAAAGTGGCCCGCTAATAAAATCCGCGTCCATTCCGAGTGACTCGGGGAATGCGCGTGGTCCTGCGCGCGTTCGCGGCTGCGAAATTTTCACCGATCAACGTTTACAACGAATATGGGGCAGAAATTAAGAACAGGCAATTTCGCTCGGTCGACGTAACGAGAGGACGAAACCGTTTAGCCTCCAAAGTGAACATTGCGGCTTATAAAGTCGCACGCTTCGCGGGGTATCCCAAAATTGCCGCAGTCGACATCGATTCGTTCGGAGTTTCAGTTGTTTTCGAGCATTCTGGACCGCGAGCGAAAACGAATAAGTTTCGTGCCAGGCGAATGATACTGATCGCGACGAACTATCGCTCGATTTCCACGAGATAGTCTCGATTTAATTGATATCCTTGAATTTTTATGCTCGAGCGAAGAACCAGGGGTTGGTAACCAAGGGGTGGAACAGAGGAAACGACGAAGCGACCGTAGTCGTAACGCGGCGAATTAAAGCACTCGCGGACCCACGAGGAAACAGTCATTACGAGAGTTTACGGCGACGAGGTTATAATAAAGATCGCGATCTTTAATGTAAGCAGGAGTATGGACATCGTTGCGTAGCGCGCGCACTTCCGAGGAACGTGCCAAGGCGATGGGGCCTGGATAAAACGTTAACAGCTCAACCCCCCACCACCCTGTAACGTATTAACGCCTGAATTGAATAACGTTACGGTCCGTTATTTCCGTCGAATGAGAATTTTTATTCAGCGAGCGTAGCGTTCGCGAATTTAATGGCCCCGCCAATTGCTCGGCTCGTGTTTAGAGAAGTTTTATTGGATCATCGCGAACGTTCCCATGGCTCTCGACAATATTCACCTCCGAGCGATATGACTTCGCTGGAATTAAACTTCTCCGCTATTTTCGAACGCCATCGTGTTCGTTGCAGTTTCCGAACGAAATACAACCGCGCGAGTTTACTCGAAATGCAGAAGAATCGATGATTTCTCGGGGTCAATGGTGGGCCACGCGTTAACTGTTGCGCTTCGAGGCGAAGCCACCCCTTTCTGTACACGCATTACACGGCAACACCAGCATCGATCCACGCCATCTTTCCATAACCGCAAAAAAAACTTATTCCCTTCCACCTCATTTCTCGGCTCCTGAAATCACTCGTCGTAAACAGAAACGAAAGAAACTGTCCGTCCACCTGTTTCGTTGGAGGAAATTCACGGCGAGCGAACGCGCGGATTTCATCCGCTGTCGCCGAGGGGGTGAAAAAATTTGAGACCATTCACGGAATGCAATCTCAAAACGCGTAGCTAAAAATGCACCCTCGCAATTTCGCACGTATTACCGCAAGAATGCGACGGAAGGGAGGGATGGTCGGTCGGTCCCCTGACCGAGTCAAGGGAGAGAAGGCACGCGTGCGTTTTTCCGTCCCCCTTTCTTTCCTACCCGCGTAATGCGTACACGGGGTAAAGTGCCCCGATATCTTCCTCTTAACGTCACTGTCCAACGAATTTTCTCATCCCCGGCTTAGAACTCTGCGCAGGCGAGGGGCGAGCACCCTTTGGAGTCCGGATTCGTGATTTACGCGCGGTGGACTTGCCCGTTTAAGGGTGCGGTTCGCGCACTAACGTTCTCAACGACGATTACAGTTTTTTCAGTTGACGCGTCCCGGAAAACGTGCTTCTCAGTGCTTTAATCCCTCGGCGTTTAAAAATTAGATTCAAAAGATTCTGCTTTCGCGGAATTTCTCGCAGGGATTCTTGTAAATCTTTAACAAAGGCGCTTCTAAAATTTAATTTAAATTCTTCTACCTTTTTTTTTTTTCTTCCTTCGCCCTACATAGCAGCTTTTGTTCGGGAAAACACGGCTGAGCGGGTTAATTAAATTCTACAACGGGATTGACACTTGATCGTAAATTGTGCGTTATAACGTTATGCTTCCAGCGCTGTACTTTTCTTTTAGCGTTGATTACGCGTTAGCTGCTTGGATTGTTTCGGTACAATGTAGGCGGCGTGTTGTAAAACGAATAGAAAATCTCAATTTGAAGCAGGGATACCTTCGTTTACGCTTTACAAGCTTAAATTACATGTAAAAACGGTTACGCGTACAATATTGTTGAGATTGAGTCTGAAATTTAATTATAAATAATAATTGCTGTAACGCGTTTCTTGAGAATTTCGTAAAATTATTATCTGACAATAATCTGCGATGTACGAGACGTCGATTTTTAGGCAGGAAATCACGAAATTCCTCTTTCACCCCCGGAGGTAACAACGTCTTATCAGCCTTGCTGCCCAATAATGAGGGGAGAGAGAACGTTTTATAGATCGCGAGGCATGTCCATGTTTTAGCTACATAGTTCGCTTCATCATTAATAATATACTGTTAGAACCTCCTCGTATCGGAACGAAACGAAACTGTTGTTGGCCTTAACGAGATGCTCCCTTCGACATAGTTATTTAAAGACTAGCCTGCGTACACAGTCTTCGAAGCGGAGGATGGCAATTTTCTCGATGAAACTGAACGTTAAGACGTTGCACACGTTACATTCATCGTGTACGAACCGATTTCTTTGAATTCGCAAATAAATTACTACTTGGAAATTAAGCGAAATTAATAATTTTCTAGGAAACATCCTTCTAGATCGTTTCCAAAATTTGTTCAAATGTTCTTCAAACAAATGGCCGTCACTGAGCCGTCCAGTTCTAGTTTTCCACTCACGCTCGTGGTCCTGCTATCCGTAACAACGTCGATCACGCCTCTGACACCAACAGTCTCGACGAGCCGCTGCATTCCATCGTTCAAGATTCCCGTCAGCTGTTATAGAAAATATTAATTTCCGTCAGCCATAAGTAGCGCGCGGCGATAAGCAATTTATGGGGAGTCGCGCGAGACGATTTTTCAAACGGTCCACCGTCACCGTCGCGCTCGCGGAAAATGAATCTCGCTGAAACGCGCGAGGAATGCGACACCCACGCGTGAATACACCGACCGGACTCGACGCGCGCCGAACAGAGGTCGGTGTCTGTTATTTTTCTTCTTTTTTTTTCCCGTTCTCCCGCCCTCTTTTCGTGCCGCGCGGTCGATCGTGGCCAACAATAACGCAATTTCCGCGGACGCGGAGGAAACGTCCCCGCGCAGCCGGCCCCGAATAAGCCGGCTCCGTGTTATTTACGCAAAACGGTGATAGAGGCCACCGCGATATTGCTGGGAAATCTAAATTAATTGCGCTTTCTGCGATTTAATACCAGCCGCGTATTGATCGCGAGGGGACCTGTTCATGGGGCACCCGTGTGCCTGCGTCGCGTTTCGACGGTCGTACAGGAATTATCGTTAATCAGTCATTGCCACACAGGGACGTATCGGTGGCAGCATAACCGATAATTCTTTTACCTCGTTCCGATTCGCGCCTCTCCTGTAATATTCAGTTGAATATACGCAATTCGTTTATGCCGCACGGCTGACACGTTTAAATCGATGGTAAAGTAGGTAGCGTCGATTACCATTTTACTTAAAGCGTACCATTGAATTATGATTCCCTGACGAGAAGTGTACTGTTACGTTAGTAACTTGTTGCGCGACGAACTCGACTGCGTGTTATCTGTATCAAGCCAAGAATCTTGCAATTTTTCACCATAAAACATAAGTTAAAACGATAAGGTGAGGCGAAAGGAAGTAAAGGGTTAATGGGAAGAAACAGGTATATCGTGGCTGAAATCGGAGAAGTAAGGGAAACGTTGTCGATGTCGATCGATCGAGACTTGGCATTAGCGTAACTCCGACCTGGTTGCTTATCAACGCTGATCATCGGCAGTTCGCGATTTAATATAGGCCGAGTTAATCGGCCTCGTCAATTGCCCTTATAGTAACAGGAATTTTTCCGCTGAAGCTGGCCTGGCGCAATTAAAACTGGCTGAGCTGGGAAACGATGGCGGTGATCAACGCTTAATGCACCCCGCTACGATGCAGGAACTTCTTCGCTGGTGGAATACCGTCCGAGCTGCGTCAGCATAGACAAGGATACCTCGGAAGTACCGCGATACAGCTATAATACAACTGTGGATGTAACGCCAGGCGTTCCCCGTCGAACGGTCGAGAATTGCATCGAGACAGGACCAATTCTCGGTGCGGATATCGTTTTCAATTCGATGAGGAGGCTACGAAGACAGAGGTTAGGTTCGCAGGATGGTCACTCCATGCTGTCTGTACCGATCGCAACAGACTTTGGACAGTGTAAAACGATAGTTTCTGATGGTTGATTAGATCAGAACAAAATAATGCTTGCTAATAACGTTTTCTTATCGCATTGTTGAATCGGTTAGAACGAGACGCGTCGTTTTTGCGGGAATACAATTTCGTTCGCCGCCATGAGACGGTTGCGATGGTGAGCCAAGCGCGGCTATAGTCCAAGAGTGTTTTTTCCCTGCGCATAATTACGCGCCCGGTGAAACTACGTTGATTAAAGTTTCAGTTGAAAAATCAACGTCGACGGAAGCGCGGATAATGGAGAGCGCTCGAACATTCCCGATCGAACGAGGAACATGGAAACTACGGCCGAGTCTCGGTTATCCGGCGCAACCCCCGGGCCCCTTTCGCCTCTTCTATTCACTGTTGCGCAGGCGAAGTAGTTTCAATCTGGAAGTTGCCGACATCATAATTTCTGAACGTCAAAGGAGCAACCTGTGCGCGTCGCTTATCCTTCAAATTACATTCAACGTTAAACATATCACACAGCCGATTGGACCGGGGATGGATACGCGCGTGCGAGGCCGATGAACTCGAGGGCGAACGCGAGCGGGCGAAAACGAGCCTCTAAAACGAACAACGGCCGCGCGATCTTTCCGTAGGCCTCCAAAACGATGCTTAATGCCATGCCAGTTCGTAGAAGACTCGCGATTCGCGTGGCCCGTTAAGAAAACCGACACGGACGCTTCAGATGTTTTTCTAATTATCACACTTTACAGCTCGAAGCACATAGGCAACTTAATTTGCGTATTTTCCGCGATTTATGTGTCGTAAATTTTAAGAGCTCGACAGTAAACTGCAGGAGGAGAGAAATAACGATACGTCGCGTACGCACTCTCGACCAAATGCTCACGCAAGACACAACTTGCGGTAACAGTCCAAGCGATCGAAAATTGATGGAAGATCGTATCCGAGGCAATCGGAGAATAGTATGTGCAATAGTAGTATGTGACTAGAAATTCTAATCAATTAGTCATTTATTATATAACGAGTGTAATAATCTCATGAATGCGAGAACGAATAAAAACTTATTTACACTTTATACGTAAAGATTATGTTATCGACATTAGAAGTATGTGTGTGATCGCATGTGCGTAAGCAAATTGGAGTAAATCGATTATTTAAATATTGTAAATAACGTTCAACTACCTGAAAAATTAACACTATAATTAATCGTTCTTTCTTCATTATATTCACGCGTAAGCAATAAGATGCCAAATAAAAAAAAAACGGATTGTATAGAAGAGTACGAGATAGTACGTGGTATGGGCGCGACGGTACCGTCGCGCCCGTAGCCCGCAGGAGCATTAAATCCGGGACATCCCCTTATTACACGGCATGGTACGTTGTTTTATTAGACGCTCATCGCGTCGGGGGTACCGTTAATTTAACCATGGCGGTTTTAATTTGTCGTGGTTGGCGTCTCCCAGTCCGGACTCCTCTCGCAGTTTCGCGTCGTTTCGCGCCGCTCCGCGAGTCATAAGTCGGCTCGTGGATAATAGAATCGGAATCGTGGCCGTTGGAATGCCTAGAACGGCTCCAGTTCGCGCTTGATCGGCGCTGAATGAAAAAATTTCATTTACGAAACGCCGCTAAACCCTTTCAACGTGGATCCTAACGCGGGGCACGGCCATGAAACACGGTAACGCGCGCACCCTGCGACCGAGCTGCGTGAATAATTGCCGGAGGGATACGGAGCGATTTGTCACGCGGCAATTTGTTAGGTTCGAATGTTTCGCTATTGATTATTTAATGGGATCATATTTCTTGCCTAACGAGTGATCGAGGGCGATTTCATTTTTGGCCCGCCGATTTTTCCCGAGCAAGTTTGATTTACGCTCGCGTTCTATTCTGATATTGTTCGCGGACGTGTTCGATGAGCAGCTACAGCGAGGAAGTTGAGCAAATTTTTTGCTGGACACCTTCGTTAATTGTCAATCGTGAACCCTCTGTTTCCTTCTAGCTAGCGCAATTATGTAATCACGCGTCGCGATGGGGCTTGAACTTCGGTTCGATCTAGCCAACGAAGGGTGTAAATCTTCGTCACGATCTTCGCTGTCACCGTTGTCACGTGTACCTTAACAATTGTTACGATAGTGGGAAGAGATGTTAGTAAATTTGCATTTGATACGATTTCTTAACAAATAACAAACATATTTATTGTAAAACGTATGGCAAATCAAGAGTCTATGTCTGGTGTGTGTTTAATGTGGTACCAGCGGTAAAGTTAGGATGTTTTACCGTGGATTCGGGTGGAGGAGTGATTAAGGATGTGGCGAGTAGATAATCGCTATTTGTAGGACATCTACTAATTTGGTTTTTTCGGGGACTGAAAGGGAATCAAACAAGACGCGAGAATTGGGATTAAGGGTAGCAGGTTTGAGAATGAATACAAATATTAGTGCGCTTGTCGCGAGACAGATGGCAAGAGAGGCAATTAGAGAGTAGTATATGTCTTATAGCAGAGAAACGTATAATTTTTGTTCAAAACCATCATTACCAAAATATCCCCTCTCTTCGTACATTTACAGGCTTCCAGAAACCCCATATTTGAATCGATCTGCGAAGTTTCATGCAAATCTTTCATCGATAATACTCTTTCTTCATTGGTATGCGATTTAGAGCATGTCGCACAGTTCACTTTTTGTTGCGTCAAAATTTAGTTATGTTATTTTTATGCACCTAGACTAACTACCATAACATTTCATCAGTTAAGAATTTTCAATCCTTTTTCGACAACATAAATATATATTTAACTGTCGAATTGTCGTGTTAATAACTGTCGTAAGATCTGAATTGAAAGTTTACTAAGTAAGACAGTAAATTACAATAATTATCATTAGCAAGGGGCTATGACACCGAAAGTAAATCATTTCTTTCGATGAAAGATTTCTATTAATACGGTGGCTACGTAATTATGAATATGACCCAACTATTTCATGACGTAAATGCAACAAAGCTGTTGTACTACGCCCTCATGAAATTCAAAGTTCGCTTGTTTACTTTTATGAAATAAACATGGTGTCACATTATCAGGGTTAGTGTGCCTTAAATAAATGATGAGACGCGCCAACAGCCTACGCGTTTGGCCGTTATTCCGTCCGTGTTACCTGACCTGCATCACTTGGATTTCGAATTAGCACCGCCAGCGATCTAACCAGTGTCTTCTTGATTTTTAAGTATTCTCCCTACGCATTTAGAGAGTATAACAAGACTTGCAACTACCTTCAAATTCTTCCCTCTAGTTTCGCTTAGAACTTTCGCCACTGTGTTTATTTATATTTTTCAGTGCTGCCACAAGTGTGCACTATCTCTTAAATGACGTTTTGAATTTCAATTAGTGTTATCGAAATTGATCAAGAAATGGAGGACAGAAAATTAGTGTCAGGGATATGTCTATCTATAATTTGTGTGACGTGCTATCAACCGATCCAGGCGAGTGTACAACATTCGCAAGCGATGACAGAGGCACTTCCTGCGTACGCGATGTCTGGTTTTACGGAGTACTTGAACCTCACCGGATGTCGAAAGGAGATGGAAGAATTCCGCCAGGCAGTGGATCGTCGAACAGTCTGGGCTCTGAGAAGTTAGTAACATTTGATAAAAAAAAAAAAATTGACACCGTTAGAGCGACAGTGCGAAAACGTGGATAATCCAAATTTTAAACTCCCCGCAAACAAGTGCAAAATACAACGTTAATGGATGGCAACGAAGCAACACTCGCGATTGTGATGGGATACAAGGGGATACGCAGTTTCGCGCTAATGTATCTTTTCCATTACTTTATTAATTAATCTCGTTAGTAGTCGTCAGTTCTGGTTTGTCCACGCTTTATCGTTGCTTTGATACACGGTGTCCGACATTTATCACTGCATGCGCATAATCGTTAATGTTTTTCAAGTGTTGGATGCCAGTGGACTGCTGCCATACGGATTCACCAATGGGCAGAATTATTGGCTGGGGGATCGCATAGGATGCAAGATGCTGTCTGATAAGATGGCAATACGGTACTCAGAGGACCGTAAGAAGAACAATTCGTTGTACAGGAACCCGAAAGAGGAGTTTCCGCCGTTCGAGTTGAATTTCTTCACCAGCAGCATCCGTCACGATAGTGTTCTCCAATATAACTTACCGATGGAGTGGGAAGTAAGGCAACTAGTTTTTAATACGCAATTAGCTAACAAGCGGTAGAAATGAAATTATTGTTTATTAATGTCAGAAAAATCTGAAAGTAACGTCTCACAACAGTTACGCAAGGAAAGCATAGATCTCGAGTGAATTTAAAAAATGAACAGCTGGCTTGCAAAGATAGCGAATAAAGTGCTGAATTGTCTGCTTTCAGAATATAGTAGTGCTTGGACTTTGCTTACCAGCTACGTGCACTAAGCATGAAGTAGCCACAATGTTAAACAGAATGCTAGATAATGGAACTCTATTCGCTGATGAACTTTATTCAATGAAACTCAAGTTGCAAAGTGTTGCTGTCTTGAAGGTCGACGATAAATGGCTTCAAGACAGTAAGATAATCGTGGCACTGTACGTATGCAACATACAATTTGTACTCGAATTAAGAGGACACGTTCGAGGCACGCGCGGGCGGGTATCGTTAAATATTGTTCTTACTTCGTTTACAGATTTATTTTGGTTTCGTTAATGGCGATAGTAATAGCTAGCACGTTGTACGATGTTATGGCCTCTCAATCACGTTCACAGGAAACGGAGTGTTCGTCTGATCGTAAAGAAAATACAGATGGCAAGCTGCTCTCTTAGATGCCTCTCGTATAAGAGCTGAGAATGTTCACAAAATGTATTTCAATTCTTTGAACAGGGTCAGAGACTCGCGTGCAAGTACAAAATGAAAATGATGATAAGAAAATAGAACCTTCGAAGAGGAAACTGGATAACGGTTTGAGAGAGTATTTCGTCTGCTTCTCTTTATATACAAATATACCGGAAATATGTACAATGAATCGAAACCCTAAACATGTGCAGATATTTGACGGGATAAAGACCCTGTCAGTGTTATGGGTCGATTTAATCCACATCATTTTCTATACATTCATATTTAGTGGTAAGTTACCTTCGATCAAGCATAATTGAGCAAACACGATTATTAATCAAATACAAATACCGTATTGTACCCAGGTAATCACGGAATATTTGCGCATGGAGGGCTTGTCTTCTCTCTACCAGTAGTACTCTATGGTTCGGTCGTGGTGGACACATTTTTCTTTATGAGTGGCTTTTTTTTGATGCGCCATTTTCAATCGCAGGAGGCGCAGCAGGAGGCACTAAGCCTGACAGCAAAGTTTGAAATGTTTCTCAGTGCTTTCTACCACCGATACATCAGGTACTTTATGTTCTGGTACATCTTTCCACCTCTAACATTTCTTTCAGCATAAAATTACGTGCACGAATTTTAAAGGATCGCACCAGCATACTACGTTTTGCTCCTCTTGGCGATGATCTTCTTCTCCTGGCAAAAACAATTTTCGTTGTTCAACGAGTTCGAGATAACAGGCGAACTGTGCGCGAAATATTGGTGGAGAAATGTTTTGTTCATCAACAGTTTCTTTGAATGGGAGGATATGGTGGGAATTACTTGATTAGATTTTATTAGAGCAGGTTTTTATTGGGTATCTATACCGCAGAGATATATTTCAGTGTATGAATTGGACCTGGTTCCTAGCTGACGATATGCAGTTCTTCCTGTTTACTATGTGCCTCCTGCTGTTGTCGATCACGTAAGTTCTGAAAATCTGCCCTTTATCGTTTGTCGTTGAATCTGAAATTCCTTCGTTCCATGGAATCGTTTAACAATTTTAGGCATCGTCACGTTGCTTTGTGCCTTGCCGCCATGTCTATGGTTGGATCGTTACTCGGGATCGTATATACAGCATACTATTTTAATTACACTGCTATGTAAGTAAATTTCAGACTATTCGATATTGGTTAGAAAATCTTAAATATAAACATACATATATTCTTTTTTAGGATCGACGAATTCCATGATTTGGTGAGGCATGTATACACGTTCCCGTGGCTTAGAATATCGCCATATTTGTTAGGAGTGGGCGCATGCATACTTCTTAAGAAATGGAACTACAGACTGAATTTGTCAAAAGTAAAATATCTTATCTGTATTCTTTGTAATTGTATGTACGTTATCGTTTAATCCGATTCACGTTTCAGAAAGTCGTAGTTGCAATTTGGATCCTAGCATTTATTACGCAATTATGGGTCATATATGGAATGAGCATTGAACCTATATCTAAAGGTTACACCGTTTTCCATACAGCTACATGCAGAACGTTCTGGGCCCTTAGCGTCGGTTGGGTCGTAATCGCATGTATCACACATAACGCTGGTATGTGAATCTTTCCTTAACAATTAATCAGTATCATAAAACGGTATTCTTCTAAATGAGAACATAATTCAGTTTCTTCCCTATTTATTTCAGGTTTCATTGAGAAAATCTTATCGTGGGAAATATGGTATCCCCTCAATACATTGGCGTACACCGCTTACCTCGTAAATCCTGTTGTAATAATAGGACTCTACCATACTTTTAGCTACCCGTCCTACATGGATATTTCAATTGTAAGTGCAATGGTATTAATTACATTTAAGCGGTATCACTGTACAGTTTGGAAGAATAATTGAACCACTTGTTGGTTCTCATTTCTATTTACAGTCTCTCATGTTCCTTGCAACAACGATTCTCACTTATGTTTCTGCTCTTGTACTCACGGCTACAGTAGAAATGCCATTCATTGGATTGTTGCGAGTTTACGAGAAGAGAAAAGCTGCTAACCAGTGTACATAAATGTCACAGATAAAACATAAACTTCGTACATAAATTAGATATAATCCTGACACATGAGACGAGTGATGTGAAATAAAACGGAACAGTCATAGATTGGCAAATTATTTCTCCCATACAATTCTATGTACTGATTGCTTCACGCGTTGCCAATCATTTCATCCCGATTCTTCGATTTTTTTGTCGTTCATCGAAAACACTGACGTAGAGACGCGCGTTTTACGAGGGTGTTTTGCGAGAGGACGATGGACGCAACGGTACCGTCGCGCTCGTAGCCCGCAGGAGCATCAAATCCGGGACATCTCCTTATTACACGGCATGGTACGTTGTTTTATTCTCATCTCATCGCGCCGAGGGTACCGTTAATTTAACCATGGCGGTTTTAATTTGTCGGGGTTGGCGTCTCCCAGAACTCTTCTCGCAGTTCCGCGTCGTTTCGCGCCGCTCCGTGATTCATAAGTCGGCTCGTGGATATTAGAATCGGAATCGTGGTCGTTGGAATGCCTAGAACGGCTCCAGTTCGCGCTTGATCGGCGCTGAATGAAAAAATTTCATTTACGAATCGTCGTTAAACCCTTTCACCGTGGATCCTAACGCGGGGCACGGCCATGAAACACGGCAACGCGCTCACCCTGCGATCGAGCTGCGATTTGTCACGCGACAATTTGTTAGGTTCGAATGTTTCGCTATTGATTATTTAATGGGATCATATTTCTTGCCTAACGAGTGATCGAGGGCGATTTCATTTTTGGCCCACCGATTTTTCCCGAGCAAGTCTGATTTTCGTTCGCGTTCAATTTTGATATTGTTCGCGGACGTGTTCGATGAGCAGCTACGGTACAGGAAGTTGAGCAAATTTTTTGCTGGACACCTTCGTTAACTGTCAATTGCGAATTCTCTGTCTTCTCCCAGCAAGCGCAATTACGTAATCACGCGTTACGATGGGGCTTGAACTTAAGTTCTATCTAGCATTCGAAGGGTATAGATCTTCGTCAAGTTCTTCCCCGTCATTGTTGTCACGTGTACCTTAATTCTTGTTACGATAGTGGGAAGAGAAGTTAGTAAATTTGCATTTGATACGATTTCTTAACAAATAACAAACATATTTATTGTAAAACGAATAGCAAATCAAGAGTCTATGTCTGATGTGTGTTTAATATGGTACCAGCGGTAAAGTTGAGATGTTTTATAGTGGATTCGTGTGGAGAAGTGGTTAAGGATGTGGCAAGTGGATAGGTCGCTATTGGTAGGAAATCTGCAAATTTGATTTTTCGGGGACTGAGCAGGAATGCAAGAAAGGCGCGAGAAGTGGGATTAAGGGTAGCAGGTTTGACAATGATTTCAAATATTAGTGCGTTTCTCGCGAGACAGATGGCAAGAGAGGCAATTAGAGAGTAGTATATGTCTCTCAGAAGAGACAAGAAAACTGGAATTATTTAAATTTCTCCGATAAGTCGCTATTCCAAGTCATGATAATCTGTGGCTTATTGTGTAACGCGATTAGACTATTAATCAAAGAGACGCACTCGTTGTTCTACAAAATGTATACTTGCTGAAAGTAAAGGAGAAGTGTATAATTTTTGTTGAAAACCATCAAAACCAAAATATCCCCTCTCTTCGTACATTTACAGGCTTCCAGGAACCCCATATTTGAATCGTTCTGCGAAGTTTCATGCAAATCTTTCATCGATAATACTCTTTCTTCATTGGTATGCGATTTAGAGCATGTCGCACAGTTCACTTTTTGTTGCGTCAAAATTTAGTTATGTTATTTTTATGCACCTAGACTAACTACCATAACATTTCATCAGTTAAGAATTTTCAATCCTTTTTCGACAACATAAATATATGTTTAACTGTCGAATTGTCGTGTTAATAACTGTCCTAAGATCTGAATTGAAAGTTTACTAAGTGAGATAGTAAATTACAATAATTATCATTAGCAAGGGGCTATGACACCGAAAGTAATCATTTCTTTGGATGAAAGATTTCTATTAATACGGTGGCTACGTAATTATGAATATGACCCAACTATTTCATAACGTAAAGGCAACTTAGCTGCTGCACTATGCCCTCGTGAAAGCCAAAGTTCGCTTGTTCATTTTTATAAAATAAGTATGGTGTCACGTTATTGGCGTCAGTATGCTTTCAATAAATGATGAGACGCGCTAACAGGCCACTCGTTTGGTCGTCGTTCCGTCGGAGTTACCTGACCTCCATCACTTGGATTTCGAATTGACACCGACTCTGATGTAACCAGTGGTTTCTTGATTTTTAAGTATTCTCCCTACGCATTTAGAGAGTTTAACAAGACTTGTAACTACCTTCAAATTCTTCCCTCTAGTTTCGCTTAAAACTTTCGCCACTGTGTTTATTTATATTTTTCAATGCTGCTACAAGTGTGCACTATCTCTTAAATGACGTTTTGAATTTCAGTTAGTGTCATCGAAATTGATCAAGAAATGGCGGACAGAAAATTAGTATCATGGATATGTCTATCCATAATTTGTGTGACGTGCTGTCAACCGATTCAGGCGAGTGTACAACATTCGCAAGCGATGACAGAGGCACTTCCTGCGTACGCGATGTCTGGTTTTACGGAGTACTTGAACCTCACCGGATGTCGAAAGGAGATGGAAGAGTTCCGCCAGGCAGTGGATCGTCGAACACTCTGGGCTCTGAGAAGTTTGTAACATTCGATAAAAACAAAAAATTGACACCGTTAAAGCGACAATGTGGAAACATGGATAATCTAAATTTTAAACCCCCGCAAACAAGTGTTTACATGTACGATCTGTGAAAGCTCGGCAAGTGTTACGTCCTCGCGGATCAAAATGCATTGTATAGCAACGTTAATGGATGGCAACGAAGCAACACTCGCGATTGTGATGGGATACAAGTGGATACGCAGTTTCGCGCTAATGTATCTTTTCCATTACTTTATTAATTAATCTCGTTAGTAGTCGTCAGTTCTGGTTTGTCCACGCTTTATCGTTGCTTCGATACACGGTGTCCGACATTTATCACTGCATGCGCATAATCGTTAATGTTTTTCAAGTGTTGGATGCCAGTGGACTGCTGCCATACGGATTCACCAATGGGCAGAATTATTGGCTGGGGGATCGCATAGGATGCAAGATGCTGTCAGATAAGATGGTAATAAGGTACTCGGAGGACCGCAAGAAGAATAATTCGTTATACAGAAACCCGAAAGAGGAGTTTCCGCCGTTCGAGTTGAATTTCTTCTCCAGCAGCATCCGACACGATAGTGTCCTCCAATATAACTTACAGATGGAGTGGGAAGTAAGGCAACTAGTTTTTAATACGCAATTAGCTAACAAGCGGTAGAAATGAAATTTTTGTTTATTAATGTCAGGAAAATCTAAAAGTAACGTCTTACAACAGTTGCGCAAGGAAAGCATAGATCTCGAGTGAATTTAAAAAATGAACAGCTGGCCTGCAAAGATAGCGAATAAAGTGCTGAATTGTCTGCTTTCAGAATATAGTAGTGCTTGGACTTTGCTTACCAGCTACGTGCACTAAGAATGAAGTAGCCACGATGTTGAACAAAATGCTAGACAATGGGACTCTGTTCGCTGATGAGCTTTATTCAATGAAACTCAAGTTGCAAAGTGTTTCTGACTTGAAGGTCGACGATAAATGGCTTCAAGACAGTAAGATAACCGTGGCACTGTACGTATGCAACATACAATTTGTACTCGAATTAAGAGGACACGTTCGAGGCACGCGCAGGCGGGTATCGTTAAATATTGTTCTTACTTCGTTTACAGATTTATTTTGTTTTCGTTAATGGCGCTAATAATAGTTAGCACGTTGTACGATGTTATGGTCTCTCAATCACGTTCACAGGAGACGGAATGTTCGTCTGATCGTAAAGAAAATGCAAATGGCAAGCTGCTCTCTTAGATATCTCTCGTATAAGAGCTGAGAATGTTCACAAAATGTATTTCAATTCTTTGAACAGGGTCAGAGGCTCGCGTGCAAGTACAAAATGAAAACGATGATAAGAAAATAGAATCTTCGAAGAGGAAACCGGATAACGGTTTGAGAGAGTATTTCGTCTGCTTCTCTTTATATACAAACATACCGAAAATATGTACAATGAATAAAAACCCTAAACGTGTGCAGATGTTTGACGGGATAAGGACCCTGTCAGTGTTAGGGGTCGATTTAATTCACATCTTTTTATTCACATTCATGTTTAGTGGTAAGTTACCTTCGATCAAGCATAATTGTGCAAATACGATTATTAATCAAATACAAATACCGTATTGTACCCAGGTAATCACGGAATATTTGCGCATGTAGGGCTTGTCTTCCCTCTACCAGTAGTATTCTATGGTCCGATCATGGTGGACACATTTTTCTTTATGGGTGGCTTTTTTTTGATGCGTTATTTTCAATCGCAGATGGCGCAACAGAAGGAGGCACTAAGCCTGGCAGCAAAGTTTAAAATGTTTCTCAGTGCTTTCTACCACCGATACATCAGGTACTTTATGTTCTGGTACATCTTTCCACCTCTAACATTTCTTTCAGCATAAAATTACGTGCACGAATTTTAAAGGATCGCACCAGCATACTTCGTGTTGCTCCTCGTGGCGATGACCTTCTTCTCCTGGCAAAAACAATTTTCGTTGTTCAACGAGTTCGAGATAACAGGCGAACTGTGTGCGAAATATTGGTGGAGAAATGTTTTGTTCATCAACAATTTATTTGAATGGGAGGATATGGTGGGAATTGCTTGATTAGATTTTATTACAGCAGGTTTTTATCGGGTATCTGTACCGCAGAGATCTATTTCAGTGTATGAAGTGGACCTGGTACCTGGCTAACGATATGCAGTTCTTCCTGTTTACTATGTGCCTCCTGTTGTTGTCGATCACGTAAGTCCTGAAAATCTGTCCTTTATCGTTTGTCGTTGAATCTGAAATTCCTTCGTTCCATGGAATCGTTCAACAATTTTAGGCATCGTCGCGTTGCTTTGTGCCTTGCCGCCATATCTATAGTTGGATCGTTACTTGGGATCGTATGTACAGCATACTATTTTAATTACACTGCTATGTATGTAAATTTCAGACTATTCGATATTGGTTACAGAATCTTAAATATAAATATACATATATTCTTTTTTAGGATCGGCGAATTCCATGATTTGGAGAGGCATGTATACACGTTCCCGTGGCTTAGAATATCGCCATATTTGTTAGGAGTGGGCGCATGCATGCTTCTTGAGAAATGGAACTACAAACTGAATTTGTCAAAAGTAAAATATCTTATCTGTATTCTTTGTAATTGTATGTACGTTATCGTTTAATTCGATTCACGTTTCAGAAAGTCGTAGTTGCAATTTGGATCCTAGCACTTATTACGCAATTATGGGCCGTACATGGAATGATCATTGAACCTATATCTAAAGGTTACACCATTTTCTATTCAGCTACATGCAGAACGTTCTGGGCCCTTAGCATCGGTTGGGTCGTAATCGCATGTATCACACATAACGCTGGTGTGTGAATCTTCCGTTAACAATTAATCAGTATTATAAAACGGTATTCTTCTGGACGAGAACATAATTCAGTTTCTTTCCTATTTATTTCAGGTTTCATTGAGAAAATCTTATCGTGGGAAATATGGTATCCCCTCAATACATTGGCGTACACCGCTTACCTCGTAAATCCTGTTGTAATAGTAGGACTCTACCATACTTTTAGCTACCCGTCCTACATGGATATTTCAATTGTAAGTGCAATGGTATTAATTACATTTAAACGGTATCACTGTACAGTTTGGAAGAATAATCGAACCACTTGTTGGTTCTCATTTCTATTTACAGTTTGTCATGTTCATTGGAACAGCGATTCTCACTTATGTTTCTGCTCTTGTACTCACGGCTACAGTAGAAATGCCATTCACTGGAGTGCTGCGAGTTTACGAGAAGAGAAAAGCTGCTAACCAGTGTACATAAATGTCACAGATAAAACACAAACTTTGTACATAAATTAAATATAAACCTGACACATGAGACGAGTGATGTGAAATAATACGGAACGGAGTCATAGATCGGCAAATTATTTCTCCCATATATTCCTGTGTACTGATTGATTTACGCGTTGCCAAACATTTCATCCCGATTCTTCGATTTTTTCGTCGTTCATCGAAAACACTGACGTAGAGACGCGCGTTTCACGAGGGTGTTTTGCGAGAGGCCGATGGGCGCTACGGTACCGTCGCGCTCGTAGCCCGCAGGAGCATTAAATCCGGGACATCCCCTTATTACACGGCATGGTACGTTGTTTTATTAGACGCTCATCGCGCCGAGGGTACCGTTAATTTAACCATGGCGGTTTTAATTTGTCGGGGTTGGCGTCTCCCAGCCCCGACGCCTCTCGCAGTTCCGCGTCGTTTCGCGCCGCTCCGTGAGTCATAAGTCGGCCCGTGGATCATGGAATCGGAAGCGTGGCTGTTAAAATACCTAGAACGGTTCCCGTTCGCGCTTAATCGGCGCTGATGAAAAAATTTCATTTACGAATCGCCGCCAAACCCTTTCACCGTGGATCCTAACACGAGGCTCGGCCATGAAACACGAGTCGCAGCAACGAGCGCACCCTGCTACCAAGCGGCGTGAATAATTGCCGGAGGGATGCGGACCGATTCGTCATACGGCTATTTGTTAGCTTCGAATGTTTCGCTATTGATTATTTAATGGGATCATGTTTCTTGCCTAACGAGTGATCGAGGACGATTTCAGTTTTGGCTCGTCGATTTTTCCAAGTATATCTGATTTACGATGTTCGCGTTCGATTCTGATATTGTTCGCGAACGTGTTCGATGGGTTGATACTGTAACAATGAAGTTTAACTAATTTCTTATGCAGGAAAATATCGTTGATTGTTAATTGCCAACTTTCTTTCCGCCTCAATTCGATAGAATAGAGGAAAAACTATGTACTCGCTTATCAGTCGGATACCACGGACTGTTTCGGTTAACGTTCACGAATTAACCGCAAACAAGGATTGCCAGCAAGGGGAGTCGGAAAGAAGTTTCAAGACCAGCCAAAATCGGTGGCGAAGTTTCCAGCTGGCGGCGCGGCAAAAACAATAAGCGCGAGCTGATACAACGCGGCCTCGTTAGCCGGCAATAACTTATATTAACTTGTTATTTAATTAGAAGTTACGGTGAAAAGCCGTCGCGTCGCGAGGGTACAACAGTCGGAGTCGCGGGAGCAAGATCGAGCCTCGTTAAAAAGCGTTCTTCAGCTATCGTCTTCCTCTTACCTAACTCGCGGATGAGGAAACTATCCTCTAATTAGCGAGTCGCGAAACTCACCTGAAGCATGTCCCGAGACGCGTCTGCATTTTTGTCACCCGGGGATGATTCTACATTTCTTCGACTCTCTCTCTCTCTCTCTCTCAAACGTTTCATCGATTCAACTATTTCGATGAAAAACAGTTGCCAAGAAAATATTTTTACCCTATGGGCAATCAAAATTCGTACACACTATCAATCGTGGACCAAAATGACCGGCAAGATGTTCAATTCCTGACAAGTCCAACTTGATCAGCGCGTTCCTTGCATCCGGATATTTAACAGTCGTTCTGGAGGGTCCCTTCTAACTAACTTAACTGCCCCTTTCGACGAAGCGTGATCGCCAAAGCCCCGTAAAACTCGAGAGGCCGCCTTTTACTTTTCGCGCGTGAAAGATTAGCTCGGTTCCCGTTCGAGCCTTTTCCGCCACGTACGTACACACGTTTCCTCTGCGTAACAGGAGGCAGATAGAAAGAGGGAGAGGCCAGGCCAGGTAGCACGGGACCTCGACAAGAAAGACGAAGGTAAAAGGATTTACAAGAGAGACCAAGTTAGGGGAAAAGAAGAAGGACAGGAATCGGTAGGAAGGAGGGAGAGTTTAGGTGCGACGGTCGTTTCAAAAGGTCTTCGAGAAATAGCTCTCTCTCTCTCTCTCTCTTTCTCTCTCTCGATTTTCCTTTTTTTCTGCCCTCTTTCATCGCCCAGCGTGCGTCGCGCGAGAGTCGCTGACGGTGGTAAAGTATTCAGGCCAACCCCCGGCAGTGAAGTCGCTGGCTGTCCGTGGCAACCCCCCCTTTTCCTTTTCCACTTACAAGCCGTATAATTTCCCCTAGCCCGTGCATCATATACTCACTTATTTTTGCGCTACAATGAACCGAGCGGACGCGGTGGTGGGTTAAACTTGGGGGCGGTCGAGGGGGTTCCCGCAACTGAGGGAAGAGCGAGAAGGAGAGGGTTCGAGGGTCGCTGAGGGCTGAGGAGGAAGAAAGGACACGCGGGAGAGAAATCGAGGGGGCTGGGAAAGGGGATGGAGGGGCGATGGCAACCCTACGAGCCCGTGGCCGGATAAATTATTACTTTCGTTCTTGGTGAAGCAATATCTGTGCTAATAGGAAATCACGAAGGGCTTCCAGTCTTCCCGCGCTGCCGGATCCCCACGACGACCTTTTCGCCTAACGACGCCCGTTCCTCGTGGAGATACGCTACGGACAACTTGTCAGAGGGGCGGTCGCTTTCCCTTTCATCGCGCCCGTTAAAAAGGATATGAGAAATTACGTTGCCTCGTGTGAATCCGCGTCACGCTCTGTTTTTTTTTTTTCTTCCTATTTCTTGGGGCTACACGTCTTCGTTTTTCCTTCCTCGAAGATGCGTGCTGTGTATTGGACGCATTGGCTGGCGATAAGTGGAGGAAATTTGGGGCAAGATGGTTTACGTCTTCCTTTTTGCAACGACAGTTAATTATCGTGGAATCACATGCGCGATTAGGAGGAAACATCGGAAAGTAAACTTTCGAGAAACGAGTCGTTTCTGACGAAAGGGGACGGAGTTTCAATCCCACCGTCTCGCAGCGAGGCGAAGCGAGGAGGCGCCGACAGATATTATACTTTCTCCGAGACAGACGAGTCCCCAAGCCAACCCAGGAACGCTCGCCCCTTTCCTGTTTTCTCGAAAACAGCTCGCGCGGGTTACGGGAAACGGGGATGGCGGAATTAATTAACGTCTTCTTCGACGTGAAATCGAAGGCACGCGCACCTTCGAACGTAGGAAGCGCTCGTGTACGAGCGGTGGAGGGAAGTTAACCTGGCTGAGCGGCGGAAACGGTGGCGCGTGACAAACAACGATCCGGAGCAGTTCCCAGGAACACCGACTCGCCTGCAGGACGGGGACTTGCCGCGGTAATTATTGTTATTCGGTCTGTCAAACGGCCGCTCGGCAGACGTAGTTACTCTCTCGCGGATGCGCCTAGGATCTCCGGTTGGCTGACGAGGCGAGCCAAGATGTAAATCCCATTAGCGAACTTGACGCGACTTCCTGGCCCCGGTGGCTGCGTGTCGCGGTGAACGTCGCGGAGGGGAAACAGGACGGCCTGTTGGGGATGCTGATGGGAACGACGCTGGAACGTGGATTAATGATTTAGAAATTTCAATCCTCGCGCGAGGCTCGACGACTTTTCCACTATTTCTTCTAATAATTGAACAACGACTTCTCAAAAGTGGTAGGTAAAATCACGTTTAGAATTCGAATCTTGCCGAGTTACGCATAAAAGCTATCGCATCGAGTCGTTTCAAGAGGGCAGTCGCAGGTTTCGTAAACTGTAAAACGACCATGGACAAATGGTAAGGGACGTTTCATCGTGGAGAATTCGCGCCTCGATAGTCGAACGGAAGAACTAATCCATAGGGGGTGAATCGGTCCTCAAAACGGTAATGGCGGCGGTCGAGGCAGCGTCCTCAGCTCGCGCGCGTACGCGTCTTCCCGCGGAGCGCAAGCATCCGGTAATCAGATGCCGAATGTCTCGTGTTTGCGGAGACGCTCGGCTTCCGCGTTAATTTGCAAATTTAAATGCACGCGCACGTCCCTCTCGTGACGGCTACAATTACCAGCGCGTATGTTTATCCCGCGTACTCGCGAGATTGGAGTTTTCGGACACCTTCATGGGGGGATGTCGCCAGCGCCTCGAAATGTACGCGATAGGGGGCTTGGTTTGGGTGTCACGTTAAGCTTTTAACCGTGAAGAGCGAGAAACGCGCGTGCGATGCTCTTAGGAAGTCATCGTACGTTTTAAGGACCCGTACAGGGTCGATTGTCACTCGCGATAGCGAAGCGCGTACTTTAAGTATCGTTAACATTGTTGCTTGTTTAAATATTTGAATTTTTCCTATTTCTCTTTTGATACCTCGCTTCAAACAGTTTAACGAGCGACGTCGGAGGCAACTTCATCGCCGCCAAATCGCAGGACTCTCTGCAGAGCAACAGTGAATCGCGGAACCTCGAACACAACTACTGAAGGCTGTAATATCCTTATGCGGTCATCATCCAACTGTGGAACTCGAAATTGCAAAACTATAAACCTTAACCTGCAGACCTGGGACATAAATTTGTAATCGTCGACATTAGGCTAGGCTGAGATTCAAATCCGACGGTCATTCGATGCTCGAAATTGGATTGTATACGATAGTTACGACGTACTCGTCTTACGTGCCATTGCTGGCGTAACGTAGCTTCCGTAAACGCTGCTTTACTCTTGACGAATTCGGCATCCACGCGACACAGGGTATCTCACGCGTGATCGCAAAACGGAAGGATTGGTAATGTGAAACATCGAGCGGTGAACAACGTTTGCAAATTAGTTACGCGCACCACTATTTCCGCCAACTTCACCGTACTATGACAGACGACGTACCGCAGCGAGTGCGTCGTTTACGGAAATTCTGAACATTCCAAGCATCATGCGTCTCTGTAAAGCAAACATTCGTCGCTTTCCCGAGCAGCCGTGAGAGAGAAAAGCATACCAAGCGAGCTGCCGTCGGACATAGCGTCAGAGTCGTGTCAACATCGCCAATGCTGGTACGGGACGATCCATATCTACTCTACAGCGCGTGAACTCTCGGAAATTAAGATAAACGAGATACTTTAACGCGGGTAGGACCGACTTTGCTTGTTCCTCAACGAGCGAGGGGCGCACTGATTAACCGTTGCACAAAATTTACGACTTGGCTCGCAGTTTTACGATACGGTTGGATTATAATTGACGCGCGACGCGTTCTTTCACCTCGAAACTTGGCATTCCTGAATGGTCGGCCAAGGAGATTAGGTGTACGGACCGAGGCGAATGGACCGAATTTCTTACGCGCCTCTGCGAAATATTCATCGGATGGGAAAACTAGCGCCGAGGTGGACGCCGCGTGTCTCCCTCGGGGGGAAAGAGAAGAATTTCTCTCCTGGCCTTATAGCGAGCGTTTCAAAGGAGCCGCCGAAATAATCCGCTATGCATAGCTTCGACCCTTCTTCGCGCGGCTCGCTATTAAATTCGGATGCGCGCGAGGTTCACCGGAGGCTACGCGAGCCTCTTCCTTCTGATCTTTCGTTGGCTGTTCAATTTTCCACCCCTGACATCGTTACACTTGCGCACCTCGAACGACAATTAGAATTTTAACGACGATCGCGATTCATTTTCCAGTTCAACGAGATGCATTGTATTGTATAAACGCGAGATTTTCTCGCAGTCTCGAGACACTTTTTGGTGGTCTCGCGAAGCGATGCAAACGAAAAGCGAAACGATTTACCGCGCGCAACTTCGCGGCTAACCTAATCTAGCCAAAGCGTCGTACAATGGCCAGCCGCAATCGCGTTTGAAACACCGCACGGGTCAAGATCTCCACTTGACCAGAAACATAAACTCCATTAAAAACTCCGAAAGAGCCCCTCGAACGATAGCGATCGCAGATTCCACGCGGCCGTAAATTCTCGCCTGGTTAGCCGGGTGGACGCGAAAAGCAACGGCATCCAGGCGATTCCCATCGTTTTACGACACCGTTGAAACGCTCCGAAGCAGTTCCAGCGTCGCGTTCTCCGACGCGATTACGACTAACGACGACGGTTCAACCGACGCTAGATGTAATATCTGATAGAGCGGTACACGTAAATGGTTTTAACTGTCGGCACCTTTCTTACCGTGCGTGCGTCGATTTCATTAGACGGCCGATCAGCCACGGCCCACCTTACCGATGCACGCGCACGCCGGCGGCCAACCCTTTTCTCGCTGCTCGATATGCGCGCGACACCGTTTCAACCGCCATTCGTAACGCGAATAGAAATCGGACTCATGAATAAATCAGCCGCTCGCTATAATTTTGTTTTGTCCCCAGCTCTGGCTAATGCGTCCCCGCCGCGTCCTGATTTTCCGCTGCGAATTCGGAATTGCGAGGCAACTTTCGCACGCTGCCGCGTATTCTTCAGCGTTTCAACGAGAGGGTTCAAGTACGGATCTCTATAGAGGATGCAAAACTCATAGACGGCACATTTTTATGAGATTCACCGCGTGGGGGTGGTTTTCAACCCTTTCTATATCGTAAAATTGATCAAGTAAGCAGTCGCGTTGAAACTGCAGGCGATTTCCTTTTTCTTTGCACTTGGAAGCGTTTGCATTTCAACCAAGACACTTTCTCACTTCCACTCGTTCGTCTCCCTCCGACTTCCTCGACTACCCCTTCGCCGCGGCGGGCATTTTGATTGGCCTATGCATTCTTGAAATCGCCCCGACGCGATTTCACGCGCATGAAAGTTTAATCGCGGCCCGAGTCGCCCCGGAAAGTAATCCAGGACGGTTCCTTTTCCCCTCCTCGCGGAGCTACGTCGAGAATTTTCGCGATTCCGGTGAACGCAATGGCGTCTGCAACAATTCTGGCGAACACAGTCGCGATTTTACTACAATTCGATACATGCACGCGCGACGAGATTCCTTCCTCTGTTCTTCTAATTTCCTTCAAGAGGATAACACCCGCCATTTTGACGTATGTACGCTAACAGCTTCGCTGATTCGAAAGGGCGCAAGGACATATATTCCACTCCAGTAATTGCAATAGCAATTCACGTACTCTCCCATGGCAACTGTGCACCCGTGCACCAAAGACTATATTTACAAAGATAAGGATTATAACGTCTGAGCCGGTGTCAGTTCACCAGTCGGCTGGCAAAGATTTTTCCGAGGCACCCCTCGGAAGCGGCACACGGATTATACATCGGGGCATGCATTATGGATATGTTTAAGAGGGCTGCGAGAACCCCACCGAACAGGTAAGTTTACGCGAACGCCGTTCCAGCGAAGTTTCCTTTGAGATTTTATCGGCCAGCTTTGTTGAATAAACGACGAGCGATGAATGGAGGAAGATGAAAGGGACGGAGCTCGCGCGATGTTCGGTTTCAGCTAATTCCTGCGTACCCGAAGATACGCCACACCTTGAATTACTTCTAAAGGAAGACACTCTGTCCGCTCTCAAATTCGTTGAACGATAGTGAAAAGAAATGTGAGAACCAATAGCCGTGCATTCCGATGATATTCGACGTCAGTGCAGATTCTACGCGCGGCGTATTTCCACGCGACAGACGTGAAAACGCGTTCGCGTGTCTCCTTTCGTTTCGATGCCCAAGATGTTTCTCCCAATTATCCCATCCAGCCAATAGCCCTTCGTCGATACGAGTGAGATCGAGGCAGAATGCGGAGATCCACGCTTCGAGGACGGAAGCAATGCGACGAGACAGCCGGTCGGTTGGTCTGCGAGGGTGGCAATGGACGGCAGCAGTCCGCGTAGGGGGATGGTTGGTTGGCCAGGAGAAAAGGTCCGCGTGCGAGGGGACAATTTGCTGGGAATTTCAAGAACGCAACACCTTGATCGGCGCGAAATGAAATAAGCCAACGAATATTAATTCGGGTACGCCCATAGGGGGGCCGCGAGTTGGGGGCCAGCAGACGCGCGGCGTTCGATACAGATTATCTGACCCATCCCTTCGTCGCGGACGCGACGCGGAGGGTTTCCTGCTGGCGTTGCCAAGGAAAACGCACCAGGCTTGATGCGTCTCTCTCGACCGTCGTATCGACGGATCAAATATTGCTGGTGGCTGAACGAATGGGACTCGGTCGACTGTTACTTCACACTCCATATTGGTTTATCGTTCGCGTGATTTTACGTTACTGGCAGGTTTCGTCCAATTTGGGTAATTGAGTACCCCGTTCGTGCAATTGTATTCAGATTCTATCGATGTTTCGAAAAATTCGAAGTTCACAAGAGATTATTCTGCGCTAACGTGGACAGACTATAGTTTAACAGCCTCCAATGTTCACGTGCGAGCCAGTGTGCACTTTTGTAACGCTGCGGGGTCACGCCATCACCTCCGAGATTCTGCTCGATTTCGCACGCAACTTATGATCGCTACGAACAGAACATTATGTAAGCCGCGATAAGCGCGTAATAGTTCATTCTAATCGTTATTTAAAACGGGCCTTCCCATCGTGCCGGACTTGTTTAACTCCTCTGTAATCTTCCGGGAACGTTACTAATTGTATTAGGCCGGATTTATCCGTCGTCCGGTGCAGGAGTTTATTAGGCTCGCATTCGTCGATAAAAGTCGTGTTTTCTTTATACTTTTCTCTTAGTAAAAGAAATTCAAACAAGAGTAACACTGTTCACGTTAGTGCACGATGACTTGTCATTTCATACACACGTGCACGAACTTTGTACATGACGCGCGATAACATTTAATAAAGAACTTATAAACAACGAAACGATCAGAGGAAAGCGGAGAAAACACTGGAAGGCTCGACAGCACTCGTCACGCACTTTCGACTCCTCGTCGAACCGGATATTCATCGTTTCCACGGCGTATTTACAGGATCGCGCAAACGAATCGGACGTTCCCAGGACTCGCTGGTCGTTGTTCCTAAGAAACTTGTCCGACTTGGCAAACTTCATTCGCATAAACGATTTTATTAAATTCTCCTCTCCCGGGATTCGCAAACACGGTTATATCGGAAAGTAACTTTCTCCCCGATTATAGAAACAACGATCAAACCCAAGGTGGGGGGTGCGGACGGTGGAGGAGGACTGAATCATTTACGAGTTGAATATTTATGGAGCGACGAGACGGAAGAGGACATTTTCGACTTAACAACTCATTAATAAGTTCCCCGTTAAACATGGGCCGCGAAACTTCCGCTGTAATTAATCGACCGGTTTGTTTTATGAGTTCTCGCGTTCAACTTTCGTAAATAACAATGGACGCGACTGCGATCCTGTCATCGACACTGCGAGGTCCCTGACCGAGTTACATTTTGCACGATACAAATTGCTACTGCTAATAATAAGAAGAATCTACAGTTTCTGAGGAGGCTCCGTTGAAATCGTCTACCAAACATCCAAACATCTCGATAGCTCTGAACGCAGAGGCGCGCGTTAAATCTGTTTAGAATCGGCAGAAAATTTACGGAGCGATAGTCTCGTTGTCAAAGTAACATCAACGTTATTCGTTCGAGCGATAAGTTTGTCAAGTTTCGGCGCGGTATCAGCCGAGACACACGGAATAGAAGCGGCACAGACGCGAATGGGAACCGTGAAGCGTTGAACTTGTTGCGGCGCGCATTAAATCGTCCTATCTTATTAAACTTCTTTGAGCTGGAAGTTTATTTCCCCGGAAGCCGGTGTTTCGTGTAACGAGGTTCCGCGCGCCGCGCTCCACGCTGGCTCTAGTCGCGAAACCGCCAAGATTTAGTGAAACTGGCGTGCCCCGGAAGAAGGGAGAAACGGATCGATCGAGTGTCGCTCGTGGGACTCGCTTGGGACCAGAATTTATCCTGCCGCGATCGAACTATAATTAACTCTCGCAGTAAATCGGTAATTCGAGCGACGATTTCGATAAAATCTCGATTTTTGTTCGTCATCCATTTCGCAACCCCTTAGAAAAAATGATTTCGTTAATTGTTAAATGAGTATCTTGTTCTATTGAGATTAGAGAACGATCGCAGACGATTCTCGTAAGAATAACAAATTTTTCTTTCGACCACGATTCTTCAACTGCATCGATTCCAGGTTATGGTTTTTATCCCAGTAGATTCTCTCGGTCCTGATGAATGCCTGCTCGAGCCAACCGCTTTCCTGCCTTTGTCCACGTTCTCTACAGTTCTAATCTGAAATTAATTACACGAGAAACAATTTCTTGCCGCGCCCACGCCGCTGTCTCGGACGTTCTTCTCGCCTCCGTGACACCCCGTCCCACGACATTTTCCTTCGCCCATTAAATACACCGGAACTTACCAAAACGCTGATAAGGATTATCGCAATTTCGAAACGCTTCTAAACGGATACTAATTAGAAGATTTTCGAAAAGACATACCCGTCATAGGAAATGCAGTCTCGTTTGTTCGCGATCGATTAATTCGTTAATAATCGAGAAACTTTATTTATATACATCGTGAAAGTGAACCGATGCTTTCGATTAAATTGTATATTTTACATTTTTTAACAATCGGTTTACGTAAACCTGTATCGCGGAGCAAATATTTATCCGCGTGTTCGCAAATATTTTATTTCTTGCACCGGTGAGCTGTAGTGGATTAAAAGAGCGCGGGATGTTACGGAATACACCTGCATAAAGTTCCCCTATTATTCCACGCGCAGAACCAGTTTCGCTGAATTTCGTTTAACGCAACATCTAAATATTTCGTTCGCCAAGTAAAACACGACGCGGTGGAGCAATAATAAATGTAACAAACTGTGCACAAAAATTGTATCCCCTTTGAATAATAAACCATTCGCGTTCGCTCGCGGTCATTATTCAATATAAACAAGTTTTTAATCAAGCGAATCAAAATCAAATTCAGTTAAATTACACGACCGTTGGATGACCGCCGTTTTAAATTGTACTCGACGATCGTTAGGGAAACGATCGCAAGACGATGTGATTCTCGTCACCGTTCGAGATGTCACGTTTCCTTCTTTACTCCAGAAGAACGAACGATAGAATGTAGATTTCGGCAACGAAAGTCGTGGTTCCACGCGCTGACGTTCGTATCCGCACGGATGATATATTAGGTCGCGAGCCATCGATTATTGGGATACGCTTATCCGGAATTCCGATTATACGAAAATCTGTTCTACGGAATATCGATCAGCCGGGACAACGATGGCAGCCATGCGCGGCGAGGTCTTCCGAGCTTCCGTTTATTAACAAGCTAATATCGCCGCAAAAAACGTTGGACGGTATTTGTTCGATGCAATGAATATCCAAAGAGCGGAGAACCAGAGGAGGAAATACGAACGAAAGTAACGTGATCATTCATTTAATTAATGACCGTCTTTGTTGCGGATTCCGACGGGAAGAGGAACGAGCGGACCAAAATTACGATGGGCCGTCGACAGTTATTGTGCCTCCGGCTGCTTAAATTCAATTTCATCGAAATTATAGCGAATACAAGTAATTTGCACACGTGAAAATTCATTCCTCTGATTAGCAACAATCTGAATATGAAGAGTGCTGGGAGCTGTTATAACTCATTCTGTTCGCGGCAGCTATATTCGCGATTTCCATCTGGCAAGCCTACGTCGACGAAGCCCGGCGTTAATTGGCAATATCTTTAAATCGCGCGGCACGATTGTTACTACCGGGTCCACCACCCCGTCGTAACTCCAGGAGCGGCTTAAACGCGGCGACGCTGCCGCGCCTCGCAACTCAGGGCATTACCGTGCAAAAAACGTCGGTCGCTCGCGGAAATTGAATCTCACCTCGCCAGCGCAAGACGGGGACTACTTATAAGCGTCTGCTTCGCTGGCTGGATTTTGATTGTAAACTATCCTGTCCCTGTTCATCCCCTCATCCGCGTCCACCCTCCGCGCAGGCCTCTGATCCGTGAGGCTGCGCGATCACCGCGGATATTATTGGAAAAATATATCGGCTACGTAAAACCGACCGGGAAGCCTTTAAGCTGAAAATTGCTTCCAGTTGAAAAGCAGTTGCATCTGGTGAAAGAATATTTCTTTTCCTTTTTCTGGCGATAGTTTGGATTTCAACCCCTCAACGCGTGTGACCGAGTAAATTCGACGATCATCGCTGTAAATGGTAAACCTGGATAGATATACTCCCCGAGACATCTGGGGCAGCAGACGAGGGGTGGCGTTTCGTTAATTACAATCATCTAATTAGAGCATCTTCGCAGCCCGCTGGAACTAGGGATGATAAAGCCAATTAAAAAATTTTAATTTTCACGTGCTGGAAAATGTAATGAAATTTTTCGCCGTTCGTTTCGTTTTTTCCCGTCCCCTACCCCGGCCCCTTCCGCCGCGCCCTCTATTTCTTTCGGGCTGCATTCCATTTGGTTTTTTTCATTCTGTTTCAACCCCCTCCCGCCCCTGCGCATTCTCCTTTCGCCCGGTTGTTTTTTCATTTCACGTCCTTTTGCTCTGTTTTCGTCACTGAAATGCACTCTGCACATTCTGCGCTAATTAAATTTAATCTTACCTTGGAAACCGTTTCCGTTACTCGCAGCCCGCGAGATTCGCGTAACCGCCTACCCGCCGTGGATTTTATCGCTTATTCCGTGGATTATCGCGGAGAATTATCGTCTATCGCTTCCTCCAAAGGGATTTCGCCTTAATCTTCGATCGTTGAAAATAACATCCTCCAATTATAATTCAATACGAAGCATCGCGTTAACGCATCAACCCCATCAGAGTCTCCCACAGTAACTTAACGTACGAAGATCGTAAATAAAAAACTTCTCCAATCGTGACCTTCGTTTCGAAAGCTCTAGAAAGCACGCGATACGCGAGGACGAATATGGACATTCCAGAAGAAGTCTGCGGCGCGCCAATTAATCCCCAGCGTTGCTCGATCGCCGGGGAACGCGCGGTCCGAGGGTTAATCCCCGTGGCGCATACCGTCCGAGGGATGCTTTATGCCGCGCCGCCGCGGCATCGAACTTTCGTAATGGCTGGCACGGCGTGTCGCGGACAGCCCCGCGGACGTCTTATAAATTTCCAGACGATAAGTGTTTCGAGGCAGTGGCGCGAGCCCAGCCAGCACGAGGCTATTGTTGTCACCAAAGCGATAAGATCTCGCGCTAAATCCACCGGTCGCTCGCCTCCGCGAGGACAGTTTGAGTTATGCCGGGCTACCGAGCGTCGTCGCCACTCGACGAGGAAACGCAAGGGTTGCCCTGGGGGGAACTCCGTGGACAGAGGACGAGGGGAGTGAAAAAGCGACGAACGGACGACTGAGGGTGAAAGGAGGCTACCAGAGAGCGAGAGAGAGAGAGAGAGAGAGAGAGAGAGAGAGAGAGAAGGACGATGCGAAGGATTTATAGGAGGCCACGCATCACGCGACTCGGTGAAACGGACTGTTAGGCCTGCGGACGGGTATTTGTGAAACGCGCCGCTCTTATCCGACCGCTTGTTTTCGGGATATCAATGCGGGACGTGAGTTACGAATATCGGATGGACCATTGGAGCGCTGCTCGATTGGGGATAGATTTGTGTCGGGGCTAGACGTACGGGGGTTGATGGAGGGACCAATCGAGGACTTTATTTCCTTTTATCAGTCATCGGGTACTCGGTGGTCTTTTAAGTTATGGTTATATCGTGAATATACAAGTGATCGTATTTTAGGATCGTATAGTGGAGGATACGATTGCGAGCGTCGCTTGATCATTGTTAGAATTGCACTTCCTGTTTGGAGACTGTATTGATGATATCGTTGTGGGTGTATCGAGACTATTTTAATACGAGGAAAAAGTTGAAAGGCGTTGAGATTTTCGAAATCGTCAAGTTACTCGAAACTTTCGTTCGTCGACGATGTCTCTTTTTCGCGCAGTTGAGATCAAAGTGACTGCACGCTGACTAACCGTGATTTGTCGTGTTTGAACGTTTCGTCGGGGCTCGATGGGAGACCGTTTGGCGTATCGATCCGCGAAAACACAGCGAAAAAATACAATTCTGCCGGACGCGAGCTCTTTTCCGGGAATACCGTGCACGGGCCATTTGAAAATCTGTTGACGAATTTTCGCGTAGCCATGAATATTGGCTACGAACCGGGCACACTATTTCCTAATTCGATAGCTCGATGCAATTATTCTTCCTTCTATTTCTCTCAATTCGTTTGTGCAGAAAACGTTGCAACTAATATTTCAATACATCCGAGGAATTGGAATATCGATTAAATTAATATAAAAATTGAGAATTTTTAGATTAATAATTTCTAAATTTTACATTCACTACAGCGTATAAATCAATAATTCCTTGTAGGATTACACGCCAACATAGTGATCGATCACCAGATCATACATCTATGAATATATGGGAAGTAGAATATGTCATAAAATGTCAGACGCGGAATGGATTAATTAATCCGTGGTCGAAAACGATCACGTGTCACGATGCCCCTTATTTCGTCTGCATCTAAAACAAGATGCATGACGAAAGATACGGTACTGCGTCATAGTTCGCCTGTATGATATACCACGTCAACAACCAGCAACTTTTCCAAACTGAAAGACGTAACGTCGTGTCATCAGTCACGGGAGCAGCGACCTGCGGAAGCGAAGCCTGAAGTTCGTTTAAGCCTTAGAAAAAGCTATGATGAATCAGAGCAGCGTACTTCAGCGCTGATCGCTCTATGCCGTGTTCCGAGTATTAAAAGTGTACTCCATCCACCATCCTACCTACTTAACCCCTTTACCCATTCAGAAATGAATTTTTACACAAACTCGATGCTTGCGTCATTCCTCCTGGAAGTTGCAGCGTGGAGAACTTCCGAGATCCCGGAAGCTTTCAGAACTTCCAATCACGTTAAAACCACTAGCCTCCGTTAAGTCCTCTCAGATTAGAGAAAAAAAAAGGAGGAGAGGAAAAATGAAGCAGTGCAACAATGTTCCACGAACTACAACCCCGGCAAGAACCGCAGTGTCGCATTTTCTCGTACCAACGAAAACTCATCCACTGTCCTCATTTACAAATCAAGCGATTCGACTCGAAAGATCAGACGACGACCGTTATCGTTCGCTGAAGCAAAGTACTCGAGCAATTTCCGAAATTTTACGCTATAATCGTTACTTCGAATCGTCCGCTGGCATTAATCGAATCTTCGTCCACTTAGTTGCCAGCGGGCACGCATCCGCGGCGAACTTCCGGCGAGGGCAGAAGAACGCAAACATTCGTCGACTCTCCGCGAGCAAACAGCTATCTCTCTCTCTCTCTCAGCTCGTGGATCGAATTCGTCGTTCCGCGGATGGGGTGTGGGCACGCACAGAGGGAACTCGAGTCTCGGAACGATTAAGGGAGCCCTTTGAAAACGACGGCTGGAGGGCTGCGAGTTCGCGGAACGCCGCTTGAAATAATGTAGTGCGCCACTCGCGGAAGCTAATAACTGCGGTCGCTGGATCTGATGATATTTATGCTCGCGGAGAGGCGGAGGGCGAGCGAGCTCGAAGGGATGACTGGGGGTGCGCTCGTGTGCGTCGCGTCTGCTGGTTTCCTCTCTCTCTCTCTAAGGTTTCCTGTTTTTATTGGGGCGCCGGAGTGGAAGGGTATTTGATTGGATTGTTTCGTTCCGATATTCGGAGGTAAGGCACGAACGAGGCAGTGATAAAAAAAGTTATGGCTCAGAAATCGCGGGGAGACGCAAGACGGGAAGCGGAGGCATTACCGGGTAACGAAAAAACATGGAAATAGTCGCGGTAAAAACTCGAGGAGTAGTTCCGGAAGAGGGTTTCCTTTATTTTCCAAACGCATAAATCCCTGCAAAGACACGGCCGCGGTGCGTTCGAGATGGTTCTTCCAGTTTCGCAACCGCGGCTGCTGCACCGCGCGGATCCCCGAGGTGCAACAATAATTATTTCTAATTTCTAGTTATGCAAAAATACGTAAAGCTTAAGTACAACGGGTAATAATAACCATTCCTACCGAGACACCCTCGGGGGTACGGTAATTTCGTTGCACGGAACGCAACCGCGAAGCCTAGACCACCCCGGTAATTCTGCGCGAAACGACGACGCTATTCGGGAAATACGCGAGGCTGCTGTTCCTCTCGAACGGCGAATCCTAGCAGCGATACGAATTCTCAAGGCAACGCCACATCATTCGTCTAATCCATGACATACTGACTATACAGAGTATCATCCCTTAAACTTATTAAAACCACAACTGCAGACGTTCGAGTACATCCGCCAGCCACAGTCCCTAAAAATTGCCAAACAACCCCCGTACCATCGATACCAACACCCCTGCCACGCATAAACCGCATTAATCCCGCTGAAACAAATCGTTACGAACGGCGAAGGAGCTTGAAGCGCGCTCGTCACCACGCCATACAGGGTACACGAAATATCACTGTACACGCGTCTGCCGCGCGTCAGGGGATACAAAGTGTCGCGCGGGTGTAGCCGGTTAAATACGGGGCTGCAGGGGGCAGGGGTTGGCCGAGGCACGGGTTGTTGCGTTGATCGCGCAATAAACGCCGCTTAACTGGCGCGGCAAAAGTGCGACACGCCGGTGTCCGCGTTCAGTCCGTGGCCGCGGCTGGTTACCGGGTGGCCCCGTCAGAAAGCGCTCGTTGACATTCGATGCACGCGCACAGCCCGTGAAAAGGATTTCGACGTTATTGTCGCGCCGCTGGCGGGCCCGTAAAAAACAGTAAAAATTACCCAGCCCGTGTATAATTCGACGTACACCAGGCTGGAAGCTGATTACTGGTCCGGGAAACGGGGTGGCCGAGGGGTGGTTGAAGCCGCGCTGCACACGGACGGCTCGAGGGGGGACATTGCTTTATTGTCCACGCAAGAGTTGCCGCCTGGCGTATGCATCCCCCTCTGTGTCCAGCCAGCGGCGCCGGTTGGTCACGGGCCGCGTAATGCCCGGCATTATCGCGAAAAACACGACCTGGCCAACGATTTTTCGCCCGCCGTCATTGCGCGCTGTCGCGTCCTGTTCGCGCTTTAGCGGCGCGCTTAACGCGCCGCGTTAATGGCCGCTTTTCAATTTCGATCGGCCGCGATTATGGAGAGAAATTGTCGAGACTCGGGTTCCGTTACTCGGGTTTAGATTAAGCGGGCTGGATGAAACTGAGGCTGGTCGAGATCCGTGTCAATTTAGAAGGTTTTGGGTTCGATTCGAAGAAAATGGAGGCAGCCTGCTATCGTTTGGATACGTCGATGGTGGGAGATATATAAATACGATGCACGATCGGTTGAACGAAGCTTCGCTTTTTATAGATCATCGAAGGCCTATCGAAAGGCGTTCCTACGTCGGTACCTTCGTGCGCGCGGTTCACGTGCCTGTACTTTTCCGCTGTTTAAATGGCATAAAAATTGGAACAAGGTCGACGATAAACGGTTCGATTTTTTCCACCCTGCGGATGGGATGATCGCCAGTATTCAATGAAGCTTCGCGCTCCGTTAAAGCGATACGGCTTATCGAGAATGCATTACTATAAATTCACGTGTAAACATAGCGAGCTGTGCGCCGAGGCGGACGATGCGCGCACGTACGCGGCACACAGCGGCGGAACGGGTGCCCGTAAAATTCGGGTGATCCTAGGAAAATACAGATAGAACCAGCCAATCGTTTCGTATTGCTTTGCGCCAGCGACCGGAAACAATCGCGTTCGGTTAAATGCCGCGCGGTTACCAGGAGGACTCATAATCTCTTTTATTGCCCGTTTTCGAATGTCAGTGTTGTCGAGCTTCCATTTCCAAGCGTAGAGGATAACGCGCACCTATACGTATATCGCTTGACCAAGTAGAGATAAATTCCTCGAAAGGCCAAAGAGCTTCTCATTAGTATCGCGCTAGGCTTATTTGCACTATCTAAAATTGTTCAACATAATTTGCATTCGAGAGCTAGCAATTGGCCATGATTCAACGGTGAGACGCGACACCAAAAACCGGGAACTTTAATTAAAACAACAGAGCGAGGAGAAAGAGGGAGAACAATTTGCAAGTAACAGCTACGTAGCGTGGGAAGGGCGCGATTCGTGGGCAACTCGTAGCCACATCGAACAATATTATTAAATGAAACACCGCGTCTCACGAGCCGCGTTCAAATGCGTCCCACAATATTATCAAATCAAACACCGTCCAATTTGAATTTAATAACACCGTCGCGCGTATTTTTAAGAATCCGGCCGTTCTCCAGAGGGGAAACCGCCGCGGCGTTCGCTGGTACACAACGTATAATACCATCCGTCGAGATGGAAGGAAGCTGGCGGAAGGAAGATCGAAACTCGATCAACTACGGTGCGCACGTCGTGGCGGCGATCGTGTCAGTCCGTCGGTTCGAAAACACGGTGTAACACGGTCGAACACTCGAAAATATCGTCTCCAGGCAGCGGCCGATGATTAATGGCCGACGATAACCGCGCTGGTTAATGCCGCGTCCCTATTATCGTAGAAGTGTTTATAGCATCGGTAAACGTGAATCGAACGCGGTAGTATGTAAATCGCGCACATAACACGCTGGTACACAGGGCGGTACACACAAGGGAGGGTTCGCGCGCGCGACGCGGAACATTCGGGAAAAGTGGCGGCGGCGGCGGCGTCGCCGGAAGGGTGGCTGTTACGCCCCGGTATATACAAACGATGTTTAGTCACCGGGCAATATACTAATGGTATGTACATAGAAATATAGAGAAACGAATACGAGCCGAGTATATTTGCAATGAATTAACCGGGGTGTTAATGCAAAATCCACGGGTCTACTCGCCATTAGTTTAAACAGATTCCCAGCGCTCCGCGACCTCGCGGCTGCACACCCGAGGACGCGAAATTAAGCACACACCCCGCTCGAAAACTGAACCGCATTATCTCGAGCCGTTCGCCTACTCGATTTTCGTTCCTCACGCGGTTCGCTCGATCGTTGTTTGAAATATATAAACCAGCGATAATCGCGCGCGTACTGATATCTATTGGCAGGCGTTTTGATAAACGCGATCGAGGGATCGTGGTGTTTGGCGGATCGACGAACTCGTGTTGCAGACGTAGAATAATTTCCACGGAATCGCAGACGTTATCCCTTCGTCCTGTTCGAAATTATTCTCGCGACATTCGCAGGGCGATCCGTTCTCCCACGGCGTTCCCTCGTTCGTGGATGACGAATTAAACAGTAATCAGTTTTAATAAATTCTTCTTTCCAAGGGCCGTCGAACGGGGGCGGAGTGAACGGGCTGCGCGACTTCCTCCGCCGCGCGGAGATTTTATCTCTCGCAAAGTTTCATAACTGGCGGCTGCATTGGTAATGTATCTTCGAGGATTCAATAAAGCGGGAAGGGCCGCGGAAATAATGAGGGACGCCGCCGACGCGTGCACTTCGTCAGCCGTTCTCTAATTAATTCCGGGCGATCGCGTAGGAGTTCGATCCTACGCGTCAGCGATCGGCACGCGTTACCATAACGAAAGGATGGTCCAATATTGCAGTATTCCGTATTCAAGGTCGTTCATTCGATCCTAACCTCTTTGTTCAAATTATCGTATCGTAAAGACGTCAAATTATCTTTTACGAGTGCGTTCGTATTGAACTCTATCATTTCCTGGAAAGATTCTTTCATCTGTTAGAGAGAAAAACCCAAATTTCACCTTTAGACGAAGCTAATCCAAAGTTCTAACGTGGTATTACGGGACGCCATGACAGCTCGCGAAGAAAATCCCAATACCGTCGAGATACGAAATGCAATCGAGTACTTACCTGAATACTTCTCCGTCTGCATCTGTTCGGTTGACGCGGCGAAGTTTCCCGTGGCGTTAGGTGGATAGCCGTTCCGGTTCTGTTGCGTGCGCAGAGTGTGCGTCGCGTGCAGAGATGGACCACGCGGAGGGACTTCCGGTGGCGCTGGCTCCGGCGGCGAGTCTCTGCCAGTGTCTGCGAAGGATCGCGTAGCGATTTGAATCGTCGCCTCTCGTTCTTGCGTAACGTAAAATATCTATGCGTGCGTTTTTATGCGAAAACATCGTCGCTTCGACTTCGAACGACATCGAGTAATCGCTAATCGAAAATAGTGACAACGAACCAACGAGACCTACCTTTAACAAAACTGAATCAAATAATTGGAGGATTGTTTCAAGCGAATCGTCGAGCGTATCTATTTTATTGCAATTCATGCAGAAAATCGCAACAGCCAGCAGCGTTGAGAACGACGATACGATCGGATTAAAAGGGGGATCACCGGCGCAACGCGCATCGCAGCGACGTCGGGCATCAATGGGCGCATCGACGCACGGGACGCCATAGGAAGGACGCGTCTTCATCGACGCGTGACACACAACGTTTATTTCACGGACGGATGATTGCATATAACGGCACAATTATATGTAGAGTCCATTCTCTCTCATTTGCGTCCCCTTATCCACGTTCGCGTGATACCGCGATTACCACCCAGTGGAAACGCGAGCAATTAAGCAGCATCAATAACTAACCGTCTCCTAATTACGTTTCATGCATGCGGGTACGAAGAATCCATTTCGAGCGGGACAGTGTCTGATCGATGCGCCAATAAAAAAGAAATGAAAAAGAAGTAACGATGATCGAAGAGGCTCGACGGGCGAAGGATTAATCGCATATTGTAACGACGGTCTTACTACAAGGGGGTGCGTAATGCGAATGTAAATTTGCTGGCTTCCGGCGAACGGAATATGGGTCGTTCATTAATTCTCTCTAAGAATCGTTAAGAGATACGTGACGCGTGGAACGCATTGACGATCTGATCGCGAGTGCGCGGTGGAAATTCATCGCGTTTTGTAAACGCGCGACCGAAGGAACGACGCGATGGAGGATCGATAGCTGCGAGTGCGGTTTTAATTCGCGGTCTATAGACGCGTAATCTCGAATCGTTGGACATTTTTGAGGCTCCCGATATTTTCGAAACATTTCGCGAGTGTTACGTAAACAAACAAATTGGATGTAAATAAGCAGGTAGAGAATGTAAACAGAGAGAAAGAGAGGGAGAGAGAGAGAGAGAGTGAGAGAGAGAGAGGCTGAAAATATAAACGGAGAACGTGGACGAGCGGACAAACAAACTGGACATGTAAACAAGGAATTGAAAAGAGAGTGAATAGAAAAACCGAACGCATGAACGAGAAAAAAAAAGAAGAAAAAATATATTGAAATATTTCGAACAAACAAACCGGAAAAAGCAAATACGAAGGACGCGACTCTGAAGCTTTTCTTTTTAGAAGCCATACAAATGCTTATCTTCTGTACTAATTTTTTTTTTTTTACTGATAATTACCGACTGTTAGACAAAACTGATAGCGTTTCGCTAGATTGTAATCCGTAACGCAAATCAAAGTCGCGATAGTTCCTCTTGAAATGTCTTTAAACGCGCTTGAAACTTTTCTGCAACGCTCCAGCTCGCAAAGTTCGCGAATCATTAAAATGGGATTTTAACGAATAGTAGTTGTTACCGTTTGACTACGGGAATGGAGGTATTGGAATATGCATCGCGCTTTGATACCGTACCCAGTTACTGTTTTAACATCTTTGATGCATGTGACGTATCGAAATAACGAAACGGACTCTGGAGGATGGTCGTTCTACAATTATTCCCTGTAGTTACTAGTTCGTTCCGTTCGCCGCGACGCCATTAAAACGATAAAATTACTCGCGGGACCATGTTTCATTTTTAAATCGAAATAGAACGATCCCTCTCTCCTAAAATTGCTTGTTCGTAATCTGATCAACGAATTTCAACTTTACACTAAAAAAAAAAAAAAAAGAAATTACAGAATGTTTTTCAAACGATCGACTAAAAAATACTCGCGATATCCCTCGATATATCAATATCGTACGTATCCAGGATCCGTTTCACCCCTCGATATTTCCAAATCGCGAGACACACGAGGAAAAGAAAGCGAAATTACATCGAGGGTGGGCCAATAACGCGTCCAAGCTGGCAGCAAGAACGAATTTTCGCAACGGGCAGCGTTCAGCCCCGCTTTAAATGTAAACGCTTATTACGGCGTTAAAGCAGCGGCGGTAATTCTAAAAATTTTTCATTTCCGGCCGGGGCGCGGCGTTCCGGGCCCTTAGGGCTCCGTGTTTCGTAGCCGAGTTGCTTATAAAGTTATTCAAACTTGTAAGGAACTCTTCTCGACGAATAATTAAAGTTACCTGAATGCAAAGAGCACAAAAGAGGGGCTGGCAGGCACGCTGCGAGCACCGCGACGCGGGGCCCCGTATTCATGAAACGGCTACGCGCGCGTACCAGCCCGGATGAACGCCTCGTCGTAATCATCGTCGTCGTCGGACACGTGAACGGGGTCGGTGAATTAAATTCCAAAAAAGCTCGACGCATCCACGGTCTATCCTTTTGACGAACGTGCGCACGCGAGAATTTTGCGAACGTCAACGAACGAGTAGTTTACTGCGAACGACGAGAGGCTAGCGTTGAATCGAGTTTCGAAGAGCCAGTCACTTTCGCGATTTGACTTTTTAATTACCGAGCGGAGAATGAAGTGAGTCGAGAGGGGTACGTTGCAGCGTCGAGGGAAGCTCGCGAATGTTTGTCTGCTTAAACGAAAGACGTAGCGTTTAATTATCGGTAAGTAATCATTGAAACTTGAATTTCAATTATAAATCGTTGCGGGACTGCGACAAGAACTGGTCGTGTATAATAAACGGGATACGATCGTTGCTTCTTCTGTCCGTCGAATTAACAAGTTTTGCCGGAATTAATCGCGCTGAACCCGTGTAAATTGGAATTTGTAGACGGGATCCGTGTATCTCGTAAGAACACGCGGGGATAATAGAAACTGCCGGCAATAAGGGACGATGACGCGGCAAATCGATACACCCGTTAAGCATATATATATAATTAGGGCAATGTATAACCATTAGGGGTTGTTAATGTTACAGGGCGCATTATTGTAAATCAAGGTTAACTGCAATACGGCGGTTTATTACGCTTTCGCGAAGCTGTGTAACTTGGTTTGCGGCAACTCCGATGCCGGATAATGGAATCCCGCTCTTCGGCCATCTGGATTAAAATGTATTAACTTAGCGATCCCGGTTCGACCGTCTGAACATACGCGCCAAATTATTATTCGTAATATAATAATTACCACCCTTTCCCGTTCGATATAAATTAGTGAACGTAATATTAAACTCTATGGAAAAACGCTTCGTCGAGTCCACCTGTTCGATCACCGAATTGTTTGCTAAATAAAATCTCTAAACTTGTTTTCGTTGGCTCGCGAGAAGGCAAGGAACTAGAAAGATGCGATATGGAATTTGAGGCGGTATAAAACAGCGTCGAACTAAATTTAAATAGCGTGCATTCGAGGCGCGAAATGGCGTTCTATGTGGACAGCGGTGCAACAGTGACACACAGTGAATTTGTTACGTACCTGTGAAATAAATTGGCCTGGACAGTGCTGCGCGTGAAGGAGTGTGCAGAAGAGAAAAAAGGTGCGTTAGTGCTTGGCGAGGTTTTAGGCTGTGCACGCGCGAATTGGTACGTGCTGTTACGCGATACAAGCCAGCTAGGTGAGCGATCAAAAAAGCCGGGTGACGCGTGGGTGTGGGGCGAAGGGGCTAAGGAAATAGAGAAATGAGCGAAAAAAATGGACGAAGGCCGTGGAGCGAAAATAAACGAATGAACGTTGAATGACGCGGGGTAGTCACGTTGAACGATAACGACGATGTAACGAGATCGCGCGCGCGGCCTGGATTACGAAGAATCGTTCGCCGGTAATTAGACCGTTCAAGCTTGCTTTCGCTGGTGACAGCGCTGAAAACTTTGCTCATTAACGCGAGCCTCGTTTTACGTTTTTTCCCCCCTTTTTGTTCCTTTATTACTCCTTTGTTGCTCGTTTTTTCGTTGCGATTTCCAACCGCGATAATTGAAATTGAAGCGCGACACGCTCGAGACACCGCGATGGCCCCTGACGAGGCGTCGTGCCAAAGTTTGACGTACGACCTGCGAAGCAAGATCATTGAAATCGACGAATAAAGGATTCGTCGTGAAACAGTTCGAGCGATCGAGTAACGACTGAGCCCAGCGGTTTCAAGAAGAACCCAACGTGGACACAAGGATCAGCCTGTTGATTACGATTACGTTGGAATTAGCCCAGAAGGATTGGTCAGCGGCGCGAATTACGAACAAAGTCCGTTCCCCTTCGACACGCCAGCTCCACCAGTCGATATCTCCCGTAATAAGCGGTAATAATTGCTTAATTAAAGCGGATCGTGGAACGCGCAATGCGTTCCTGTCAGCGGCAGCCGCCGCCGTTCCGTATCTTGGACGACTTTACCGTCGAAACGTACATTCGTTGCAGTTATTGAACAATCCGCCGGCATTGTTCGCGTGTTGGGAACACCTGTAACGCTCGATTACGAAGTCGATGGCTCGTGTTGACGAGAAAAATGTCCACACCGCCCTGTGACTCGGCGATGAATTATTCCCGTGCTTTTATTGCTAACAATGCCTCAGGATTTGAATCTGAAACGCGTACCCTCTTTCTCTCGATCGTTCGAAATCTGATTCACTCGACTGTCCAAGAACCATTCGCGTTCAAGAATGACATAAAAAATTTTGCAAAGAGAATCGACGAGCCACGCATGGCAGAATCATTTCTCGACTCTCGTTTCGTCTGCAATCCCGTAATCCGCGGGATCCACTATCGTAGTTTTGGGTCAACGACGCGTGGCTCGCGGGCCGTTGTCACTGGCGGTAACCAACAATAACAGTATCGACGAGTCGTCACGGCTGTCAACGACGGTGTCCCATAGTAGATTATAATCGTTCGACGGTCTATGTTTTATTTCGTCTGTGCGCGATCCGTTTTAAACGGTACGCGCGCGGCATAATGCGAGCTGGGGGTAACGCGTCGCCCGCATGCGAGTCGAAATCGATTGTTACCAACGATGACGGCCCGCGCGAACGTCATTGACTGCGGTTCAAATCGCATTGTGATCTCTGTGATGGATCACCGTTCATATCGAGGCGTGCATCAAATCGAAATCAATTTTCTTTCGCGATCGCCGGAATTATCTTCGCTCTGTGCACCGAACGCGACCAGTCGCCGCTACCTGAACACGGAAAATCGCGTAACTTTGTGAATGCATCGCGGTGGTTCACAACGGGCTTTGTAACTTGTTTCAACCCTTCGTGTAATCTCATCGATCTCTAAATAATCACTTTGAACGAATCCAATTTCTCTGACCGCTTCGTTCCACTCGTAGCCGCTAAAATGTACGTCCTCAGAGTTATGGCGGCTTCGTTTCATCCCCTGCGGGGAGGGATTTAATAATTTCGAGGATGCTCACTTATTCGCGCGACGAGAACACCGACAGGTCAGCCGGAAGATGGAAGTTTCAGTCGATCGTCGGGAACCAATCGCGGATCGCGTTGGTCATCGCGGACAAAGGGGTCAGCCGGGTTAGCCCTCGACCGTGGATAGAGTTAGTCAGACGCCGGCAAGGGTGAGGAAGGTGGCCGACAGTGACTTGATGCGGTTAGCGATTCGCGCTGCTAACTCGATTTGATGCTCTAATGCCTCCGTCACGCCCGACGTTGCCGCGTATTCATGTAAATACGAATTATTTGCTGGTTGCGGTCACGACGTTCGTTGACCACCCGGGTATCTACCGAGGATTCGCTCCTCTTGTTTTCTGCAAATTTCCCTGTGACTCGGATGGAATTATAGTGCCCAATACGGTTACTGCTAGACGCTTTCGCTATATCGCGACGTTTTTAGTTTGACGCTGTAGAGATGATAAAATCGTTCAATTTTATATACTATAATAATATTTATTTTTCACTCAGTATTTTTCACTCACTCGGAAATCTGAATTCGTGATATTAACAACGGAATTGAGTCTGGAAAAATTGAGTTACACGATTTTTCGTTTGGCTCGAATCGAACCGGATCGCAATTTATTTTCGCAATCATTTTTGAGGGAAAAGATAGTTACGCGAGCTTGATAAATTTAACGTCGATCGGATAGAGCTCACCGTCTCTCCTTAATGGCAATCGGTTATCATTTTTATTCGAGCCCCCTAAAGGTAGCCCCGTTACGAATCTCATTCCCGATGATAACATCCGATAAGGTTCGCCCTGTTAAAGTTTCCGCGGACGAGGAACGGGAATGTTCCGTTTGACTATTTGCTTTTACCGAAACGTACAACGATTAAGCTCGATATTAGGTTACCACATGCTCGTAGATATTCGGGGGTTGGAACGGAGCGGAAGAAGCGCAACGGTAACGATAATGGCGAACACGGACTATTGGCATAGTTTTCAAGCGGTGCTTAAAATTATTCCTATTTCGAGGAACCTGGCGACGATCCAGTCCGCCTCGTACTTTCCAGATAAAGAGTCCACTATTTAAACAAACACGAACGAAATCGAGAGAAAGGAATGAAAAACAGACACCGAGTTTTCCACTTTTCCAGAGCCGGGCTGTGCAACTTCTGAGCAGATCGGTCGAAATTATGTTGCTCTTAAACTGACACTATTATCACATCAATATCGATCTCATTACTCCTATTTAATCCTCAACCAAACGAGACGTTCTGAATAAGTAAATGAAAATAATTGCACCAAAATAGAAGTGTCGTTCGTTTAACCATCATTATCTTTAAATGGATACCGACACCTACCAGAAACAAGCTAATAGAAGAAAGATACTTTATTTTATTCACGATCGATACCACTACGCGTGTCCCCGTTTCCCTGCTCTGTCCGTTCTTTCTGTTCCTTTCATTTTTTCTTTTTTCATTTTCGTTCGTTTCCCCTGTAATTTATTGGGCTTCCCCAGCGATCGTATTTCACATTAAACTGCCTAGCGATGGATCGGATGAGCGTGGCTCGTTCGAAGATGCGGCTGTTGGCCGCATTATTTGCAATTTAAATAATCCGACAGATCTGTGATTAATCGGCCGGTTCGACAACATTTTTACCGGCCGAATAAGCTAATGTCAGCCAGTTCCGGATTTACGTCGGTGAACGCGGCCCGGACAGGCGAGATTGGCCGCTGGTATATTTTCTGGGGCAATCGCGCTAATCGATATCATATTTGTTTGCTGCCCGCGGATTCGTTTCGGGAAATTAAATTCACCGATCCACCGTCGGGGCACGCGCGTCCTTTGATTCGCCGCCTTAATTGCCTTCCGTCTTTTTATTCAAACTATAACAGGCGATTTTTCTACAAGATCGACCCTGACCTGGTAAAATGTCTTTTTGAATCGCGTCGACGCGCGCTCCATTCTTTTCGAAATCGTTCCCGTTGAAGTATGTACTGTAAATATACAAGTTTTCGATGTGCAACGTTGCAAATGGCTATTTTTAACGTGGGACCAGAATAGAAAATGAAATTCTATTTAGAGGTACTATAGGAATCGAAGGATATTTTATGGAGAACCGACGTCATCTTGCTGATCCGTAATTCGACTCTGAATCTTCGACGCTATATTGCCCGTCGGAATGTCCCTGTGGTCTAATGGAGGCATCTCGTGGTATCTATTAGCGAATGGTTCCCAACGGTCAGGGCTTGCCCACGATAACCCCGTGCTCGCCACCGTCAGAAAGACGATTGATATTACATTAGATCAGCGTAGTCTAATATAGGCCAGTCGCAAACCGCGTTATTGAATTGCTGGTCACCGGAGACTGGTCGCAATTACGATCTCCCGCCGACCTAAACTTCCTACAGTCAAACTGAATACACGTTTCTATATGCGTATATACATATGTAAAATTATGGAACTCTTCATTCGTGGCTCTTTTCGAATGCTTCAGATTTTTCAAAAGTCGCAAATGACAGGCTACGCAATGTCGAGCGAAGCCAGACACCCTTCCTCACGACGACCACTCACCCCTTGCCTTCATCTTTCCTCCCCCAAACGTTAGATTGATTTTACAATTTCTCATTTCACGGTCCGAAAATCATCGAACAGACCAGAGGCTAACCGGAGGCGACGCACGCAACGTCAGATACGCACATCCGCCATGTCCTCGCTCACGTGTCATCGATACGTCAAAGTCAAGAAGTTCCAGGGAACGACTTCGCTTCAAGGGGGATCCCCGTGCGCCTAGGGGTCGAGGGTTCAACCTTGTATTAGTCTACGCAGCATCGCGCCATCTTCGTACATTACCAGTCAAAAGTCGAGTACGCGTGCTTATGAAGGGACATTCCTAATATCGTCAGAGCAATTGACCACTTTCGATAACCGATAACAGTACGAAACGACGCCTAAAAGTTTGTTTTATAATCTTAAAGTTCTCGTTCAACTGTCCCGCGTGAAGCAGAGATACGAGAGACGCGTTCGAACTTCTGAACGGCGATGTACCCGAGCTTATGCGCGTAGCTGAAGGCACACTGTATAGCCGTCCAGGGTGGGATGGCGGATCTTAATCCGCGCCGCTAATTTCCACGGAATCTACGCGTAATGCGATCACACTTCAGCAGGCAGAGGCAATGGCTGGCGGAGCAGCAAATTCCCGGATGAAACGATCCATGAAGGCGCGCTCGATCTTCGCCGCGTTCCCGTGCCCGCCTCTGACCTTCCATCTCGCCTCAGGAGCGTCGTTGTTTCGCGATATCGACGGACGACTAATTGGCGAGCCCTCGCGTCAACGAAACACCGTCGCCAAACGAGATCCGGCGAAATTTCGTTTAAAAGTTTACCCGACCAGCCTCGCCGCGACTCTGTGGAAAGAGAGAGAGAGAGAGAGAGAGGGAGCGAGAGAGAAAGCCGAGCAACGCGGGTCCGAGAACTCGAGAAGCCGCAAAGCTACTTTCTCATCCCCGTGGTAACGCTAAAACTGCGTTACGCGGCGCACCGAGGAACCTGCTACGAGAGGCCGTGCGCGCACCAGCCCAGGCCTAAATACCCACGGCATTCCAAAACAATATAGCCGCCTGGCTAACTTCTAACGCTGACCTACGTTCTAACTAGCCCGGGCTCGCTACTCGCAACTGCTAACTCGGTTACCCCTGAGGCTTCCCGAGTACGCACCCCGCCGTCGTTCCCCGTTACCCTTCACGCAGCCACCGATGAATCGAAACCCTGTCGGACAACGGCGGCCCCGGGAACATCGCTAATGGACGACATTTACGAACTTTCTACCTATCTGTTGCTGCAATTACACCCCCCTCTGTGGACAGCGATACGCTTTTTTCGTTCATTCGACTAACGACGAAGTGAACTTTTTAAAGAGCGGAAACAAGATCACATTTACATCTGGGAAGAATGTTGTTTCAACACAGAAAGGAGCTACGTAAAGTTCCAGTGAGGTCCAAGAAGTTTCGTTACGACGCTTATGTGGAACGTTGGCAATGAAATTATACTCTGTCTCTTGTAGTAAAGAACTTTTTTTTTTACAGAAGGCTTGCTGGGTGTCCAAGCAGTTACCACTTAACAGTCTATTCTAAGCACCTTGTCCGCGTTCAACAAGCTCTTCCGCGCGACTCTGGCAGTGAAGAGAGAGCGAGTGTAACGGGTGTCGTTGCCGTTACACAAACTCGGCGACCGGTTACATCGACGAGCAACGACGCCGCTGGATCCGACAATAATGAACTTAACTCTCAAAACCGAGAGTCCCTTGGTTATTTAATGAGCCGACGCATAAGGCAGTTTGTCGATTACGACGCTGTTAGCCGCCGGAACGGTGGCCCGCCGTCTGAAACGTTTGCCTTTGCCTCAAGATTCCGCCCAGCCCCCCCCTTGCCCACGGCCGTTTCGCGAAACATTGCAATTACCGCGCTGGGAACTAAGCGCCGAGCGAACCAGAAATTCGAGTGTAATTGTCCCGCGGTAAAGATCGGCCCAAATGGGATCCCGGTGGATCCTTTCGCGTCCCTTGCTTCTTATCTTTTTCCAAGAAATACGACAATTTTCTGCTCCCTCGATTTTAAACAGACGCCAAGAGTCGCGTTCGTTAAATCGTCAGACTATAACAAATTTTCAACGAATTGCGGATCCATCTCGACGTTGGATCCGACGTTCGACGGTTCGAATCTTCGCGCCACGTTTCCACGCGTACCATTCGCGGGCGTAAAGTTCGACGGGAATCGTGATCCGCGCGGTAATCCGATCGTCTTGGTCAGGATCGACGCGAAACGCGTACTGCAACGAATGGTGGCGATACGTCGATAAAATCGTAACCTCCTCCCGCTGTCGCGCGTCGAATAGGGTGACTATTAATATTAAGCTTTTAACGAGGAACACGTTTACACGAAACCCGATTTAACTCCGGCCAGGGGCTCGATACCAGCCGGTAATCCTGTTAGCCCTGTAATCGTATTTAAGGCACGGATCGTTAACTTATCGCTCCGCGGGAGATTTTACGTTGCGATTTCCGGGACCGGTTACGCTCGCGGCGATCGATGAATTTATCCGCGCTCGCCCATCCGATGTCGCTAAAACGCGCGCGGGTTTTCTAACTTCGTTGCATCCGATACTGGTCGCCAGGGCTAACCAGGTACAGAGTTCACTTAGAAGGGTAATACGGTGTGCTCGAAAATTTTCTAACCTCGTTTCCTAATCTCAGCATTGTTGATCGCTCGTGACCAGTCGCGAATGAATTCGACGTCGGACGAGGTGATCGCATGCGATGGAAGGAACGATGCAACGAACGATGCGAGTGATGCAATGACAGGCGATGAGAATGACGCGTGGAATGATTCCATGATTTGAAGAGATGCGAACTTACCATTGGCGAGATGCATGCGGGAGTGCTCGTCCGGGAAGACGGTTTCTGAACGATCGCTGGCCGTGGAGCTGCTGCTCAAAGCGCTCGTGTGACCTCGCCGCGTTCTCCGCCCCAAGGTACCACCGCCTGTGCTCGTCTTTTTCGACGGCGCCGCGTAAACCGTTTCACCTGCGGCGTATCAGAATCGTTGGAATGTTTTTGGGTAAATTAGAATAAATTTCGAAGCAGTCTCCTTGCGGTGGTCAAAGCGGGTGGAATTTTAAAGTTCGCGTAAGTTTCGGGGAGAATAAATTCTGGACAACCGTACCGTTCGCGCTGCGGAACTCGTGACTCGCTCTTTCGCCATTCCGTGCTTCCTTGATCGTAGATGATAGCAGATGATACGGATGACACTGAGTTTCACGGTTGAATAAATCAGAGAGGGTACTATAGTAACGTGAGAATTCTCGAAACGCGTGGCTAAGTCCAAACGAGCTAACGTAGCCTGAAGGTATTTTGAAACGAGCGTGGGACGAGCGCGATCGATGGCAAGAATATTCCAAAGTAAATGACGTTATAGTAGATTGTACGGAATTAAAGATACAATTGTTCAAATGTTAAAAAATCCACTCGATCTAACGCGACGTTCGACGACACCTTCTGTTTGAGCGGACCGTTTACGAATGAAACGGACGAGCAATATTTACGGGAGCGAGAGATAGGAGCACGTAAATACTACGCGTAGACGGGTGTTTCCCTCGTATTAATCGAGTCGACCGAGTTGACTCGTAACACAACAACGGAGGACGAGTCTCGCGAAATTTCTAAGTGCTGCCTGCGTTCCACGCAGTTGCGTGCGCGCACGAGGGAAGGAAGGTAACCTCGCTCGCGGCTCTGTGTAATTAGCTTCGTACCGTTGCCGTTGCGGGATCTCTCCGATGATATGCTCCCGTTGTAATGATGCCGGCGGGAATTGGTGTTCTCCAGGGGAAACGGAGACGCCTGTCGGTGATTCGGCGTCAATGTTGGCGGCGGTGTTGGGAACGGCGTTGTCGGGTTATCAGTGGTCGCTGCGCCCTCTGTATCGGACCCTGTACGGTACGATCGGTCACCAACGCCTGTGGACATACATTTTGCGTGGTATCAACGTTTGGAGTTCCATGTAAGTATATAATTTATGATATTACTTTAATATTAAATCCTACGTTCGTCTTTTCTTAACCCTTCCATGCGCGACTCCTTTTAAGTTTACTCGCAAAGCGCACAGAAGTTGCTATTATATGAAACGTCTGTTCTTATTTCGTTATTCTTCAGTGACAGTGTTTTATGTAAACGGAAGTGTTACGATTTTTATAAATTATCCGCGTATAAGTATCGTACGTTAATACCATTAATTTCGAATCCTGTTCGATCTCATCTGCCATGGCATTCGATTAATTCACGAACAAAGGGTGGCTTATAACCCCAGCAGATCGAATCGAGCCTATCTCGCAGCGTCTACATCTAAACGCATCCACGTTGTCATCGGCTTGTCCATCGATTCGAACGAGTGTCCGACGCGTCGCTCGCTATGCAAATATGGTTGTTCAAGATGGAACAGAGACGTAATCATGGACGTCGAACGACGGACCGGTGACTCTTGATTGCATTACCGTTTCTGGTGCCTATCTCATCTGGTAGATACGCGTGCATGCATAACGCGCGTAACATAAATGTTCTATGCAAATGCGATGAACTAATCGAGGATAAAAACTGTCAAATCGAGGGATAATTGTGTTCTCGATATCCAACGCTATTCTCGATATTGTAATTCGAAATCTTTCGTCTACCCGTTACGAATCATCCTAGTTTCGCTCGAATCGCCTCGCACCTTCGTATCCCGTCAACGCTTAGGCAGCCTGCACACGTTGACGATTGGCTGTGACGCTACCGACGGTTCGTCACGTCGGAATATTCTTGTCGACGATGCTCGACGGTCCGTGAAGCGGGAATGACAGTGCGCGTGGCTCGATTCAGCGCCGATTCAACGACACCTTGGTGGAAACGTGCCCGGAATTTGCTCCGCGCGGTTTCAACAACCGTGATTCTGTTTTAATTCGAGCTGCGCGCCCTGAACTCGAATGAATTGAATCGTTGACGAAATGCCTCGAGAACTTTCGATAGTTACACGCGTGCTTTACTTAATTCCCTTCTTTTTCGATCTTGAGACGCAACTTTGCGAGGTGGTTACGCATTTTTACGCTCTGATCGTTATATTTCAGAACGATGAAGGTTAAGTCGTCGAATAAGAGAGAACGTAGATTGCTATTCGGTGATAAAGTTAATCGTAATTGAATAGGAGGGGAATCGCGAGTAAAATGCAGTGCGTTGGAAAGTGGCCAAGATGTCTCAGTTGAGCTGATCTTGGCCGTAAACCGGCGAACCGTTCGAAAAACAAAATGGTTGCGGAAAAAGTAACGGCGGATCGGGAAGGTGTAGAGGATAAGAACGGCAGCTCGTTGGCTGGATTAGGAAGGTGGTTACAGCGAGTGTTTCGATAGCCACCCTCCTATTTATCAGCGTGTAAACAGGTGCGAGGCTACGTGGTGGAGTACTTAAAAAGGCCAGCGTGTTCCGGTGCTCCTTTTATCCCTGCTCGCTATTTAACCTCGCCGTGTGCCGCAATAGGAGCAACTCGAAATCTTGTTAGAGGTTTCGAGTGTGATAGACGTGACCTTTCACGGGGATCCTTTGAGAACGGGGTTAACGTTCACATATTTTCGGAATTAAGCTGCGAATTTTCCACCCTGACTTCTCCTTAATTAAAATCATTCTGGCTTTCAATTGAATTTACGAAGAACGATGGTTAGCTTAAAAAAAAAAAGAATAAATACACGCGTAGAAAACAAAAATGTGCGATCCACGTAATATGTGTTTCGCGAACGATCGTCTATTTTTCATCGATTTATTGTTGCCAGTTATACAGTGACAGCGTGACTGGACGGAAAGGCAGACCGCCATTCGTTTTGTTCATTGACAGATAATTGCCCGTCGGATGTACGCGCGATCTAATCCACCATTAAAGTTACTCTGGCCGCGAGGAACAAAAGGGTAGCCGGATAGCGGGAAAAGATGGGCGGCAAAGGAGAAGCGAGGGGCGAGTTTTAGTATGGGAGAGACGAGGGGATTGAATTTTGTCGGTAATTAATGAGGAAAGTTTTACAAATAGCCGAAGGCATAGTCGCTAAACGCCTTAGCGAAACCGTGAATTCCATCCGCAAGCAAAATATCTCGCGAAAGTTAGTTTTTAATTGATAATTATCTTTCCTGGTATAAACGGTAATCAGCGTTCCATTCCGTTTCCCTGTCCACCTAATTGCTCGTTCTTGCCGCCGCTGAACTGTCGATTCACGAAAGGGAAACCGTGGCGAGGGTTTCCGAGAGCTATGAACAAATTGGCCGTATCGAATTTCAGGATTAATGGCTATTGTTAGAAGAGCAGAGATTTCACGGATACTCGACAATTAATTTTCATATTTATCTACATCGATCTATACAACGATCACTGCTAAAGAATCACTGCTACGACGGAGACTAATCTCGAATCGCTCGGAAAATTCCCCGCAAGTGGACCTCTAATCATCCTGGTGTTAAGTTCGAGGTGGCTCCGATTCTAAGGGATAATTCCACCCCCGTTCACCGACAATTCCAGAGCGAACCTCAATCTCCACCCCATCCGTCCCGCGGAACGCTCGCCTACGTTCGCGCTATCGCGATAACGAGACGGTCCGCCCTCGCGACATCAAAGCTCGGAAGCGGAGCGTGGAAGCCGGCGAAGAAGGCAGCCTGGCCGCGATATAAAGAGAGATACGGGCAAGATGGGCAGCGACGATAGTCGAGACGTCTGAGAGAACGAGTAGCCGAGGGCCCGGGCAGCGGCACTGATATTGCTCGCATTAAACTTTCATATTCAATCTTGCCACCCACCGTTGGGCTCTTTCCCTCGTTGCTATCCCTTAGCCGGAAGGTCGTGGCGTCGAGAGCAACCTCGGCCCCTCGCGTCAGCCCCACATGTAATTGTGTTATGCCCTCTTCTCCCCCTTCTTCTCTCCCATACCCTGCCCCTCCCTCCTCGTTTCCCCAGCTCTACCCGCTTGGTTCCCAGAGACTCAGCTTCCGCCCACCCCGTGCAACCCGCCTCGTGACGTTTCTTACGGGTACTCTCCCGCAATTTCGTGCCGCGTTTTCTATGGATTGGATTTTCTAATTCGCGCACTCCCGCGGCTTCCGTCCGTGGAGCCGCGCGGGGCTGGGTTTTCGCGCGGATCGCAGGAATCGCGCGATACGTATACAGTTCCATTTCAGCCCAACTCGGCGGAGATTGAACGTTGTTTGGTATGCGCGGTGTGTAAATCGCGAGGCGTACGCGTGCGTATGCTGTTAAATATTTGTGGATTAAATGTTTTCCGGTTGATTATTTGCCTGCGCGTCGCCGGATTCGTCGGCAGTGGCAAGTATGAATTTGTTGGTAGGGAAACAAAGTTTAGCTGGGCGTAAATTATTTCGAACAGCGAACGGCAATCGGTCGTCGTGGCTCGACGAGATTCGTAAGGCAATATCGATAAGATACGTAACCGAGCGCTGAATGTCCAGGCTAATAGGGACAAACGACGGTTTGTACCATTTGACGCCATATTGCCCGTAGCCTCCTCCCACCATTGGCTGGCGCTGTATTCACGGTTATTCTTTATTCCGCGATGTCCCCTGTCCCGTATCGCGGCGCGTGTAACGGCGTGTCCGGACGCGTGAAATAATAAAATCGATAGTCGAACCGGGCCAGATCCACCGTGTCGCCTGGCACTTCCGGTTGAAAAACTAAATCGGCCCGGCGGAGGCCGTGAACAGAAAAATAATAGTGTTCCGCGCGGCGTTCACCGCGCGGCCGACCGAGCAGCCCATAGAATCGCTTTGATTCGGCAGCGGTGGCGGGTCTGGTCCCCGCGCGCCATTCATTGTGCCCGCTCGGCGTTGATTGGAAATATTGGTTCGTTGTTTACCTTTATTCTCTGCCGCCGGTATCTCAGAACAATGTCCGACCCGGGGCGGGGCTGGGACGCGCAACAAGCGACCCTGTTTGCCTTTTATTCCGTTTCCCAGTGATCTTGCGAGTGCCACGGCTCTCGAAGCCTGTCAATTACGCCGTCGTATTTACGTGCCCGCGTCCCCCGTTGATCGGAACAAATAACTGGGCATTCGAGCGGACTTGGACGCCGGTGGAGCTTCCATTTATCGTTATATTTCGCGAAAATTCACCTCTTTTGTCCCGCAGCGGCGCTGTCCGAGTCGCGAGAGCCACTGTATCCGATGAAAAATGAGCGGACCATTTCTCTTCGATCCCGTCTTCGATGGGACACAATGCGATGCTGGGAACGATTACTTTTAACTAGACCCCCGGACGATTTTTATCGCTCGATGAAGTATTCATCTGTATCGGGTTTCGATCGACGACAAAATGTAATCCGATGCGGTCTCGAGGCCCACGCGAACTCGACGAGTTTCATAGATCTCGTTCAAGCTTGCGTCGCAGACCTGTAAACCGTGACTGCAACCGTCACACTGTAAATCGCTAATAGCCGAGCGAAACATAACTTGACGACTCTGTTGCGTTTCCTCCGGCGGCGTTGCGGACCTCGGAAGTTGCACGCGTCGTAGGGGTGAATTAGCGCTGGCGAGCCCCGGGGCGGCCAACTTTTCCGCAAGCTCGATGGGACGCGCGCGTCCAAGGTGCACTCTCGATGCTCGAGCGTTCGCTGCTACCATGGCAACGGTCCCACGCAAACAAAATCCACCCCACGGAGACCGCGGGCTGGTCCACGCCACGGAAGGAATTCCCGTCGAGCCGAAGAAAGCCCCGCCGCTCGGTCAAAGACAGCAGTGGCCGCCGCGAATTCCGCTTCCGGCCACCAACGGCCGGGATCAATCCTTGCGGGGCTCGTTACTGCGGAGCCTGAATCGCTTCGTCGAAAACCGTTGGGCCACGGAGAATTTACGGGCTGCGATTTGCGGACCTGTCGGAGAGTGTAAAGATGTTACGCGAGGGGATGTTTCGGGTATTAGGACTTGGGGAGCGAGAAGGCTGCGGGTACTCGGAACCGGGGAATGTAGCGGTTGTTGGAAGGGATTGCTGCGGCGAAGGTGTTGAAGTGAAATGATTGTAACGTAGGGAGTTGATTAAAATAATTGTTCTTTTTGTTATTTGGATTCGAAAAGTGAAAAGTCTGTTTGGTGTTAGTAGGTTGTTTAAAGCACTCGCCTGTAGATCGATATTTGGTTCATTTTTAGTTCGATAATCTTTTGTTTAATTATAGTTTATTTAAGGAGTGGAAAGTCAGCTGATTTGGTTTGACTTGACTTGTTTAATTCTGAATTTTATTTCGTGCCCGACACGGTTAAGAATAGAATCGTTACATCGCTCGAGTTGCAGACCACGGTTACAAGCCCTGAATTTTGCACGAGATTAAGGGTATAATTGTTGAGCTGTCTGAACCCGTAGACCACAACTATGCGGTGTGTTAGGCTTAAGGAATAGAGACCTGCTAGTTACCAGAGCCATTCATCACTCGAACGCAAACAAACCAATTGTAATATCGCCTTGTGATTCTGTTGAAATGTCTGCGAAACTCTTCGTTTCGCGGTACAAGAACGAACCGCGATATTGCAACGTAAATTGTAAGAAATATGCGACGCTGGAACAAAGTGACGAAAAATTTGGCTCTAGTTGTGTATTTTATCGTGGCCCCAATTAGGGCTGAAAGTCTAAAGTATCCAAGCAATCAACGCGGAGCCAAAGATGTCAAGCCTAATGAAAATGGACAACGCAATCTAATCGCAATCTGCGAAATCTGCCGCACTCAACGAACTCCCCTAATTAGTTGCGAATAGTGTTACGTCCGAGGAGGATCTCTTCGATCGTGGACCCGGTGACGATTAATTTGGAACGTTGGTAATTTTATGCGTTTCGGCTAACGAACGCGTGGGGCGTTCGACGAGGGTCGCGATGAAATATGATTGCCAGAAGATGAATCGGGGTTACAGCCAAATTACTCGCGCACCCGAAGCCTGCTTACTCGGCACTTGTCCCCGGCGATAAATACAAATTAGCGATAAAGAAAAGAGGACGACAAAAAATGAGCGTTGAAGTTGACTTTACGAGTTTCGGACGATTAAGGTCGCTTCTTCCATTGCGATTTAAAGTGGACATAACCTCTTTTACGCTACCATCAATTTCATTTATCTTTCCCCTCTCCTCTTTTCTTTACCTCCCCTTCTCTTATTAATCCCTTGCGTCCCGAATTTAAAGTCCGCTCGTACGAAGAGAATTCGTAAACGTTTCGCGAACGTGGTTCCAACGTTACGCGAAATAATTTCCGCGAAAGATGCTCGCGATATCAGCATAAAAAATCTATTTACTTCGCGCGCAGTCATAAATCCATCGGCGAGAATTCTCGCCCCCTTCTTCCAAGTCAAACACGGATCCTCGAAATTTGAATAGCACCGACGCGTTCGAGGCTAGCCTTTCCCTCTCGACGCAGCCTAAATCAATATGAAGCTTTTACCCTGCAACTTAGGGGAGCCATCGAGAACAGGACACGTCCACGGAAAGGGGCTCGCGCAGCCCTTACGTATATCGAAATTTAATATATATAGAAAGATATAAGATCCATCGAATTACCCGGCGAAATCGATGAGATGAAATATCGAATCTGACCCGCAATCCGTGTCGAAGAAAATTCATGCAATCGCGTACGTAAAAAGGGGACCACTGTAGCCTTCGTTTCCGCTAGAAACGAGGTTAAAAATCCATCGACTACGCCTCGCCATGGTTCCCGCCGTTATCGCGCAGTTTTCCTCGAGACAGCTCTCGAATTTTCCCTCGTCTCACCCCGGTAGAACTCGCAGAACGCCCTGTTCAAGATCGCGAGGGAACGCAAACACAGGCTAGCAACACCGAGTCGGATCTAAAGAAGCAGCGAACCAAATTCCGAAGAAACCAGAGTGGAAACGATCGTGCGCGAAGAACCGCGTTTCATCTTCCCACGAATGGTCGCTAAACAACCCTGTTCACGGCTCCGCTCGATCGAGTCTCGAGGAACGCGGCAGCCGCGCGAATAAACAAGAAGAGGCGAGCGTACGCGCTCGAGGAGCAAGAGGAGGGTGCGATATAGGAAGCAGGGAAAAGGAAACGGGGGCATCGTTCGAGGAAAAATCGATTCGACTTCCGCGCGTACCGTTGGTCATCGATTCTCTCGGCGCTCTTGGCCGTCTCGCAGAAATGAATTCGCTCCACCCCTTCTCGCCTCTTTATTTTCCAGCCCCTCCTCGGTTCCTCGCCGCGTCCCTCTTTTCCATCGTCCCTAATCGCTCGCCGTGAGAACCAGCGTGCCCTACGCGTACGCGCGTCGATAGGGCGGCGAAGGCGGAAACTCGCGGCGGGTTATCGCGCGGCGCTGCACGATAAAGAGACCGGATGGAAATACGCGCAAGAGGTTGTAGCCCCGCCGCGGCACAATGTGTCTTTTTACTAACTGTCATATGCATAGGGAACAACGGGGGCTACGTCTACAGAGGCTGCTATCGAAAAGCAATTTCCGAGACGTCAAATGGAATGGAATCGAGTCGGGGGTAACGGGGGTAGAAAAGAAAGTTCGGTGACATTTTCGTTGGTAAACCCCCCCCTCACACCGGCCACCCGTGGCTCGAGATCACTTTCAACGCGAGAGTAAGACTTTACAAAAAAGAGAGAGAGAAGGAGAGGGTGGATGGAAGAGGATGAGAGAAGCAAGGGTGGAACCAGAGGGGACAGGATGAAAAAAGAGGGTAAGAAGCAACGAAGGAGGAACCGTATCTTCAACAGGTGCAAAGTGTCGTCCGTTGAAAGGGCCACTCCTGGTTTCGCCTCCTGCTTCAGCCTGTTCCTCTTCCTTCCGCTTCTTAAACCGCAAGCTCTTTGACGGAAGGTCTAAAGCCGTCCTCATCTTTGAAGAATGCGGGACGCGGACTGCGCAGAGTCGTAATAAGCCGATGCTCCGTTTGGGAATCTAATGTATTCGTTGATGAGCGTATGCTCGATCGTTTATCGTCTACCTGGACGCGAAGTCGGCGTTGAACGCGAGGTAATTTCGAGTGGATCGCGTTGATCGTCGCGACCATCGAGTAGAGTAAAATACGGTGGTCTCTCGACTAAAATAAACCTTAGACGAGGCAGCTTCGAAAGTAGCGCGACTGCATCGAGTGTCCCCCAATCAGGCTACCCTCGACGAAGCATAAGAAACCGACTGCTCCGCGGAAATGGTGTTTCTGTAACGTTTAATCACATTTGAAACGGGCAAAGGAGAACGGTCGCGCAAACGGTGTTTTCGCGTCGCTTAACGAGTCCTCGGTTCCTCGTCCGAAGACTCGCTGCGGAGTGTATACTTAACCCGGGAGGGATAAAGCGGGCGGCCATTTTTGGTGCGGTTCTGCGTTTGAGAGCGGTCTAAAAGCAATGGCGGCGGGAGTTAAACGTCGAACGGGAAAGGCAGTCGCTGCAAGTGGCAACGGGTAATTTAGGAAGCGATGGAAAAGCAAGGGACTCCGAAAGTATCATTTGAAACTTTTAGGGTGGGTCTTGCTTTGCTGTGATTCGGTCGCGCGTGCATGTCCGCGTTGGTCGCCGATGGAAATTCGAAATTAGTAAATCAAAACTTGCCGAAGCGAGCTGTAACTTGTACTTTTTCGTTTATTCCTTCTTTCCTTTGCTTTTTTCTTTCTTTTTCCGCGCGTTCCTCAATTTTCGATTAACGTTTTCACGTCTATTTCATAGTGGACATTCTCGAAGCGTTTTGTCGCGCAGCTGGCAACGGCAAACGTGTCGCGAGCCGTTAACGTTTTAAATTAGTTTTACGTCACCGGTGATTGCAGAATAATTACAGGCGTTCCTAGAACTTATATCTACCAACAGGCCGCGACAATCTGTAACAACTTCGAACGGCTTTAAATGGCCGCTTAAACCGAGCGCTCGTTCGTTCGAGGGGCTCGAAAATATTTTAACGCGTTATTCCGCGGCAAGGAAAACAAACCGTCGGTGGAAATGCAGATAAAGGGGCGGAAAAAAATAGTAGTAGCGAACACGCCGCGTGACTAGGGGCAGGGAAATTGAAATTTCAGAGCTCGACTGTATTCCTGGCTGGACTTACGCCGCATTCTACCGGCTAGTCGCGTTATTTTCGAGCGTAATGAATAGCCGCTACACCTGTTACGGGTCTATGTTTCGCGAACACGACGCATAACTTCCCTCGTCATCATCATCGATACCATGAATTACTTATCGACGCGTTTCATTATTCGCTGCGCTGGCGATAGCCCGGAAACCGCGACCTGCCTGCCCGCCTGGGAAACTTTCCCTCCCAGCCGAGGCACGCGAGCCTTCCCGTCGACTTTCTTATTTTATATTCCTACCTGTGATCGTTTCCGGATGGGAAAAACACGCGCAGTTTCTGGTCGATATGATTGGCCATCATTAGAAACGATAAGCGAGGTCATGGGTGAAGTATGAAATATTTTTACTAAATAAAATGCTCAATAAACGATTATTTCAATATCGAAAGTAAAGCAGACGAAGAAATAAAAACTGATCGCTAGCGTCGCGTTCGACTTTCTTCATTTTATGTTCGTCAGTTGTTTTCTGGTGGGAAAACCGCGCGTACCGTTTCGAGTTCGACGGAATTGCCCGACGAGAACCAACCACGGAGGGGAGGGAAGAAAAATTAAACGCGGACAAATATAATCGAGCAGAATTTCCTCGAGACGAAGGTATTCCATCGAGACGAGACGTTGTTGCGTTCGTGGGGCGTAGCGCGCGAAAGTCTGGGACAAGTCGCGGCCGGATCGATTTATTGCTTGGGGCGGAGGATCAAGGGACTTGTCATGGGGGTGATTGGAAGCTGGGTGCCTCTGATGAATAAAAAAGGAAGGCATTTATGGGTCGAGTGATTACCTTGAGCTATGAACTCGTTGTTTCTGGGATTTTACGTCTCTCTTCTGAACAATGATTAAAAGGTTCCGGGGAGGGGGGATGAAGATTATTCAAAGTATTCAATTTTCAATGGAAATTCAAATTTACATTGCCAGCCACGAGGAGGCAATCTCGACTGTGAAAACGATGAATGAACGTTTCACGTGGAAAGAGATACGTAAGTGTGTCAACGCACGGCACAATTAAAGTAGTAATAACATTTCCTGGCGGGGAGGCGGAGGCGGAAAGGAGATTTAATGCCGGTTTCCGGGCATGAAACAATCTCAGCGGCGCGGCTGGCAATGTATCAAACAGATTAGAAGATCTAAACCCGCGGCATTACGGTCCCGGAAACGGCCGGCTCGTAACGTATTTCAACGGGTTATCGTTCGCCACGGAAACACAGCCGTGCCGGCGAGATGTGCATTGTTAAACAGCGAACTCGGTAAATTCATTATAACGCGACTGGTTCGGTTGAACGGGCCGTGGAGTTGCCTTCAAGTAACGGCGGAGGAATTGATTTGACCGCTTTACACCTGGAAATCGGCCCCGCTTTCCGCAAGTTAAAAGCTTCTTTCCAGTTCGTCGAAGAGGCTCGTAAGAAAGTTGGACCGCTTAACGCGTTGCCCGTGTGTTTCTTCGGTTTTCTCCGCTTTTCAGAGTCCACTCTGGATACGGTTGAAACTTGCAGGCGAAATTTATCGAAGCGATACTTAACGTATCGCGATTACAGACGAAAACGATGGAACTCTCGCGTAACTATTTTCGTAGATTCGTTACACGACCAGATCTCTTTTCAGTTTGCGCGAACGCAGATAGGAGGGTGGAAAAATCTAGCCTCCGCGGCGTGTTCGCCGCGAAACAAGAGCGGAAACATCGGCAGACGCGGCCCCTCGGATCGGCGAGACGCGAAGCGTGAATAATTCTGTCTGCTAACCATTCATTTCGCGGCCGATATAAATTATTGCCGCGAACGCATTAATTTCCTTTGCGAATAATTAACAACGGGCCGGACAACGAAACCTTGCCGGCGATGGTCAGTCTTACCGCCGTGCAACCCCAGCGCGCTCGCGCGCGCTCGCTCGACACCTGAAATATTAATCATGACTTACACGCGGCCGAACCACGGGTATTCTCTATCTGCATTATTAAGTGGGCTCGCGCACGAGCGTAGGCCCGGTCGTTGCCGCTACGAAACGAATATGGATGGCCCACCTTCGACGGTATTGTTCTCGAGCGAGGAGAAGTTGCGTTTCTATGAAATCTATGCCACAGATCTTGTAAACTGCATACAGAGGCATCCGTGTACTATTATTTAATTGTGAACGCTCGCGAATTTATGATTGAATGGTACGCTTGACGATTGGTGATAGCGAAACTTGTGGAATTCGCAAGGGCGACTAGCATTTCTAAGCGGATAGTAACGTCGATCTTCCATTGCGTTAACAGAGGAGATAATGTAACGCGTCGAGGTATTCTTTTCGCGGTAGATTTGGCGTAACGAGGCCAGCGACCGTCATCGTCCTTGTTCCTTCGGAACATTACAGTCCGTCTGGCACTCGGGGCTGTAAAAATAACACTTCCGCCCCGTTATACCCAAGGGCATGCATAGAAACATGAAGGTTCGTTAAACACAACGTGATTTATTGGTTTTTCGCCGGGATTTCCAGGGCCCCTCGAGTGTTCTCGTTCCAGAAAACCGTTCCGTTACCTTTTTCTTCCGTGAAACGCGGTATCGACGAACTTATGACGCGAACGTTCGAATACATGCTGATGCAGCGCGAGCAAACCCCTGGCAATCGTGTTTTCGCATTTTTTCCCCAAATAAATATGTCTGCGCGGAGTAGACTCGTTCCTATCGATTTTTTTCTTTTTATCGCGCGAACTTGCGACCTCCGCGGTTTGGTTCGACCCGCCGATCGGTGCATCGAGACGAAATTTCGAATAGATCGCAAGCGCAAAAATTCCACGAACGAACGTTCGAATAACCGTGCGATTGTTCTATTATTTCAGATCAGGTTTACCAGGCGAACTTCGATATCACTGGGGCAAGTTCCGCGCGGATCGTTACAGGGACGTTAACAGGGCGCAGCAATTGCACGATGCTCGAAGGGCTATTCAGACGTCAGGACAGTAACCGGACCAGCAATGTGTACGCGATCGTAAGTATAGATTCGGCTGTAAGTGACAAACTGTCCACCGAATGATAAGGGATTGGAGATCGGCTAATATCCAAAGTTGCGCCACGATCGTGGCTCGATAGGACGCGGCTACCGATAGAGGCGAAACACCCCGCGACGGTCTAATATTTCCGAGGTACAGGAGTTATTGTGCCGTTCCACCTCGACGTGTATTCGTAACGCTGAAACACGCCCGGTATTGGAACAGTGTTCTATCTTTAATTCATATTCCTTGTACCTAGACGGCAACGCGAACGCGGCACCGCATTTGTTACTGTTATCGAAAATAGCTAACCTTTGTAGCGCCTCTGCGTGGGGCGTGTCGAGTACGTACATCGATTCGAATGCGTTCCAACGCGAGTTACATTCTCTAACCCGCGCCCCCTGTCCCTAACGAATATAAATCTCACGTAAAGTTGGGGAAGATAATTGATCAAATCAAAGTATTGCTACCGCGTTGTTCGACAAGTAGCGGAGAAATCACTTTCCGACCGTCGAAACTCGCAGAACGTTCCGAGACGACGTCGCAAACCCGCTCGCGATCGCTTCGCGTACTTAAAACGGTGGAGCAGGCGGTGGCCGCAAGTTTCACTCTTCAATCCAATCACCGCCATCGCGGCGGAAGAAAAACAACGCTGTCGAGACGGACCGAGGAGACAGGCCGCGCCATCTACCTCGACTAAATATTTTAAGCGCGCGATCCATTAGATCGGCCGGGCGTAATGGCCGGCAAAGTATTAAGTCCGTTCGACGGTGAAACAAAGTTAGCCGCGAGGGAGTTGGCGGGGTTGGGGGCTGCGGACGGATCGCGTGGTCGACGGCGAAACGACGGCCAGGCTCGAGGAAGCCCTCGTCTCGTCTCGGATTCGATCCCAGCCGCAGATGACGGGAAACTGCTAATAGGAGGCAAGTTTTAAATGCGTGTAACGTAATAACGCGTGCATTAGGCGACTACTATGGCGTCGACGGCGTCTGCGGCGGGCGACAACGATAGCTGGCCCATTCTCTGTAAGGGGTAGTTTGCCTGACAACTCGATTACACGATGCTCGGGACCGGCTGAGTGGCAACTGGTGATATATGGCGCCGCGTACACACGACGCCCACCGCCTCTCGAGTCACTTAAAATAATGAGAAACCCCGGTGTATCGGCTCTCGGCTGCGCTCCTTTCCCGCCTCTACTTTTTACCCTCTCGACGAGCGTTCTCCCGTGGTCGTACGATGCGTCCTCGTTGTTGTCGTCGCGTCAAGTCGCGAAATATCCGAGTTACTTTTTGATATTCACAGAGGAATCGAAAGGATGAAGCGAGATTCGAGGATCGTCGCGAAATTTCAACTCGTTCGCGTTTTGCGCTCGTACGACAAAGGGTGTTATGGTATGTCGAGATACGAAGAGCGTTATTTTTTTTTTTTCTTGTACAATTAACGATCTCGTAATTACGTAGTTTGGTTCGCGATAGGATGTTTCGCAATTGAAATGAATTCGTTTGAAGGGCCCTCGCAACGTTAACATTGGAGAGTGTACTTTTCGGAATTCGACGATACGCTCAGTAGCGACAATGGAGAGGCACCGATAAACTGCTCTCATAATCATAGCGAATTTAAAGGTAATTATTGCCAAATAAAACCTGAACTCATTTGTTCAACTGTTAAATTAAACGTGCGCCCTCCGAATTAACATGAATTCAACAATTCGACAAAGACTGTCAGGCAGCGGGCCGTAACGATGTAGGTACCGTTCGTAATGATATACCAACGTTATTATCCATTTTACCAAAGGGAAGAATACATTACCCGGCACAAAGGTTACACGTAATAACACGTTACTGTCAACTCTCGCGTCGATCAATAGACCGCCAAAATTCAAATCGTCGATAGCCACGTTTCCGCGTCGGCTCACCGCGGCGAGATAAAAGGGAGCCGTACATTTTCTCGCTCGAAAATATCGCTCCGTGCTCGTGCAAATATTAGTATTCATTACGAAGGTCGACGCAGAGTCGGGACCTCGCAATTTCACTCGTGATTTCGCCGAGTAATATTTACAATCCGCGTGTCGACGTGGAAACGTTTCTGTTTGATTCTGGACGAGTTTTTGGTAAATTGTACCAAGTACCAAGTCGCGGAACTTTAGAACCGCGTACTCGTCGCCAGACGTTGAATACCGCACCAGCGTACGCTCTTATTTACAGCGACCACTCGAGCGACACGGGAAAATTGACACGCGTTCCATAAAGTCCACGTTCTGCTTGAGAAAAGAAGAAGAACCGACTTTGGATCTCGACTTGACGCCTGCTGGATGAAAAATGTGATCCGACACGGGGTGCCAGAAGCGGTTGCGAACCATCCACATGCTTGCTTTCGAATCAGGCGCAGGGAGAAACGGTTTAATTACTCCTGGGCAATAATAAACCCGGGGAAACATCGTCTAGCATCACCATTTGAATGAAGGGGCAACGTTTTCCTGCCGGGGTAACCTTACCTCCGGCGTGTTTATTCTGCCGATGAGAAGCCGCATCTATGTAAAACGAGAATGATATTTACGACGGGGTCGGTATGTAGAAGCAGGAACGAGCTTTATGATCAAGCTGCGCCACGGCGGAAGGAAGGGCGGGCTCGCCACGGGAAACGGGAGATGCGTATCCAGTTCGTAATTTGTGTGTAGCCAGTAATTTCGTTCTTGCGCCGACTGTGATGCCTGTTGCTTTATAACGTCACCCTTCCCTTCGCCATCGACCGACTGTCGATCGTGATCACGAACGACTCGCGTCAATGATCGTCGACGAGCTTATCACGCGGTACGATTCGTAGCCATCTAAAACGAATCGACGATCGAGAGAAATCAGCCGTTTTTCCGTTGGTGGATTTTTGCGTTCGCAGAAGGCAGCGGCCACGTCGCGCGGCGATATTAACGGCTGGCATTATCCACCGACGCAGACGTTTTATTTCCACTTGACCGTCGATATATCCTGGCAAACTGCCTGCAAGTGCCAGCGCTTCGTAAGCTGGATTCGACGAAATCGCGCGATTCGTTCCTCGTTACAAGCAATAACAATCGTGGCTGTCAGTCGAGGGGGGTAGGCGATCGTTGACTGCCGAATGCGCAACGGTTACCCCAGGATAACGGGTCGCCATCGTTCTAGCGGTATTATATTAGCCTGCGTTGCATAAGGAAGCCGTGGCAAGAATTTCCAGGTGAATTTATCGGCGAGTTTGCACGGGTACACGTGTACGGGAGCAACGTGCTGGACCATGTTGCGGTAGCGCCTGCTGCGCGATATAGCTCGGCTGCGGGAGCCATATTGTCGCTTATGGTTGTTGCGTAAGGCTAACCCGCGCGCCGTTCATCCGCCATCCACGTCACACGAATATTAGGCCCTTTGAAGTAATTCCCTCGTACCGCTAACTAGTCGCGCGCTATGTTACACACCAGATTGCTACACGTGTCTACGCGCGAGCAGTTTGCTTGGTTTACTGTCTCGTTGCTCTCGATTCTCTGAAAATATTCTGAAAATAGCAGCTGTCTCTCGTCTCGATCGCTTCAGAGTTGCAAAAGAGATCTTTCTCAGAAAAAAACGGAAATTATTGATGTCCTCGAATTTAGCGACAACCGATACAACCACTTGGATCGAGTTAGTGTACTTTCACACCCGATGTACGATATTTCCAGATAGGTATTACAAACAAATTTCCACGTAATCTCGATCGCACGCCTCGGATAGTCGTGGAGCGTGGTGCGGAGGTGGACGCGGAGGTGGAGGCCACCGGGGATTCCCCTGGAGGTACTGTCGACAGCAGCGCCGCGAAGATGGATACACGGGACGGTCGATAAGATTTATCAGAGTTTTCTTGTTACGCGGACGGGTGCAGTCGGTCCGACAGAAATTCGATCCGGTGCATTTTAATGAACCGGCACGCCGGCGATAGAGTGATTTAAATGGATCGACCGTCTATAACACAATTATTCAAGAGATCGGCCGAGGAGAGAGGCTGCCTGTAATTTGACGTTCAAAGCGATTCCCAGACAGGTGAATTTCGATCGCGCGATCAGACGTCCTTAAATTATTCATCCCTCCTGAGAGCCACGGGCACCCCGCCGTGCCCTCGTCCCGCGGCGTCGACCGCTTCTTTCTATCGCGGTCTCGCTCCCCTTTGCAACTTCGCCCCGGCACGGACGAAAGAATAAGTGGAAACGGGGCGAGCTTTCTTCCGCCGCCGCGGCGAAACTTTTGTATTACCTTGTAACGAACGTTGGCCCCGTCTCCCGGAACTTCGCCCACCTAATCTCGTACGTTAGCGTCTTCCGCCACTCTGACCGCCGGATGTATGCCGTTAAGTTTAATCCAGAGTTAGGGACCCGTTAAGTAACCCTTTCGCGAGGAAATAGGAGCAGCGACGTCGCGAGTACAGTCGTCGATGGGAAAGAGACGATTGCGATCCCGTGTTTGTCGCGCGACACGCGCCATTTTGATTCTTCTCGAAGCGTCGCTAGAAATCCATAACTCGCGGCGCTCCGATTTCATCGCTCGGCAAAGAAATATCCTGGCAGTTTAATTCCTCGTGCGGATCATTCGCATGTATCGCGGCAGTTTTTCATAGACCCGGGACCACCGGCGGCCCATTAAAAATTTATTCTTGGCTTAACATCGTTCGCCAAGATCCGCAGGAACGTGCCTCCGCAACTCTGTGCAGTTCGCGGTAAGCCGAAAATACTCGGCGGCGAGACGGAAAGCTCGAGAATCCGCGGACTGTCTCGATTCGCTGCCGCCATCTTGAAACGGCGAACCTCGTCACGCACGTTCCACTGTTTTATATTGTAATTGAAATTTTATGCCTTGAGAAGGGCTCGCCGCGAATTAAATTCTTTAACAAGCCCCCCCTCTGTTGGTACGTTCTCTGCGTCGGTCTTTTTATACGAGCATACTAAACTTTTCATGCGTGCGCCGCCAGTATAGAAGCTCGAAAGGATTTAGGTTTGCGAGCTGCGTATGTCACTTCGGAATATATACTCGGAGCTTTCGTCGTTTAGTCCAGACTTCGTTAAACGTCTCGTCTGAATACCATCCCGGGCTACGTGTAAAATATTCGTCGAACAATTTAACTCGCACTTGAAATATTAAAAACATATCGAACGACACACCGATCATCGCGTTAAGAAGAATCCCTTCGATGTCACCCTGGGCAACGTAACGCGAGGTTACGCGCGGCAGAGTGGGGCGCGGTAATTAACGCGCGATTCCCCATTGTACCTCTATCTGACCGCATCAAATTAATAGTTCGCGGCGTCTATGCAAACACGAGGCGGAAAATCAACACTTACAATGCCGCGCGCGGGAAGCTATACATTATACCGCGCGTTATCGGCGCCGCGCGGAGGTCAATATTTTCCATAGGAAAGGCAGCGAGGCGTGATGCGGGGCACCGTGGCCCCGGTGTATGTAATGAGCTGACAATGTTACGTCCAAAGTGAACGGGGGTTGAACGACACACGGGCCAGCCCCGCGATACCGTGGACATCGGTGTATTGATGGCCGCGCGGACAGAGATTAAGAGACGCCATCTATATTGACGGGAGCGTCGAGATCTCGCTCGTAACGCGGCCCACCGTTACATGTACATACGTATATACATATACATATATATATAGCCACGCGATGCTCGACGGCCTGTTATTAAAGCCTTACTCGGGGCTCTATCCGTGGCAGGAGATCGTAAAAGGTATTTCGATCCATGATATAAGACGGTGAACACGACAATGCGGGCTTTTACGGAGCAGGCCTCCGTCGTAACAGGCCTGCCAATCGTTCGTAACGCGATCCACCACTTACACCCTCGCGGAACGTAACGGCGATACCTAATAAAATGTCGCCGGATTATTTTTCACCGAAGGACCTGCGCCAGGGAGCCTTTGAATCGACGTAGCCATTAACGCAACATAATCCTACCGGACACTGTACGTACGAGGCTCTGACGGTGAGAAAATACCTAGCTCGAGCCAGCCGTCGAAGTGCTATGGTGTCATCGATGAAGTTTCACGCTCGACGTAATCGTTCGCCTACTTACGAATCATCCAGGCGATTCGCGGCTAAATAATAAAGCAAAGACTTAAAATTACGTGGTTCGCGGTTGTTTGGCGCGGGCGCCATTCGAAACCCGTTCGCGATTGCGAAATTGATCGCGGGCACCACGATCCATGGCGCTCATCAGTTATCGTTGCCGGTGCTCTAGACCGACGCCGGGGGTTAATTAACCGCGCGATTTCAAGGCGGCGAGGCGTCTGCAGTGCGGCAATCAAGCGTGCTTCTCGACAACGATCGCCCTCTCCCGCGGCTGGCATCGAATATTTCGTGCGGTAAAACCCGGCGTCATATCGATTTCTGAATGTACGCGCGATGCACCGACTCGATTACGAGCGGATCCCCTCGCGATAATAAGACGGTTGTTCCGTGGCGTTTGGAAATTCGCGCGTCATCCCGCTCGCGACAGGAACACGGCAGGTGTACGGATTTCGACAAGTTCTACGTACACCTCGTTACGGTGGGGAAGCTCGATGCCGCGGTACCGTCCGCCATTGGGTAGCGCGCGGGTGTTCTCGCAATGTCCGTTGCGGGAGGGAAGAAGCTATAAACTAGAGGAACGGTGTAAGTCGAGTCGTTTCGCGGCCGATGCCGGGCCCTCCCTTTCGATACACTCGGTGCGCGGTTACGTGACACTGCGCCGTGGCGAATCGAGTCTGGCCGAGTCGGGGAGACCGGTCGGGTTCGAGCAAAACGAGGGGCTTGTAAAGGGAGATACGGCGGGAAGGGGGATGAGAACGGAAAGGAAATGGGAGAACAGGGATGAAAATGGGGAACGCCGATGTGGGGTCGAGGCTGAGCGGCGTATCCAAGCTGGGAGGGAGCGGTAATCGGCAGCAAGTGAATTGGAACAAATGCAGACAGACGTGAGGTGGGCTGCTGGCTCGCTTGATACCGCAACCAAGAAATATAGTATAAACCGAGCACTGGTATTAATTGAGTTCGCCCCCTTCCGTCCCTGTAACCGGCCAGCCCCCCTTTCCGTCTTCCTCCTCTATTTTATCCGGCTTCAAGACGAATCGATGAAACGTTCCGCGGTGGCGAAACGGGAAGTCGAGTGCTGCGGAACCGCGCGATCAAGGCGAACCGAGGTGACCGGAGTCACGTTTCACGTGCTTCGCGGCGATGGGACTGGCGAGAGACTAAGGTGTGCCATGGGTGCCGCTTACGCGTCGCCGTTCATTCATAGGGGATGACTGTGAACTGTGCAGGACGAATGAGACTTCACTCGCGTTTATCCCTCGATCGTGGCCCGTCGCACAAGCTACTTCTATAAGTCTACCTAATTAATTTCGATCTTGTTATCGAAATACGCGAACGCCTGGCAAAAGTTACGAAGAAAGCATGCGAATCCACGATTCGTCGATGCGCAACGATATTACCGCCGCATTCACAGCGTACAGGACGCGGATCGTCCAGCGGGGGTGGCAGGGTACGAGTTTGTAGATTTAATCGAGATAACCGGTCGCGTCCGGGGTCAAATAATGGTCATGCAACCGGAAGCGGCGATATTAAACTATTATTTGCGTAAGTAGTAATCCAAATAAGCTGTCAATGATAATGCAGTTATGCGGTGCGTGATATTTATACGGCAGACCGCGAACGTGTCGCGCAATCGATACGCGCCGTACAAACGAATCGCGACGGAGGCGACGGTGGGCATTACGCGTGCATATACGCGAGTGCGCGCACCGTCAACGGGGACGTCGCTTTTAATTCTTCGCTCGAAACGTTCAAGCTTCGCCTCTTCGACGGGCGGTACCACTCGCACCCCCGTCGAACATCATTTTTAAGGGCTCGCGTACTCGGACAGAGTCCGTGGCGCGGCGCTGCGAGCGGTCCGCAATCCGGATTTCGCCTCCGAACTTAATATCCGGCCACGCTCGTAGACGACGCGAGGAAGTAAAACTAATTTCGTAAATCCTTTAATCTACGCGTTTGCCGGGGAGTCGAAGGAAGATTATAGAAGGGGGAAGAGCAGAGAGTGAGAGAGAGAGGTGGAGCGGTTGCCGTACCGAATGGTCGAGAGCCGTGGTCCGCGCCAGTTTGATGGAATATGATGAACGAGCCACCCTGAACTTTATTATTGGCGGCGGATCCCGAGTCGAAGGAAACAAAAAAGTTGCCGTCAGCCAACCACCGTGTATCGTTCAGCTCGCGTCCAGCGAGCGGGGCCTCTCTTTCCTCGACAGGCCATTACTCGATGATCGCGGGTGTTCGCGCTGCTGCGCCCACCCTCTCGATCTTCCATCGCTCGCCCCCGCCGCGCAGTCGATTTAATTGTTGCAATTGGAAGTTCATAGGTTGCTCATTAAGTCGCTCGTTAAAGTTCGTTTGAATCCAGCCGGAAGAATGGCCGAACGAAGGGTCATCCAATCAGGGCTGCGCCTTAGAAGTCGAATCGTTACGTTAATTTCTTTTGTCTAGGCAGCGGCTGGGCTCGACGAGTCGCGAATCGGGCTTCCGCTTAACGAAGACGACGGGTCGCGAGTTCTTCCTTCGCGTCGTATTTCGACACTTGTTTATCGTTATCGACGCGTTCGATTCTGTGGTAATTATTCGACGCGATGGTCCTGTGACTTCGTTCAGGTTGGATCCTTCTCTACTCGAGGTACGCATTGACAAAATCAATCGAGAATGCCAAACGCTCGCCCCACCGCGGCGAAGAAAATTGCTATTCAATAACAGATAAAATCAATCACTACGACGGTAATACTTTCGCCTGCTGCCGCCCTCGAAATCCGCTGTCCCGTGGCCCCTCAATAAATTACCAATTCCCTCCCAATATGTTCCATGGGAACTCCCATCAAACACCGTTCCTTCCCCAAACGTTGGGTAGCCGCGCGCGCGATACCGACCGCCTACGCCCGCGGAACTTTTACCCGGTACGTCCGGCGCAAGGCTTTCGATCAAGACATCAAACATCAATTATATCATCACTCACTTCCATACTGCTGCGCCAGGAGGGAGGCGAAAACCTGTACAGGACTGCGGGAGCCTCTGCCAGTGGATGAAACGGACGCGGGGCCGACGGCGTGACGGGAGTTCTCTTCGTCGTCGCTGCTCGACTGGGCACTGGGCCCGTAACCGCGCCTCTCTCGCCATTCCAGGGACCGTTGACGGCGCAGCCCACGGCCCCCGTTTCCGTGACCGCGGCCGAGCGTGCCCTCGCCGTCCATCACTGCAGCATCTGCAAGTATACACGGAAATTGCTATCAAAATCATATTAAAATCAAAGTTTTATGATTGCTTGAACGATCGGAGTTTGAGCGATGTTCGCATACATTTGGATATTTGAAGGAATAGAGCTGTTTGCAGTTATTTTGACAGGATTAATTGTTTTAATCGACACACCAATGCTCATATCGCGTGAGCGTGCCGCGTTCTTCGATTAAGAGCGTCCAATTTTGCTGGTCGTCGGCAACATTTAATTACTCGGGTCATCTGATCCGCGCGGAGAACAGGGTTCCCCAAAGATCGATAGCATCTTGAATGTGTACGGGATCGGATAATTGAGTGGTGGATACCTCTCGAAATTCCCATGGAGACGTCCTCGCAGCAGCGAGTAGCTCTCCCTTGATTACAGGGACAGCTGATTGATGCTTCGGGGTACGATCCGAGCAGGCTGATCGACCACCTTAAGATCACTCGCTGCTCCTTGGACTATGAAATTTCGGTTTCGAATCGCCACCGCAAGCGCGACGGATTCTACGGGCTTTCCGCTCCCGGACTTCCGTTCAAGGATTCGCTCGCGGCCACTGTACACCGATGCCTCGACTACGTAACCCCTTCGTCGAGCTTCGAGCAGAATTCGCGAGCGATATTTAAATCGTTTAAAACGAGAGTAGAAATTTCCAGTCGTCTACGATCGTTTGGTGCACCGAGTATTGTATCGAGTCGTGCGCGCGTTACATTCGTCGTTATCCAATTACACCCGCTAGCGGTTCCGCACACTCGTGGGCAATTACAACAGGTAGACCAACCTAGCGGGCCAAGGAGGCGCGGGAAAATTCCGCGTTACAACCGTTGCCCGTAGATTTTTACACGGCCTAGAAACCATCGACGGCCGCGTTCGTTTCAATTTCAAACGCTCGAGGCCGGCATCTCTATGGAAGAGCAAATAAATATTCAGGTACCGGGAAACGTTGGAAACCACTTGAACCACGTCGATTTCAGCGGCGCACGGGAGGATGGGCGAACGAGAGGCAGCGGGCGGGAGAACGAGCCGACCTCGAAATTAAGAGCAACTAAAAATTCCCGTTCGTCGAAAGTTTATCAGGGAAAAAAAGAAGAGAGCAGGAGGGGGGAGGAAAAAAAAAAAAAATACCCGAACGCGATACTAGTTCCACGGCACACTCTGCTGCTCGTTTCGCATCGCTCGACCGTTCTCCAGCGAAATTGACATTGCTCGAATGTCTACGCGCGCTGGTTATTTAAAAAGATCAGCGAGTATCGAATTCGCGGCATTTTTCGCGTGCATCGAAGGTATAGTTCGAGGTATCGCGCACCCCCTCGTAGCTCAAATATATTCGAATCGCGGGGGTGGCGAGCCACCCTCTGGAGAACGCTCGCCCTTGTGCATCACCGGCCAGCAGCACTCGTAGCCACTTTTCTCACTTGCCTGAATGCCAGGCTAACAGGTCGCATCCTCGACAGACGAGGGTGCTTTACGATGTTTTGTTTCGCCGACCCTTCAGACCACGGCCTCCTTCGCTCGCGTGCAAACGCGCCCGGAACGCGGCGGACTTGTCAAACCGTAAGTGAATCGGAAAACTCGGCGGCGAGTTAACGAACGGAGCCAGCCAGCCCCATCGCGAGGGAGGTGTGCTCGCAGGGCGTCGCTGAGATTTCGGGAGGACTTGAAATTGCCTCACTCGAGGCGAGGCGCGGTCATTGTTGCGGTATCGGACGGAATCCGATGCCTGTTGACTTTGGAGGAGGGTAGCTCTCTCTCTCTCTCTCGTTGGAAATCGGTAAATTGCTCGGATATTACCTGAAAGCGTTTTCTCGAGACTTGTCAACCGGGAACCGCCGTAGAATGGCCCAGAATAAACTTCAATTTGCCAGGATCGAACGATTTTTATATAAACAAACGGAGCTACTCTCCTCCGAGGGGTTTCAGCGCGCGGCGAAATACCTGCGCTCTTGGAACTGTTTTCGTTCATAAAAGTACACGACCCGGCATTCTGCATGACGTTATAAATAAGGCTTTTATAGCGCGTCATTTACGATCGCCAGCCTTCCATTGTTCGTTTCGCGTATTAAGAACAGCGACCGCCCTTTTAATAGAATACTCCCACGAGGTGCCGTAAACGCGGACTACTCAACCATAGGGTACTCTTATTGCTATAACTTATAACACGTGGCATTAACGGCCGATAATATGACAGTCTTGTACGGTATAAAAAGTTTTACGCGAAAGCCTGTCGCGAAGTCACCGCCTACGTATTCTTCCACGATGTTGAGACACGTACGTTCCTTTCTGTATACACGAAAGGAAAAAAAAAGAGAAGAAGGAAGCGGGTCATTCGTTCTTTTATGAATAGCCTCGCGTAATGTTCCCTTTAACTACTTCTCCATTCTTAGACGGAATATTTCTTCGCGAAGAGATTTCCTTCTAAGAGCGTCCGTTTGATAGATCTCCCGTTTATGGCCGCCATTTTGGTACACTGCAATGAAACACGGTTCTCCAGCAATAATCTCTCTACGTTTACTATGTTTTGACACGACGTTGCACCGATTCTTTCGCGATCTAAATTCGTCCAAGGATGGTAATTATCAGAAGATGAAAGGTCGACGATGATGGAGGTGGAGAAAGTATCGGGGAAACTTTCACGTTTCAGTTAGATCGTTGTCGCGGGGAATCCGGACAACTTCTTGGCAATAATATACACGTGTGACCCCCCGTCCCCGCAATAAGGCCAACTTTTTTCCTAATGTCGCGGCCTCTTGACGTCGGATGTGTCCAACGTGTCTCCCATCCCAAGACTCTCCGTCTCCCCGCGTTCAATTACGATTCCCGAGTTTCGCTCGTGCGTGAAATATGACGCCGTTGCCTCGTCGGGAAAACAACGCCGCGATGACTCTAATTTCCTGGACAAAAGTGGTACCCGGCCACCCGGGATTGTTTCAGTCGTCCGGCGTCCACGGCGATTTATTAACCGATCTAAAACTTACGACCGCCGCTGGCCGCTTCGCGTGCTCGGGATCTTGAGAAATTTATCGGCATAAAAACCCGGGAAGATTTTATTTCGACTCGAGCGAACGAATTGGATCGAATCGCAGAGAGCGCTATTAAATACGTATCGATATAACGTTTATTAGAACGGTACGAGTATTAAGCAGTAGATCATTCGTATTTGCGGGTGGCTACGTGCGCGGCGGTGAAATAAATTAATTTCAAGTACCGGTAAATGGCAGTTAACGTTGCGTGTGTCACCGTTTCTTAAACTATGGATCGCGATTCCGAATGAGGTCGTAAAGCGATATGTCGTGGTCGCATTGAAACGTGACTTTCTTTCGCTAACAAATCCTGCTACAACTACATACATTGCTTGCCAGAGGAATAAACAATTTATGGAGAAATATGTATTTTTATATCTCTAGCTTTACTTTTAAATCCAGTATCGCGTAGCACTCTCGATGATAGAACGGGGTCGTGACGAAGGAGAACCTCGAAGAAGCGCTTCAGTGTACGTGTAGCAATGAACCGCACGAAGCATTAACCCGAGAGCTATTAAAAAATAGAATAGCTATTGCCGTCTAGCCTGGCGGTGCTCGTTCGTTTCGTGATTGAAACCACTAGCCGAACCGAGCCACCGTTACCCAGACCAGCAGCCAGCCCAGGAATTCCGTAATCGAATTCAAAGAACATCGACCGAAGTTCCTTCGTGGCGATAACGCGGAACAGCTTTCCAGGAACGGCGAAAGAACGGGCGCAAGTTAAGCGGTCACCGAATTCCGCCACGCTCTTCGCCCTCGGAGCATAAATCAGTCTGGGGTTGCGCGAGCGTCCGTGGTTAGTGTCGCGCGCGCGCGCGCGCAGGCATCGCGGTGTTAAAAAGCCCAGCGAGTCGTGGACAAGGCTGAGAACGTATGCGCGCACACGTAAAACCGCGAGAGACGTCGGAGATCGTAATGCCACCGCCTACGCTCGAGGGATATAGTGGCACTCCGACTTTCAGGCCACGAATTCAGTCTTAGAGGTAGAGAGAGCGCCGCCATAAAGGATCTTAAGAGTTTCCTCGTGTTCAAGCGAATTGACCGGGATTTGCATGCCGCTCCGGCTCGCTCGTCGCGGGCATTCCGCGCGAAATGTCGCCGCGACTTTTTAAACGGCGCGTAATGAACGCGACAGCCGGGCGACATTGTTCGGTCCGCGTCGAGCTGGACGACGATAAGAAGGACATCTGAATGCATGGAGCACAGGCCGTGGCACTGGCTGGATATGCTCCGTGAGACCGTCACCGAGAGTTTTGCATATTCATCGTGGATCCCTGACGCTCGTCAACACCGTGGCCCCGCGCTTTGGATCTTAAACGCTCAGACACCCGCGCAGGCTAATTATGTCTGTCTGTAATCTCGTCGATGGAGCCCTCCGCGTCGTTCGATGAGCCGGTGCCTCGTGAAAATTTGAATAACCGCTAATTACGTGTCTCGGATGGTTTCGAGACGCCTCGCGTATTACGCGGCCCATTAAATTCGCTTTGAACGCGACGCGGCCGGATCGGTATCGCGTCGCGTCTCGCCGCCATTGCGCGCTGGCACAGAAAATGGCGGCCGCCCTGCGGAGCGTTTCGTTGAGCGAGAATCGGTGTACCGGCTGGGCTGATCGAGCGAGACGCGGCTCGATGGGCCACTTCATCAATCTCCGTGCTCGAACCTTCTCATCGGGATACGTATCAAATTTCGGAGCGTAAATCGACGCGTTCCTGCCGCTCTCGTAGCCGGGGATGGAATGCGATAGATCGCGATGCAGGTTGTTGCGGTGAATGCGTCTTCGATGGTGGCTCGAAGTTTGCTGATCTACTCGAAGGTAATGCGTTGCGTTCGACGGGTGGGGTGAAATGATGCGTGAGCGATGTTGCTTGGATAGGAAGTTTCAGGCATAGAAACGATATTGCCGCGGTAAATTCATAGTGTAACGTTCCCCTCGATCGTTCTCCATTTCACATCTCAGCGGGAGCAACAAGAAAACCTACATCCAAAACTATCACCAGCCATTTCCACGGGTAGTATTTGGTTTCTTAACCATTTCAACCACCACCCTCCACGCGATCGCGTCACGAAGTCTCGTCGAACGAACGATTCACTGGGCCCAGCGTCGATCGACGAATCGACCCCTCGACCCCTGAGAAGAAATCGAGCGGCGGATTTCGCGAGGATCGACCCACCTGGCCCAGGAGACGGCGTAAAATTACACGAGGCGCGGGACAGGCGGTATTTTGCGGCGCAGAATGTCAATTAAACGGCGTGGCCGATTAACCATAACCGAAACCTCGACAAAGGCCAGAGCCGTGCACCGTTTCGCACTCCGGTGGGTTCATCACGCGATAATTTATATGGTAATTCCAGGGACGTAATAAGTCCCCCTTGGCAAACTCTGGCTGCCGCCACACACGAGCCGAGCGTTCTACTACCGCTGGCCCCCGGACGGTTCCATCGGGAGAGGACGGGCTGCCATGTACACATCATTACTAAAAGCGGTCATCGATTCATCGAGCCACGGCCAGCGACGCCCGCTCGTCGTCTCCTCGCTCGATCCTCTGCTCTCTTGTAGGCGCGTACACGCGTCTCTGTGCCGCGATCACGACCTCTGACGTACGTGTACGTACACGCGGTGCATGTAGGTAGGGCGCGAGGGTGCGGCCGCATGCGAGAGGCCATTGTCGAATTTTCCCACCAGCTACGGCTCTACGTGTTGGATTTAATTAACACCATCTCGTTAACTTTCGTTACGGGTCGCCGTGTTCCGATCGGATCGCCGGGCAAAGATGAATTTAAATATAGAGCCCTTTGCCACCGTGATTACCTCTGGCTCTGCAGACTCGTTAGGCTATCGTACGTAGGCTTGCAGTTCATTTTCCGTGGCTCTTCTCCTCTTTTTTTCTCTCCCTCTTGTTTCCTTCCTTTTTTTATCGGCTTCGACGTCGTCGGTGGTGCCTCTGTGGCGCTTCGTTCGACGCATTTTGGGATCGTGGCTTTTGCGGAAGTCTTGCTTGGACAAAGAGATCGTTGCTGATGTACAATTGTAGCGTCGTAGTATTCGTTGGTACGATAGATGGTATGGAGTCGCGAGAATTTTGTTAACACTTGCCACGTACGGTCGGTTATCGTTTAAGTGGAACAGCATGTGGGAGTAAATGAAGATGCGGATACCGATCTCGTTCTTAGATTTATGTTACCCGTTTAATTGCGCGAATCTTGATACGTACGCGGGGCATTTCGTGCAATATTATCGAGCTTCCGCTGCAGCTTGCATATTTTAAATAATTTCAGTGCTCCCGGACAAGGAACTCGGCTGTTCTTCTGTTATTAAAAGCGCGCGTAGGAATTTCATAACGATTTTATTATTTAACATTTTTAAACAAATTCCGAGATTCGATTCCAGCGGACGTTTCGCTGGCGCTGGATGGCCAGTAATTGAAATTCTTCGACGAGACGATTACCAACGGGCACGTGAAATGTATTCGAAAAAGTGAGCGCGCACGGTTACGATGTCGATTCACGCGAATCAGAGGGTGGATATTAAAAGCAACGATAATCGATGAGGATGGATGAGGTTATAACGTAACGGCGGAACGATTTACTCGTAAATTTTGTTTGTACACGGGAAATACACGGGCGTTGTGTCACTTTCAAACGAATCGAGTGCTTCAACTTCGTTACGGATCATCAGAAATTTGTTATAACCGTGCGACAGTTATTGTGACTGAAATAAAAAAAAAAAAAAGAAATAAAGAAAGAAACGAGGAAAAAGGATAAAGCGCGGTATTAATAAGAGAAGCGAAAGGGAATACAAAATTTCCATCGCACTCGCGTGAATATATATAGGATCATTCGCGCGATTGTTAGCAGAGCGTAATTCAGTTTTGACCACGCGAGAACGACAAAGAAGAATGTTGTATGGTTTCATGAATTTTAATTTCCCATGACTCGATTATTTCCCGGAAAATCACTGACACCACCCGTGTTTTTAATTAAACGTCCTGGCATACGCGGTGTTGCACGCTCTCGATTTAATAGGTTATTATTATCATTGTACGTGGGAAATACTTTGTCCGGCAAAGTAATTGAAAAGCGAATTATCCATCGGATTACTTTGACTACTGCTTCTCCCGCGTCTGTTTCGGAATCTTTGATATTTTCCAAGGAAAATCTTTCGCGAAAGAGTTGTTTTCACACAATAAACGCGTGGTGTAACGCAATAATTTGATAAAACGGCACTTCGTTTTGTTCCAATAACAACGCGATGAATTTTTCATAAACGCGCACGGATACGTGGCAAACAAAAACGTTACATAGAAACCTCAATTTTTAATTTTCATTACTGTACACAATTGTTGGAAAAATTGATGAAAAAGTGCCGGTGGACGAAGAAATAGCATCGTAGGATCCATCGTAGCTTCGAGAGCCGTGTTTAAGCCAGGCGAGTCGATGGAACGAAAACAAACCGAGCGGAGAAAAGGGGAAATTACCGCTTAATTGATTACAAGGGAGAATTTCCACATTCGTCTGCTCGCGGGGGTCAAAGCACCGGCCGTTTGAAGGCAAACGGAGCCATTGCTGGATCCTTCGAAAGACTCTCGTTTGAGATCAGGAAAGAGAGGACGTGGTTCTGACTGCAGTGATTGCAAACTCGATTGTCAGCGTCTACTTCTGGCTTTGTGACTATTCTGGCCCACCTGATGAGATTCGCAATTGGCTGCGCAGAAGGATACGTGAATGTTGGAATATTTAAAAAACTTCACGTTACCCGCAAACGGAGGTGGCAAGTTCCACCGCTATTCTTGCTCTCCTCTCTCTTAAGTTTACATTATAACCGCTGCAACTTTTCCAAGTAACGCAACTCGTAATTTCGAATGAATTACCAAAGAATAACTAAAAATTTTTATAATACTGCCACAAGCGTGATGCTGGTTCGCGTGACTCGAAAGTAGCGAATCTATCGTGAAAGAGTGAAACGTTTTCACGCTCGATAATAATGATCAGAATCGTTCGTTCGTTAAAGGAGAAGGTTTGGAGAGTTCATCGGGGTTCGATCGATCGAGCGAACCCAGGGAGCCGCGTCGACATCGATCCGAAGAAAGAGGGCTTTTAATTTCATGGCGCGAACGGTGACGCCGCTATTGAATCGGTTTCTCCTCGCTTTACAGCTACGAGCTTCATGAACATTTTCACCGATGTTTTCTCCAATAAAGGAAAACGATACCTCGACCTCTTATCGGGTCCCCCAATTTGGTCAGTAATCCCGAGGAATGCAATAAATTCTCCGGGACTCTGTCAACCGGTAAATGCCACGGATGCGCGCGCGGTATTCCGTGGTTCGTTATTTATCGTGCAACGTAGCTTACAATTAGTTTCACTCTTGATCCTGATTTCGGTCGAGCGCGCGGCAAAAAATTCTCGCTTCGATGATATTTTATCGACGTCCCATTTCATATTCATACCCTCCCCGCCGGCCATTACGTATGTATCACGCGTATGAAACATTTCAAATCTTTCTAAATAAAACGCGTGTCGCGCGTTTTAATTGGAGGCGGAAAGCAATTATTTCGCGCGACGAGATTGGTTAAATTAAATTCTAGTTAATTAGACGCGATGAAATACGAGGAAGGATACGAGAGATCGATTGTTCGGGAGGCGATGTGGAAATAAAACGCGTGCAAATGTAACGAGGAGCGGTGAACAGTAAAAATGATCCTGAGAAAATGAATATTCGCGTGCGAGCAATTTTAGAAACCTATCGCGTTCGACTAAATCTGTACGTAACTCTCTCTCTCTTTCTCTCTCTCTCTCCCTCTGTACTTTCAAACGCGCTGTTACAGATGCAAAGCCAGACCGAAGGGATCGGTTTCCAAACAGACGATCGGTTCGATCACGTCGCAAGGAAGCCCCCGGATACATTATGGGGGGTTCGAACGTCCCAGCTGTTGGTGGTGTATCACGGCTGCGGTAATCTACGAGGCAGTTTCGTCTTCATTTGCCAAATGGTCGGTAAATCCGCGCGTCACCCACCGCTATTGTCAAGGGGTGAGGCAGTTCAGCGTCGCGTTACTGCGAAACTTAACTGCGATGTAAACTCACTTCGGCCGCCAGATCAACGTTTCCAACTAACACCGAGCCGCCACGGGCGTTCAGCGATTCGCCCATCCGGATTACGTGCCCGCCGCCCTTGATCTGTTCCTGGTCACTTCCGGCCAAGGCGGATTTGTTTTACGCGAACGCTCGTCGTTCGAGGACGCGGATTCGTGTTTCACTCGAGTTCCTCAGCTTCGCTTGGGAACGGTTTTTGCTGGAAGTTCCAGATCGAACGGGTTGCGTCGTAAATTTCAGTGTTCAAGTTTAGGCTGCATCGCGGATTTATCGATGAAACTTCTTTCGCAATTTTTTACGATCGCTGGTTTTTGGAATTCTTCTCAACTTCAGATAGTCGTTGCAGACACGCGCGAATACATTTGGGAAGCTCGTCTGTTGTGGTATTAATTAATTAGCCAACTTCGGATGGGATTTGTAGAACTATGTATACACGTACGCGTTGATATCGAATCGTATATTATGGTAGCGTATAGAGCGGCTCGTGAGATATGCATGCAGCATGTCTTGGGAATAGAACCGTTTGTATTCGATAATTAAGTACGTAGTTGGGCTACAGAGGTTGAATGTAAACGTCAAGTTTGTTGTCGGGCAATACTCGTCATTATTTGACAGTTACCAACTATCGAAGTTCTACATTATATTGGGCAACAATGGAGACTCAATGGATACTTCAAATGTTTGCATATTAGATTGAATCGAGCACTCAGGAATTATGTAGTTGGGTACACACTGGGAAATTATTATGATCGTCAACATATTTATTCAGAATAATTAGGTGGAACAATCCAAAGTTACGTATATTCGCATATTTTAACGTAGAATGTTTGATATTCTCAACTTCCGTTGAAAAACCTTCGTGCTTCCCTTTGACACTAATTACTGTAAAATGTTTTACAGAAACAGATTTTCTTTTATACGAAAGCAGAGTTATTCGATTGTTAGATGATCGAGTCGTACAACTTCTATCATAATTTGTTCGTATAATACAGGTTCCATCGTTTGCCACAAACGTGAACGATAAGAAGGGGAGAAATTCTAAACGCGCCTTTGTGCGAAAGAATCTATATACTTTTATGAGAAACCGCAGTTTCGTATGCGCGTCCCTGTCCGCGCGGGCATGAAAAACGAGCGAGATCAGTCAGCTGTAAGGAAAACCAGCGGAAAAGTAACTTTCGCCGAACACGTCCGCGCGTTCCTCGTCGCTGGAACGAACTTAAACGTACATTCCACAGTGCTTTACCACTAATTCAACGTAATTACGTTATACACTCTGATACCAGCTTAAAAGATCAAAGTGTCGCGCACCCTACATCGCGACGTTTAAACCCACACGTACCCTTGATGAATTTTTTTCATCAGCAAAGAGCCATCGGGCTCGAGTAATTTAAACTTCAAGAAGCTTCGTGCGCCGGGGACCGGAAGTGCTCGTTACAGGGCGAGAACCAACGGCGACAGTGGCGAGAAAGCGGCTGAAAGCTGGCTCCGCGGGTACGGAATAGGAAAATAAATCGCTCGGACGAAAAAGGAAAGGAAATAAAAAAAAAAAAATGAAGCACTCGGTCAACGGTCGCGAAGAGGAGGCACGAGTAGCCGCGAGCTACGAAAAGGTCTCGAGGAGCCTGTTTCACGATTTACATAAGCCCCCGCCCCCCTCTATTCGCGAAAGGATGAAATGTTTAATTAAAAGATCTCTTTCTTCGATCCCTCTGACGAACTACCAGGGCTGTCGTTAATTCTTGCCGAGGAAAAGAAAATGGAACGAGGGCAAGCTTCGCCAAGGGTTGGACGAGAGAACGCTTGGTGAATGGATTCGGGGATTAATAAATCGAGATGGTGCGCGTGGAGTCTGTTAAACGAATAAAACGGTCGAACTCTCTCGTCTTTATTAACCGCACGGCCACGAAGACTTCGAGGCCCGAAATCAAACGTCGCCGAATTACCCGTCGGACTACAGCGCGACTAATCCGTGGGAGCTATTACCGCCTAGAAAGGAGACCCGTAACGATGCTCGTTCCCCAAGACGCGCAAAAACGACGGACCGGCGACCGCCTCTTCCGGATCGTATATAATTCCAGGCCGTTCCGTGTCCCCGTGCTGAGAAAAAGCACCCTCTCGCTTCTCTAACGACGGTCCGCGGCGCAATTGGCGAAAAGTAGGAAGCGTTGTCCCGCGATATAAAGCCTCGCGATGCTTCCACCGCTCAGTCCTGCCGTTCTCCCCGACGCGAAGAATGCAAAGCGGAACGAGCGTTAAGTAAAGGTCCCATCCGCCGCCATCCGGCGCGACGTTTTACGCCCTGCGCGCCCTGGAGCAAAGCCTCTTACGCGCAAGTAAATTGTAAGTCCCTTATAGCCGACTGGTCAACGGCGTAAGCACTTTCGGCTCGCGTCCCGGGGAAAAACAGCTCGGGCCACGACCTAAGGAGATTAGAGTCGTTATTGCGCCCGCGTGCGGGGGGGACGAAAGCTGCAGACGTTCCGCGGCGGAAAACTCGCGAGGACGCGTCTCGTTCGCCCTCGAGGGTAGCCGCGGAAGACCGCGAAAGTGACGGGGACAAAGGGCGTTCAAAGGAGTCCGCCTGGCAGCTACGCGTTACGCGCGGACAAAGCCGCGAGACGACTGTAATTTACACGGGGCTGCGATTAACAAAATTGTTGGCTCTTCGAAATCGTTCTACGCTTTCCATTTCGCTTTGATTCGACGCTGAACGTGCCTCGCGAGGGATGAACGAGAGGATAGAGGAATTACACGGTTCGCTTTCGTTCAGCTGAATCGAGGGAGCAGAGCGATCATTATATGTCAGATTTTGCTCGAATATATCAATTGATGTGTGATATAATAGAAGATGAATGAATATACTTACAGTGACACGTCAGACTGGTGGTCAGAATCTGTTTATTAGCGTCCGCGTGCTCGGCAGAGCTGAAACCCAAGAGAACAGACTCTTTAGTACTCCGCAAAGCAGCTGCCGATCTCGTTGGTAACGCTCATCCATCGTTACTTCGATCAGATGGATTTAGCGCGTAGAAAAAAAAAAAATGTTCATCGGTTGCTAAAACAGACCATCTCGCGGCATGATTATTTCAGCCAGGCGGAAATAATTAATCGTCGCATAAAATGTATCGGTGGAACTGGGATCCAAAGTTGGCGCACGCACGGGCCCATCCGACGAGCCGGTGTTCGTTAAATATATATTCTCGCTTAATAAATTTACGAACGGTATCGCGGTCCGGATATCCAGCCAGCGTATCTGGCCGCGCTTACCGGCAGCTCTCTGTTGGCGCTCCGGTTAATGAAGAATTAAAGTCGTTTCTATTACGGAACAGGGCTGAAACGATACACCAGGCCGAGAGCCGCGGCTGGAGACCGCGCGGATTCCGAGGATCCGCGGGCGGTGCATGTTTGATGCCGGAAGTGCTTCGAGGCCCGGGCCTACCCATCCTCCCTCGCTGCGGTTTCCGCAACCTCCGTAGGGTCATTAGCCAACCATTCATTATGCAAGTGCGAGGTAGTATTGCGTCAATATGGGGGGGTGATGGTGGAGTGTACGTGGTGGGAGAGGGGGCGAGGCTGGGCGGCAGATTGTTGGCCCAATCGATAACAATACGCCGTGTTTACCGGCCGGATAATCAACAAACGCGGCTTCTGCTAGCTCGCCTACCTTCGAAGACCAAGCAAGTGGGAATCGTGTTTGAACGATCTGTCTCGTTTCGAATGATATTGGCCCGCGGAAGTGTCGCCGCCTGGCCTTCGTGTCCTGGTCCTCCCGCGTCTCCGTGTACTCGTCACCGTCTCCCTCGATGCTGTCTCTGCCTATTTGCGAGGTGCTACCGCGGATTTCAATGCCACTCAGGATGTTTCTCAATGGCGGCTCGCCATTGATCTCGATGGCATCCGGGGGAAGAAAAATGGTGCTCGATCGATGGCTGGGGTGATGCGTGTCTGTGAGAATCGTGGCCAGGTCGAATGATGGCGCGAGAACGACGCGGCTTGTGGACGGGTTGCGATTATCGACGAAGTACAAATTTCGAATAATTTAAATGGACTTCGATCTATGCACCTCTGCGTCCCGTTCTGACTAATCGATCCCTCCTCCAGATACAGATATCCCAGTAAACGTATATCCGACGCTACACCCTTGATATCACCCAGATTTCTCTGTATCACCTGATACCGTCCCACAAACTTTAGTCACGCAACAATAACGTTCGCTAATCCACCCTATAATTCCTGCCACCACTCGTTTCGTTCTTTCCCATCGAAACAAGGGGTTACACAACCTACAAGGGTGTGTTCAAGTGAACACTCGAGGATTCGCTCGGACCGGGTACCATTTTATTCGCATGCACACTGAGAGGCTCGCCCAACCGATCGCACGCTCGCTTGTCAGCGTGGACATCGCTCGTTGAGTCACTCGAGCTGGTTGCAGCCCCGCCTTAATCCTCTGTAACCAGCAGTTTGCTTCCTTATCGAAAGGGAAGACTGACAGCTGACCGAGGTTTCTTCTATCCGATACTCGCGAGTAGGTTCCACCCAGCGTGACAGATTAACGACGTAATAATACGACAGTAGCGGGGATGTTCGGTGGCATGCAGCGTCGCAGAGAGGGTCAACTATTCCAGATGGACCGCGTTAGGTAATCCCGGGTGCCGGGCCACCGGTCAAGCAGCCGGAATTCGATATTCGGCGCGTCGTCGGGCGCGACAGACAGCCCGGAAGTATGAAACACGAAGATGAAAGGAGGAGGGGAAGGAGGCGACCCGGGCGATATTCCGAAACGGGAGGCGACTCGGAAAGAGCAAGGGTTGGAGAAAGGGTGGCGAAAGGGCGGAGAAAACGGTAGAGGCGAGGGTAGACGACGGAGAGGGTGGCCGCGCGTGAGAGAAAGACGGGGACCACCGCTGGACCCTTTGATCTAAGTTTCTGGGAATGCAGGCCGAAGGGACAGCGTGCGTAGCTGCCAAGGAAGTTGCCGTTAATTTGCTTAGTTGAATTAGATTGTGAATTTTGCACCGCAGTGTTTGAGCCATCGTTGGGTGTCTGCCACCTTGGCCACCCTTCGCCGCCCCTCTCGTCGACCTTATAATTACTGTTCTATCTCCAGGGAGAAGTTTGCCAATTCGTTGCCGCGACAGAAATCCGCGCTTTGATCCGCCGTGAAGCGGGCGCGCGTCCTCCGCCGCCCCTCGACAGGCCTGCCGACGAAGACACTCTTCGCGAAGAGCATCCATCCCGCGGCGCGATTATACCGGCGTGATTTCCGTCGCTTTGACCCGGACGCTAAGCGGAACAGATGATCGCGGGGCGAAGACGCTGTACAGCCGGGAATAAAATTAATCTGACATCAATGGGACATGGGTGTACCCGGTTCTCCAGGGTTCAGGGTGGGATAGCACAGACAGCCTTGGATTATTTCGGGTTTAATAGTTGGAAATAAGTACAGAGCTCTCTCTCTCTCTCTCTCTCTCTATTAGAGGGAGGAAAGAATGAGAGGCGTTTGGGTGGCTCGCGATGTTGTCGTTCCGTTTGATGTCGCGTCGGGGGTGGGCTAATGAGATCTCTTTTTACCGTTGATACTCTTGCCAGCCTGTTTAAGTGGAGTCGGTAAAAGGGGGCGAAGTGTGTAAGAGATGGTTCGGAAGAACAGCCTCTTGGAGTGTTACGATAAATGCGATGATAAAAACAGTACTCTCTGTACAGTGGAAATGCATCCCCGTGCTTCAACCGCATTTCGAACCGCGATTCGTTGCAACGCAAATCTCCCGTTCGACTCCCACTTCTCGTCTCAAATGAGATAAAGAAAGACGAGAGAGGGGGGAGGGGGGCGTAAGAACGGAACCAGGAATAAAAAGAGAAAAACGAAAGGAGAGGAAGATCGTCGAACCCGTCGACCCAAATTCGATCATCGTCGAATTCCTGACGGCGCGCGGTCTTCGTGATTCGCGTGCGGATTGCGATACGGGCAGACGCACAGCCCCGACTGCATCGGATGGGCGGAAGAGAGACAGGTGGCCAAGGGGGTTGGGGCTGGTAAACGTGTGTATACGTGTACGCGGTATCGTGCAGGAGGCGCACGCACGGCGTGCAGTCGTCGGATATAATCCCGTGGAAACGGTGTTCCCGTATGCACGAACAGCCGGCGTACACGTGTGTGGTGCACGCGCCGCGGCACCCGTGCGAATCCTATACGGCGGGCTTCAGGCACGAATGGGGGATCAATGTTTTATCGATATTGCAGCAGACGCGGCACTGATACGTCTCGAGTCGGCCGTCGCGCATATATAGCGCGTGCTTTCTGCCGTTTGCCGGTGGATTTATGGATTACCGTTTGTTTATCGTCGCCCAGCGCAGACCTTTTCCGCGAGCTGCCCGCGGGGATGATTTTTCTGCTGAGACGATAGAGAGAGAACGCGGCGGGGGCCGTTTAGCGGGAATTTCC